>NC_083358.1:110758432-111413432 GCF_030254825.1 Meriones unguiculatus | reverse complement strand
ATACCAGAAGACCAAGTTCTCAGCACAGTCTCAAAACAAAGATTTATTTGCCCCATAGGGACAAAGGACAGGGAATAAGGGACAAAGACAGAAAATAAAGGACAAGGGAGAAGGAAAAGGAACAAGGGTGGGTGGGGGTGCTGGGAAGTGTGTGTGGGGGGATACTTACTCTGGCCGGACAAAGGACTGCTTCTGGATACAGAGGAGACAAACATGGCCCAAGGGAAATGACAGTTCATCAAGGGAAAAAGAGAAACCCCATGTTAGAATGAATTGGTTTGTTTGCTTTATTTGGGTATGTTAATTAAGTGAGTCAAAGGGGGCTTTTAATTTCTGGGCTTCTCATAGCTGAACCTTGGTGGTCAGCCTCAGGAGGAGGAAGTGGGAATAAATAAAGGAATAACAGACCTTGGCAGACCGCTTTAGGAATGTAATCTCAGTATTTAGCAAGAGGAAGATGGGGGTTGGGCAACGCCTGCTGGAGCTATTTTTGCCAAGCTCAGACCTTCTAGAGCCCTTCCACATCGCCCAGAGAAGACAGGCTGTTAGGGACTCAACCTCCTGACTGATGAGACTGTTGTGTATTAGCTGAGAGCGTGTTTTCATCCTTTCTTTTGTTTGCTTTCAGCTAAAACTCCTTATTAGTCATTGCACCTGTGTGTTTGACCTAACATTCTTTTGACTATCGGTTAAAACCTTTAAACTGCATTCTTGTTAGACCACTAAATTTCTCAAAGATAAAAATATTATAAAATAACATCTAAATTTTATAATAAACTTTATTGTAACCTGTTGATGATTATTAATATTTATTGATATATCTTTAGTTAAACAGCAGTTATTCCTCAAACAGCTGTATACCCAAATCACCACACAGAGACTAGGATTTATTTAATTAACCTAAAGCACAATGCTGGGTAATAATTACTCCATCCTAAACCTTGAAGCCCACATAGTTTCCTTCCATTCAGATTTCCCACATTATACTTAATATTTAGTCGTATCTGAGGTCTGGTTCATCGCTCCTGGTATTTCCAGGTCCTCTCCTCTCAGATCTTTCTCCCAGCCTCTCCTCCTGCTCCCTTCTTTTCTCACCCCCTCTGGACCAGGATGTTCCACCCTATTCTCTACATTGCACAGCATTGGCTGGTTGTTTTATTGGCCACACAGAGAACAAATACTGTTATGTTTACACAAACTTGAGACAGGTGATTGCATCACAGTGCAAAGTCCAGATGGAAACCAGATAGTGGGGTAGAGAAATCAGCATCTGAATGAACAAGGGTAAATTGTATACATTCCAAAAGAACATTATACCAACAGTAACCCTGTTGTTCCTAACAATATTGTTTGCAAATACCTTAATCTATGACTTCCTTTGTTCTGCAATAAAATTTCATGGAACTGCTTCCATGGTGAAGCATTTTATCTGCTATGGTTTACTTATGCCAAAGTTCCTGGGACTCGTGGAATTGCTTACTTTTATTTTTTAATTTTTTTTAATTTTTTTATTAATTACACTTTATTCATTTTGTATCCCCCCATAAGCCCCTCCCCCCTCCCCTCCCGATCCCACCCTCCCTCCCCTTTCTGCATGCATGCCCCTCCCCAAGTCCACTGATAGGGGAGGTTCTCCTCTCCTTTCTGATCTTAGTCTATCAGTTCTCATCAAAAGTGACTGCATTGTCCTCTACTGTGGCCTGGTAAGGCTGCTCCCCCCTCAGGGGGAGGTGATCAAAGAGCAGGCCAATCAGATTATGTCAGAGGCAGTCCCTCTTCACATTACTATGTAACCCACTTGGACACTGAACTGCCATGGGCTACATCTGTGCAGGGGTTCTAGGTTATCTCCATGAATAGTCCTTGGTTGGAGTATGAGTCTCTGGGAAGTTCCCTGTGTTCAAATTTTCTTGTTCTGTTGCTCTCCTTGTGGAGACCCTGTCCTCTCCAGCTCTTATTATTTCCCAGTTCTTACCTAAAATTCCATTCACTCTGCCCAACAGTTGCCCATCCGGCTCAGCATCTGCTTTGATAGTCTGCAGGGCAGAGGCTTTCAGAGGCCCTCTGTGGTAGGTTCCTAGTTTGTTTCCTGTTTTCTTCTTCTGGCTTTCAGAGGCCCTCTGTAGCAGGTTCCTAGGTTGTTTCCTGTTTTCTTCTTCTTCTGCTGTCCATCCTCTTTGCCTTTCAGGATGGGGATTGAGTTTTTTAGTTAGGGTCCTCTCTCTTGCTTAGTTTCTTTAGATGCACAGATTTTAGTGGGTTTGTCCTATGTTGTATGTCTATATGAGTGAGTATATACTGTGTGTCTTTTTGCTTTTGGGACAACTCACTCAGGATGATCCTTTCTAGGTCCCACCATTTACCTGCAAATTTCATGATTTCCTTATTTTTCATTGCTGAGTAATATTCCATTGTGTAGATGTACTACAATTTCTGCATCCATTCTTCAGTTGAGGGGCATCTGGGTTGTTTCCAGCTTCTGGCTATTACAAATAAAGCTGGAATTGCTTACTTTTATTTGGCTCAAGATAAATAATTTCTTAGTCCCTCTAAGGTAAGAGCTGTATTTCACATCAACATAAAGACATACTTTATAGAACCAGGAAGAATTTGTTTGTAGATAGTTCTAGACTCTGAACTACAAGTGTAATGTTTGTTGGGAAAAAGGTGTATATTACTGCTGAACTGGGTTAAGATGGGTTGTCTTTGGCTAAGATGGCCTCTCCGTTATCCTCTGAAGAGTTAGAAGCATGGGTGATATTCTGGAAATTTCAGGCTCCTCCTTGGACTAAGATTCTTCCTTCTTTTCCTTTCTTTCTTTCTTTCTTTCTTTCTTTCTTTCTTTCTCTCTCTCTCTCTCTCTCTCTCTCTCTTTCTTTTCAAGACAGTTGCTCTGTGTAGCTTCTGGGAATTTCAGGCTCCTCCTTGGAATAAAATTCTATATATGTATGGTATGTATGTATATATGTAGGTAGATAGGTATGCATGTATGGATTGCTTTTTCAAGACAAGTGTTTCTCTGTGTAGCCTTGGTTGTCCTGGACTTGCTTTGTAGACCATACTGGCCTTGAACTCAAAAAGACACTCCTGCCTCTGCCTCCCTGGGTGCTGGGATTACAGGTCTGCACCACTGCACCCGGCTTTTTTTTTTTTTTTTTTTCCTTAAAACTGGTATTCCCAGGCAATCTCCTATTCAAGTACTAATCAGGTCAAACCCTGCTTAGCTTCTGAGATTAGAGGAGATCGGGCACATTCAGGGTGGTATGGCCATAAACTATTTTATTTTAAATTATTTTTTTATTGAGAATATTTAAAAATACAATATATTGTGATCATGTTTCCTCTTTCATCTCTTCCAAGATCCTCCCTTCTTCCTCATCCATTTGAGTCCATACCTCCTTTCTGTCTCTTTAGAGAACAAAGAGGGAGATTCAAACAAAGCAGAAATAAAAACAAAACAAAGAAAAAGCACAAGGGACACACACACACACACACACACACCATAAACTCATAAAAATGACAAAATTGGAAATCATAATATACAAACAAAAAACCAGTAAAATAAAAAAATACCCAAATAAGCCAGGCAGTGTTGGTGCACGCCCTTAATCCCAGCATTCTAGAGGCAGAGACAAGCAGAGTTCAAGTCCTGGTCTAGAGTGAGTTCCAGAGCAGCCGAGACTAGACAGGAAAACCCTGTCTCAAAACAACAACAACAAATCTACACAAATACCATTGAGTTCATTTTGTGTTGGCCATGTACTGCTGGGCACATGTCTTATCCACAGGCATGTTTATAAACTCAGAGTGAGAGTCTATTGGAGAAAACTGTTTTTTCCTTTGCAAGCATTGTCAATATTTTGAGTTTCTGACTTGAGTTTTCTAGAAGATTGTTCAGTCAATTTTGATTGGGGGCAGAGCAGGATTTCCATCACTTTCTAAAATGGCCCCAAATGTACTTCCATCTTTTGTTCTACATATCTATGTGGAGTGACATTCTCAGTGCTGGTTTATAAAATTAACACGTCACTCTACAAAGAAAAGCACTGAAGATGCTCTATTGTGAAGTATCCGATAGTCAACAAAATTAGCTTTTTATGTAAGAATAAACAAACACCATCTATTTCTCTAGTATGAAAATGTACTTTAATCTTACATAAGTGATAAAATTACATCTATACCAAAGAATTGTTTAAAAGCAAATTTATGTCTTTTTAGAACACAGGCCTTAACCTTTAGGCCAGATCCCACACCCTGAAGCAGGCCATGCCTCCCTGCAGCTCTCTCTGGAACAGATTTTAAGCATCTGTGCTATGACTTGAGAGATCTCCATTTATGACAGCAGGCTCTGTGTCAAACATGTTGTGTTGAGTAGATCACTCCCTGCCAGCCCCCCAAAACTTAGAAAAGTTAGATTTTTCTATTGTTCTGGGGATTGCTCTAAAGAATGCTCAGGGAGATTCCTCAGAAGACTCCTCAGTGGAACTGTCCCCCCAAACACCCACTCCTCACATGGTCAACGTCTCTCAGCTGTCTCTTTTTCTCCCTCAATTCTTCCCTTAGTTTCTTTTCCCCCTAAGTTTATTTAGATTTGTTGATTTATGTGTATGAGTGTTTCATCTGCATGTATGTAAGTGAATCTCAGGAAAGCCCTGTGTCCTTGGAGGTTAGAAGAGGGCCTCCGTTTCCCTGTAACTAGAGTTACTACTGATGGCTGTGAGCCACTGGGCTCTTAACTCTGGAAGATTCTCCCTTATTCTTGCTTTTAATGATGCTCTCATTCATGTTTTAAATGAAAGCCCATTAAGCTCTGTCTGTCTCTCCAGTCATTGTTTCTTCTCAAGTACATTATACCACCTTGCCTAATCATTGTAAGAAACTTCATTCCTGAAAGAAATTGTGTCTAAGCTTTCTGACTGCACCTGCTCTTCTTTCTCTTCATTTAAGTGCTGTCACTAAGTATTGAATATACCTAGATACCTGTTGGTGCATCAGACTAACCACCTCATGCCACACAGGAGCCAGAAGGTTAGCGAATGTCGACACCTGCTGGTAATTTGGGGAAACTACGGCCTATGTCATTCTACAAGAAGCTGTGCATACCTTGTTACCAAGCATGCTTGAGAGCTTCCTGGGTTTGGACTAGTCAATTGGTATCATAAATAAATTCCTGACACTAGCCCAACCTCCACATTTGATTTAATTTTACTATTCTCATGCTCTTGGTAATAAAATGACCTCCTTTTTATATTCTAGACCCCAAATCCCTAGGGATGTGGGAATAAAGCCGTGCCTGACACACACAGGTTATGGTGTTAATCAAATATTTTCTTTCTTTTTTTCTAAGGATTTATTTATTTATAATTTATATTGTATTCTGCCTGCATTTGTGCCTTCTCACCAGAAGAGGGCACCAGATCTCAACTATAGGTGGCTATGAGCCACCATGTGGTTGCTGGGAATTGAACTCAGGACCTTTGGAAGAACAGCCAGTGTTCTTAACCTCTGAGCCATCTCTCCAACCCCAATCAAGTATTTTCAAGTTATCTTCTTGTAGATCAAAACCAGAGGCAGTTGGTTTTGATGAACCTAGTAGTAAATGAACCTAGACAGTTAAATGCTCTAAGTTCTATTTTAAATTAAAAACAAAACAAAACAAAACAAAACAAAACACCAGCTGTTGGCTGCTTTGCAGATGCTACTGTCCCGTGTCTCGGCTTGCTGCAGCTATGGTCAACACTATGGTGTTCTTCACCATTTCGGCCACTAGGGCCATGTCTTCTTCTAGCTCTTTGCAGACAAAGTTCCAAAGAGAGCACAAAACTTTCATTTTCCGAGCACTGGAGAGAGAGGATTTGGATATAAGGGTTCTTCCTTTCACAAAGTTATGCCAGGATTCAGGTGTCAGGGTGGTGACTTCACAGGCCATAATGGCACTGGCGGCAGGTCCATCTATGGGGAGAAATTTGAGGATGAGAACTTCATTCTGAAGCACACAGGTTCTGGCATCTTGTCCTGGGCAAATACTGGACCAAACAAACGGTTCCCAGTTTTTTATCTGCACTGCCAAGACTGAGGGGCTGAATGGCGAGCATGTGCTCTTTGGAAAGGTGAAAGAAGGCATGAGCATCGTGAAGCCAGGGAGCATTTTGGGTCCAGGAATGGCAAGACCAGCAAAAAGATCTGTTTTCGACTGTGGACGACTCTAATTCTTTTGACTTGTGAGCATCTTACCCACCAGACCATTCCTTCTGTAGCTCAGGACAGCACCTCCATCTCATTTGCTCAAAGTACCCTGTGATCTCTGCTCTCACTGAAGTTCTCTAGGTTCCATATTGTCCTCATTTCCCTCCAAGTCTAGGTGGATTGCAGAGTTAAGTTTATGATTATGAATAAAAAGTAAATAAGAAAAAAAAAACAGCTGTTGACTATTGACAGACATATATGTTATTAGAGGGCCAGGGCCAGGCTAGGAGGGGGGGTCACTTTTCACTGACAAGTTTAATTGGATGGTGTTTACCATATAGCATTGTCCATTCTTAAAACTCTTACTGTGTTTTGAAGATGCATGCATCCTGTGATAGCCCAAATTATGAACTTGCTCATTAGACGTCTTCTTTGTCTTATTTAATACAGGTGCTAGAAGAGGCTGGAAAGAATTATGGAGTTTGATCTGAGCAAACAGTACCACTTCATGTTCATACTCTATTCTGAACTGGTTGGAGAAGTACAATAGAAAGAAAACTCTGTGCCCCAAATGCCATGCTGTACAATAGCAGTGGTTAAATAACAGACAGTGGCTTTAGGTCTTTTAGATATGGCTTTCTTATTCTAGGCTCGGAATCATGCAGTCTTATCTACCCAATCATGGTATGCCTCCCTGGAGTAGGTCCAGGGAATACGGATTTAGGGTCTAATTGTGACAGTCCAAAGCTGAAGCACGGCGGAGCTAAGCCATTGAATCTTACAAAATATACCAAATATGTTAAATCTTTCTGGGTGATGAAAGGGATGAAAAGAGGTTTAGGGTGAGAGAAAGATGCTCACGGCTGGAGAAGACTGTAGATGTCATTCAGTGAACTATCTTTTCATATAGATGCAATAGAATTCAAGAGCCAATGGAGATTTTGTTGCAAGCTCTCAAAAGCCTAAGCCAATGTTGCAGCTATCCTGATTTGAGCCAGAGCTCCAGCTGTATTCTACTACCCTGTTCTTGTACAAGAAGGGTAAGGAGTTGTTGAATTTTAGAACTTGTCGGCTTAGGGATCTGATATGGAGGGAATAGAATGAGTGTGCAGAGTGAAGAAGAGACATTGAGTATTTCAGATCAGTGAATTTCAGACTCAAGCCCTCCTATCCTCATAGCTCCACTCAGTGTCAAAAGAAGGGATTGTTTTTCATTTTATGAAGGTTATGATAAAAAACTTGCAAATAAATAAAAACACCACACACCCAAATTAGCCAGACCCAATGTCTACATCACTCAGTGAACTTCTATACTGTTAGAATAGGCATTTTGAACATTAGCTTTGATACTTTACTGAATTTTATACTTTCACAAATATATGAAATATGTATAAAGTATATTAGACACTGAACATGTAAAAAAAAAGAGTCAGGAGTTTTTGAAGTCCCTTTTGTACTAGGATTTTCCAAAAACAAAACAAAACACATAACCAATAGGATGTATATGTATGAAAAGTGATTATAAAGAAATTTTCAGTCTGGAATGGTGGAGCATGCCTGTAATCCCAGCACTTGGGGAGACAGAGGCAGGTTGATCTCTGTGAGTTCGAGGCCAGCCTGGTCTACAAAGTGAGTCCAGGACAGCCAAGGCTACACAGAGAAACCCTGTCTCAAAAAACAAAACAAAACAAACAAAAACAAAACAAAAATAATGTGAGAGAGAGGGAGAGAGAGAGAGAGAAATTGCCATATGCGATTTGGGTAAGCCCCAAATCTGCAGCAGTGTGAGGGAGACTCAGGTGAAGTCAGACAGTGACTGCAGGAGCCTTTCCTCCTGCTCAAGGAGGCTGGATGTTCTGTTCAGTCTTCAGTTGATGGGATGAGGCTCATTAGCATCATGTGCAACATCTGCATTATGCTCTTTCAATGATTTAACTGCTAATTTCATTTAAAAACATCTGTCAAGTCCACACACACACAAAAAAAAAAAAAAATCAAAAAGCACAGCAATTTATTCCCTTTTGACTTTGTGAAACCTATTTATTTTTTATTTTTTTATTTTTTGTGATTTTGAGTATCATCTTACCACCTACCATGTCCTGGTACCTCGGGCATGAAACACCGGCAGGATTCGGTGTACTTAATATTTTCTTTGAACTATTGTTAATTACTTAAAAATAATCAATAGTAATTGTGATTATAGGTTTATGGTACTGGATGCGTTTTTTAAAAGCAAAACAACATTTAAACAGATACGCAGCACTTACAACTGATTTCGTACTCCACGTAACCATGTCATCAAGACTGTCTGGATAACCAACGTGCCTGCAGTTCCGGCTCGTCACTAGGGGGCGCCACTGTCTTCTGCACAGCAGCTAGGATAGACGTTGAGGAAGTCTTGCAGTTGCAAGCAGCACAGGACCAAGAGCGATCCAGCCATATCCAATCAAGAGGCCCCTTTCTGTCAGGGACCAGGCAGTTTATCTGGAAGCCTGCAGCTTCCAGGTTCCTGGGCGCACAGGCCTTCTCAGGGGTGACGTAGTTCCCCCTGCCCGTCCATCACTCTGCGCAGCACACATGCAAAACACAGGTGTGACAGCCTTAGGTGTGGGCCCTCAGGACTCCCAGTAACTTCCTGTAACTGAGGGAAATAGAAAAGCCACTTCCGGGCTGAGGGGCTACATTTCTGGAACCCTGCTCGTGTTGCCGCAGCAGCTTTCAGCTTGAGCCACTTAGAGCTGTTTACTGGGGGTAAGCGTAAAGTGGGGGTGGTGGTGCAGTGGAGTGAGGGGGGTGGGGATGAAATAAGGGGGGTGGGGTAGGAGAGGTGGAGGTGGGGTGAGGGGAGTGGGGGTGGGGCTACACAATTCTCTGGGGACGGTGAGGAAAGCCATTACTGAGATTCAGACCAGCCTGGTCTACACAGTGAGTTTCCCTGTTAGAGCTACAAGGTCTCCCTGTCTCCCACCAAAAACTAAAACAAATGAAAGAATGAACTTTGGAATGGCGAGCCCAGGACCTGGTTGTGTTTACTGCCTTGCCAGGTCAGACCAGGAGGATCCAGGAGTAGTGTGAAGCGCAATTGTGCTTTATAATACTGGCCAGCACGTGTGCCTCAGTGCCTACCTCCCAAACACAGCGTAATTTTCTTATTAATGTTTTAGTTTAAGTTGTCGGTTTATTGTCACTTTTCAGAGGAATGCTCATCCATTAACTGGTGACAATGGACTGGATGTGAGGCTTTAAGGAAGGAATATATAAAAGTGCTTAAGTTAGTGTCCGATACATGATACATAAGATCTCAGTGCAAGGCACGTCCTTCACAGGAAGATTGAACTATCTTTTTCTGGGACCTTTGGAGATGTCTTATTTCCAGCATTAACACACTTCCTGTTTTTACAGGAAAAGCCTGGTTGTCCTTCTTGGGGAAGGTAAGTAAGTATTCCCTATGACTCTCATTTCTGGCAATTCTTGCCACTTCATTTGCTTAAGCAGATACTAAGTAGGCTTGATAGCAGGTGGCCCCGGCACACTATGGATGTTTGCCTCTCTGTCCCCTAACTTAATTAGTAATTTAATGAGGGCTACAGCAATTGGGATAGACCAAGGGATGGGAAATTAACCTCAGGGATAATTTAAATGGTTTTTTATTTTAGTCTTTCTTTCACAAGATTTTTTTCCATATTAGAATCATTTAACAAATATTTGTCGATGTTGCTCTGTTCCATATATTATTCATTCGTTTGGCGTGTACCACATAGAACACAGGTGGTAGAAATGAGGCACAAGGTATGACCCTTTACTCTGAAGGACTAATTTGGACATAGACAGTTGTGTCCGTCATTGTTCTCTTGTTCAACTACTTTACCTATTTTTCCTCCCACAGGCCCACTAACCTTCTTTTTCCAGTTTGAAATTAGGTCAGGCTCTTAAACTTGATTCCTAGTTTTCGAATTCTTCCCAAGTTCCTTCTGCTTCTGTTTATTAACTGATCTTCTCAGTTTCCCAAGTTAATAAGTCTTAACTACCTCTACCCTGTGTAGGACCGGTGTGTAAGGCTGGGTTCATGCTTCACTTGGTACTATTCAGTTATGTTTCTCGTGAATCCTCATTAGTCCTGTAAGCTCCCCTGTCTCACCTGTTGCACTCTTCACTTGACTTGAGAATCCATGTCATTCTGTTTGGAACTTATATCTCTTGGACACTTCTTGATCCCTTTGAGTTGTGGGGAATGAGTCTGAGTCATTTCTGCTTCTGGCTGTGAGATCTTTCAAGTACCAACTCCCTTTCTCTCCTGCCCACACATGCTGAGAGGAGATTGTGGTGCCTTATGTTATGTTAAAGTCAGAGTCCCAGATTATGGCACCTGTGAAACAACAGTGAGGGACAGAACAGTAGTTTTAGATAATTGTCAGAGTCGTATGTATGAGAGGAGAGCATGGGAACTCAGCATAGAAGAATGAGGAAGATGGAACTTCCTCGTCTTGAAGAATAAGCAGAATTAATGGTTGTAAAGGGAAGAACAGGGCGGAAGGAAAACATGATCTATGTGGGCCAATGAGAAGATTAGCTTAAATGGAATGGAGAGGGTGTGTTTGGGAGTGGAGGTGAAAGAGGATAGATGGGCAGGTCTGAACTAGAGCAGGCCCTGAGGCACAAGGTTGAGAAGTCTACATTGCAAAAGCATGAATATTCTTAAACATGGCAGTTCCTGGGAACCTGAGTGAAGACATAATGACACAAGGCATTAGGACCTGCATATCCACCTTTCTGGCTTTGAGCAGTTCAGATTTGTCATGGCTTCCAATGACCCATTTAAAAGAGGTCTCCTTGGCTATTTTGTCACAGTGTCCTATTTTTTTTTAACCTGCTGTTTATTTGCATGTCCCCAGTTTCTTCTAGCTTACCTTAAGAGTGACTGTTGCCAGAGGGAAAGGGTGTGATTTGCCTCCCTGCCAAGTGTCCAGGATCCAGCACAGTATCAGATACATAATCAGTGTTCCAAAAATATTTGTTGAGTGAATGGATACCAAATCTAAGTTTATTTCTCCAAACTTACTCTGTCTTTTCTTCAGAGTGCTTCAGTACTGTTACTGCGGATACCATCTTGTTTGTTAAAGTCAGAAATGTGGGCTTCACCTTGATGAAACATGAACATGGTCCTTGGCTGTAAGGACTGTATGCCCACTGAGACCTTGCTGTTTATTCCAGCTGGCTACGATGACCTAGTTTGTACCCCCTCGAATTTTGGATGTAAAGACTGAAAACATCAAGTAAATGAACAGTGAGTCTAAAGGAGCAGGAAGAAGTCATTGTGAGCATGGGACACTTGGAAATTGCACATGTGCATTTCTGAATAAAATCATTGCATTAGTTATTTTGTCTCCTACGTGGTAAATCACAGAAAGGTTAAAATCCTGGCCCTGCCTGTTTCTGTCTGTGTGTGCTTATGATGGCTGTTTGCCACCCGGCAGTTTAACTGCCCTGTGTTTGCTTCTGTAATACTCGTGTAAGAATAATACCTCAAAGAGTTTGTGTAGTACAGGAGCTTCTTAGAGTAGAGCTAACGCATAGGAGGCGCTTAGTGCTCTTAGCTATTAATGTTTAATGAGCCATCCAGTATTAATATGTTCTCATTTTGGGCGTCTAATCACATAGGGAATGACCTTTGCAAGGTGTGACGGAGGGTGTAGTTTGAAGGGCAGTTGAGGTTTGTTGAGTGAGGACTAAATTTCTGCAGGAGATGACACTTGCTCCAGACGCAGATGGGATTGTTTTCAATGGAAGGTAGAGATAGACTGACGTGTTACTCTCTGTAGAAGTGTTCAGAAAACAGAAAGAACCCTGCTGCTGCCTTGTTTTGTTTCGTAAGAGAAGACAACCAAGTCTGAAGCCAGGCAAATTGTGTATGTAGTTAGTGCTTTGACATCACTCCTCTAACATATTTATTTATAGTGCTTTTTTTTCTTCGTGAAAACAAATGAGCATTTTACTTTAAGATCTCTATATTATTGATAGAGTTGGAGAATTTGATGATTTTATCCAATTTGGTTATACTTAAAGTTACCTTTAAGATTGGGGAATGTAGCTCAGTGGTAGAGTCTATTTAGAATATATAAGGTATGAGGCCATCATAGATTCTGTCCTTATCACCAGAAAGAAAAGGAAAAAAAAATCTACCCTTCCTTCTTGTGCCCATGGTTTGTTTAGTCATGTCATATAGTCTTGCTGCCTTATTCTTCAACAGAACATGAATTTTATACTTAAATTTTTTTCAGTTTGCTAAAATTTTACATGCTTGGAAGTGAAATATTTTAGAGCTGGAAAAACAGCTGTGGCTAGATACATGCACCAGCCCTTTTCTCCACTTCATGTAGCGTCTTCAAACAAGAGTAAAGGGGAATGTGAAGGAAAAGGAAAGATGCAGGGTGAGGGTCCTGTGTTCTTTCCATGCTCTAGGCTAAGTTGAGGAATGACAAATGGGTGCAGCACAAAGCTGTCTTGAAGTGTGTGTATGTTTATCTCAGAACAGCAGTGACGGATGTTGCCTTTTCCTGGGGCTACCAACATAGTTCCTGCATTGTAGAGAGGCCCTTCAGGACTGTGGAGCAGAGAATTTGAGAATTTGGCATACTTGGTATTAATGTTAGAGGGACTGTTAGCCCTGAGGTGGGAGTGAACATCAGGAAGTATCAGTTAGTCTTGTTCTCTTGGATCCTGGCCTTGCTTTCCTATTCTAATGGGCTCACTCTTCCAGTCCTGTCTTTGAAGTTGCAGTGTATTGGTTTCTCCCTTCTCTGGGTCCACTTTAAAACCTCAAATCTCTTCTTAGGTTACTCATTCTCTCTAGTTATTTCTTGAATCTTAGCAAGAGCTGTTTCCAGAACCAAAACCGTTTTGTGAACTAGAATAACCCTTTCTTTTAAAATATTTGGAACTTTGTCTGCTCCCTCAGGCCATTTCCCTGTGTGCCAGTGTTATTTCCCAGCATTCTTGGCCTTTGGCTTTCGATGATTTGTTTAGGTAGTCCTTCTTTGGTACAGTTGGCAGTTTCATTTCTGCTACTATATGTACTCAAGTTTATATGTATACATATACATATATTATACATAGATCTTTTATGACTGCACACATAGTTGCGGGTCAGTGAATTATAAAGTTAGAGTTTCAGTAGGATCTTCTTTCCATTTTATTTTGTGTGTAGCTGTTTTGCTAGCAAGAATGTCTGTGTGCTATTAAGTGTGCAGTGCCTGGAGAGGCCAGAAGAAGATGTCAGATCCCCTTGGTACTGGAGTTACAGATGGCTGTGAGTTGCCATATGGACGCTAGGAGTCAAACCTGCATCCTCTCGAAGAGCTGCCAGTGCTCTTAACTGCTGAGCCCTCATACTGCTACCCTCAATGGGCTTTTTCATGTAACCATCTCCTCACTTTAACTGGTACAAGATTTTTCCTGAATCAACAGATTCAGTTGCAGGTATTTCTTTCTTCCCTCCATCATGCTGTAGTGTGAGTATGTTTTTCCCTCTCACCACTGTGCCTTCTTTCAACAACTACTCATACGTTGATGCACACTCCACCTCTTATCCTCACTTTTCTCGTCAATTAATCTCCTTATCTTATAATCATATTCAGTGACGACTTGGCAATTGCCTCTTCCCACCCTGGCTATTGTCATCATTCTGGAAAAATCTTAGCAACTGTATTGGTGACACATCTGCATCACCCATTTCTTACACTGCACTGGTTTCCACCTCCACTCCACGTCAGCCACCCTTTTAAATGCCTGTCCCCTAGACTCCACCCCACATCAGCCACCCGTTCAAACTGCTACATCCTGGACTCTTCCCTACATCAGCCACCCATTCAAATGGCTATACCCTGGACTCCACCCCACATGAACATCCATTCAAATGGCCATACCCTGGACTCCACTTCCCATCAGCCACCCATTCAAATGGCTATACCCTGGGCTGCACACTAACCACCCATTCAAGTGGCTGAACTCTGGGCCTTGTCATCACTCATAATTGTTCCAACTCTGAAGCTGTGAACCCTGAAATCCTACTTCCTGATCACATAGCACAGTCTCCTAACTCTTTTACTCTAGAGTTCCCACTAAATTTTAGGAAATATTTTTTGTTGGATGTAGTGGCACATGCCTTTAATCTCAGTAGTCTGAGGTAGAGGCAGGTAGATCTCTGTGAGTTTCAGGTCTATGTAGTAAATTCCAGGCCAGCCAGTGCTTCAAAGTGAAATTCTGTTTCAAGAAATAATTTTTATTTTTATTTTGGTTTTATTATGATATATTACATCATATGCAACTGTACACAGACATCTTCTCATTTTTCAAGATATATTAAATATGCTACAATGAATAAAACATTGCAGGCATATTTATATCCTCCATGTTGTATCCCTAAATTCTAATCTCAGAAGCAACTACCATTAAGAATTTTGTGAATGTGCTTGTGTGTGTGTGTGTAATTTTTATTAGTTTTACGATTTATGTCATGTAGTGTTCATAATTAGTAATGACTTTTATTTAATGTTAGGTTTCAGAATCTTACATATGCATAATAATTTCTTTAGTGTTCCATAGAATATTGTATAGCTTACCTGTTTTCAGTGATCATTATACATTGTCTTCTTATACAAAATAGGCTAGTATAGTGCCTAAGGTAGGACCATACTTAGACTGTAGGCAGAATGTAGCCGTGGCTAGCCTGAAATAGGCCATACTGGCCTTGACCTCAGAGAAATCTGCCTGCTTCTGCCTCAGTGGTGGGGTTAAAGGTCTGTACATCATGTCCCAGCTGTGTGGTGCTTTCATGTGAATTAAAAAACAAACAAACTGTTGTCTTGATCTATACTGTTGGGCATAAAACGTGGCAAATGGAGGGTACCTATGGCAAAAATAAAAATAAAACTACAGTCAGCAGTCAGAATCTGTAAGCTCCCATCTATGCATTCATCTCTGAGTTCCTAACCATACCTTCATCTCTGTGTGTCCCATCCATGCATTCATCTCTATGAGTTCCCATCCATGCATTCATCTCTGAGTTCCTAACCATACCTTCATCTCTGTGCATTCCCATTCTTTCTTTCTTTCTTTCTTTCTTTCTTTCTTTCTTTCTTTCTTTCTTTCTTTAACTTTTATTAATTACACTTTATTCATTTTGTATCCCCCCATAAGCCCCTCCCTCCTCCCTTCCGGGTCCCACCCTCTCCCCCCTTTTTGCATGCATGCCCCTCCCCAAGTCCACTGATAGGGGAGGTCCTCATTCTTGCATTCATCTCAATGAGTTCCCATCCATGCATTCATCTCTGTGAGTTCCTATCCATACATTCAACTTCAGATAAGAAAATAGTAGTTGAGGCACAATAATATTTATACTGAATATGTGAATCATTTTCTTCTTATTTCCTAACAGCAGCTAATAAGTATGTATACAGCATTTACATTTTGTGCCATGCTATAAGTGATCTAGAGATAATTTAAAACATATAGAAGAGGATGTGTGTAGGCTGTCTATAGTGTTCCTTTACTTTCTATAAGGGACTTGAGCATTTGCAGACTTTGAGACCTGTGGGTCCTGAAACCAGTGAGCTAAAAATACTGGAGGACAGTTAAAACTGTCCACTCTGGTGAGTGTAGTTTTGAACTAGGAATGCATGGATTATTAAATGAATTGGTTTTTTTTTCAGTTTTTTTTTGAATTTTATTTTTTTCTTATCAGTTACATTTTATTAACTCTGTATCCCAGCCGTGTCCCGATTCCTCATTCCCTCCCAGCCCCTCCTTCCCTCCCTCATCTCCACCATGCCCCTTTCCAAGTCCACTGATGGGGGGGACCTCCTCCCCATTCATCTGATATGAATTGGATTTTTATGCCTACTGGCTCCCAGTGAGCACCTCTGAACAATGGAAAATTGCATAGTTATATGTAGTCTCTATATTGTTTTCAAGTTTGTTAGCTCCACTCTGTCTACTTTCATGTAATAGAGACCCTAGATTCCATCATTACACTTTTGGAATTGTGGGCCTCAATCCTATTGCATTGTGGTTAGTGTCAGCGATAGGGAAGCATGCCACTGCAGAACAAACCAAATCATACTAGCTATTTCCCAAGGCAGAAAGATGAAAACAATTTTATTACAAATGCAGTGAGAATAACCTGCCATGGATGATGACTCTTCATCTAGTCAAGCGCTGTTCAAACCTCTTGCTGCCCACACCACCTCATTTGTGAGATCACAGATAATGATAGTAAATGGACTAAGCTCAAAATTTTCTTTTCACTTCCTTCTCCACCCAGCTCATCTATCTTATTTCTGTCCACCCCCATGCTTACACTCCTTCAACTGGCAATCAGATAAAATACTTAGGGCTATATTATGGTGTTTGCTTCTGTATTACCTCTCTCATCTCTTTAGTTATAGTGCCAAGAAACTTTCGTACATGATTCTTTTTTTAATACTTGCTGCAGGCTCTGGGTCTATTGGGATGTGGCTTTTCCTCGAAGACTCTATACGGCTTTGCTCTTCTTAGTGAAGCTCAGTTGCTCATGGCGATGTCAGTGTGGGCTAGTAAATCTGAGTGAGAATGAGTTTTGTGGGTGATATGAACTATATTATAGGTAAGTTGTAAGCCTGTGGCTTCCTAGCAGCTTCTGTTTGCACACCAAGAAGCTGAAAGATTTTTGTCTGGATGATTTGTTTTGAAAACAAAAAAGAAATAAGTACCTGGACATTGGTCTATAGCTCCTGGTGTGCCCCATAGTTTCCTTTACTCTGACAAGTTGCTGCTCTTAGCA
Organism: Meriones unguiculatus; assembly: GCF_030254825.1. Classification (NCBI taxonomy): domain Eukaryota; kingdom Metazoa; phylum Chordata; class Mammalia; order Rodentia; family Muridae; genus Meriones; species Meriones unguiculatus. The sequence continues at coordinate 111,396,430 of NC_083358.1, read as the reverse complement.
AGGCTTTTCTGCTATAATTGAACGTGTACATTTAAGGCCTTATCTAAGGAACATGGCTATGAAGCTATCCTTTCCTTCACAAATGCACAGTTTGAGCCCAGAGAACCTTTGCTCTTCTGTACCTGTAACTCTCTATAGAAACCATTGAGTGTCTTCAGACCATTCACCTTTCTTAGCATTTTCCCTGACAACCTTAAATCTGGGATATTTAGCCTTATTACTTTTTTTTTTTTTTGTGAGGCTTTCAGGTGATGGTAAAGTTATCTGATGCTGCCTTAACTCCTCTGCAGACTTCAGACATTGTGCTTTTTCAAATCTTTTCTCCTTCCTAAAATCACCACAGTAGGGTTTTAGACTGTTCCCCTTTATTTCAAGCCTCCCTCCTTTCTTTCTTTCCCCTTCCTTTTCTCCTTATCTTGCTTTTAGTGGATGATTTTACTACCTTGCGAAAACTGGAGATTGTTTAAAAAGCACTAGGAGCCCAGTCTTGAGAAGAATCCTTACTTGGATAAATGACCTGGATAAATTAAAAGACAAAGACACCCTGCTACACACACACACTCATGTACGCACACACACATGTGTTTGTGTACACATATGCTACAAGCCCCGTAGGTTATTGAGGTTATGGTTAGTTTTGTTACTTAAGGCAGATAGCAATTTTGCACACGATTCCTGGAGTTGCATTACAAAAGCCAGAGATAGTCACTTGATGTTAGCAGGTTATAGGAAAGGTCTTCAAGCTTTACTAGTTTTGGAGGATTAGTGTTAAGTAGAATATTTTCTCCCATTTTTAGCTTTTCTCAGAATGTAACAATTTCTCTTTTTAGTGGTGGTGGTGTTTGGTATGTAGACTTAGGCAAGGGACAAGTTTTTTTGTTTGTTTGTTTCTTTTGTTTTGTTTTTTTTCAATTTTAATAGAGAACAATGGATAGGAAAATTCTTTATTTTTCTTCTTGAAGGGATCTCCTGGGCCACAAAATACTGAAATTCAGATTCCTGGGTCCATCACTAGTTACAGACTAAATACATCTGAGATTGTGTCCAAGCATTTTTCTTTTAAAATATTTATCTTGTGTGATACTGATGCTGCTCATCCCAAGGAGAACTTGCCTTTAGAAATAGCCATCAAACAAATTTATAGCTAAACCTTCATTTTTTTTTTTAAAGAAACCCTGTCTTTTTTTTTTTTTAAGGTTTAATTTTATTATGCATACGATGCTTTGCCTACACGTACACCTGAACGCCAGAAGAGGGTGCCAGATCTCATTGTAGATGGTTGTGAGCCACCACGTTGTTGCTGGGAATTGAATTCAAGACCATCGGGATGAACAAACAGTGCTCTTAACCTCTGAGCCATTTCTCCAGCCCCTAAACCTTCATTCTTAAAAAAACAAAACAAAACAAAACAAAACAAAACAAAACAAAAAAAAAAAAAAAAAAAAAGTGGAACAGGGCCTCACTACCATGAGATCTACAGGGAGCTCCTATTGTCGCTTACACTGGCCTAGAACTCGTGCTTCTGCCTTAGCCGCCTATGCTGCACTCTTTACTCATTTTTACCTCCTTTTTGTCTCAGCTGTATGTGATCCTGTTCTTTTCTAAAGCTGATTTTTACTATGGGTGCTCTTGATTCCATTTCTTTAGTTTCAGTTTTTAAAACAGTAGTATGGATACTATGTATCCATGCTATTCTCAAAGCCATGGCGATCTTTCTGCCTCAGCTTCCTGAACACTGAAATTACATGAGTGCACCACCATGCCTGACTTTGATTTTATTTCTGTATTTTTTCCTAGCTCTTTTTTTAATTTGAATTTATTTTAAAAAATTTATTTACTTTACCTCCTGATCATAGCCACCTCCCTCATCTCCTTCCAGTACCACTCTACCTTCCTCTTCTCCCATATTCCCTTCCCCTAGTCCTCAGAAAGGGGGACTACTCCTCTACCAGCTGACCCCAGCCTATCAAGTCTCATCAAGACTGCCTGCATCCTCTTCCTCTGTGGTCTGGCAAGGTCCCAGGGAACAGAGTCCATGTCAGACACCACTCCTGCTCCCCTTACTAGGTGACCCACATGGAGACTTAGCTGCCAGTTGGCTACATCAGGGTCCTAGTCCTCTCCATACATGGTCCTTGGTTGGTGCATCAGTCTCCACAGGCCCTCCTGGGCTCATATTTGTTAGCTCTGTTGGTCTTCTTTTGGAGCTTCTGTCTCTTCCAGGACCTTCTATCCCCTCCCTGCCCCCTTTCCATAAGACTCCCTGGGCTCTGCCCAAAGTTTGGCTATAAGTCTCAGCATTTGCTTCGCTCCCCTGGTGGGTGAAGTTTTTCAGAGGAAATCTATCTATGGGACAGGCACCTATCCTGTTCGTTCGTTCTCTTTCTTTCTTTCTTTCTTTCTTTCTTTCTTTCTTTCTTTCTTTGTTTCTTTCTTCCTTCCTTCCTTCCTTCCTTCCTTCCTTCCTTCCTTCCTTCCTTCCTTCCTTCCCAAACAGAGATTTATTTATTTATTTATTTTATGTATGAGTGCTCTATCTGCACAACACCTCCATGGCTGAAGAGGGCATCAGATTCCAGTATTATGAGCCACCATGTGGTTACCAGGAATTGAACTCAGGACCTCTGGAAGAGCAGACAGGGCTCTTAACTGATGAGTCATCTTTCCAGCACCACCACCCCCATTCCCTCTCTTTAACCACTTCTGGTGTCTATTCTATTTGCCCTTCTGAATGAGAATTAAGCATTCTCCCTAGGGTCCTCCTTGTTAAAGCTTCTTTAGGTCTGTGGATTGTGGTTATCCTGTGTTATATGTCTAATATCCGCTTATAAGTGGTATCATGCTTGTCTTTCTGGGTCTGGGTTACCTCACTAAGGATGACTTTTCCATATCCATCCATTTGCCTGCAAATTTTATGGTATGTCCTTGTTTTTAATAGCTGAATAGTATTCCATTGTGTAGATGTACCACAGTTTCTTTTTTTTAATTTATTTATATTTTTATAAATTACAGTTTATTCACTTTGTTTCCCTGCTGTAGCCTCCCCTTCCCTCTGACCCTAGACTATCAAGTCTCATCAGGACTGACTTCATTGTTTTCCTCTGTGGCCTGGTAAGGCTGCTCCCCCATCAGGGGGAGGTAATCAAAGAGCCAGACACTGAGTTCATGTCAGAGACAGCCCTGTTCCCCTTACTAGTAAAACCACTTGGAGACTGAGCTGCAGTGGGCTACATCTGTGCAGGGGTTCTAGGTTATCTCCATGCATGGTCCTTGGTTGGAGTATCAGTCTCAGAAAAGACCCCTGTGCCCAGAATTTTTTGATCTGTTCCTCTCCTTGTGGAGCTCCTGTCCCCTCCAAGTTTTCCTATCTCCCCCTTCTTTCATAAGATTCTGTGCACTCTGCCCAAAGTTTGGCTCTTAGGACAGTTGAATATAGGATCTTTAAAAAATATACAAAACTGTATTGTTATTAATTATTAATAAATGTTGAACTTCAAATAGGACATGTAGCAAGGACTGGGTCATAAAATGCCACCTGAAATTAAAGCTAATGAGTACAATTAAAGTGATAAGTTAAATAAAATGTGAGATGAGTTATCTACAGCAGGGATCCACCCTTGGAAATTAGTAAGTGTACTGCTAGTGAGTAAAGTTATTTCTCCATGTTTCCTCAAGGACATTAGTATATTTGCAATGAGGGTAAGAAGAATGTGGACACTAATTAGTGTTGCCAGCAGTGTCCAGAAAGAGGTGGCTGCTCTGGCCCTAAATGTCTGTCGTCTAAGTACTAGAGTGGAAGATGGTGTGATGGAAGCAGACCCGTGCAAGTAGCAGATAGACTTGGATGTAAAATCTTTGTTAATGAAAGCAAGTTACTTACCTTTTCAGAGTCTGTTTTCCCTTCAATAAAATTACTATAATACCACAAAGCAATGGATTGTTATGACAGTAAAATTAAGTGATAGGTAGTATGCCATGCACAGTGCATAAAGTAATGTCTCTAGCTTATAAGCATTACTTACTGAACAATAAGGTTCCTTTTTCCCTCCCATGAAAAAAATTATTGAAATTGTCAGGTTCTCATGGTACAGTAATGAAACCGAAATTCTTTGCTCTGAAGCTCATATAATAACCGTTGATATCTTTTAAGTGAACTGATCAAAAGGGAAAGACTATCCTATAATAAGCAGTTTCAGCTTTTGACCCTATAGTTAGCACAATGGACCAATCAGGTTTTTGCAGATTTAGCATGAATCTGCCTTCTAGATTGTACTTGAATATACACCAGGGAAATGAGCCCAAAGAACTAGAACTTCTTCCAATATCTTCAGAAGTGAGATCCAGCCCCTGGTTAAGTGTTGACATCCTGCCCATGTCACATAGCTTTTTCTTCTTTTAGCAGCAACAGTTGGTTCTGAGATTATGGAGTCATAACAAGAATAGAAATAGCATAACAAACTTGGCTTACTTATACAGCTTAATATTTATTTGAAATTATTTGCTTTTTTTGTTTTTTGGTTGTTGTTGATTTTCACTCTACTTAACCTCTTGAAATTTGAAAGGCAAAGAATAAGGTTGGAGTGCTGTGTAGAAAGAGCCAGGGGCCAGGGTTTGGGCCTGCTTGTTCCTTGTCGGCCAGATACATAGTAATGTTGGTACCCTGGACTTGGTGAGAATCACCAATCAGAAAATCTCTTTCATTGTGACTTACCTCGCCAGAGTCAGCTGAAACATGAAAATCCGAATGATAGTTTATTAACTTACAATCAGAAATGAGTGCTTTTTCCTTTGCGAAAATGATGGGCAGAAGGCCTGGGTGAGTTGCAGGATAGCCAGAATGTTTGCTGTGTGACTCAGATGATTACTATCATCATGAGTTGATGTGGTGAGAAATTTATGTAAAAAACTAGGACATGCTACACCAAATATGCCAGTGGGCTAGCTGGTCAGAGCACTTTCTCTCCTGAGAGGTTCTTGAGGGGCATTCTAACACTTGCTTTCAGAAACTCTTTTTTATTTTGAAATACTTTGTGGTTTACGCACAAGTACAGAGAATCATATAACAAATGCCGTCTTGATTCAGAGAAGTTTGGGTCTTCTATATTCTAATTCTCATTTTCTCTTCTCTCTTTAGAGTACTCTGTATCATGAATTTGGTATTTATTTTTTCCATACAAATCTTATAATTATTATATAAACATTTAATAAAATTTTTAGTGAATATTGTGATTTTGGAGTTTTCCCATAGGTTGTAAAACATGTGTACATGACAGGATTTCATTTTATGTAGTATTACAATATAATTAGTAATATATAATTTGTGGTTAATAGGTTTTTAAGGAGGCTGAGGCAAGACAAAATTGTCTTCTGTTTTTACTCTTTATGACAAACATTTCAGATATAAAGCGCTTTTTCTCTGGCACAGCCAATTGTGATTTGTAAATTTATTAGATTTTGTAAATTTGTCCAAAAGGAACTTCAAACTGGCATTATATTAGCTTAGTTCACAATCTTTAAAGACAAAAATGAAGAGCTTCTAAGATACATTTTTTGGAGTTGTTTGAATTGATATTTTATTTCTAATTTTAATACTTAAATTTTCTGTATTTTAGAAAAAGAGGGTTTTTTTTTGGCAGTATAAGTATTAACTTCTCTGGAGATAATTGTATGATATTTTGGATGACATGAGTGTAACTACTCATGCTTTAGATAATATGATGTCTACAAAGGAACAGCCAGGCACTAGTGATGAAGTACCAAGTATCTGGTGGGGATCCTGAGCCTTATGTATGCTCACATCAAGTCTTGTTGTTGCTTTTGTCCTTAGTTTACAATGTAAACTATCAGGCTATACAGAACACTTTTGTAACTACTTCCTGTATTGCAAATCCAGTTTTCATCAGTGTCTTCTATATGTTTATCTTTGTCAGCCATTTTTCTTGGTGCAAAAGTTTCTCCTGATAGTTCAACATATGCTACAAGCTTACGCAAATTCAGTGTCCCAGTTTTCCAGGAGCTTGGAGCTGGAAGCTCTGAAGCAGTGAGGATGTTCTGCTCGGGCTGAGGTTTGCCAGAGGGTGAACTGTTGGACTCTACCACAGGCCCCGACTCTAGCACTGCCTTCATGGTCATTGGAGACTCAAGGGCATGAATGGCAATTGCCATTTTCCTGGGAAGAACCTCCAAAAGATGCTTTGAAACAATCGTTTTTAGCTATAACATTTACTAGCGAGGATGGTACAACTATTGTACAGATGCCCTTGCAGATTTTTGGGTAAGGCTGAGGTGGCTGTTTAAGTTCTGGGAGAGTCTTTTGTGGTTATTACTATTAGGTTACCGTATGTGAAACTCTACCCCTGTAACCTTCTGGCTTAAAACATTTATTGTTTATGGAAAGAATGGGAAAAACTTTTCACTTTCATATAAAGTAAATGCTTTTTAATATATTTTGTTATCTGTTATACATATAATTTAAAAAAATTAAATATTCAACAGTATAATATTGTGTATAGTGTACTGTGATCACCTCTACTGTCTGTTTCTCTTTCCTGCCAACCCCTCTGCTTACCAACTAGTATCCTTTTAATGCTCATGTATCCCTTCTTTCTCTTTCTCCTTCTGCTACTTCTTCCCCTTCTCCCTCTTTCTTTCCTGGTCCCTCCCAACCACATTGTATCTAGAAGACAGTACCACATGGCACACAGTTCTTCTGCCCCCCTTCGGTAATGCTCACTGGGCCTCCGAATGGGTGACATAGACACCCAGTACGTGGCTGACCGCTCATCACTCACTTCTTAGTGCCTAACTCTAGTTATAAGTTGTGCATTGCTGGACGAGGCTTTTTTTTGTCCAAGGGGGGGCTACCCTGGTCTTTGGGTATAAACATATATACTTAAAATATTTAAAAGGCAGTATAACTACATGTCTATTTTTCAAAAATTAGTAGTAGATTACCTGACAGGGTCTGTGATTTTTCTTAACTGCAGGCTTTGGCAAATTCTATAGTCTTATGCATGTATTTCCTTCTGTGGAGCGGGTCTCAGAACCAAGCCAGAGGAATTGGTTGCCTTCAGAACATTCAGGCCACTACACCAGTGCGATTATCTCACCAGGCAGTTCAGTATTGAAACACACAGATTACTGATGACTTTTCATTCCCAACATGCTATAACACCTTCTAGCACTGCAAGTGCTAGCCAGCTGAGAGGAAATAGCTAATCCAATGTCCAACTTAGTTTCCTAGTATCCTGTATCAAGGGTGTATGATGCCTTTAGCATCTAGTTCAGGTGGGCATCCAAGAGCAAATACAATAGCCAATATTGTTTTTGGAGTTTTTGGGGACTATCTAAACAACAGCTCATAAGGAGGTATCCCATAACTGGCAGTGAGATTTTGGTTTGAAATCTTATGACATCTGAAAGCAGTATACAGAGTGCTTTCTTTCAAGGTATTTTTCATTAATTTATTTTTAATTTATATATTCACTTTATATCGCTATTGTAGACTCCTCTCTCCTCTCCTCCCGGTCCCTCACTCCCACCTTCTTCCCCCATCCTCCTTCCTCTTGTCCTCAGAAAAGGGGAGCCCCCTCCCACCAACCCACACAAACACATCAAGTCACACTGAGGACTGAGTGCATCCTCATCCACTGAGGTGAGGCAAGGCAGCCTGGTTAGGGTGAAGTGATCAAAAGTAGGCAATAGAGTTCATGTTGTAGATAGCATATACTCAACTTAATAAGGGACTCACATGAAGATAAAACTGCCAATTGGTTACATGTGTGTGTGGGGCTTCGGTCCAGTCCATCCATGCTCTTTGGTTGGTCCTTCCATCTCTGTAAGCCCCCATGGGTTTAGGTTAGTTGACTCTGTTGGTCTTCTTGCAGCATTCTTGTCCCCTCCAGGTCCTCTTCCTGCTCTTCCACAAGACTCCCTGAGATCCACCTAATGCTTGGCTGTGAGTCTCAGCATGTGGTTCGATCTGCTGCTGGGTGGGGCCTCTCAGAGGACGGTTATGCTAGGCTTCTCTCTGTAATATAGCAGACTTTTGTTAATGGTGTCAGGGATTTGCTCTCTTGGTGTGTGTCAGGTTGGGCCAGGCATTGGTTGGTCATTCCCTCAGTCTCTGTCATTATCTCAGCACATCTTGTAGGTAGGGTAAATTTTGGTTCCATGATTTTGGATATGGATTGATGTTTCTCTCCTACCACTATAGGCCTACCACTGCAGGTCCTCATGGCTAGAAGGTGGCCTCCTCAAGTCTTGTGTCTCCTGCTGCTAGGAAGCTCAGCTAGAGACATCCCCGTATCTTCTCTATAGCATACCCTGTCATAGGTCTCCATTTTTCCCAGTGATGCCCTGCCTTCAGTTTTCCTTTTCTCTCTAGGCCATCAGACTTCCCCTCCCCACTGTCCCCACTTGTGATACCCTTACTCATTTCCCTCCCCACACCCTTTCTTATCCAGTTCCTTCTCTATTTCCTCTTCCACTGCCTATTCTATTTCCCCATCTGAGTGAGATTCAAGGAGGGCCTCCCTTGGGCCCTCCTTGTTACTTAGTATCTTCAAATTCATGATTAGTAGTATAGTTATCCTGTAATATATGGCTAATATCTGCATATAAGTGAGTACATACTGTGTGTGTCTTTCTAGGTCTGAGTTACCTCACTCAGGATGATTTTTTTTGACATTTTAAAAACAAGACTTATTTATTAATATTAGATAACCGATGATTTCTACGGTTCGTGTATAAAACACCAGTGAGTGAATGCCTTTGCATTTTGAAAGGAAAAAATATTATTGGAAATACTGGTAAGACACAGCTGATAGAATTCAATAACGGCACTTGACAGCAGAGTGTCATGTTCTTGCTGAAACTGACAACTCTAACAGTGCTTGGTAAGTTGAGAAACACCTCACAAATGCTGAGGAAGAAAGAGGTTCTCCCCTGGGAAGTGGTGGAAAGTGGAGCCTTACAATATTCACACTGTGAGCGAAAAAATGCCCCGGGAGCTCTGGGGCACTATTACAGCTGTGGGCAGACTCACTGCTGCTGGCTTATAAGCTATTCGTTAGCACTTCACATAAATGCTGAGTTCTCTTGAAATGGGGAGGCCCTCGCTCTGCCCATTTATTTTCAAGTAATTCCAAAAGAGGAATTTTATTTGCGGTTTTCAAGGAAGAGTAAGAGAGCTTGGAGAAGCATCAGCAAGTGCTCTTCAGATTGGAGGCCTTCTCTGTTCCTGCAGGAGTAGCACTATTTAATTCAGCTTCACTTTCGCTGTCACTAGCAAATAATTAGTTTTCTTACATAGGCCAGGTGTATTGAAAACTCAATTATTTTGCTCAGTTGGGATTATCTCCCTAGATGTGATGGTGCATTACCATCAAAATTATGTAGTACAACCAGAAGCTTATATGAGAAAATATATTTATTTCATTAGCAAGGTTGTGAATCAGAAAAGATAAAACGTTCACTTAGATTAGATCTCCATCTCTCATGATGGTAACATAAATTTTTGGTGTTCATTGATTTTTCTGCAAGAAATTATACATATGCCTTCATGAAGAATGGGGTGGTATTACACTATAAAAATGTAAGAGTTTACACTAGATTACTTCTTTATTTTATTTTATTTTTTCTTATCAGTTACATTTTATTAACTCTGTATCCCAGCCGTGTCCCGATCCCTCATTCCCTCCCAGTCCCTCCCTCCCTCCCTCATCTCCACCGTGCCCCTTTCCAAGTCCACTGATAGGGGGGGACCTATTCATCTGATCCTGTTTTATCAGGCATCTTCAGGACTGGCTGCAAAGCCCTCCTCTGTGGCCTAACAGGACTGCTCCTCCCTTGGGGGTGGGGAGGCCAAAGAGCCAGTCATTGAGTTCCTGTTAGAAATAGTCCTTGTTCCCTTCACTTTGGGAAACCACTTGGTTACTGAGCTACCACAGGCTACATCTGAGCGGAGGTTCTAGGTTATATCCATACATGGTCCTTGGTTGAATGTCAGTCTCAGAGAAGACCCTGTGCCCAGATATATTTGGTCCTTGTGGAGCTCCTATCCTTTCCCCATCAGACTAACTCCCCTTCTTTCTTATGATTCCCTGTACTCTGCCAAAGGTTTGGTTATGAGACTTTGCTTTGAAAACACTGCTAGTTAGAGTCTTTCAGATGCGCTCAGTAGACTCCTGTCATACGTTCAATGCACATCCCATCTGTCTTTCTAAATGAGGATTGATCATCTTACCCCATGTCCGCTCTCTTGATTATCTTTTTTAGGTGTATAGATTGCATTATGTTTATCATATCTTATAGGTCTATATAAGTGAGTATATACCGTGTTTTTCTTTTTCCTTCTGGGATATTTCACTCAGAATGATCTTTTCTAGATCCCACCATTTGCCTGCAAATTTCATGATTTCCTCCTTTTTGATTGCTGAGTAGTATTCCATTGTGTAAAAATACCACAATTTCTGTACCCATTCCTACATTGAGGGACATCGGGGTTGTTTCCACATTCTGGCTATTACGAATAAAGCTGCTATAAACATGGTTGAGCAAGTATCCCTTTTGTGTACTTGAACGAACTTTGGGTATATACCTAGCAGTGGTATAGCTGGGTCTTGAGGAAGCACTATTCCTAATTGTCTTAGAAAGCGCCAGATAGATTTCCAGAGTGGTTGTACCAGTTTACATTCCTACCAGCAGTGGAGGAGGGTTCCCCTTTCTCCACAACCTCTCCAGCATGTGTTGTTCCTTAAGTTTTTCATCTTGGCCATTCTGATGGGTGTAAGGTGATATCTCAGGGTCGTTTTGATTTGCATTTCCCTGATGGCTAATGAGGATGAGCATTTCTTTAAGTGTTTCTCTGCCATTCGATATTCCTCTGTTGAGAATTCTCTGTTTAGCTCTGTTCCCCATTTTTTAATTGGGTTACTTGGTTTGCTGTTTTTCAGCTTCTTTAGTTCTTTGTATATACTGGATATTAGTCCTCTGTCAGATAAAGGGTTAGTGAAGATTCTTTCCCAATCTGTAGGCAGTCGTTTTGTTTTGATGACAGTGTCCTTTGCTTTACAGAAGCTTTTTAGTTTCATGAGGTCCCATTTATTGATTGTTGCTCTTAGAGCCTGTGCTGTTGATGTTCTGTTCAGGAAGTTGTCTTCTGTGCCAATGAGTTTTAGGCTGTTCCCCACTTTTTCTTCTAAGAGATTTAGAGTATCTAGTTTTATGCTGAGGTCTTTGATCCACTTGGACTTTAGTTTTGTGCAGGGTGATAAATATAGATCTATTTCCATTTTTGTGCATGTGGACATCCAGTTGGACCAGCACCATTTGTTGAAATGGTTTTTGACCATTCAAGATCCTTCTGTTGAGAATTCTTTGTTTAGATCTGTACCCCATTTTAAAATTAGATTAATTGGGGTTTTTTTTTGATGTTTAATTTCTTGAGTTTAATATATATATGTATATAAATATATTTATATATTTGATATTAGCTCTTTGTCAGTTGCTAAAGATCTTTTCCCAATTTGTAGACTGCTGTTTTGTTCTGTTGACAGTGTCTTTTGCCTTACGGAAGTTTTTCAGTTTCATGAGGTCCCATATATTATTTGTTGATCTTAGAGCCTGAGCTGTTGATTTTTAGGAAGTTGTGCCATTGAGTTCAAGGCTGGTTCCCACTTTCTCTTCTAATAGATTTAGTGTATCTGGTTTTATGTTGAGTTTTTGATCCACTTGGACTTGAGTTTTGTAGGGTGATAAATATGGGTATATTTGCATTTTTCTACATGTAGACATCCAGTTGGACCAGCACCATTTAGTGAAGATTTTCCCCCCCAGTTGTATGGTTTGGGCTTCTTTGTCAAAAATCAAGTGCCCATAGGTGTATGGATTTATTTCTGGGTCTTTGATCTGATTCCATTGATTTGTTTTTATGCCAATACCATGTAGTTTATTATTATTATTGTTATTACTATTGCTCTGTAGTATAGCTTGAAGTCAGGAATGGAGATACCTCCAGAAGTTCTTTTATTGTGTAGGACTGATTTAGCTATTCTGTGTTTTGTTTTTGTTTTTTTTTTTTTTTTTTTGGTTTTGTTTTTCCATATGAAGTTGAGAATTGTGCTTTCCATGGTCTGTGAAGAATTGTGTTGGTATTTTGATGGGAATTGCATTGAATCTATAGATTGCTTTCCGGGCCATTTTTATATGTTAATCCTATAGATTCATGAGCATGGGAGATTTTTCCATCTTCTGATATCTTTTTCAATTTCTTTTTTCAGAGACTTGAAGTTCTTGTCATATAGGTCTTTCACTTGCTTGGTTAGTGTTACACCAAGATACTTTAAATTATTTCTGGTATTGTGAAGGGTGTTGGTTCCCTAATTTCTTTCTCAGCCCATTTGTTGTTTGTATACAGGAAGGCTAAGTCTTTTTTTGAGTAAATTTTGTATCCTGCAACTTTGCTGAAGGTGTTTATCAGCTTTAGGAGTTCTCTGGTATAATTTTGGGGGTAAATTATATATAGTATCATACTATCTGCAAATAGTGATACTTTGATTTCTTCCTTTCCAATTCATATTCCCTTGATTTCCCTTAATTGTCCTATTCCTCTAGCTAAAACTTCAAATACTATATTGAAGAAATATGGAGAGAGTAGGCAGCCTTGTCTTGTTCCTGAATTTAGTGGAATTTCTTTGTGTTTCTCTCCATTTAATTTGATGTTGGCTATTGGCTTGCTGCATATAGCTTTTATTATGTTTAGGTACGGGCCTTGTATCCCTGATCTCTCCAAGGGTTTATAATGTGCTATGAAGCTTGACTAAACAAATATAAAAGAGTCTCAGTTATTTGTGTGACAGCCAGGTTAAGAGAGAAACTGAAAGACAAACATAGTTTTATAAAATTAACTTTAACATTTTGATGTACTAAGTAGGGGCAGAACTTACACAATCTAGCCAGAATTTATGCAGAATCTAAACTTAAACAGAAAGCAGTTTCTTAGTTCTGTTCATTTTAATTTATTATTATTATTATTTACAGTTTATTCATTATATATCCCAATTGAAGCCCCCTTCCTCAGCTCCTCCCAGTTCCACCCTCCCTTACTCTTCCTCCCTATTTCCTTCCCCTAGTCCACTGAAAGGGGGAGGTCTCCTCCTCTGTCATCTGCCTGTAGCTTATCAAGTCTCATCAGGACTGCCTGGATCCTATTCCTCTGTGGCCTGGCAAGGCTGCATCACCAGGGGCAAGTGATTAATGAGCAGGCAATCAAGTTCATAACAGAATCATTCCCTGTTCCCCTTACTCAGGAACTCACATGGAGACTGAGCTGCCAATTGGCTATATCTGAGCAGGGGTTCTAGGTCCCCTCCATGCCTAGTCCTTAGTTGGTACATCAATCTCTGCAGAACCCCCTGGGCTCAGTTTTTTAGCTTTGTTGGTTTCCTTGTGGAGCTCCTGTCCCCTCCATGTTCTTCTATCCCCCCTTCTTCCATAAGACTCCCTGTGCTCTGCCCAAAGTTTGGCTGCTTTGATCTCCTGTTAGGTGGAGCCTTTCTGAGGACCCTCTGTAGTAGACTCCCATCCTGTTCTCTCTCTTCCATCACTTCTGTGTCTGTCATGTGTGCCATTCTGGGATTTAAGCATCCTCTCTAGGGTTTTCCTTGTTGTTTAGCTTCTTTAAGTCTGTAGATTTTAGTATGGCTATCCTATATTATATGGCTAATATCCATTTATAAGTGAATGCATGCCATGCCTGTCTTTCTGTTTCTGGGTTACCTCACTCAGGATGATCTCTTCTAGTTCCATCCATTTGCCTGAAAATTTCATGATTTCCTTGTTTTTAATAGCTGAGTATTAGTCCATTGTTTAAATATGCCACAATTTCTGTATCCATTCCTCCATTGAGGGACATCTAGATTGTTTCCAGATTCTGCCTATTAATATGAACATAATTGAGCAAATGTCCTTGTTGAATGGTGGGACATCTTTTGGGTATGTGCTCAGGAATGGTATAGCTGGGTCTTGAGGTAGTGCTTTTCCCAATTTTCTGATAAAATACCAGATTGTTTTCCAAAGTGGTTGTACAAATTTGTACTTCCACCAGTAGTGATGGAAAGATCTACCATGCACATGGATCAATAGGCTTAACATAGTAAAATGTCCATTTTACCGAAAGCAATCTACAGATTCAATGTAATTCCCATCAAGTTACCAACACAATTCTTTACAGGCCTTGAAAGAAAAGTTCTCATCTTCACATAGAAAAATGAAAAACCCAGAATAACTAAAACAATTATCTACAATAAAATATCTTCTGGAGTTATCTCCATTCCTGATCTCAAGCTGTGCTATAGAGCAACAGTAATAAAAACTGCATGGTACTGGCATAGAAACAGAATGGTGGATCAATGGAATCAAATCAAAGACCCAGAAATAAATCCACACACCTACTGATACTTGAGTTTTGACAAAGATTGCAAAATCATACAATGGAAGAAAGATAGCATCTTCAACGAATGGTGCTGGTCTAACTGGATGTCTACATGCAGAAAAATGCAAATAGACACATATCGATCACCTTGCACAAAATTAAAGTCCAAGTGGATCAAAACCCTCAAGAATAAAACCTGGCACACTAAATCTGTTTAAAGAAAAAGTGGGGAAGAACCTCAAACTCATTAGCACAGGAGACAATTTCCTGAACAGAACACCAACAGCACAGGTGCTAAGATCAACAATTAATAAATGGGACCTCATGAAACTGAAAAGCTTCTGTAAAGCAAAAGACACTGTCAACAGAACAAAACAACAGCCTACAGACTGGGAGAAGATCTTCACCAACCCTGCATCTGATAGATGGCTAATATCCAGGCAGGAGCTCACAGCTTTCTGATGAGATCCTTAGAGCATCCTGCTGTCTGTAGAAGAAAGCAGCAGCAGCCTCCTTGAAGTGATATCTGAAGCAGAGTGTTCTCTCCAGGAGGATCTTGCAGGAAAGCAATCTCTCTCTCTCTCTCTCTCTCTCTCTCTCTCTCTCCCTCTCTGCTTCTATTTATACCTTCTCATAGTTTACACCAGGATGTTTTTCAGCTGGCAAAACCCACACCCCCTTCTCCCTCTTTTACAAGGAAGTTTCCAGCTGACAAGGATCAAGCACCCTGTCACATGCCTCTCAGGAGGCTGCTATCAGCTATGGGCATAGAATTCTCACACCCCACACTTGGGACTACAACAAAAACATATCCCCACAACACAACCAAAACTTCCATTACAGTATTTTCAATTCTTTGTGTTGCTTTAAGTTTTACACTATGATTTGTGTGCCTTTCATTGCTTGTGTCTTTTGGTATGAGTTTTCAGTTCATCTGTGTTATGTGGGCATTTAGTTTTCTGCTTGCTATTAATGTATTATGGCTAAAATCAATTAGGTGATACTTTAAGCTCAGTCTTGGGGCCACTAAGTAGTGGCTTGCAGATGGAGCAATTGAGGCCATCACAGCTCAGCTTAGGAGAAATCATGGCCTCTGTATAGGTGATCTGTATATGTTAGAAGAATGGGGGTGGATTGCCAGGGTTGCTAGGGATCTGTCCTCTGATCTGAGGAGTGGGAAGCACTCCAAGCAGGTACTGAGTGGCTAAGATTTGGGGTAAAGTGCAGGACGAGAGCAGATGTATCACTTGGATTTTAAAACAGTGGAGGTTAAGATGGTGGAGAAAAGTATGGGTATGACCTCTGACTGGGGGAGGAAGCTCATCTTGGATCCCGAGACAATAGGGTAGGATGCCAAAGGCAGGCAGGCACGGCTTCTGATTGTAGTGCAAGCTCTGCGCAGGTTCTCTGGGTACTGTGGTATCAGATGGTGAGAGATCTAGCCTCTGACATGGAGGGGGGGCAAACTCCATCTGTGTTCTGAGATACTGGGGGCTAAGGTGCTGGAAGGCAGGACATGTGGCCTATGACCTGGGGAACGAGCTCTGCTTAGGTCCTGGGAGTCTGGAGCATGAAGTCCATGTGGAACCTTATATTTGAGGATTCAGGTGCTAAAGAGCAGGAAATGTGGCTTTTTACTTGGGGATGAATTCCACTTGGGTCCTAAGATGGTAGTGTTACAGTGCCAGAACAAAAGATGTCGACTCTAACCTGGGGGTGCATAATGTAACTTTTATTTGCCAAATGTAATTGTTACTTCAGAGGTTTATTGATGAATAAGTTCACCCTTTCTATTTCTCTTTGAACTCTGGCTGGCTGGTTCAACTCAGTTGTTCTGGTTCAAACTCCTCTCTAACCTGACTGATTTAGTCTGGCTTGGCTCAGCTTCTAACGTATTGCTCTGCTTGGCCTCAAACTGACTCTGGCAATATGTTCCAAACTTCTGTCTCCTTATTCTTTGGCTTCAACTGCCTTTGCTGCATGAAGAGAATGGAACAGAACACAATTCCACTGCACTGCTTCCTGTGCTGACTGATAAAACTGAACATAAATGCATTCAGCTGAACTACCCCAAACTGCGCGGAACTGAACTCACTGAACTCCGCTGCATTGCCTGAACTCAACTGAACTGCACTCACTGAACTGCCCTTCCTTCCTGAATCACTCTGCCCTGCTCTTTTTTTTTCTTTCCTTTTTTTTTGCTCTTTTTTTTTCTATTTTAATTTTTATTAATTACACTTTATTCACTTTGTATCCCCCCGTGGCTCCCTCCCTCCTCCCCTCCCAATCCCACCCTCTCTTTCCCTTCTCCACACATGCCCTTCCCCAAGTCCACTGATAGGGGAGGTCTTCCTCTCCTTCCTTCTGATCCTAGTTTATTAGGTCTCATCAGGAGTAGCTGCATTATTTTCCTCTGTGGCCTGGTAAGGTTGCTCCACCTAAGGGGGAGGTGATCAAAGAGCAGGCCACTGAGTTCATGTCAGAGACAGTCCCTCTTCCCAGTATGGAACCCACTTGGACACTGAACTGCCATGGGCAACATTTGTGCAGGGGTTCTAGTTTATCTCCATCAATGGACCTTGGTTGGAGTATCAGTCTCAGAAAAGCCCCAATGCCCAGATTTTTTGGTTTTGTTGCTCTCCTTGTGGAGCTCCTGTCATCTCCAGGTCTTATTATTTCCTACTTCTTTCATGAAATTCCCTGCACTTTGCCCAATCTGCACTGCTCTTAAGTAGCCTCTCTTTCCTGTTTGTTCTCATGAGAGTTGGGTGTATCCTTTTTTTATTTTATTATTATTTTTTTAGTATTAATCACAGGTTATTTACTTTGTATCCCAGCCGTAGCCCCTCCCTCATTCTCTCCCAATCCCACCCTCATTCCCTCATCTCCTCCCTGTCCCTTTCCAAGTCCACTGCTAGGGGAGGCCCTCCTCTCCTTCCATCTGACCCTAGCTTATCAGGTATCTTCAGGACTGGCTTCGATGTTCTCCTCTGTGGCCTAGCAAGGCTGTTCCTCCCTCGGGCCAGGGGATGGGGTGGGCGGGGGAAGGGAGGTAAAGGAGCCAATCATTGAATTCATGTCAGAAATAATTCCTGTTCCCCTTACTAGGAAACCCACTTGGATACTGAGCTACCATGGGCTACATCTGAGCAGGAGTTCTAGGTTATATCCATACATGGTCCTTGGTTGGAGAAACAGTCTCATAGAGGAACCCCGTGCCCTGATATATTCTGTCCTTGTGGAGCTCCTGTCCTCTCCCGGTCATACCAACTCCCCCTTTTATCATATGATTCCCTGCACTTTATTAATCTTCACTTAGAAAGACAAATAGGATGGACATGGGAAGTAGGAGAAAACAAGAAACAGGACAGGAGCCTACTGCAGAGGGCCTCTGAAAGACTCTACCTAGCAGCTTATCAAAGCAGGTGCTAAGACTCATAACCAAACCTTTGGTAGAGTTGGGTATATCCTATCTCTGACTCATTCTATCAAATCTTTCTCTGATTTGTTACTTTATTTGTGCCTCAATTAGTTACAACTTTCAAACATGGCTGCCTCCTTGTACAAACTAACTTTACCTTCATTATTTGGCATTCAAGGTATGTCAGACATGTCTAAAGGCATGTCTGTATTCCAGCCTGCTCACACAGACCTAGAAGGTTTTAGATGTGATCTCTTGCAAGACCAGCCATGTTGCTGGATTAAAATTTCTCTACAGGAATGACCTCCCTTGTCCTGAGGAACTAGAAATCTAGGGACCAGAAAGAGGGAGATGCTTCTGATCTGAAAAGTAAGCTCTGAGTGGGTTTTAGAATGCAAGAGAAGGGATATAGTATCACTGGGGATCAGCTCCACAGGTACTAAAATGTGTAATGTTAGGTTGCCAAAAGATATGAGATGGTTTCTATAAAATTAATTCTTATTAATATAGATGATCCCATTTTGTTCTCATTACTCTCACAAAATTACATTAACTTTATGATAAAAATTATTTTCTGCATAGTCTGTGTTATTTTCTTTTACCTGAGCAGAACTAGCAGTTGGTATTGCCAGTGGTTTTAAATTGTGGTCATTTAAATGGTGTGTTATAATATCTCTTAATGTTTTAATGTACATTTCTCTGATGACTAGTGATGTGGGTTTTTTTTTCATGTATTTATTGGGCATTTGCACATCTACTTCATTCAGATGCTTATTTTACTTCATTCATTGCTTATTTTAATTTTTCTAGTATTATTGAGGAATAAGTGATAAATTATATATTTTTAGAGTATAATGCTTTCATGTATGCATACTTTTTGACAAAATTCTCACTATCCTGGAACTTGATATATGTATGTACTTTGAAATAATCAAGCTAGTTTTGCTTACAAATTACATATTACCTCATTGCATTTTTTTGAGACAGGTTTTTTTTTTCTGTGCAGCCCTGACTGTCCTGCACTCACTTTGTAGACCAGGCTGGCTTTGAAAGCACAGAGATCTGCCTGCCTTTGCCTTCCAGAGTGCAGGGATTAGGGGCATGCACCACCACTCCTGGCTCATTGCCCTTTTTAAAATAAAATTTATTTAAATAAAATTATTTATTTTATGAGTATGGGTGTTTTATTTGTATGTATATATGTGCACATGTATGTGTCTGGTGCTTGAAGAGGGCATTGGAACTCCAGGAACTTGAGTGACAAATGGTTGTGAACCACAATGTGGGTGTTGGGAATCAACCCAGGTTCTCTCAAAGAGCAGTTTGTGCTCTTAACCACTGAGCCATCATTCTAGCCCCCTTTTTTTTCATTTTTTAAAATGTAGTGATAACAGATATAAATCAACTGTAATCATGATGTCTCCAGAATTTATAAGAGTTCTTACCCTTTGAATAATGTCTGCCCATTTCTTCTACCCCCTGGCTCCTGGGAATTATTCTTCTGTTCTTATTTCTCTGAGTCCAACTTTTAAAGATTCCAATTGTAAGTGAGATTGCATAGTAACTAACTATATTCTTACGTCTGCTTCATTTCCATTGGCATAATGGCCTGTGGGTTCATTCATTAATTTGTACATGACACCAATTTCTTCATTTTAAGGATAGAATAAGGTCTGCAGTGATGGCTTATCAGTTAAGATCACTCACTGCTCTTGCAGAGTATCTGGATTCAGTTTCCATCACCCACATGGTAGCTGTCCTTAACTCTCATTCCAGGAATCCATTGCTCTCCGTTGGCCCCATGGGCACCAGGAGCACATGAGGTGCACACATACACTTGTTAAGAAAACATTCATAAAAAAGTTTGAGAATCCTCCTTCTTTCAATTTTTAAAAATAGTCAGAGATCCATTTTCTCTGGATCGTATTTGAAAATCTGGTAGATTCTTCTATGAACCCATTTGGCCCTGGATTTTATTTTATTTTAGTTTATTTTTTTAGCAGCAATTAGGAGATTTAAATCTCCTAATTTGTTGTGTGTTTGTTTACGTTGTTAAATTCTTGGTTTAATTTTGGTGGTTCTCTTTCTTTCTTTTGATTATCTGTTGGGCCAATATCTGTCAATCTTGTTTATCTTCTCAAAGAATCAGCTCTTAGATTTGTTGATTATTTGTATTTTTATTAATTTCTGCTCTGATTTTTATAATTTCTTGCCATTGACTGGTTTTAGATTTGGTTAGTTCTTATTTTAAAAAAAATTAGATTGTATTATTAAGTTTGTATTATTATTATTAAATTGTATTATTTATAAATTGTATTATTAATTTGTACTCTATTAATTTGTACTCTTTCTGATTTTTTAATGTTTTTTAATGTTTTAATGATTTTTTAGAGGTATAAGTTTACCGTTTAAGGCTGATTTAAGTGTGTCTTGGAGGTTTTCTTGCACTGTAGTTTTTGAATTTTATTTAGTTCTCAGAAATTCCTCGTGCTTGTTGGTTTCCTTTTCACCTTCTACTTGAAAAGAACTTAGAAATGACAGTCTGTGTAATTAGAGATCGTGACTTCCATCCCTTATTTCTGATAGAGTGTGCTAACTGTGAGACAGACTACGATGTGGATACTACCACTAGTGTCCATCACCTGCATTTCCCTCTCGCTGCCTGAGATCTGTGTCCTTGTATACTGGGATTACACAGAGCAGTGCACCAATTCTCCTAATGTAGGGGATCTTCCAGAGAGCCTCAAGAACTTTCCAGAGCTTTGTGTCCAAAGGTTGGTTGGCTGCATTTTTCCCCCTAGCAAACTGTAAAATTTTACTGTGAGAGACTGAACAGTGAAATGTCTCACTGAACAGCATGTGCGGGGCTACACGCTCTCTGCAGTGGAAGCTGTGGGGTTGGTTTTAACCTGGCTTTAAAGGAGGCTTTGGGTTTGGGAGGATCACTTTCTTGGCATAAGGACCACCTCAGGCTTAGCTAATGATAATAACTGACACTTCTAAGCAGCCCATTCATGCTGGATTGCTTGTGCCCTGTCCTCTGGCTGACATCATTTCTGTCACCAGGCAGTCACTGGCCCACTCTGCTGTACAGGCCCTTTACGACCTCTTCCTGAGAGGTTGTATTTTACGGCTGCCAGCTCAGTCTGCTGCACAGGTGCCACATGAGCTCCTTATTCTTTATGTTTCGGTCTAGTTCTTTTACCAGTATTCCCGTTTCACATAGGTTAATTTTTGATCAGAGCAAAACCAGTGAAGATGGTGGAGAAATGCTGTCTGCACCTCCCATACACAGCCCTGGCAGACTGTTGAAGAGAGCTGTGCCTGCACAGCCCAGTTTTTTTTTTAATTTTAATTTTTATTAATTACACTTTATTCACTTTGTATCCCCCTACAGTTCCCTCCCTCCTTCCCTCCCAATCCCACCCTCTCTCCTCCTTCTCCACCCATGCCCCTCCTCCAGTCCACTGATAGGGGAGGACTTCCTCCCCTTCCTTCTTATCCTAGTCTATCAGGTCTCATTAGGACTGGCTGCATTGTCTTCCTCTGTGGCCTGGTAAGGCTGCTCCCCTCTCAGGGGGAG
This sequence comes from Meriones unguiculatus, assembly GCF_030254825.1. NCBI lineage: Eukaryota > Metazoa > Chordata > Mammalia > Rodentia > Muridae > Meriones > Meriones unguiculatus. The sequence continues at coordinate 111,374,992 of NC_083358.1, read as the reverse complement.
GTGATCAAAGAGCAGGCCAATCAGTTAATGTCAGAGATACTCCCTGTTCCTATTATTAGAGAATCCACTGGGATATTGAGCTGCCATGAGCTACATCTGTGCAGGGGTTCTAGGTTATCTCCATGAATGGTCCTTGGTTGGAGTATCAGTCTCAGAAAAGACCCCTGTGCCCAGGCTTTTTGGTTCTGTTGCTCTCCTTGTGGAGCTCCTGTTCTCTCCAGGTCTTAATATTTTCTTCTTCTTTCATAAGGTTCCCTGCACTCTGCCCAAAGGTTGGCCCTACGTCTCAGCATCTGCAGTTTTTTTTTTTTTATGATATTCAGATATCACTGTTTTTTTCATTTATCATTTAATGTCTTCATATCATTAATTGTTGATCATATGATTAATTTTTGGTTTGTTTGGTACTGAGGATTGAACTTTATACATGATGGACAAGTGCTAACAGACTGAATGCAGAGGCAAGCAACAGAAGTCAGCTTCCTTCTGTCAGGTCAGACATTGATGAGATTTGCCAAAATCTAATGCAATGACATTTTATCACTGGTAGATTTTTGTTCATAAGAAAACTGTGTTAATATGTATTTGACTTTTATTATGTGGTCAATAAACTTTCCTCATTAAAAAAATATACTGTCATCATGCCTGTTTGGTTTTAGTTTTTTAATATATATATACACTTGTCCATTTGTCTTCTTTGTAAACTACCTCTTCAGGTTCTTTCCCATTTTAAAATTTACTTACTTGGTGTTTTTTTGGGGGGGAGTTAAATGTATATAGTTTAGATATTAAATTGGCTTCATTATACATACTTATTTCAACTACTTTTCTCTTGCCTTTTTATCTTGTTGATTACTTCTGTTCAAATTACTTTTTAGTTTGATGTAATCTTGCTTATGATTATTTTACTTTTGCTCTCTGTGTCATATAAAAATTAATGTGAAGAACAATGTGATGAAACTGGGCATGGTGAGACATGCTTGTAATCCTAGCATTCAGGAGGTTAAGACAGGGGAATTGTGACCTTAAGGCCAGGCAAGGATTTTGCCTATGTTCAAATTAAATTGTCCATATTATTAATATTTTAAAGTTTTCTAATCTGGATTGTTTGTGAAGTACGGGGCTTTGGGAAATAGCTACTTGTGTGACCACTGATATGAAAGAAGTGAAATGAAGCAAAGGAAATACAAAACTGAATATTTAACACCACTAATTTATTGTAAATATTATGCAGTCCAGTTATTTAAATCCAAAGACTTGAAACAAATACATTACAGTGAACAAAGAATAACAATGGCAAGCTTGTTGTCCATCTTTGTTATTGATGATATTTCGACAATAACATTGGGAAGACCAGTAAACTACTTGTATGTCCATGCTGTAGTATGTCTAAAATTTTCCACTCTGAAACAGTTTATTACAAATGGAAACCCAGATATCTCTGCTGTGATAAAGTTATATATATATATATATATATATATCTGTGTATTTGTCTTTCTCTTGCAATCTAACATAATATACATTAAAATTAGACTGTATGTTGATGTAGAGTAAAGCTTTGGTGACTGGAGTGATAACACACTTATAACATATTGCCCTTTAAAACCATAAGCTTAACTTTAGCATTATCCTTAACTAAATAATAATCCTTCACATAGATACCTTAACTAAAACCCATACTCTTTAAATTATTCTTTCAAACTTAATCCCCTTAAACTAAGCATTTATCCACTGCAATAGATCTTAACTGAGTATCCCAACAATCATACATTATTTGGAAGGAATTCAATAACAAGGAATATAGGCTAATTTGCATTTTAAAAGGATGAGAGCAGATATGTCCAAATTGAGAAAGGAATTGCATGACAGGTTTCTTACCTAGAACAATTCTCATTTCTTAAATTAACATTTAAGTTAATTTTACCTCAGTCCTTTACTCACTCTGAGAATTAGCGTCTCTGCTCTTGGACATACTCATAGAGTGGAGTGCTACTATGAGAACCTGAAACTGTATTTTTTACTTCAGAGTTGCCTTCTCTGACTTTGTGATAGTCAGAGTCGCCTTGTCTATTGTCCACATTACAAAGTGATAATTTACCAGTAACACTAGATCTACTGAATCTACGTGAAGGTGTAAATTGTCCATATTTCCTGTTTGATTGAGGTTGCACGTAACTAGAATATTGACCATATCCAGAAACACATGATCCAGAGCTAAATGAGGGACGTGAACAAGACTCATATTGTTGTGAACTAGGACACAGACCAGATCTGGGACAATTTTGTCCAGAGACAGAAGAGGGATAGAAACCAGACCCATATTGTTCAGAGATAAAACCCTGACTACAACCAATACCATGTTGGCTCTGATTAGAGTGATGACTTGCAGAACATCCATGTTGGCCATAGTTAGAAGACTGACTTGAACCAGATCCTTGTTGACAGTAGCTGGAAGACTGATTTGAATTAGATCCACACTGACTCCCACAGTATGACTGTCCTGATGTTGGACTATATGGTCCAGAGTAAGAAGATTGACTACTGGACCCATGATACCCACAGGTAGACTGACATGAACTAGGTCCTTGTTCACCAAAGTGAGAACACTCTACTGAACCAGACCCACACTGTCCAAATTTAGAAGATGCACCAGAGGTAGACTCATGACTACAACAGAAAGAAGGCTGATGTGGCCCATTTCTTTGCCGGTCATAGCTAGAAGATTGCTGTGAAAGAGAACCATGCTGACCACAGTTAGATGACTGAACTGAGCTATATTCAGAATGACTACAGCATGGTGATTGTCCGGATGAGGAACAATGCTGTCCATGGGTAAAAGATTTACCAGACATAGATCTATGCTGATTATACCTTGCTGACTGTCCACAGGAAGAGCTACATCGCTCATTATGAGAGGACTGACCTTGTCCTGATCCATGATGATTACAGCCAGAAGCCCCCTCTGAGCCAGACCCATAATGTTGGGAGCTAAAAGACTCCCGTGATGTAGACCTGCTTCTCCTGTGGCTAGAAAACTGGCTTGACCCTGAGTTACCTGTGCCATAGTGGGAAGACTGACCAGAGTGAGAGCTCTGCTGGCCAAAGCTGGGAGACTGACCTGAGCTAGATTCCTGCTGACCGTAGCTAGAGGACTGACCGCAACAAGATCCATGTTGACTAGAGCCTGCTGACTGTCCAGAGAAAGAACCATGCTGGCCACCACGAGAAGACTGGCTTTGCCCAGATCCATGTTGACTGAAGCCAGAAGCTCCTCTTGAGCCAGACCCATACTGTTGGGAGCCAAAAGACTCTGATGAGCTAGACCGGCTTGGCCTGTGACTAGATGACTGACTTCTTCCTGATGACCCTTGTTGTCCATAGCTAGTGGACTGACCTGAACCACATCCTGAAGACTGTCCTGATGAAGTACCATATTGTCCGGTACTAGATGACTGACCTTGTCCAGATCCTTGCCTGCTGGAGCCAGAAGCCTGTCCTGATGTAGACCCATACTGACCTAAACCAGAAGGCTGTCCTGAGCCAGAGCTGTGTCTCCTGTGGTGAGAAGACTGGCTTGACCCTGAGTTGTGTGTGCCATAGTGGGAAGACTGACCAGAGTGAGAGCTCTGCTGGCCAAAGCTGGGAGACTGACCTGAGCCAGATTCCTGCTGACCATAGCTAGAGGACTGGCTGGAGCCAGACCCATGCTGATGACTACCTGTTGACTGTCCAGAGAAAGAACCATGCTGGCCACCACGAGAAGACTGGCTTTGCCCAGATCCATGTTGACCGAAGCCAGAAGCTCCTCTTGAGCCAGACCCATACTGTTGAGAGCCAAAAGACTCCCGTGATGTAGACCTGCTTCTTCTGTGGCTAGAAGACTGGCTTGACCCTGAGTTGCCTGTGCCATAGTGGGAAGACTGACCAGAGTGAGAGCTCTGCTGGCCAAAGCTGGGAGACTGACCTGAGCCAGATTCCTGCTGACCGTAGCTAGAGGACTGACCGCAACAAGATCCATGTTGACTAGAGCCTGCTGACTGTCCAGAGAAAGAACCATGCTGGCCACCACGAGAAGACTGGCTTTGCCCAGATCCATGTTGACTGAAGCCAGAAGCTCCTCTTGAGCCAGACCCATACTGTTGGGAGCCAAAAGACTCTGATGAGCTAGACCGGCTTGGCCTGTGACTAGATGACTGACTTCTTCCTGATGACCCTTGTTGTCCATAGCTAGTGGACTGACCTGAACCACATCCTGAAGACTGTCCTGATGAAGTACCATATTGTCCGGTACTAGATGACTGACCTTGTCCAGATCCTTGCCTGCTGGAGCCAGAAGCCTGTCCTGATGTAGACCCATACTGACCTAAACCAGAAGGCTGTCCTGAGCCAGAGCTGTGTCTCCTGTGGTGAGAAGACTGGCTTGACCCTGAGTTGTGTGTGCCATAGTGGGAAGACTGACCAGAGTGAGAGCTCTGCTGGCCAAAGCTGGGAGACTGACCTGAGCCAGATTCCTGCTGACCATAGCTAGAGGACTGGCTGGAGCCAGACCCATGCTGACGACTACCTGTTGACTGTCCAGAGAAAGAACCATGCTGGCCACCACGAGAAGACTGGCTTTGCCCAGATCCATGTTGACTGAAGCCAGAAGCTCCTCTTGAGCCAGACCCATACTGTTGAGAGCCAAAAGACTCCCGTGATGTAGACCTGCTTCTCCTGTGGCTAGAAGACTGTCTTGACCCTGAGTTGCCTGTGCCATAGTGGGAAGACTGACCAGAGTGAGAGCTCTGCTGGCCAAAGCTGGGAGACTGACCTGAGCCAGATTCCTGCTGACCGTAGCTAGAGGACTGACCGCAACAAGATCCATGTTGACTAGAGCCTGCTGACTGTCCAGAGAAAGAACCATGCTGGCCACCACGAGAAGACTGGCTTTGCCCAGATCCATGTTGACTGAAGCCAGAAGCTCCTCTTGAGCCAGACCCATACTGTTGGGAGCCAAAAGACTCTGATGAGCTAGACCGGCTTGGCCTGTGACTAGATGACTGACTTCTTCCTGATGACCCTTGTTGTCCATAGCTAGTGGACTGACCTGAACCACATCCTGAAGACTGTCCTGATGAAGTACCATATTGTCCGGTACTAGATGACTGACCTTGTCCAGATCCTTGCCTGCTGGAGCCAGAAGCCTGTCCTGATGTAGACCCATACTGACCTAAACCAGAAGGCTGTCCTGAGCCAGAGCTGTGTCTCCTGTGGTGAGAAGACTGGCTTGACCCTGAGTTGTGTGTGCCATAGTGGGAAGACTGACCAGAACGAGAGCTCTGCTGGCCAAAGCTGGGAGACTGACCTGAGCCAGATTCCTGCTGACCATAGCTAGAGGACTGGCTGGAGCCAGACCCATGCTGACGACTACCTGTTGACTGTCCAGAGAAAGAACCATGCTGGCCACCACGAGAAGACTGGCTTTGCCCAGATCCATGTTGACCGAAGCCAGAAGCTCCTCTTGAGCCAGACCCATACTGTTGAGAGCCAAAAGACTCCCGTGATGCAGACCTGCTTCTCCTGTGGCTAGAAGACTGGCTTGACCCTGAGTTGCCTGTGCCATAGTGGGAAGACTGACCAGAGTGAGAGCTCTGCTGGCCAAAGCTGGGAGACTGACCTGAGCCAGATTCCTGCTGACCGTAGCTAGAGGACTGACCGCAACAAGATCCATGTTGACTAGAGCCTGCTGACTGTCCAGAGAAAGAACCATGCTGGCCACCACGAGAAGACTGGCTTTGCCCAGATCCATGTTGACTGAAGCCAGAAGCTCCTCTTGAGCCAGACCCATACTGTTGGGAGCGAAAAGACTCTGATGAGCTAGACCGGCTTGGCCTGTGACTAGATGACTGACTTCTTCCTGATGACCCTTGTTGTCCATAGCTAGTGGACTGACCTGAACCACATCCTGAAGACTGTCCTGATGAAGTACCATATTGTCCGGTACTAGATGACTGACCTTGTCCAGATCCTTGCCTGCTGGAGCCAGAAGCCTGTCCTGATGTAGACCCATACTGACCTAAACCAGAAGGCTGTCCTGAGCCAGAGCTGTGTCTCCTGTGGTGAGAAGACTGGCTTGACCCTGAGTTGTGTGTGCCATAGTGGGAAGACTGACCAGAGTGAGAGCTCTGCTGGCCAAAGCTGGGAGACTGACCTGAGCCAGATTCCTGCTGACCATAGCTAGAGGACTGGCTGGAGCCAGACCCATGCTGACGACTACCTGTTGACTGTCCAGAGAAAGAACCATGCTGGCCACCACGAGAAGACTGGCTTTGCCCAGATCCATGTTGACTGAAGCCAGAAGCTCCTCTTGAGCCAGACCCATACTGTTGAGAGCCAAAAGACTCCCGTGATGTAGACCTGCTTCTCCTGTGGCTAGAAGACTGGCTTGACCCTGAGTTGCCTGTGCCATAGTGGGAAGACTGACCAGAGTGAGAGCTCTGCTGGCCAAAGCTGGGAGACTGACCTGAGCCAGATTCCTGCTGACCGTAGCTAGAGGACTGACCGCAACAAGATCCATGTTGACTAGAGCCTGCTGACTGTCCAGAGAAAGAACCATGCTGGCCACCACGAGAAGACTGGCTTTGCCCAGATCCATGTTGACTGAAGCCAGAAGCTCCTCTTGAGCCAGACCCATACTGTTGGGAGCCAAAAGACTCTGATGAGCTAGACCGGCTTGGCCTGTGACTAGATGACTGACTTCTTCCTGATGACCCTTGTTGTCCATAGCTAGTGGACTGACCTGAACCACATCCTGAAGACTGTCCTGATGAAGTACCATATTGTCCGGTACTAGATGACTGACCTTGTCCAGATCCTTGCCTGCTGGAGCCAGAAGCCTGTCCTGATGTAGACCCATACTGACCTAAACCAGAAGGCTGTCCTGAGCCAGAGCTGTGTCTCCTGTGGTGAGAAGACTGGCTTGACCCTGAGTTGTGTGTGCCATAGTGGGAAGACTGACCAGAACGAGAGCTCTGCTGGCCAAAGCTGGGAGACTGACCTGAGCCAGATTCCTGCTGACCATAGCTAGAGGACTGGCTGGAGCCAGACCCATGCTGACGACTACCTGTTGACTGTCCAGAGAAAGAACCATGCTGGCCACCACGAGAAGACTGGCTTTGCCCAGATCCATGTTGACCGAAGCCAGAAGCTCCTCTTGAGCCAGACCCATACTGTTGAGAGCCAAAAGACTCCCGTGATGTAGACCTGCTTCTCCTGTGGCTAGAAGACTGGCTTGACCCTGAGTTGCCTGTGCCATAGTGGGAAGACTGACCAGAGTGAGAGCTCTGCTGGCCAAAGCTGGGAGACTGACCTGAGCCAGATTCCTGCTGACCGTAGCTAGAGGACTGACCGCAACAAGATCCATGTTGACTAGAGCCTGCTGACTGTCCAGAGAAAGAACCATGCTGGCCACCACGAGAAGACTGGCTTTGCCCAGATCCATGTTGACTGAAGCCAGAAGCTCCTCTTGAGCCAGACCCATACTGTTGGGAGCCAAAAGACTCTGATGAGCTAGACCGGCTTGGCCTGTGACTAGATGACTGACTTCTTCCTGATGACCCTTGTTGTCCATAGCTAGTGGACTGACCTGAACCACATCCTGAAGACTGTCCTGATGAAGTACCATATTGTCCGGTACTAGATGACTGACCTTGTCCAGATCCTTGCCTGCTGGAGCCAGAAGCCTGTCCTGATGTAGACCCATACTGACCTAAACCAGAAGGCTGTCCTGAGCCAGAGCTGTGTCTCCTGTGGTGAGAAGACTGGCTTGACCCTGAGTTGTGTGTGCCATAGTGGGAAGACTGACCAGAACGAGAGCTCTGCTGGCCAAAGCTGGGAGACTGACCTGAGCCAGATTCCTGCTGACCATAGCTAGAGGACTGGCTGGAGCCAGACCCATGCTGACGACTACCTGTTGACTGTCCAGAGAAAGAACCATGCTGGCCACCACGAGAAGACTGGCTTTGCCCAGATCCATGTTGACCGAAGTCAGAAGCTCCTCTTGAGCCAGACCCATACTGTTGAGAGCCAAAAGACTCCCGTGATGTAGACCTGCTTCTCCTGTGGCTAGAAGACTGGCTTGACCCTGAGTTGCCTGTGCCATAGTGGGAAGACTGACCAGAGTGAGAGCTCTGCTGGCCAAAGCTGGGAGACTGACCTGAGCCAGATTCCTGCTGACCGTAGCTAGAGGACTGACCGCAACAAGATCCATGTTGACTAGAGCCTGCTGACTGTCCAGAGAAAGAACCATGCTGGCCACCACGAGAAGACTGGCTTTGCCCAGATCCATGTTGACTGAAGCCAGAAGCTCCTCTTGAGCCAGACCCATACTGTTGGGAGCCAAAAGACTCTGATGAGCTAGACCGGCTTGGCCTGTGACTAGATGACTGACTTCTTCCTGATGACCCTTGTTGTCCATAGCTAGTGGACTGACCTGAACCACATCCTGAAGACTGTCCTGATGAAGTACCATATTGTCCGGTACTAGATGACTGACCTTGTCCAGATCCTTGCCTGCTGGAGCCAGAAGCCTGTCCTGATGTAGACCCATACTGACCTAAACCAGAAGGCTGTCCTGAGCCAGAGCTGTGTCTCCTGTGGCTAGAAGACTGTCTTGACCCTGAGTTGCCTGTGCCATAGTGGGAAGACTGACCAGAGTGAGAGCTCTGCTGGCCAAAGCTGGGAGACTGACCTGAGCCAGATTCCTGCTGACCGTAGCTAGAGGACTGACCGCAACAAGATCCATGTTGACTAGAGCCTGCTGACTGTCCAGAGAAAGAACCATGCTGGCCACCACGAGAAGACTGGCTTTGCCCAGATCCATGTTGACTGAAGCCAGAAGCTCCTCTTGAGCCAGACCCATACTGTTGGGAGCCAAAAGACTCTGATGAGCTAGACCGGCTTGGCCTGTGACTAGATGACTGGCTTGTTCCTGATGACCCTTGTTGTCCATAGCTAGTAGACTCCCCTGAACTGCAGGCTGATGATTGGTGTGATGACGTGCCACATTTTTCAATACCAGAAGACTGACCAGATCCTTGTGTACTTGAGGTAGAATACTGTCTTGATGCAGAGCCATGTTGTTGGAAGTCAGAAGCTTTCCTTGATCTACATCTCCCTCTCTTGTGTTTAGATGAATGGGTTGATTCTGGTCCATGCTGACCCTGTTCATATTCTTCAGTATATTTGAAATGCCTTGAGTTTGTTATTTCTTCAGTACTTTCCTGATTCCCATACCTTGGTGTTCTTGAAGTAGACTTAGACTCATATTTATTGCTTTCTCTTGAGCCAATGGAATAAGAGTCATTCTCTCCTGCACTAGAACTTGAATAACTTGAAGATATATTTTGCTCTTTGTTTTCGTTTTCACTCTGTTCCTCTTGGTGCTGGTGACTTTGATCTTTCTGCTTTGACCCTGAAGCTAGGCAGTAATCTTTGCCAATAATTTTATTACAAGCCTGAACCAACTTGACTACCATCAGAAGATACTCAATAAAATCCACTTTGTTATTATGATCACGATCCAGACTTAGCATGATGATATCTACAGTGTCTGGATCATCTGGATTCTGTAAAGGAATAAGATATAAACTATAAACCCAGTTAACCATTTGGAGAAAGGTTGTAGGAACGTGACTATTTAATACATTTAAGTTGAAATTGACCACATAGTTCTTTGAGCTAGAGAGAGAAAGAGAAAGAGAGACTGAGAAAGACACTGAGAGAGAGATTGTACCATCCAACTAGCAGGCAAGCAGTAAAATGGCAAGAAGAATCAGCCATGAAGGGATGCAGTGTTCAAGAATGAAAAGCTCAAGAGAGCAAGTGGTCCAATCATTTTTGCTAAAGATAATAACTGAGACCAATGCTTTGGAGACCAAGGAAGTATGATCCTGAGTTTGAAAACAGTGTGGGTTGCATAGCAAGTTCCTGGGTTCTTTGGGATCAAAAGTAAGATCCTGACATGGCCCCCCCAAAGGCAATAGTTAATCACGGATGATTAGCTCCTCTCTAAATAATAATTATAGACATCTGTATTAATAAATGTGAATTTTCTTTGTTTAGTTAATTTGTTAATTACAGATCTTAAAACTGATTTTTTTCTTTTTTTTTTTGGTGGGGGCATGTGTAGCTACTATCTGCCTAGCAGTGTGTGATGGAGGGTCTGAAGCAGAGAACAATTTCAATGTTATGCTGGCCATTTTGGTACATGCTTCTAGTCCTGTCACCCAGTAGATGAGGCACTAAGATCATTATTTCTCAACTACATTCTCAGTCTGCTTAAGGCCAGACTTTTTTACATGTGACCTTGTTTTAATAATAGATAAGTAAATAGATTAAATTTAAGCAGTAAAGTTTAATGATTCAATAAACAAATTTATAATTTATTGTAACAAATATGAGTGTATCAAAGGAAAACCAATTTTGGTTCAAGAAAGTTTAATGAGAAAATATGACATTCAATGAAGGATAGGTTAGAATTATCTAAATGAAGAAAGTCGGGATGAAAGAATAGAATAGAAGAAGCAGCTAGAGGTGATGATATGAAGAAAGGGTAAAAGGAAAGAGAATTATAGTTAAGAAAGAAAGACATTCAGCTACAGAGATAAATATAGACTAGATTATAATTTTTAAACCATGTTGAGGAATTTTGAGTCTTAAGAGCAGATGAGAGTCATTTGAGGATTTTTATAGTGAGATTATAGTAAGTAGCCTGAACCAGAGGACTAACAATTATAATAGAAAAAAATGGAATATTTTAAAAGTTTTTATAAACTAGGTGGAGATTCAAATATGGTACTGTTTTCTTCAGATGAGGAAATTAGTACTAACCCTGGGATTCTATTAACCCTGGGTTAAAAAAAGTAGCTTGTTTAGAGGGTAATTTGATGTACGATCTCCGTAGGAATCAAAATGACATTCAGTAAGTATTTGAATTTAAGGATAAGTTTAAGTTTACACATGTTTATTTCCAGAGGTGATAATTTTAAGTTTTCCTTCCTTGTTGGTGATTTATAGGCTAATAAAAATTTCCTGATTTTAAGAAGTCTTAGATTAACAGAATCTCAGAAATAGGCAGTGGTTTGGACTCTACACTAAAGAAAACAAATGTAAGAATATGAATTAAATACATTTTGCAAACTTTCTGAAGGTCATAAGAATTGTTCTTATAGACAGGAAAATTTAAATCTATGAATTTGCCTGTTGTGTGGTAAGATCATTTTAACTTAATCATGTTATAACACATTATTAATCAATGATTTATGACATTTCAAGTCTGCCAAATTCAGTTTTCTACTACCAAATAGGAGAGTCTTTTCTGATATTTGACATATAAACAAAAAGTAGAGTAAAGTAGAGAAGAGAATTGCTTCAGAATTCAGTCCTGGTGTAGAGTTCTTACCTTCAGAATTTGGTGAAGCTCATTTTCCAGAAGTTCTTTCATCTCTTTTTTGCTCAACATGTCACATTCCCCATGTTCAGTGGCATATTGGTAGAAAACATTGATGACAGAGACAATGCCTTGCAGGAGTTGAGGCATCTTGTTGCAACTTCAAGTTAACCTAGATGAAGCCACAAGAAACCCATCTCTAACTTATTGCTTAAACACAAAAGTAGTTCCAATAATGTGTAATAATTATCAGCCATGATTAATCTTCTTTCTGTGCTAGCTGAGAATGAATCCAGAGTCGAATAACTTGTTCCAGCTGTGTAGCAAGCAAGTGATGAAATGTAGAGTAGATCCCTAGGTCTAACTGCAATTCCTGAATGAATGTAGGGGAGATTTTCTTTGTTGGGCTCCCTGATTTGTTCTGGATCTACAGAAAACCTGATTGTGCTAATTCCCCCACTCCCTAGTTGCTTTCTAAGTCTCAACTATCACACTACAGGGGACAGGCATGATACCTATATAGTATGCCTAAATCCACCGAAAGAACCCTAGTCGCTTGGATTCTAAGAGTTCTCCAGGAAAAAGAAAGTAGAAAAAATGAGCAAAGCCAACCACAGGGTTAGGTGATAGGGTGCTGAGGGAGGCTCTTATCTGACAGCTTCTGCTTTCATTCTTCCTGTAGGAACTGTTCCTCAGGACTTTGTGTTTACACAACAGAGGAAATAAGGAGACAAGCTGCCAGTGGCTTACTACATTACTGTATTCGCTACTCAAAAAAGGAGTTACTATACACAGTGTACTTTTTGTTTTTACATTTTTTTTAATTTTATTTTTTTCTTATCAGTTACATTTTATTAACTCTGTATCCCAGCTGTATCCCGCTCCCTCATTCCCTCCCAATCCCACCCTCCCTCCCTCATCTCCACCCTGCCCCTTTCCAAGTCCACTGATGGGGGGGACCTCCTCCCCATTCATCTGATCCTGTTTTATCAGGTATCTTCAGGACTGGCTGCAAAGTGTACTTTTATGTCAAAGTCCCTCATAATATACTAAAAAAGAAAGCTTTCTAGTATAATGTTGGCTTTAGTATTTAGTAGGTGTAAACACTGTGAGTGTAAATGAGTGAGTGCTCGCTTACCTGGTTCACCAGAGGAACAGTAGGATGGAGACTGATGTTGCTTGCAGGGTGCTGCTCATCGGAAACACTGGCCTTTTTATAGGAACAATAATGGTCCATCTGAGGGAGGAGGTGCTTTCCTTGAAATGTCCTAGTTCACTCCTAAACAAGTCCAGCTCCTTCTCCGTCTGCACCTCCCAGGTGTTTACCTTCTTACTTCCTTGCATGTTAACCTGAGATTGCAATAGCAGTTCCCAAATCTGGGCTAGTATCAGCCCCACCTGTCAAACTCTCAGGACACTTTACAGAAAGGCTTTTTTTTTTTTAAGATGTGTGTGTGTGTGTGTGTGTGCCCAGCTATGTAATATTACATTGACAGCCAGCTATAATAGAAGTTGAATGAAATGACATCAGAACCCAAATGTCAAAAAAAAAATTATGGAATTTGTTGTGCAGAAGGAACCTGAAATATCACCTAGTTAGACACATTTATTTTAAACTGCTTTTATATAAGAGATTCTAGCCAAAGTGCCAGCCATAATTTTATCACCTCTTGGAATCAGTAGTGGCTGAAGAGGCTCTTCTTTTCATCTGTTGGTTTTGCTCAACCTATACAACTATTATACAGCTATTTGTGAATGTAGCTTTCATTTTAACTACCATATAACTTTAGCAGGAAGAAATGTATGTTCTCTAGATCTCTCATGATCTTGCTTGTTGCTTCTCTTAAGTTCCATTGTTTCTCCAGATATATATTTACTTCTCTGTCCATCTGGAGTTAATTACCTCAACATACCATGCTAGTTCATCTTTTTTGTTTTCTTGGATTATCTTTTAGCAGTATCTGTCTAGTGAATTGCTGTTCTTCATAATTAACTTTGGCCTTTATGAAAGAGATGTTTCCAGAATTACTAAAGATAGAATCATAATTGTTCATTATTTTTAAGTTAATGTGTACATGCATGATTTTGTTTGTGTGTGTAGGCCAGAGGACAACTTTAGGTATCATCATCAGGTCTCAACATCTTTTTGTTGAGACAGGATCTTAATTTGTAGCCCTAGCTGGGACTTTCTATGTAAATCAGACTGGTCTTGAACTCATAGAGATCCACTTATATCTGCTTTCCTGGGTGCTAGAATTAAAAGTGTATGCCATCAAGCCAGGTCTGAGTAGTCCTTTCACTTTCTTTGAGACAGAGTCTCTCAGTGGTCTGGAACTTGGTACTAAGCTAGATTGGCCAGCTAGGGTTCCTCTTGTTTTTCTCTCTGGGGAGCTGAGATTATGAATATGCTCTATCACACCCAGTATTTTTACACTGATTGTAGAGATTGAACTCAGGTCTTGATGCTTGTGAGGCAAGCATGTTAGTATTGAGCTATCCATTCTGATAAAATATTATGTCAATTGTAATATTTTATAATCTTTAAAGTCACTTTTTGTTTGTTTTTTAAAGTCACTTTATTATTATTATTATTATTATTATTAACCATGTAAAAAACTAGAGGACAAAAAAGTGTGTGTGTGTATGTGAATGTGTACAAGGGGGTATGTGTACTTACTTCTAGAGGTCAATGTCAGACATTTTTCTTGATCACTTTATATCTTGTCTTTTGAGACAGGGTCTCACACTGAAGCCATTTCTCACCAATCAGCTATACTGCCTAGCTCTGGGGAATCTGCCAGTCTCTAGATACATACCCTTCCTCCATGCTAGGATTACAGGTGCCCTGTGACCATGCTTGGGCTTTTTCTTCCTGTCTTCCTTTTTATTCTTCTCTTTCTTTCTTTCCTTTTTTTTTTTTTTTAGCTTGGATGCTAGGATAGAAACTTAAGTTCTCATGCTTGTACAGTAGGCACTTTACTGACCGAGCCATTAACTCATCCTGCAAACTCAAAAGTTAAAAATAAATAAATAATAATAATAATAATAATAATAATAATAATAATAATAAGTTAAACATACTGACAAGGAAGGAAAAAATCATAGTACCTGTAAATGTACTAGAAATTAATATCCATCGCCAATTCTTTGATTTGTTAGTTACTTGGTTAATTATTCCATCACACACATATTTTCTCTCCCTTATATAATTTCTAGACTATGATTCCTATAGAACTGAAAATGGTCAGTAAGAATCCCTGTTGATATTACTTGGTGTGTAAAATTTTTCAATAAATATTTGCCATTTTGAGTTGAATTTAAAAAAGGACCAAGGCCATGCCTTCAGACCTGTGCTTAGACCAACCTATACTTTATTTTTTATTTTATTTTTAGTAGAACGAGGATTTGATATTTTCTTGTTACAATCATCTTAGCAATAGAATCTTAGTGTTGGAAATGAGGAAGCTTTTCTCTGCTCACTCTTATGGATCTTGTCCCCGATTTCTATCCATTTTGAATGGATAACATAAACTTTACTGACGATATCCCAAGCTAAATGAACCTAAAATGTGTGTAATATAGTCATCAGACTTGAGAACGTGTGGTAGCAAAAATTGGCAAATGACAAATTACATGATTCTAACTTCAACTATCATTAGACTATTTTTCCCCCTAGAAACTACCCTGAGGCTGTCTATTCCATAGTTGTGCTTCCCTGGATGCCTGCTTTGGGACAGGTTGTCACACTCTATGAGAGCAATGCCCTTCTTAAAGGTGTGACTGAGGCTGTGGGTGTGAAGGGGAGGTGGAATTTGCTGAGTGAAGAGCTGTTATTTCCGAGGCAGGAAAGAGCTGTGAAGGAGACTGTTGCAGATGAACATGCCTTTGAGGCCAGGTGTCAGCAAATGTTCTATATGTGGCTGGACAGTAAACATGATCCGTGTCATGGGCCAGATGCTCCTTCTAGCAGCTGTTCAATCTGCTATTCTAGCATGAAAGCAGTAGTTAACAGTGTATTTTGAAATTATTTTAAAATAGATGTTTTGTCTGCATATATGTCTGTGTATCGTGTATGTGTCTGGTGCCCGTGGAGTTTAGATGAGGGTGTTGGACCTCCCAGAACTGGAGTTACAGATGGTTGTAAGCTGCCATGTGGATGCTGGGGATCAAACGCTGGGTCCTCTGGCATAGTCGCCAGAATTGTTAACCTCCGAGCTCTCTCTCCAGCCCCCATAGATGAAATTTATATAAAAGGTTGTGTTTGGATAAAATTCACTTATGGACGCTAATCTTAGAATTTTGTATGTCACATATTCTTTCAATTAGTTGTAAATGTAGAAAACATTCTTTATGGCAGTGGCTCTCAACCTGTGGGTTGCAGCCCCTTTAGGGGTCAATTGACCCTGTCATAAGGATCACCTAAGACCATTGGAAAACCCAGATATTTATCTTATGATTCATAACAGTAACAAAATTACATTTATAAAGTAGCAACGAAATAACTTTATGGTTCGGGACTCACCACAACATGAGGAACTGTATTAAAGGGTTGCAGCGTTAGGAAGCTTGAGAGCCACTGCTTTGTGGACTGTAGCGTGCCTGATATGGCGTAAGCACCACGGTTATCTGATCTTGCTCCATTTGCTTGGTGGAAAGGTTTGAGGGGAGTAGAATTTCACAGGGAAGGCTGGAGTGTGTGGTACAGTAGAGCTGCTAGCTCTTACGTACCGATTAATCAGTATATGTGGAATGAGGACAGAACACTGATTGCTGATAAGAAGGAAATATATTTTGACCTGATGTGAGAAAGAAAATTTTACATCTGAGCTAACTGGAAGGAATTTGCTCTTTCTGAAATAGTTTGTTGCCTTGGCATTATATATTATATTACTTTCACAAATACTTAACTTTTCAGGGCTTCATTTTCTGAATGTCCTTTTGTCAACAATTTTGTCAAGTGTTATTTCCTGGTTTGTATAATGAAAATAAGTTGCATATTGAAATTGTGTTCTGGCCGTTTCTATCTGTATTAAATATTACCAATGTGAGATTTTAATCAGATTGTCCTGGAGGTTGTAAACCCTAGGTTCATGGTTTCCTAAGTATGTACTCTACAGTAGCAAGGTTGGGCACAAAAACTTCTCTCTATAATTTTAGTTAATGATTTACTTCTTTAGTGATAATGGACTTCAAGAGAAAAGAGCCTTCTCTCCAGCTGGGCACGATGGCACAAGCCTGTCATTCCAGCACTTGGGGAGGCAGAGCAGGTAGATCTCTGTGAATTCGAGGCCAGCCTGGTCTACAAAGTGAGTCTAGGGTTGCCAAGGCTACACACAGAAACCCTGTCTCAAAAAACCAAAACCAAAAACCAAGCAAAATGAACAAATAAACAAAAAATAGAATAGAATAGAATAGAATAGAATAGAATAGAATAGAATAGAATAGAATAGAATAGAATAGAATAGAATAGAATAAAATAAAGATCCTTCTTTCCTTTCTTTCTTGTGTGAAAGGGTTTCATAGCCCAGGCTATTCTAGAATCTGTTATAGAATCCAGGCTGTCCTTGAATATTAATTGAATATTAATCTTGCTTTTCCCTCCTGAATGTTGGTATAATGATAATTTGCTACCATGCATGAGAAAAGGTTTTAATGGTATGTGCCAGGATCTTGTTTTTGTTTTTTTTTTGTTGTTTGTTTGTTTGTTTGTTTTGTTTTTTGTTTTTTTAGTGCTTCTGACATATTGAGAGGAGAAAAGACATTATTTCATCCTTTCTGCAAAAGCACAGTGTACTGTATGCTGATGTACAGCATTTCATTAAATGATGTGACTTAACAGGCTTGAATTAACTGGCTATTAAAGGAAGCAAGATTCAAACTCAGATCTGCATATTCTTAGGAAGTTTTGAGCAGGCATAGTTTTGGAAAAGGTATAGTTTTGGAGCTAGTTCTTGGGGAGTAGAATGTTTAACCCAGGAATTTTGCTCCCCAGACAGATGGAATGTAAGAGACAGAGTTTGGAGATGAAATCGTGTCTTCTGGACGTGATACACCCATTCCACTCACGAACTCACTGCAACTGTGGTTACAAGTAAAAATTGGGCCTGTCACCATTTCACCTTCCATGGAGGAAATGCTCATAAAGCTTCACCCTTCATGAGGGACTATATGAAGTTACTGTGTGTTGGGGTAGGTGGATGTGCCATTTTTTCCAATAGTGTAGACATTGAGAACTTGTTCATGTCCTAATAGATAACCTCCAATTCATGCTCATGCAAGCATGAATCAAACTATAATTAAAGTCAGTAGGTGGTAAAAAGACATCAAAGCAAGACAGGATAAGTGGGAAGAAGTAGGTAGAAGAGTTTTAGTTTTAGAGGAGAATGAAAGATGGCAATAGGGGGTGACAGTGCAAACAGTGTGTGTATAATTGTCAAAGAATGAAAAAAATAAAAAGCCCAAACTCAGATCATATTCAGAGCTTCTAATTATATAAATTTCAGATGCTGAAAAAAATTGCTTTCCCAAACTGAAAATTTGCTCCTTAAGAGTTATCACCCTGCACAAAACTAAAGTCCAAGTGGATCAAAGACCTCAATATAAAACCAGATACACTAAATCGGTTAGAAGAAAAAGTGGGGAAGAGCCTAGAACTCATTGGCACAGGAGACAACTTCCTGAACAGAACATCATCAGCACAGGCTCTAAGATCAACAATCAATAAATGGGACCTAATAAAACTGAAAAGCTTCTGTAAAGCAAAGCACACGGTTGTCAGAATAAAACAACAGCATACGGATTGGAAAAATATCTTCACCAACCCTACATCTGACAGAGGGCCAATATCCAGAATATATAAAGAACTAAAGAAGTTAAAAGGCAATAATTCAAGCAACCCAATAAAAAATGGGGTGGAGCTAAACAGAGATTTCTCTGTAGAAGAATATAGAGTGGCAGAGAAACACTTAAAGAAATGCTCAACATCCTTAGCCATCAGAGAGATGCAAATCAAAATGACCCTGATATTTCACCTTACACCCATCAGAATGGCCAAGATGAAAAACTCAAGGGACAACACATGCTGGAGAGGTTGTGGAGAAAGGGGAACCCTCCTCCATTGCTGGTGGGAATGTAAACTTGTACAACCACTTTGGAAATCAATCTGGTGCTTTCTCAGACAATTAGGAATAGTGCTTCCTCAAGATCCAGCTATACCACTCACTCCTAGGCATATCTCCAAAAGATGCTCAAGTACACAACAGGGACATTTGCTCAACCATGTTTTTAGCAGCTTTATTCATAATAGCCAGAACCTGGAAACAACCCAGATGTCCGTCAACGGAGGAATGGATACAGAAATTGTGGTATTTTTACACAATGGAACACTAAGCAATTAAAAACAAGGAAATCATGAAATTTGCAGGCAAATGGTGGGATCTAGAAAAATCATCCTGAGTGAGATATCCCAAGAGCAGAAAGACACACATGTTATATACTCACTTATAAGCGGGCACTAGTCCTGTAAGATAGGATAAACATACTAAAATCTGTACAACTAAAGAAGATAAACAAGAAAGAGGACCAGGGGTAAGATGATCAATCCACACCTAGAAAGACAAAGGGGATCAACATTGGAAGTAGGAGAACACAAGTAACAGGACAGGAGCCTACTGCAGAGGGCCTCTGAAAGACTCTACCTAGCAGTGTATCAAAGCAGATGCTGAGACCCATAACCAAGGCTTCGGCAGAGTGCAGGGAATCATATGAAAGAAGGGGGAGGTAGTATGACCTAGAGGGGACAGGAGCCCCACAAGGACCAAATATATCAGGGCACAGGGGTCTTTTTTGAGACTGTTTCTCCAACCAAGGACCATGTGTGGATATAACCTATAACCCCTGCTCAGACATAGCCCATAGTAGCTCAGTATCCAAGTGGGTTTGCTAGTAAGGGGGACAAGAATTATTTCTGACATGAACTCAATGACTGGCTCATTTTGCTTCCCTCTACCCCCCCCCCCCCGAGGTAGGAGCAGCCTTGCTAGGCCACAGATAGGGACATTGCAGCCAGTCCTCAATTTACCTGATAAGCTAGGGTCAGATGGAAGGGGAGGAGGCCCTCCTCTATCATCGAACTTAGAGAAGGGCAGGGAGGAGATGAGGGAGGGAGGGTTTTACAGGGAAAGAAGGAGGGGCTACGTCTGGGATACAAGTGAATGACCTGTGATTAAAATAAAATAAAATAAAAAATAAATAAATAAAAAAAGAAAGTTAAAAAAAAACTGAAACTCATTGCTAATCTGGGAGCAGGTGAGGTGTACCTGTAGCACCATCTACTGGACAGAGAAGAGATCCAGAAAGTTCTGTCCATTTTCTTTCTCCCATGTTGTTTCCAATGGTTCTTTGTAGCTGAAGCTTTATGCATGATGGCACTTATGAGAAAGATGATAGATAGATAGATAGATAGATAGATAGATAGATAGATAGATAGATGGATGGATGGATGGATGGATGGATGGATGGATGGATGGATGGATGGATTGATGGATGGATGGATAGATTGATTGATAGATAGCTGGATGGATTGATCAATCGGTAGACAGATATACAGATAGACACACACACACACAGACATAGAAAGACAGAATATTTAACAGGCTATGATTAAGAGATAGACCACAGAAGAAGACAATGCAGCCACTCGTGATGAGACCTGATAGTCTAGGATCAGAAGGAAGGAAAAGAAGACCTCCCCTATCAGTGGACTTGGGGAGGGGCATGCATGGAGAAGGGAGAGGAACAGAGGGATTGGGAGGGCAGGAGGAAGGGAGCTACGGGGGGGGGGGATACAAAGTGAATAAAGTGTAATTAATAAAAAATTAAAGAGATAGTATGTATTTATCCTCCTCAGCATACTTATGTGGTGTAATTTAAATGTTAATATTATATAAGGTTTTTGTTGTCTGGGAATAAGGGTGAAATATGAAGCTGATACACTTTTTGCTGATTTTATATTCCACAGACTCAAACCAATGCATTAGATTTTCTAGTATCATCAGATCATTGTGGCTGACTAGAATACCTTAATGTTAGAAACAGAGCTCCTGAGACCCTCTTTCAGCCAATCTATATGAGAATTTCCAATAATTTTTTGAGCAAGCAGTACATTTTACCTCTTAAACTTATTTGATAAATTATAAGACTGGAAACATATTTAAACAGGCAGATAATTGAGGATGGAGCTTTAGGGAACAAAAACATGTAAGTACAAAGATGAGAAGTCAAGAAAACCTGAAAGAAGGTATGAAACAAAGGGTTGAAGTGCAAATAGATGAGAGAATCAGAAACAGAGAGAGAGCCTCATCTTCTGTGCTGGATCATGAAGGCCCATGGGCAGAGCCAGCTTATCAATTAATAGTTATCTAGCTTTTTAAAAATTATTGTTTCTCTGTGAGGTTTATATTATGCACCTCAGTTCCTCCCATCTTCCCATCCCCTCATATTTGCCCTTCTCTCTTGCAACCTCCCTGTGGGGCTCATGGTCCATGCCTTCAGGGGAATTGGCATGGAACTAGTGAGATGGACCATGTTTAAACCCTGAAAACCTCAAACTTGAGATTTAAAATCTCATCCTGAGAATGGAAGGTGTGGGACCAAACTCTCTTCCTGTTTCTGTGCCTGCCTCAGGAGCATGTGACAAAACCCCAAGGTGGTTACGGGAGGTCAGTCACGTGAGCTTGTCACCTGTTATCTTTCCCCATATAAATAGAGCATCACCAGTATCCTAGTCTCAACCAATGAAACACATTCATCCTCAAAACCCCTCCCCACTGCTCAAGGTTCATAAGTCCCTGTTTCACATGAAATAAAGCACATGAACCATCTATTTCACCAAAGATCATCTGAGACTAGCTGTTTTCTTACTGAGCTGTATCCCTCCCTCTTCCCCCCCAAAAAATTCATCGCTGGATCCCTGGACTTGATTGTCAGCCAGGCTGCCAACACTGGGACCATCACAGGCAGTTTCTGCCAGACCAGTTGTGGTCACTGTCGACGCTTGCCTGGTCGCTGCAGGAGTTTGCTGTTCATCTTCGAGTCAGCGGGATCGCGGCAGCCATCTTTCTCTCTGCTCTGCCTGCTGCAGTGCTCATTGCAGTAGCGAGCTGTCAGTTGTTCTCGAAGCAGCCATTCTATTCACCCTAATCAGGCCTGGCTTTTGCTGCTGTTTGTCTTGGTTTTGGAGCCCTGAGCTTCTGTTGCTACTTAGTGCTAGCAGTCCAACTAAAAGAGCCATAATACTTTGCTGTGGGGAAATCTTTTTCTACCACATCTCTGGCCAGAGTGGAAATTCTGTGGCATAGGCTTCATTCCACATTCTACACTTCCCAAACCGGAGCCTGATGTTCCTGAGGGAAGCTAAACTAAGGACCCCATGCTTCATCTTTTTCTGCCTGGAGACTGATGGTGCTTGGACCTTCTGGTGGAGAAGCACACACTTCTGGCTCTGAGCATGGTACTTTCCAGAGAACCACCTCTCTCATAAAATAACACACACACACACACACACACACACACACACCTTAAAGCATAGAAAACATCTCATCATGGAAGCTGTAGTAAGTCAGTGTATCCTTCTGTCCACACATCTTCACTTGTAAATATTTATTGCAATGAGTCATTGGTCTGGTTCAAGATCTCTGGCTTCTATGACACCATTAATATTGGATCCTTACCAGGACTCCTCCCAGTTATCCTGTTGTTGCCTTGTGTCATGGGGATCCTGTAGCTTTGGATCTACAGTACCAGCTTTCACCCATCCCAACCATTAACAGATGATACAGATTTTGGAGAGGGCCAAATCAGAGCCATAGATCTGGGCCTGTGTGGTAGCAGAGCTGATCAGGGCACCAGCTCTCCCTTATCCACATCACCAGGGCAAATGCCCTAGCACTGGTAGAGCTAGGCCACACAGTATTGCCATTGGCAGGGGGCAAGATCAGCTCTTCTGTTCTTTTGTCCTCATGCTGGCTCACTTGCACCAACACCTCCAGACATAGCTCCTATGTGCTGCTCAGTTAAGCGGAGCCTACTCTCCCAACTGCTACAAACTGTGAGGGACTAGGCCAGCTCTCTAGCCCTCACACCCTTGGGGCTGGCTTACCCATGCCTTTGTCATCTGGGCCAGCTCCACTGTGTTGCCCGGGACAAAGTGCAGAGCCCACTCTCCTGAGCACTACAGTCAGTAAAGAGACAGGGATAGCTCTCCTGCATTCATGTCCTTGGACCAGCTCTCCTACTATTGCAAGTGGGGCATCACACCCCACACCCAAACCACTTCATGGCAGATAAGTGGCAGGGCCAGCTCTCAGGGTGGCTCTCCTGCATCCCCTCCACCAAGGGCAGCTGTATTGTGCTGCCCAGGGGAGGTGCAGGACCCACATTTCCAAGTGCTGCAGCCTGTGAAGGGTAACTTACCCACTCTCATGACCCTGGAGCCAGCTCCTGACTGCTGCAGTTGGTGAGGGGTGGGTGGTGGTAGAGGGCAGCACACCCACATGCAGGCCACCTTATGGATGAGTGGTAGGACCAGCTTTCCCATGTTTTTGCCCTTGGGGGTGGCTCATCTGTATTATCCCCACCAGGGTCAGCTCTGTTGTCTTGTCCAGGCAAGGCTCAGGGCCTGCTCTCCTGACTGCTGTGTGTAGTGAGGGGCCTGGATAGCTCTCCCATGCTCATGACCTTGTGCACAGCTTTCCTCACTGCCAGAAGTGGCGGGGGGGCATCACCTTTGCACCTGTGCCGCTCCATGGTGGGGTCAGCTCTCTCACACTCATGCCCTATGTACCTGTTCTCCCACATCCTTGCCACCAGGCCCAGCTCTACTGTGGTGAAGCTGGTAAGAGGCAGAGCTAGTTCTGCACAGTCCCTGGACATCCTGTGGTCCCCAGTGGCTGTTCCAACCAAGGATTTGCTCATGTTCTCTAGTGGTAATATGAACTATGGACATCAACACTGACCCCTGCCATTGTGCATCCACGGACTCAGACACGGCTGGAACCTCACCATAGCTCCAGGTGGCAGGGCTGGCCACTCACAACAGGCTACTCCTCTCCACCCTTGCATCTCCAGTTCCATCTTTCTTCATAATGCTCAAGCCGCTCCACTTCTCTTTCCCTCCCATCTGTCCCCACATACTTGCACATTGTGGCGGCTCCTGCTGTGCCTGGCCACACAGCTGGTGGGCCCCGGCATGACATTCTTCATCCATACTGTGTGGTATGGCATCAAGCAGGTGTCTACAGCCATGGGTCGGAGGGCAGAACTGTGGGTGGCATGATGCCTGGAGGTCTCCGTCTGTCTTCTTTCTCCCAAGTCATGCTGTGGAGTGGTAGGTGGGGCTCTGTGTGTCCGTGGTGGAGGACAGGTCTGTGGGCGTCTTTCCCATTAGCACATGACATGGCAGAATGCAGGTCTCTGTCTGCTTCCTCTCAAGCTGTAGTGCCTGGATTTGATTAGATTAGATTAGATTGGTTTTTATGTATCTAGGCATAAACATCTTTGGCCACCAAATCAGGCATCAAGCTAGGATGAACAAAGGATGGTCATCTGCTCTATGCCTGACTGATATAAGAACACCACCACCAACAAGGTGTCTCTTTGCCGATTGCAGGGGTGGGGAGTTTGGCTTTTATGCTGCCCTGTATGCTGGAAATGGCACCTGCTTAGCTATGGTAGGTTAATACTATTTCTTCAGTGGGACTTAACATCATTCATGGGTTGATTCTGACCATTACTTTGATATTACAATTGTGTTTCATTGACTCTGACTTGAATACATTAAGATCATTGGTATTTTGTTTCTTTGGATTCAGCCAGTATATCTGATTATGAGATGATCCTGATTCTAGATTTTCCATATCTTGCTCTTGTGTTGAATGTAAATTCTCTATGGGTAGATACAGTTTGCCTATGGATTGATGTTTAGATTCCTGGACTATCTTGTAGCTTCTGTGGCAGTTATCATCTTTTCTGTTTGTACTAGATCAGACTCTATAATCATATTTCACCTATTTATCTGCCTTCTGTTTATCCTTCACCAGCCTTGAGAGGAGTATAATTGGACTTCCCTTGTCTACTTATAATGGATCCAAATTGTATACAATGATGTGTCTGACTCTTTTGTAGCCATCTCTGCCTGTCCATATAAAAATTGTATGCTTTGGTAATATATTTTGGCTGTTCATGGCTAGTCCTTCCAGTTTAAGATTCTGAGTGTCTAGGTCTGTCTTCTGCCTCTCTGTCTGAACTTTTTCTAATCATGTTCAGACCATCCATGGACTGACTGACATTGACTTTCTACATGAGCCTTCTGATTATATCAGTATCAGCACTATCCTGAGACCCCTGGTGTTCCAGACAGGTAGATGCAGAAAATCTCTGTAAGCAGGTCTGAAATATCTAGAAGTGTCTTCTGGTTGTTTACAATGAGATAAAATTTTTGCTGTTGTTATACTAGACTCTTTTATCCTTGGATGGATGTAGTGTATTCCCGGTCATGTTGATATCCTGAAAGCTTACAACCATCTTTCTAACTCTCCACAGCTGTTATAAATAAAAAAAGCACTTAAGAGATGGTAGCACTGCCATATCCACTGGAAACGGTGAGAGTCATGAAGCCAGCACAGCTGCTTGACACAGATCCAGCAAAGCTGAGCAGATTGCTACAATCACTGTCTTTCATTCTCTAACTTTTGGTTTTTGGTTTCTGTGTGTTGCATTCTTTGGGGACTTTATGCACTATGATTCATTTTATGTCTTTTCCTGGGAAAAATTATGTCTGAGTCTTTTTTTGAAAATCCTAGAATTAACTTTACCTAGCAGCTATTTGGAAGTCTTCCTTGTTCTGTGGAGATCATTAAGCACAGATAAGTGCATAGCGAGATGAGGCCATTGCTCCAGGAATCTTCTTGGCATATCTGCCCCTGAGCAAACTCAAGCAGTGTAATTGGTGCAGGTCAACGGAAGCAATTGCCAAACTCTGACTGGCCAAGAGAGTAGGTTACAGGTTCAAGAGCTCTTTCTTATTATAGGTATAGAGCTCTTTGAAAATGTAGTTAAAGATAGGGGTTGTACAGGGTACACCCTTGGAGGAATAAAATTTGGCAAATAAGATAGACTAAAAACAAAAAAAGTCTTTTTTTTTTTTTTTTTTTACTTTAGAGAGTAGATGATAAAACATACTGTTGCAGGATATTTGATCACATTGGGAACCCAAGATTGTGTTATTTACTGGAAAAACCTGTTTTTAGTTGTGTGTCCCACCCTTGGCACACAGCTTTAATACAAGAGCTTTTTGTTTGAATACTGTAAACAGGATTAAATAAAGTCAACCATACGTCAAGAGGTGGACGAAGCAACCAGTTGACAGGTAGTGAACATAGGAATCAGCAATCAAGAAGGAGGAAATCGTGAAATTTGCAGGCAAATGGTGGGATCTAGAAAAGATCATCCTGAGTGAAATATCCCAGAAGGAGAAAGACAAACATGGTATATACTCGCTTATATAGACCTATAAGATATGATAAACATAATGAAATTTATACACCTAAAAAAGATAATCAAGAAAGCGAACACAGGGTAAGATGATCAGTCCTCATCCAAATGGGATGTGCATTGAACATATGACAGGAGTCTACTGAGCGCATCTGAAAGACTCTACCTAGCAGTGTTTCAAAGCAGATACTAAGACTCATGACCAAACCTTTGGCAGAGTACAGGGAATCATATGAAAGAAGGGGAGTTAGTATGATGGGGAAAGGATAGGAGCACCACAAGGACCAAATATATCTGGGCACAGGGTCTTTTCTGAGACTGACATTCAACCAAGGACCATGTATGGTTATAACCTAGAACCTCTGCTCGGATGTAGCCTGTGGTAGCTTAGTAACCAATTGGTTTCACATAGTAAGGGGAACAAGGACTATTTCTAACAGGAACTCAATGGCTGGCTCTTTGACCTCCCCACCCCCGAAGGAGGAGCAGTCCTGTTAGGCCACAGAGGAGGGCTTTGCAGCCAGTCCTGAAGATACCTGATAAAACAGGGTCAGATGAATGGGGAGGAGGTCCTCCCCTATCAGTGGACTTGGAAGGTAGCAGGGAGGAGATGAGGGAGGGAGGGTGGGATTGGGAGGGAATGAGGGAGTGGGATACAGCTGGGATAGAGTTAACAAAATGTAACTAATAAGAAAAAAATAAAATTAATTAAAAAAAAAAAAGGAAAAAGCCATAGAGAGGAAGAGGAAGTCAGGAGCATGGTTTGAGAGATGCACAGAAAGTAGAAGGGAGGAACATTCATTTTTTTCTCCTTTTTATTCTTATTAATTATAGTTTGTTCACTTTGTATCCCCCCTGTAGCTCCCTCCTTCCTCTCCTCCCAATCCTACCCACCTTTCCCCTTCTCCACCCATGTCCCTCCCCAAGTCCACTGATAGGGGAGGTCCTCCTCCCCTTCCTTCTGATCCAAGTCTATCAGGTCTCATCAGGACTGGCTGCATTGTCTTCCTCTGTGGCCTGGTAAGGCTGCTCCCTCCTCAGGGGGAGGTGATCAAAGAGCAGGCCAATCAACAACAGAACCAAAATATCTGGTCACAGGGGTCTTTTCTGAGACTGATGCTCCAACCAAGGACCATGCATGGAGATAACCTAGAACCCCTGCACAGAAGTAGACCATGGCAGTTCAGTGTCCAAGTGGATTCCATAGTAATGGGAATAGAGGCTATCTCTGACATGAGCTGAGGGACATTCATTTTGAAGGAGGTTGTTTGAGAAGGTTTGGGAGAAGTGACATTCTGAGATGTCTGGTGAGGAGGAAGGTCAGCTGGGAGCTTTCTCTGCCTCTCTGTGCTAGCAGGCTTTTACCCCAGTATCTGGCTCCTGAGTCTTTATTGGTAAAATTAAATGATTGAGATTTTGTTAAAAAGAACACATATAGAAAAAAGAGTTAGGTATTAGTATTTGCTTTTCACCAAAAGACTAGTTCATATAGTTTCTGTGTGTCTGGAGAACTTTAAAACTGCAAACACTGCCAGGCTAAAGTAGACTGTAGTAAATGTATTTGTTTTGGCAGAGACAGTTTTTTTTTTTTTTTAGATTCTTTAAATTGGAGTTATAGGGCTAATACTAAGAATAAAATATGTTCTGTTTGTATTTTCTAATTGTAACTGAACTTGTAACCCTGGATATGTAATGAAAAATTAAACACATACTCTGTATCACTTGGATAATCATTGGTCTTTCTTCTGTGAAACTTGTAGAAATAATGAAACACCTGGTTGCTAGTCAGTTAGAGCTGCTGAATTCCCCTGACCATAGTCTGGCTCCCTCCCTCCCCTGTTGACTCCCTATCTACTCTGTGGCTGCCCTGTCAGCAATGATCCTCTGACCCTGCAAGCAGCAGAAGGCCTGGAAGGCCCCCTTGGCAAGATGGGCTTATTTGGGCTTAGAATTTGGGAGGATACAGTTCATTATCATAAGGAAAGTAAAATGACTGGTCCCATTGTGTCTGTAATTAGGAAGGTGAGAAATGAATATTGATTCTCAGATGCTTTCTCAATTTTATTCAGCCTGAGACCCCATCCTGTGGGGATAAGGCTGCTCAAATTCAGGGTGCATTTTCCTTCTTCAGTTTAAACCCTTCTGCAATATCTCCACTAAGAAACGTGTTTGTATACTGCTTCTAAATTCTTTAAAATTGACAGTGGAGACTAACATCATACTTGTCTTCCTCTTGCGTTGAACCGTACTCAAAGTGACTATGGACAAAAGCTGACAGTCCATTTTCTTCTATTATCACTATATTGACACTAATTGAACATCTGTTTTCTGCTTATACTTTGGGCATAAACCCCAAATATATATATTTCATGGGATGTTACTGATTCTTTGTGTGTTCTGGCAGGGTTCCAGACTGTTGTTGCACTTGTCTTCAAGCATCTGTAGTTATCTTCTGAGTGTTCATGGTTCTGTATCTTTCTTTTTATTGGATTCAGCTTCTCCATGCTTAGAACCAAACTACCCATGAATTTATGTCTGACCTTGAGAAAATACTGTTGGTTTACAGCTGTCTTCTCTTTCTTCATAACTGGACATTTGACTGATATGATTATTGTATCTGGATCATCAGTGGTTTAGACCAACCAGTAGTGGATGTCTGGCTCTGACAAGGCTTAGAATTATACTTTATAAAGACTACACAACACTTATATAATTTATGTCTTAATTCCCCTACAACTGGACCTTTATTTTTCTTTGTGATATATTCTACTACTTTTTCTACAGACTGCCCAAGGATTGAACCATGTCTTCCAGATTGACTTAATCATCATTATCTGAAGATACACCCTTGATGTCTGCTTATAACAAATCTAGAATGTGTTAGTAATAGTTGTCTGTAAGCTTAGTCAAAATCCGTAGTGATACCTTTAGACTGTTCATAAGCAAACCCATTTCTGTTTCTTGGGTTCAATTAGATTCTTCATTGAAAGATCTGGATTGCCAGTGAGTAGATGACAATATTTGATGATCTCAGTTTTAAAAAGAAAATTTGCACATAAAGGTGTTTATTTCCCGTACGTCAGCAGGGTGGTGAATAGATGGAAACAAGGCCCATAAACTTAGGAGAGGGTCAATCACTTTCAGACAATTTTAGATTTAGACATTTAACTAAACTGAACTATTTTTTTAACATTGTAAACAAGTTTTCTGCAAAAGCAAAATATATTAAAACTGTTCAATTCACTTTAAAATATGATTTAAATTTGTGTTTTGTACTTCTTTAAATGCCAAATTTTCTTTGGCAAATCAGTTCAACGTGCTGAATTTCATTTCAAAGCATTGTTTACACAATAGAGTGCCATAAGTTGACATCCTCTATGCTCCAGTGGCTTATGTCTTCCATATAAAACATATATCTTTATTGAATTGCCATTCTCAAAGATATTCTGCATAGGACCTAGAGGTTTGGGTCAGTAACCTTATGTATGCAGGGCTTCAGTGTATGCAAGGCCCTGTGTTCAGTCCCCCGCTCTGAGAGCAAAGTGGAGCATAGCAGAACAGACAGTGTGCCCCCAGGTGTATAGGTCATGAAAATCATGACCTGCATGCTTGCAAGTCTTCTTCATTTCTTTTTTTTATTTTATTATTTTTTTTTATCAGTTACATTTTATTAACTCTGTATCCCAGCCATGTCCCGATCCCTCATTCCCTCCCAGTCCCTCCCTCCCTCCCTCATCTCCACCGTGCCCCTTTCCAAGTCCACTGATGGGGGGACCTCCTCCCCATTCATCTGATCCTGTTTTATCAGGTATCTTCAGGACTGGCTGCAAAGCCCTCCTCTGTGGCCTAACAGGACTGCTCCTCCCTTCGGGGGTGGGGAGACCAAAGAGCCAGTCATTGAGTTCCTGTTAGAAATAGTCTCTGTTCCCCTCACTTTGGGAAACCAATTGGTTACTGAGCTACCACAGGCTACATCTGAGTGGAGGTTCTAGGTTATATCCATACATGGTCCTTGGTTGAATGTCAGTCTCAGAAAAGACCCTGTGCCCAGATATATTTGGTCCTTGTGGAGCTCCTATCCTTTCCCCATCAGACTAACTCCCCTTCTTTCTTATGATTCCCTGTACTCTGCCAAAGGTTTGGTCATGAGTCTTTGCTTTGAAAACACTGCTAGTTAGAGTCTTTCAGATGCGCTCAGTAGACTCCTGTCATACGTTCAATGCACATCCCATCTGTCTTTCTAAACGAGGATTGATCATCTTACCCCATGTCCGCTCAATTGATTATCTTTTTTAGGTGTATAGATTTCATTATGTTTATCATATCTTATAGGTCTATATAAGTGAGTATATCCCATGTTTGTCTTTCTCCTTCTGGGATATTTCACTCAGAATGATCTTTTCTAGATCCCACCATTTGCCTGCAAATTTCATGATTTCCTCCTTTTTGATTGCTGAGTAGTATTCCATTGTGTAAAAATACCACAATTTCTGTACCCATTCCTCCGTTGATGGACATCTGGGTTCATTTCTTAACTGCATCACTTCTTCCGTAGTGGTCTATCGCTTATCTAAAGTTTGGTTTCATGCAGCTGAATGAAACTTTGAAAGCAATTGCTCGCAACAGCTTCTCTTCAGATTTACTGACAAATGTAACCTACATAAGTCATTTTTTTTTTCTCTTTGCATTTTTTGTTTTTAAGACAAGAACTATTCTGTAGCCTGGCTGTAGCCCAGAATGGTTTAGACTTCATGTTGTCCAGCCTGGCCTCAAACTCATGCCAATTCTGCTTCAACCACAAAATTCTGGGATTATAGGTATGAACTACCATATGTATATGCTTTCTTTGATCTAAACATTTTGGCTGACTTTAGCTTGAAAAAAAGTCTTCATTCTCCTAAACCTGCTTCACCACTTCAGCTTTTTCTCTAGTTAGTACTCTCATTATCAAAATAAGTTATGAAGAATACTGTATGACCCAATATCAAGTGATTCAAATTCATATGATATTCTTGGAAGTTTTTTAAAAAATGATGCACTCAGATCCATTTTTATTTATTTACAACCTTCCTGATATTTCAAATATTTTCTTCTATTGAAGATACTGATTTATCTGAAAATATCTGATTATCTTTTATTTTTCTATTTGAAATGTTTTTCTGCACTACAATAGGAATTGAATGAAAGTCTTTATTGTTTCCGTGTGCTAGTCTCAGTAGGTTCTGTATACTCCTTGATTTTTATCAAAGAAACTTTTGTGAATGTACAAAAGACTTTAATTAAGCTGGAAATTTCCTTTAACTGCACCTAATTGTAATTTATTCTTGAGCTTTTTGTAGTTTTCTATTTACCTGGAGACACAGAACTCAACAGTTTTTATGACAAATTCATCCCACAAACACTTTTTTCTGCTTTTATTTATAAAAAAATTATCATCAGATATCATCAGAATATCTGTCCCCAGAACACCCCAGTCTGATTTTGACTATTCATGGCTAAGAGTATCTTTTAAAAAAAGATTAATTAATTAACTAACTGACAATGTATATGCATATGTACATATGTCCAGTGGCCAGAAGAGGGCACCAAGTGGCCTTCTCTATCATTTTTTTTGTCTACTGCTTTGATGTAGCTTTTCTCCTTGAACACAACTGCACCACCCTGAATGCACCCGATCTCGTCTCCTTGGACATGAAACTCATGTTTTTCTTGGTTAGAGGTAGAAGAGGACAAGTCTGAGTGATCCCATCTTTATACCCTGCTTAGAGTTGGGCTTTGTACATGGGTAGTGGGATGATCTGTGCTCTGATCATTATGATTGCTAAGCAAGTGCTCTTAACCACCGAGCCATCTCAGCCCCTGTATCATTTAAAATATTTCATCATGTTGCATCTAGCCTGCCCATGTTTACACACAGCTTGAGTGTAGGAAGCACAACTGTCTGTCCAAATCTGCCGGTTGTTGTTTTTCAATGAGTTGATTAAAATTAGATTTCTGTTTATGATGTATCTGAACTGTATGGAGAATGATGAATGTCAGTGAGAAGACATTGGTGTAATGAGTTCTTTACTAATGGACTGGCTGAATCTGGATTTTCTGTGACTGTCCATATCTGGAGCCTTGATAAGTTTTTTTTTTCTTCCAGTTTTCTATTGTTTATGGCTAATCTAAACTGTGAGTTGCTGTCGTCTGAGTTTTTGACTGTCTTTCATTATAATATTGACTATACCTAGGTACTTTTGTCCACTTGTATTGTCAATACATTATAGATACTGGTTGGGTATGATATAATCCTGATTATTTCGTGCTTCTTCCTGATAGCTCATGATTGGATTGATACCCTTCTGTTGCATAGAATCTCACTGTCTATGATGAGGCATTTGGCCCTACTGAGATTTGATAGTCTAGAAATTCTACCTGTTCAATTGTGGTTAGAATTTTTACTTTCCTCTTGTGTTGACTCCGTATTGCCTTTGGTTATGGTCTGATCATGGATATACATTGACTATTCTTCTGAATCCTGTGACTACTCCTTACTGCTCTGGATTCTTATAGGACTGATAAGTGTCAAAGAAAACTAAGTGAAGAATGTGTGTGTATATGTGTGTGTGTGTGTGTGTGTGCGTGTGCGTGTGCGTGTGTGTGTATAGAGAGAGAGAGAGAGAGAGAGAAAAGATAAATAACAAAAATCTGGAGCCCTTCCTTAGGGTGATAAGTCAAGCTGAGGAAGCCAAACAAACCAAGGTGGTGGCAGTAGACTGAGAGGATCCAGCAGAAAATGGTATAATGAAAGCAAAAAAAGCTAATTATGTATGTGGACCTATCTGCATTGCCCCCGTGGCACGCCTGGGTTGGCTACCCAGAGGCTATTTAAGCTGTGGGCTGGCTTTCCCCGGGGTCCGAGGATTGTTAAATGTTCCTGAATAAACTGCATTGAAAAAAAAACAAACAAACAAACAAAAAACAAAAAACAAAAACAAAAAAAGCTAATTATGCTAAATGCTGCTATTATATCAAGAAATTGAAATGACTCTTGAATGTGATAGCATGGAAATTATCCACCTATATGCCTGACATTTTCACATGTTTGTAGGTATTTGAAATGTATCATGATTCTGGCTATTAGGAATAAAGCTGCTACAAACATGGTTGAGCAAATGTCCTTGTTGTATACTTGAGCATATTTTGGATATATGCCTAGGAGTGGCATAGCTGGATCTTGAGGTAGTACTATTCCTATTTGTCTGAGAAAGTGCCAAATTGATTTCCAAAGTGGTTGTACAAGTTTACATTGCTACCAGCAATGGAGGAAGGTTCCCCGTTCTTCACATCCTCTCCAGCATGTGTAGCCAGAACCTGGAAACAGCCCAGATGTCCCTCAACTGAGGAATGGATACAGAAATTGTGGTACATTTGCACAATGGAATACTATTCAACAGTTAAAAACAAGGAAATCATGAAATTTGCAGGCAAATGGTGGGAACTAGAAAAGATCATCCTGACATCCCCGAAGCAGAAAGACACACATGATATATACTCACTTATAAATGAATATTAGACATACAATATAGGATAAACATACTAAAGTCTGTACACTTAAAGAAGCTAAGCAAGAAGGAGGACCCTGGGTAAGATGATCAATCCTCATTCAGAAAGGCAAATGGGATGGACTTCGGAAGAGGGAGAAAACAGGGAACAGGACAAGGGACAAGAGCCTGCCAGAGAGGGCCTCTGAAAGACTCTACCCAGCAGGGTATCAAAGCAGATGCTAAGAATCATAGCCAAACTTTGGGCAGAAAGCATGGAATCTTATGGAAGAAGGGGGAGATAGAAAGACCTGGAGGGGACAGGAGCTCCACAAGGAGAGAAACAAAACCCAAAAATCTGGGTACAGGGGTCTTTTCTGAGACTGGCACTCTAACCAAGGACCATGCATGGTGATAACTTAGAACCCCGGCACAGATATAGCCCATGGCAGCTCAGTGTCCAAGTGGGAACCCTAGTAAGGGGAACAGGGATTGTCTTTGACATGACATCAGTGGCTGGCTCTTTGATCACCTCTTCCTGAAGGGGAAGCAGCCTTATCAGGCTATAGAGAAAGACAATGCAGCCAGTCCTGATGAGACCTGATAGGCTAGGGTCAGAGGGAAGGAGAGGAGGACCTCCCCTATTAGTGGACTTGGGAAGGGGCATCAGAGGAGAAGAGGGAGGATGGGTGGGATTGGGAGAGGACGAGGGTGGGGCTGCAGCAGGGATACAAAGTGAATAAACTGTAATTAATAAAAAAAAATTACAAAGGAAATGTAACAAGACCAAAACAGCACTTCTGATTTCTCTTTCAGTAAATTATACTGCACTCATTGTTACCAAATAAGGAGACATATAAAAGTTTAACATCTTTGATATTGTTTCATCATTGTCTTGTATTCTTTTTTTCAACTTTTATATATAGTCTACTAGCAAATCCTATTATACTTCTCTTCAAAGTATCCCCAATTCCTTTCAAGTCCATGACATCTACTTAGTCCATGCTACCATCATCCAAGATACACCATGACAAAGTCTTCCTTATTTCTTGTTTTTTATTTCAAAATCTACTATATATACAACATCAGCATAAGATTTTTAAAATATAAATCAGAGTATTGGTTCTCTCTTAACATATTGCAAATTTCTCCTTTATACTATATGAATGGTGGATTCAGTTTTCTGTTTGTCTTTGAGATTTGATGCCCATCTACCTCTTTGATTTCATTTTGTTTCTCTCCTCCTCTCCCGTTTTTCAATAGACTATACACAGTGACCTTCGAGCCCAGAATTATGTAGTGTCTGTTTTGTCTGCTCCTTCTTGAGTACTTTATGCTCTAACTTGCTTTTAGATTTACTTTTCTCCACATAGACGGCTTTGAAGTCTGCTATATGTTTAAACGATGCCTTTTCTTTCTTTCTACTTAGATACTGTGACATATTTATTTTCTTTATAGTACTTTATTTTCATCTGAAGTTCATTTTGTATCGTTATCCCACTGCAAACTATGTAAGCTCTGTGGGAGCAGAGATTCATGCCTGGTAAGTACTGTGGACTCAGAAATCTAGATTAGGGCCTAGTCGATACCTGTCAACGTTTATTGCCTGAATAAACAAATGAATGTTTTAACCTATGTAGTATCTTCTTCATTTTTCTTTAGCATCACTGTTTCCATTTTGTGTGTTTAGCATATCATTCAATTCAATGTACATAATGCATATGTTACATTGAATTATGGTTGATATTTTTGTGGGACTGTTTCATAAAATAAGTGTTTTTTTGCTTTACAGAAGGTTTTCACTTTCATGAAGTCCCATTTATTGATTGTTGATCTTAGAGCCTGTGCTGTTGGTGTTCTGTTCAGGAAGTTGTCACCTGTGTCAATGAGTTCTAGGCTCTTGCCCACTTTTTCTTCTAACCAATTTAGTGTGTCTGGTTTTATGTTGAGGTCTTTGATCCACTTGGACTTTAGTTTTGTGCAGGGTGATAAATATGGATCTATCTTCATTTTTCTGAATGTAGACATCCAGTTGGACCAGCACCATTTGTTGAAGATGCTATCTTTTTTTCCATTGAATGGTTTTGGCTTCTTTGTCAAAAATTGAGTATCCATAGGTGTGTGGGTTTATTTTTGGGTCTTCTGTTTGGTTCCATTGATCTACTATTCTGTTTCTATGCCAATACCATGCGGTTTTAATTACTATTGCTCTGTAGTACAGCTTGATATCAGGGATGGAGATGCCTCCAGATGATCTGTTGTTGTACAGGACCGTTTTGGAAATTCTGGATTTTTTGTTTCTCCATATGAAGTTGTGCTTCCTCAAGATCCAGCTATACCACTCCTAGGCATATATCCAAAAGATGCTCAAGTACACAATAAGGACATTTGCCAAATCATGTTTGTAGCAGCTTTATTTGTAATAGCCAGAACCTGGAAACAATGCAGATGTCCCTCAATTGAGGAACGGATACAGAAATTGTGGTATTTTTAATTTTTTTTCAATGCAGTTTATTCAGGAACCTTGAACAATCATCTGACCCTGGGTAAAGCCAGCCCACTTTAAATAGCCTCTGGGTAGCCAACCTCAGCATGCCACGTGGGCAATGCAGATAGGTCCACATACATGGAAGCAAGCCAGATCCTCAGCCTTAGCCAAATGTGGAGTTGTTTGTGACAGAGAGCACTCACCATGGGGAAGGTGGAAGGCGGAAACCAGCTCCATCTTTCAGGCGTGGCATTCCGCAGCTCTCTACAGTTCCCCCTTTTTGTTTTGGACGCATCAGGCAAGAGTAGAGGTCTGATCTCTGATATTAGAAATAAATTGGGACTTTGTACTGATGTTCATTTAGGTGTCATCCACCCAAAGATCATCAGACCCGTCCGATACCTTTTTCTCAGAGGCGGGACCTGGGGCATCAAACCCGCATGCAATCAGACATGCTCTTCTCTGGGTCCAAAGCGGCTGACCCTGAGTGCAGTGTGACCATTCAGGCCTTTACAGCCATTGAAGCAGAACAGTCTCCCCAAGCATGGTTGGCTACCATAAAAAGCCAAAATGTTATGCTCAGGATGCGAGGCTAAGCACTACTTTTAATTTTTTTGAAAAATATTTTTTATTTTAATTTTCATTAATTATACTTTATTTACTTTGTATCCCCCCATAGCACCCTCCCACCTCCCCTCCCAATCCTCCTTCCCCTTCTCCATGCTTGCCCCTCCCCAAGTCCACTGATAGGGGAGGTCTTCCTCTCCTTCCTTCTGATCCTAGTCTATCAGGGTTCATCAGGAGTGGCTGCATTGTCTTCTTCTGTGGCCTGGTAAGGCTGCTTTCCCCCTCCCCAGGGGGTGTCAATAGAACAAAAAGAATCTAGAGATTGGGAAAAGATCTTCACCAATCCTACATTCAACAGAGGGCTAATATCCAAAATAAATATTGAACTCAAGAAATCAAACACCAATAAACAAAACAAATCAATTGAAAAAATAGGGCACAGAACTAAAAAGAGGAATCTTGAATAACCAAGAAGCACTTAAAGAAATTGGTACTTTTACACAATGGAATACTACTCAGCAATTAAAAACAAGAAAATCATGAAATTTGCAGGCAAATGGTGGGACCTAGAAAAGATCATCCTGAGTGAGGTATCCCAGGAGCAGAAAGACACAGACGTTATATACTCACTTATATAGACCTCTAAGATAGGATAAACATGCTAAAATCTATACACCAAAAGAAGATAAACAAGAATGAGGCCCTGGAGTAAGATGATCAATCCTCACTTAGAAAGACAAATGGGATGGACAAGTAACAGGACAGGAGACTACCACAGAGGGCCTCTGAAAGACTCTACCTAGCAGTGTATCAAATCAGATACTAAGACTCATAACCAAACCTTCAGCAGAGTGCAGGGAATCATAAGAAAGAAGGGGGAGTTAATATGACCTGGAGAGGACAGGAGCTCCACAAGAACCAAATATATCTGGGCAGAGGGTTTTTTTTTTTATGTTTTTTTTATGTTTCTCCAACCAAGGACCATGTATGGATATAACCTAGAACCTCTGCTCGGATATAGCCCATGGTAGCTCAGTATCCAAGTGGGTACCCTAGTAAGGGGAACAGGGACTATTTCTGACACGAACTCAATGTTTTGGTTTTT
This sequence comes from Meriones unguiculatus, assembly GCF_030254825.1. NCBI lineage: Eukaryota > Metazoa > Chordata > Mammalia > Rodentia > Muridae > Meriones > Meriones unguiculatus. Next base: position 111,337,328 of record NC_083358.1, on the reverse strand, counting down.
TTTTTACTTCAATTTTAAAAACATTTGTTTATTGTGTACATATGTGTGTGTGAATGCAGATGTTGTGGGTCATGATACAAACATGGAAGTCAGAAGACAACCTTGAGTGTACACTCGTGCCTTCTACTTTATGACAGGTTTCCTTGCCATTATCACAGTGCAGGCCAAGCTAGCCATTTTAACCATGGGTTCTTCATTTTAAGAATGTTCATTTTATTTAAGGAACTTCTTTGTGTTAAATACTCTTTTGTTTTCTTATCAGTATTAGCTTTTTTTTTTTTTTTTTTTTTTTTTTTACATTCTCCCTCTTACCTGCTCCCTCCTTTTGTCTCCAGAGGTTTGGGTCTTTTCTCAGTTAATGAGACGATATATCTTGCTTGAAAAATTTATCTGATGCTCTTCAGTAGACTGGTAGGGTTCTGCCCCTACAATTGACATATTTCTAGGTCCTGTTCGTTATTAGGTTACTAAAGCTTATCAGTTGGTTATGTGATTCCGAGTACATGAAGACTATATTGGCTGTAATAAAAGAGTGGGAAAGTCCAGTAGAAATAGTATTAATCCTGATAAATGTTTAAGTGAGAGTTTGGGAATAGCAGTATAGGTAAAATATATGAAGCTTACTACCTCTGTCTCTATCATCTCCGTATGAAAAAGATTGCATAGGGCTGGAGACGTGGCTCAGCAGTTAAGAAAGAGTATTGTCTGCTCTTCAAGAGGTCCTGAGTTCAATTTCTGACAACCTTATGGTTGCTTACAACTATCTATACTGGAATCTGATGCCCTCTTCTGGGCACTCAGATTGAGCACTCATTCACAAAGTAAATGAATCTTAAAAAAATGAGATTGTATATATGTGTCTATGTGTGGTAATATACCATAGATATATTGCCTTATGGCTCTTCCCTCTTCCCCCACTTTCCACTGACTTCTGGAGAGCTTCTTAGTCTTCTGACTAAGACTTCTGAGTCCATTTTGTTTCCTTATCTTTACAATCAGGATAATAAGTTTTTAAGGGATATTAAAGAGTAAGTAAGTAAATTATACTTATTATATGGCATTTTTTTTTGGCCAGCAGTTTAGTTATGTGCTTATAGCTTTTATATAATCATTAGAGTCTGGTTGCTATTTTAATACGGGCTGCCTTATTTGAGTGAGCTTTTGTACCTTTATGCCTTAGCAGTAAGAAAGGATCTGAAAATGTAAATGCTATTTTCTTTCTTCTCTCAGAGGATATTTTCTCAGAGACTTTGTGAAGATAAGGGTCTCATAGAATACAGTGTGACCTGCTCTTCTTTGATCTGTTTTCTAAGCTTCAGCTATCATGATAACTTCCTTCCTTCCTTCCTTCCTTCCTTCCTTCCTTCCTTCCTTCCTTCCTTCCAAAGATTTATATGTATTGATAAATATCTGGTCAAAAGAATGTCAGATTTCTGGAAACTGGAAAAACAGAGGGCTGTGAACTTTTATATATGAGTGCTAGGAATCAAACCCAGGTCCTTTGGAAGATCAGCCAGTTTTCTTTTTTTTTTTTAAATTTTTCATCAATTACACTTTATTCATTCTGCATCCCCCCATAAGCCCCTCCCTCCTCCCCTCCCGATTCCACCCTCCCTCCTCCCTCTACATGCATGCCCCTCCCCAAGTCCACTGATAGGGGAGGTTCTCCTCTCCTTTCTGATCTTAGTCCATCAGTTCACATCAAAAGTGGCTGCATTGTCCTCTACTATGGCCTGGTAAGGCTGCTCCCCCCCAGGGGGAGGTGATCAAAGAGCAGGCCAATCAGATTATGTCAGAGGCAGTCCCTCTTCACATTACTATGTAACCCAATTGGACTCTGAACTGCCCTGGGCTACATCTGTGCAGGGGTTCTGGGTTATCTCTATGAATAGTCCTTCCTTCCTTCCTTCCTTCCTTCCTTCCTTCCTTCCTTCCTTCCTTCCTTCCTTCCTTCCGATCTCAAAACCTCATGGGTACTCATATCATTGAGTTGTATCCTAAACAACTCTATTTTGTTCTTTTTGAAGATTCATAAATTGTCTTTGTGTCAGCAAGCTTCGCTTCAATGGCTTTGACCCTTTTGTCATATTTCTGTGTAATCAGTGGGATTGTTTGGGACCTTTCCACACTCTTAGTAACATGATTTTCTTTCCATCTGATCACGTAACCGATTTGTGGGATTTATTGATGCATATCCTTGGTTTTCTTAACTTTTCAATTTGTATTTAATACCATTCTCCTACTTTTTCACCTTTTGAGTATCATATTTTTAAAAATTCATAATCTTTTAAAATAATTTATTTTTATTAATTAGTTTGTTTCTAATATAGTTTCTCTATATAGAGATTATTCTCATATAATGATTATTCTTACCCCTCCACACCCTCTTAACCCTTTCCCACACCTGCCTACCTCCACTTTCTTACGAATCTTTCTTAAATTCCTGTTTTTGTTTGTTTTGTTTTTATTCTGAACTTTGTCCAGGGCAGATATATGACCATGGGTTTGGAGCTATCCATTGGAACCTGGTAGACTCATCTCTGGATGTACAAATGAAGACAAAGACTCCCCTTCTCTCAGAATCTATCAATAGGGAATACTTCAGGTGTAAGGGGTATCACCTAACTGGCTCTTCATTTATGACTGATTGTTTACAGGGTAAGTCTTGTACAAGTTCAGAGTAAGAAGCTACAACTGTGTGAATTTATCCTCATAATGACTGTTATCTAGATTGCATTTCACAGTCTTTCTTTTCTGCCTTATGACTTTTAACTTTTTCCTGACTCCTCTTCTGCAATGTTCCCTGAGCCTTCAGGGAGGGGTTGTTCTTCTTTAAGGCTGGGTCTTTAATGATTTATCCCCACCACATTGGAGATCCATAAGTCTTTACATTTACTTTTGTTCACTTAGTCAGAGAGTGACTTACATAGTTAAGGGTGAGAGTAACTTTTGTATATGAGTATAGACACAGATATTTAGAAGGCAATCTGATTCTATGACAATTTAATTAAACAACAATCATAATTATCTCTTGTGCCTATGAGCTCCCCAGGCATGAGTTGTTGACTGGCCCTCTGTACCAGATGTTCCATGTGTGAAGTGGACTTCAAATCTAAAAAGAGTGGTTTGCTTCTATAATAGTCATGCCACTATTGCATCAGTGGATGTGTCTTACCGGGCAGTTCAGAGGAAAACCATTGGTGCCTTTTCTTCCACTGCTGCCTGAATTGCGACTATTGGCTTCATTTCTCTGTATCTTGCAAATGAAATATGTGGTATCTTCAGCAATAAGGTTTTATCCACTACATATGATGGGCAGACACGAAGATTGGCAGGAGCCTGCATTGTTCAGAAGGCTTTTGAAGCCTCCTTAACTAACATTTCATACTTAGGTTTTTGCACTGGGAATTTTGTTTAGAAATCTACGGCTTCTATGAACAGCATTATTTTCATTCTCCCTTCTGTTTTAAATTGGGTTATAAGATAGTAAGTTTCCATATGACCTTTTCTTATACTTTGTTTTGATTAACTCTTCTCCTACCTACCTCCTTCTTAAACTCTTCTGCTCTCACCGTTTTTCTTCTTTTACTTGTATTCTACTATTTCTCTTACCTTAAGCCACACTCTTCTCAATGTATCCTTCCTAGTTTCCTGTTGTCCACAGGTACTCTAGATTAAACAAACAAAACTAAAGAATATAAGCTAAGATGTGCATGTGAGAGAGAGCATGCTTCATTTTTATTCCTGGTCTAGAGCTACTTCACTCACTGTCTGTCTATCTATCTATCTATCTATCTATCTATCTATCTATCTATCTATCATTTCCAGTTCAATCCATTTTCCTGAAATCTTCATTTTTATTTAGAGTTGAATAGAATTCCATTGTGTGTATGTACCACATTTTTCACTTCTATAATTTTATTTATATTTTTATAAATTACAATTTATTCACTTTGTATCCCAGCTGTAGCCACCTCCCTCATCCCCTCCTAATCCCACCTTTCCTCCCATGCTCCTCCCCAAGTCCACTGATAGGGGAGGTCCTCTTCCCTTTCCCTCTGACCCTAGCCTATCAGGTCTCATCAGGACTGGCTGCATTGTTTTTCTCTGTGGCCTGCTAAGGCTGCTCCCCCCTCAAGGTGAATTGATCAAAGAGCCAGCCACTGCGTTCATGTCAGAGACAGTTCCTGTTCCCAATAGTAGGGAGCCCACTTGGAGACTGAGCTGCTATGGGCTATATCTGTGCAGGGGTTCTAGGTTATCTCCATGCATGGTCCTTGGTTGGAATATCGGTCTCAGAAAAGACCCCTGTGCCCAGAATTTTTTGATCTGTTGCTCTCCTTGTGGAGCTCCTGTCCTTTCCAGGTCTTCCTATCTCCCCCTTCTCTCATAAGATTCCCTGCACTCTGTCCAAAGTTTGGTTATGAGTCTCAGCATCTCCCTTTATACCTTGCTGGGTTAAGTCTTTCAACAGCCCTCTGTGGTGAGCTCCTGTCCTGTTCACTATTTTCTCCTTCTTCCGATGTCCATCCCCTTTGACTTTCTGCATGAGGATTGATCATCTTACCCAGGGTCCTCCTCTGTGCTTAGCTTCTTTAGGTATACATATTTTCATATGATTATCCTATATCGTATGTCTAGTATCCACTTATAAGTGAGTATATACCATGTGTATATCTTTCTGCTTCTGGGATACCTCGCTCAGGATGATCTTTTCTAGTTCCCACCATTTGCCTGCAAATTTCATGATTTCCTTGTTTTTAATTGCTGAGTATTATTCCATTGTGTAAATGTACCACAATTCCTGTATCCATTCCTGGGTTGTTGAGAAATATCTGGGTTATTTCCAGATCTTTGCTATTATAAAAAAAAAAAAAAAAAGCTGCTACGAACATGGTTGAGCAAATGTCCTTGTTGTATACTAGAATATCTTTTGGATATATGCCTAGGAGTGGTATAGCTAGATTTTGAGGTAGCACTATTCCTAATTTTCTGAGAAAGCATCAGATTGATCTCCAACCAAAAAGTCTCAACTTCATATGGAATAACAAGAAACCCAGAATAGATAAATAATCCTTTACAATAAAAGATCTTCTGGAGGTAACTCTATCCCTGATCTTGTTAATTACTGGTTTAGTTAAATAAATAGGCTTTATTAAGCCTCCTGTAGATGTTTTGGAAGTTAATCAGATAGTAAATACCTTGCTAAGAGGCTAGACCTCAAGTGTCGATACCACATAACACCCAGTAAAGGTAACTGTGTGAGATAATTGCTATGTTAACTCAGGTAGACTATAGTGATTATTCCAAATTGTATACATATATCAAAGCATTTCATTATATACTCAAAAGTGTACTATTTTAATTTGCTGTTTATTGAAAAGTCTGGGGAAGGAAGCTTAACCTTGAATTCTGGTTTCCCACATGTTCCTTCCAGGATCTGTTTTTTTGTTAATTCTCAAAAGGTATCTCCTGAAGACTGTATTCCCAGTCCTCACCACACAAATCCACACAGGCCAGTAGTCTTATGGATGTGTAAAACCTCAATAGACTGCTTAGATAGTAATTTGTTGCTTTCTCACAGGAATGCTTTATATTTATTATGTCTGGTTCTTTGCAAACCATTCATTCCTACCCTCTCCAATTATTTCTTTATATCACCGTATCTCTTTAGAAATGTTTCTTCTTAGTATCATAGATTCCAAGATACCAAAACAATGACTATATTCAGTTCTTTGTTTTATTTTTCTGGGATATGTGAATGTTGATAATACTTCTTAGTCATAGAAGTATGACTTGAGGAAGGATATCACACTCATATTCTATCTATCTATCTATCTATCTATCTATCTATCTATCTATCTATCTATCTATCTATCTATCTATCTATCTCCCCTGATGGCCTGGACCTTTGCAATATAGCACAGACTAGCTTTGAACACACTCCTTGTGCTTCTGCCTCCAAAGCACTGGAAATGTAGGCAAGCATCACCCTGCTTTGTGAAGGAAATCATCTTTCCATAAATAGTTGTTTTGTTTTTTCTTACTCTTGTTTCTGCCAAGGTCCAGCTTTAGCAGGTCCAGAAAAGAATCTGAGATGGGATGCAGAATCCAGCGCTTGCTTTATCTCTTAGGTCACCAAGCTGATGGCTCAGGCAACTGATCACAACAGATGATTGAAGGAACAAAAAAGAGGGAAGGGAGCCCAGAATTCCTTCTCCAGCGACTCAGGATTGGCTCTACTGCAACTAACTAGGAAAACTTAAACTGACCACTTTTTTTTCTTGTAGCCAGGGCTGGGAAAAGGGTCTTCTACTGTAAAAGGAGGTTCTTTGATCTGTAGATAGGTCTCTTTGCAGAGATCTCTGGTAGGCTAAAGTAATCCTGCTATCTGAGAGGGCTGATGGCAAACCCTGAGTCTGTTAACTTATTTGTGAATCTATAGGGGAATAAGAAATATGAGAGAGAGACATAGAAAATCGTTCACTCTTACACACAAGCATTCAAGAGAAAAAGGTGAAGTTAAAAACTTCAACTTCAATCCTGTTTTTTGTCTCATCACAATTTTTATACTTCTGAGACAAAGCTATGTCAGAAAAATAATTACTTTATAGTTAAAAAGACAACTAATCTCAAAACAGATGAATCTGAAAATATAACAGGTAACATGTTTTCTCATTAAAACTCAGCATTTATCTATATATCCATACATTAGTTTACAGTGAATTCAGAATGACAAAGGTTGACAAGGCCTAATGGTTAACAGGGTCTAAGAAGTTACAAAAATATATGTCTTTTCAATTAGGACTGACCTGGCTACACATTTTCCAATTATCTCTTCATTTATAGTGCATTCAGGACAATAATTTTTTCTGTATTTCATTCCAAGAGACAAAGTATTTTTAGAATGACAGCATATTATGCTATAAGCTGACAAGTTATAAGGAATTACAAAGAAAGCGTTTGTATATTTTGACATTAATGTTTGTACTTAATTTAGACATTTCTTTGTAGCCTCAGTAATTTTTGGGTTCATGAGAACCCAACTTGTGTATATTTATGGTGCATACCAGGATTTTTGGTGCCATTTCCAGGGTGAAAGCTATCTGCAGCCACAAATTTGTCTCAAGCCTGTCTCCTCTGAGGCATCTGGAGGTCCACAAAAGTATTTACTGCAACTGTAAACATTTTATTAATGACTTCTAAAGTTGTTGGAATCAAATCAGGAACTCCATAATCAGGAATCAATTCATCTCAATAGCAGTGCATCCTCATAAATATCCAGTAGAAAGTTTGTTCAATCAGAGTGGGCAACTATCTAGAAACTGATGGTTCACACCATGTGATACAGCAGCACAGAAAAAAGGGGTGTAAGAGGTTGGAAGCAATTCTGAGTGCATCATGGTACAGACCTTGCAAAACACTAGACTACCTTCCGGAAAGCCCACATGCCTACTGAACTTCCCCGACTCAACGACTTTTGGCATGTTTTCTTGTAACGGGGGGTTAATTTTGGGGATTATACATGCTAGAAACTCTACTACTGAGCTATGTGTTTCCAGATTTCCAATCTTGTACTTAACACATATTTGTTATTTAACTATGGGGAGACCTTTACTGGTAGATCTTCTCACTATTTATTCCTCTTATTTAACCCATGCCTAAAACTTTGCTCCAAATGACAAATATTTATTGAATGTTTATTATGTGCCAGGCTCAATTCTAAGTGTTTTTCATATACCCACTGGGTTTTTGTGGCTCTGCTTATTTACTTATGAGAGTCAGTCAGCTGAGAGAGGGCCATATGTTTCGTGGGGGAACAGGAGGATGGACAAGAACTTATGTTTCAAATGAAACTTGTTTTGTCTTTTTGTGTAAACTGATTTCTTTTTGTCAGTTGACAAAAAGGGTATTCTCGTAATTCTGTCTTTGAGTGGACAGGGAAGTAAAAGAAAGCAATTTCAGTTTGTTGTTGGTCCTTCTGAAACTGTAGTTTATTTTTGTAGAGAACACATATCCTGTTAGGATGTCATGAATGTATCCACTTTGGTCAAGCCAGGTCTGTACTGTTAATTCATAGTGTTTTACTCGTAATCCCATATGTAGGCCTAACTGACTGTATAGATGGGCTGCCTGGAAGAGCTGAAAGAAACTGGGTGAGGTATCCTGTGTCTGTCTGCAGCAGCATTGCTGAGTTATCTGATCTGGCAACTTAAGGAATATGCAATTTTATAATTTAACAGAGGACAGCATTTCATGGAAGTACATAACCACCATTCAGGGGCTTGTGGGTGCCAATATAAACACAAACACAATGATAATTAGAACAAGGACTTGCTTCTTGCCATTTATTCAGTCCCATTGAAGATCATCTAAATTTTGAAAACCAGTATCACTTAAGCTTGGCTTATTTAAGTAAAAGTTCAAGAAAGGTAGTTTTTTATGTGTACTTTCTAATAAAACTACCAAACTCAGAACTTGGAGACTTGGTACGTGCATATTATCTTTAAAGAAGTTATTTGTGTTATAAACTTATCTCCAAATTGAGAATGTGTGCCTATGGATCTTTCAAGTTTGATATTTTGGGGAGTAAAATCCAGGTAAAGTTCTAATGGAAAGATGTTCATTGGAATGAAAGAATTTTGTGGATATCTTACATGATTCTTTTCCCTACCTCACCTACTTCCTAAAGATACAGTGTTTTCTACCAGGACAGAAGAGCCTTTGTTTCCTTTGTAAACATATTTCAGGACTATGTCTATGTTCCCACTAGTTGTCATTAGAAATTAAGTACTAATGTTGTTTGGAAAGGAAAACTTTCTTTGAAGAAATTCTTTCTTCAATGATTCCTGTTTGTGATCTTGGTTTGACAAAGACAATTAGTTCATGGGTAAATGATTTCCTATTCAAAACAAAAAATATTTTGCTTTCTAAGGTTTTGGGGTTATCTTTTTGTGCACTGTGTAAAGATTGTCTTTCTATTAGTCAAATGCTGATTTCTGTACCCAGAGAGTTGAGTACAGGACAGACTTTGGTATTGTAATTTTTATGAAGCAACCCCAGCCTCAGTATTTTGTAGACATTGTTCTTCATCATTTTCAGACTGGTTGAATAAAGAGTTAAATGGCCTATAGCAGAGGCAAGAGAGAACAGGCAGGACTTCCACTAGACATAGCGACTTTGGGAAGAAAGCTGAGGTGAGGAGTCCTGAGCCCAACACAGAAAGAGACAGAGAGAAACCAAATGCCAGGAGAAAGACAGGGAGGTAATGGGCCACATGGCAGAATACAGGGCAAGGCAAGTATTCACTGAAGAGAATATCTGAGAATCTGCTCAGCTATAGGCCTAATCTAAGAATAAATATAAGTGCCAGTGTCATTACTAGGGAGGGCATGGCCACAAAGAAAGTCTCCTTTAAGTAAGGTAATAGTATGGAACAATATTTCCAGGGGAAATATAGGGGAGACATATTAATTTTATTCATCATTAGTTTTTCTACAAAGTTTTAAAAATGTGTTTCAGATATGCAGAAAAAAAGTCAACGAAATGAAGCATGAAAGAGACAAACAGTGTAAGATAGCCAATTGTTTATTTTTTTAAATTATTATGATGTTTACTGAGGTGAATTGGGTATGTCCAATGTGTTCCAGCAGCTGAAGAATAGACAGATCTAATACCATCCAAAGAGACACACATTATAAACTCCAATTGCATGCATGAAACTTTGAAATCCAAAACAAACAATGAATTTGTATTTTAAAGGTTTCAGGAAAAAAAGACAAAAAAAAAAAAGACCAAAAAACTACTACTACTATTACTAATAATATTTTAAGTGAATCAGGAAAAGAAACTGTCAAGATGAAGGAACTAACACTTCCACCAAATATGAAAAATACTATGATTATCCTCACAAGAAATACTCTAATTAACAAATATTTGCCCAAAATATACATAAAATAAGAAGAAACTACCACCCCGAAAAGAAAATATGGAGTAATTTAACAAAAAAGAAAAAGAAAAGAAAACCAATAACCAAAATGTCATAAAGAAAAGACATATTCCAGCATGATTTTAAACATTCTTTCTGGTGCACATTTTGTTTTCCTTAATAGTAATAATATCTCTGTAACTGACTGAATTCCAAGTGTCTTGACCTATCACTTGAAATTTCTCCTAACTGTCCAGCAGCAGATGACCCCTGGACACCTAAGCTGGACCCGCTCCTCCTGCTGGACTGTGAGGCCGGCCTGCGCCTGACTTCCACTTCTGAATGGCCCTCGCTGTCACTGGCCTGGCTGGCGCTGTCCTCCTGGGCTCCTCTCCTCCGGGACGGGTGGCGCCTGGCGCCTTCGGGGGACTGCTGGTCAGAGGGGGACTCCTGTCTTGTTCTGGAGCCCGAGCTGGGGCGGCCCTGGGGAGAGTCAGCTTGGTGCCTAGATGGTTGTCTGTGGCTTTCGGCTGCTCCTCTGCGTCCTGCCTGGCCCTGGGGGGATTCGGAGCCTACCCGGCCCTGGCTTGGCCCAGAGCGCCGAGCGCGGTCTGCTGCGTGGTGCTCGTGTCCCTCCTGGACCCTTCTGGGGCTGGACCCTGAGGGTCCCCGGGCCTGGGCCTGGCCCCTTCCGGACCGGGCGTGCTCAGAGCTGTCCCGTGCAGGTTCCCTGTGGGACCCCTGGCCGTGTCCGCCACGGGGTCCAGAGCCTCCTCGGGGGGCCCCTTCCTGGCGGCCAGAGGAGCTGCGTCCTTCGCTGGAGCCACGGTGCCCGGCGCTGTCCCTCTCTTGTCCCTGGCGGCCTCGCTGGGGTGCCCTGCCGCCAGAATGCTGCTGCCTGTGGCCGGCCTCGGGGTGCTCCTGCTCGGACTGGGACTCGGGGTGTTCGTCCTCGTAGTAGTACATCTGGTAGAGCCCGGAGCCCTGGTGTCCTGGCGAGGGTCTCTGCTCGTGCCTGTGGCCTGCTGCGGACTGACCGTGGGCTCCCCGTGCCCGGCCCTCCGAGATATCGGAGTGGCTCTCACTGTCGCTGGCCTGACTCTCGCTGGACGGCCGACGGCCCTGGCCAGCGGAGCGGCTGGCTCTGTCTTCGTGACTTCGGCTGCCCTGAGCCTGCCCGGGCCGCGATCCCGACTGGGACCCTCGGCCACCTTGACGGATCCCCGATGGCTCGGCGCTGTCAGTTGCCTGGCCACGGGACCCGCTCCTCCTGCTGGACTGTGAGGCCGGCCTGCGCCTGACTTCCACTTCTGAATGGCCCTCGCTGTCACTGGCCTGGCTGGCGCTGTCCTCCTGGGCTCCTCTCCTCCGGGACGGGTGGCGCCTGGCGCCTTCGGGGGACTGCTGGTCAGAGGGGGACTCCTGTCTTGTTCTGGAGCCCGAGCTGGGGCGGCTCTGGGGAGAGTCAGCTTGGTGCCTAGATGGTTGTCTGTGGCTTTCGGCTGCTCCTCTGCGTCCTGCCTGGCCCTGGGGGGATTCGGAGCCTACCCGGCCCTGGCTTGGCCCGGAGCGCCGAGCGCGGTCTGCTGCGTGGTGCTCGTGTCCCTCCTGGACCCTTCTGGGGCTGGACCCTGAGGGTCCCCGGGCCTGGGCCTGGCCCCTTCCGGACCGGGCGTGCTCAGAGCTGTCCCGTGCAGGTTCCCTGTGGGACGCCTGGCCGTGTCCGCCACGGGGTCCAGAGCCTCCTCGGGGGGCCCCTTCCTGGCGGCCAGAGGAGCTGCGTCCTTCGCTGGAGCCACGGTGCCCGGCGCTGTCCCTCTCTTGTCCCTGGCGGCCTCGCTGGGGTGCCCTGCCGCCAGAATGCTGCTGCCTGTGGCCGGCCTCGGGGTGCTCCTGCTCGGACTGGGACTCGGGGTGTTCGTCCTCGTAGTAGTACATCTGGTAGAGCCCGGAGCCCTGGTGTCCTGGCGAGGGTCTCTGCTCGTGCCTGTGGCCTGCTGCGGACTGACCGTGGGCTCCCCGTGCCCGGCCCTCCGAGATATCGGAGTGGCTCTCACTGTCGCTGGCCTGACTCTCGCTGGACGGCCGACGGCCCTGGCCAGCGGAGCGGCTGGCTCTGTCTTCGTGACTTCGGCTGCCCTGAGCCTGCCCGGGCCGCGATCCCGACTGGGACCCTCGGCCACCTTGACGGATCCCCGATGGCTCGGCGCTGTCAGTTGCCTGGCCACGGGACCCGCTCCTCCTGCTGGACTGTGAGGCCGGCCTGCGCCTGACTTCCACTTCTGAATGGCCCTCGCTGTCACTGGCCTGGCTGGCGCTGTCCTCCTGGGCTCCTCTCCTCCGGGACGGGTGGCGCCTGGCGCCTTCGGGGGACTGCTGGTCAGAGGGGGACTCCTGTCTTGTTCTGGAGCCCGAGCTGGGGCGGCCCTGGGGAGAGTCAGCTTGGTGCCTAGATGGTTGTCTGTGGCTTTCGGCTGCTCCTCTGCGTCCTGCCTGGCCCTGGGGGGATTCGGAGCCTACCCGGCCCTGGCTTGGCCCGGAGCGCCGAGCGCGGTCTGCTGCGTGGTGCTCGTGTCCCTCCTGGACCCTTCTGGGGCTGGACCCTGAGGGTCCCCGGGCCTGGGCCTGGCCCCTTCCGGACCGGGCGTGCTCAGAGCTGTCCCGTGCAGGTTCCCTGTGGGACGCCTGGCCGTGTCCGCCACGGGGTCCAGAGCCTCCTCGGGGGGCCCCTTCCTGGCGGCCAGAGGAGCTGCGTCCTTCGCTGGAGCCACGGTGCCCGGCGCTGTCCCTCTCTTGTCCCTGGCGGCCTCGCTGGGGTGCCCTGCCGCCAGAATGCTGCTGCCTGTGGCCGGCCTCGGGGTGCTCCTGCTCGGACTGGGACTCGGGGTGTTCGTCCTCGTAGTAGTACATCTGGTAGAGCCCGGAGCCCTGGTGTCCTGGCGAGGGTCTCTGCTCGTGCCTGTGGCCTGCTGCGGACTGACCGTGGGCTCCCCGTGCCCGGCCCTCCGAGATATCGGAGTGGCTCTCACTGTCGCTGGCCTGACTCTCGCTGGACGGCCGACGGCCCTGGCCAGCGGAGCGGCTGGCTCTGTCTTCGTGACTTCGGCTGCCCTGAGCCTGCCCGGGCCGCGATCCCGACTGGGACCCTCGGCCACCTTGACGGATCCCCGATGGCTCGGCGCTGTCAGTTGCCTGGCCACGGGACCCGCTCCTCCTGCTGGACTGTGAGGCCGGCCTGCGCCTGACTTCCACTTCTGAATGGCCCTCGCTGTCACTGGCCTGGCTGGCGCTGTCCTCCTGGGCTCCTCTCCTCCGGGACGGGTGGCGCCTGGCGCCTTCGGGGGACTGCTGGTCAGAGGGGGACTCCTGTCTTGTTCTGGAGCCCGAGCTGGGGCGGCCCTGGGGAGAGTCAGCTTGGTGCCTAGATGGTTGTCTGTGGCTTTCGGCTGCTCCTCTGCGTCCTGCCTGGCCCTGGGGGGATTCGGAGCCTACCCGGCCCTGGCTTGGCCCGGAGCGCCGAGCGCGGTCTGCTGCGTGGTGCTCGTGTCCCTCCTGGACCCTTCTGGGGCTGGACCCTGAGGGTCCCCGGGCCTGGGCCTGGCCCCTTCCGGACCGGGCGTGCTCAGAGCTGTCCCGTGCAGGTTCCCTGTGGGACGCCTGGCCGTGTCCGCCACGGGGTCCAGAGCCTCCTCGGGGGGCCCCTTCCTGGCGGCCAGAGGAGCTGCGTCCTTCGCTGGAGCCACGGTGCCCGGCGCTGTCCCTCTCTTGTCCCTGGCGGCCTCGCTGGGGTGCCCTGCCGCCAGAATGCTGCTGCCTGTGGCCGGCCTCGGGGTGCTCCTGCTCGGACTGGGACTCGGGGTGTTCGTCCTCGTAGTAGTACATCTGGTAGAGCCCGGAGCCCTGGTGTCCTGGCGAGGGTCTCTGCTCGTGCCTGTGGCCTGCTGCGGACTGACCGTGGGCTCCCCGTGCCCGGCCCTCCGAGATATCGGAGTGGCTCTCACTGTCGCTGGCCTGACTCTCGCTGGACGGCCGACGGCCCTGGCCAGCGGAGCGGCTGGCTCTGTCTTCGTGACTTCGGCTGCCCTGAGCCTGCCCGGGCCGCGATCCCGACTGGGACCCTCGGCCACCTTGACGGATCCCCGATGGCTCGGCGCTGTCAGTTGCCTGGCCACGGGACCCGCTCCTCCTGCTGGACTGTGAGGCCGGCCTGCGCCTGACTTCCACTTCTGAATGGCCCTCGCTGTCACTGGCCTGGCTGGCGCTGTCCTCCTGGGCTCCTCTCCTCCGGGACGGGTGGCGCCTGGCGCCTTCGGGGGACTGCTGGTCAGAGGGGGACTCCTGTCTTGTTCTGGAGCCCGAGCTGGGGCGGCCCTGGGGAGAGTCAGCTTGGTGCCTAGATGGTTGTCTGTGGCTTTCGGCTGCTCCTCTGCGTCCTGCCTGGCCCTGGGGGGATTCGGAGCCTACCCGGCCCTGGCTTGACCCGGAGCGCCGAGCGCGGTCTGCTGCGTGGTGCTCGTGTCCCTCCTGGACCCTTCTGGGGCTGGACCCTGAGGGTCCCCGGGCCTGGGCCTGGCCCCTTCCGGACCGGGCGTGCTCAGAGCTGTCCCGTGCAGGTTCCCTGTGGGACGCCTGGCCGTGTCCGCCACGGGGTCCAGAGCCTCCTCGGGGGGCCCCTTCCTGGCGGCCAGAGGAGCTGCGTCCTTCGCTGGAGCCACGGTGCCCGGCGCTGTCCCTCTCTTGTCCCTGGCGGCCTCGCTGGGGTGCCCTGCCGCCAGAATGCTGCTGCCTGTGGCCGGCCTCGGGGTGCTCCTGCTCGGACTGGGACTCGGGGTGTTCGTCCTCGTAGTAGTACATCTGGTAGAGCCCGGAGCCCTGGTGTCCTGGCGAGGGTCTCTGCTCGTGCCTGTGGCCTGCTGCGGACTGACCGTGGGCTCCCCGTGCCCGGCCCTCCGAGATATCGGAGTGGCTCTCACTGTCGCTGGCCTGACTCTCGCTGGACGGCCGACGGCCCTGGCCAGCGGAGCGGCTGGCTCTGTCTTCGTGACTTCGGCTGCCCTGAGCCTGCCCGGGCCGCGATCCCGACTGGGACCCTCGGCCACCTTGACGGATCCCCGATGGCTCGGCGCTGTCAGTTGCCTGGCCACGGGACCCGCTCCTCCTGCTGGACTGTGAGGCCGGCCTGCGCCTGACTTCCACTTCTGAATGGCCCTCGCTGTCACTGGCCTGGCTGGCGCTGTCCTCCTGGGCTCCTCTCCTCCGGGACGGGTGGCGCCTGGCGCCTTCGGGGGACTGCTGGTCAGAGGGGGACTCCTGTCTTGTTCTGGAGCCCGAGCTGGGGCGGCCCTGGGGAGAGTCAGCTTGGTGCCTAGATGGTTGTCTGTGGCTTTCGGCTGCTCCTCTGCGTCCTGCCTGGCCCTGGGGGGATTCGGAGCCTACCCGGCCCTGGCTTGGCCCGGAGCGCCGAGCGCGGTCTGCTGCGTGGTGCTCGTGTCCCTCCTGGACCCTTCTGGGGCTGGACCCTGAGGGTCCCCGGGCCTGGGCCTGGCCCCTTCCGGACCGGGCGTGCTCAGAGCTGTCCCGTGCAGGTTCCCTGTGGGACCCCTGGCCGTGTCCGCCACGGGGTCCAGAGCCTCCTCGGGGGGCCCCTTCCTGGCGGCCAGAGGAGCTGCGTCCTTCGCTGGAGCCACGGTGCCCGGCGCTGTCCCTCTCTTGTCCCTGGCGGCCTCGCTGGGGTGCCCTGCCGCCAGAATGCTGCTGCCTGTGGCCGGCCTCGGGGTGCTCCTGCTCGGACTGGGACTCGGGGTGTTCGTCCTCGTAGTAGTACATCTGGTAGAGCCCGGAGCCCTGGTGTCCTGGCGAGGGTCTCTGCTCGTGCCTGTGGCCTGCTGCGGACTGACCGTGGGCTCCCCGTGCCCGGCCCTCCGAGATATCGGAGTGGCTCTCACTGTCGCTGGCCTGACTCTCGCTGGACGGCCGACGGCCCTGGCCAGCGGAGCGGCTGGCTCTGTCTTCGTGACTTCGGCTGCCCTGAGCCTGCCCGGGCCGCGATCCCGACTGGGACCCTCGGCCACCTTGACGGATCCCCGATGGCTCGGCGCTGTCAGTTGCCTGGCCACGGGACCCGCTCCTCCTGCTGGACTGTGAGGCCGGCCTGCGCCTGACTTCCACTTCTGAATGGCCCTCGCTGTCACTGGCCTGGCTGGCGCTGTCCTCCTGGGCTCCTCTCCTCCGGGACGGGTGGCGCCTGGCGCCTTCGGGGGACTGCTGGTCAGAGGG
This sequence comes from Meriones unguiculatus, assembly GCF_030254825.1. Lineage (NCBI taxonomy): Eukaryota > Metazoa > Chordata > Mammalia > Rodentia > Muridae > Meriones > Meriones unguiculatus. The sequence goes on along the minus strand of NC_083358.1, from coordinate 111,321,124 downwards.
GGACTCCTGTCTTGTTCTGGAGCCCGAGCTGGGGCGGCCCTGGGGAGAGTCAGCTTGGTGCCTAGATGGTTGTCTGTGGCTTTCGGCTGCTCCTCTGCGTCCTGCCTGGCCCTGGGGGGATTCGGAGCCTACCCGGCCCTGGCTTGACCCGGAGCGCCGAGCGCGGTCTGCTGCGTGGTGCTCGTGTCCCTCCTGGACCCTTCTGGGGCTGGACCCTGAGGGTCCCCGGGCCTGGGCCTGGCCCCTTCCGGACCGGGCGTGCTCAGAGCTGTCCCGTGCAGGTTCCCTGTGGGACGCCTGGCCGTGTCCGCCACGGGGTCCAGAGCCTCCTCGGGGGGCCCCTTCCTGGCGGCCAGAGGAGCTGCGTCCTTCGCTGGAGCCACGGTGCCCGGCGCTGTCCCTCTCTTGTCCCTGGCGGCCTCGCTGGGGTGCCCTGCCGCCAGAATGCTGCTGCCTGTGGCCGGCCTCGGGGTGCTCCTGCTCGGACTGGGACTCGGGGTGTTCGTCCTCGTAGTAGTACATCTGGTAGAGCCCGGAGCCCTGGTGTCCTGGCGAGGGTCTCTGCTCGTGCCTGTGGCCTGCTGCGGACTGACCGTGGGCTCCCCGTGCCCGGCCCTCCGAGATATCGGAGTGGCTCTCACTGTCGCTGGCCTGACTCTCGCTGGACGGCCGACGGCCCTGGCCAGCGGAGCGGCTGGCTCTGTCTTCGTGACTTCGGCTGCCCTGAGCCTGCCCGGGCCGCGATCCCGACTGGGACCCTCGGCCACCTTGACGGATCCCCGATGGCTCGGCGCTGTCAGTTGCCTGGCCACGGGACCCGCTCCTCCTGCTGGACTGTGAGGCCGGCCTGCGCCTGACTTCCACTTCTGAATGGCCCTCGCTGTCACTGGCCTGGCTGGCGCTGTCCTCCTGGGCTCCTCTCCTCCGGGACGGGTGGCGCCTGGCGCCTTCGGGGGACTGCTGGTCAGAGGGGGACTCCTGTCTTGTTCTGGAGCCCGAGCTGGGGCGGCCCTGGGGAGAGTCAGCTTGGTGCCTAGATGGTTGTCTGTGGCTTTCGGCTGCTCCTCTGCGTCCTGCCTGGCCCTGGGGGGATTCGGAGCCTACCCGGCCCTGGCTTGACCCGGAGCGCCGAGCGCGGTCTGCTGCGTGGTGCTCGTGTCCCTCCTGGACCCTTCTGGGGCTGGACCCTGAGGGTCCCCGGGCCTGGGCCTGGCCCCTTCCGGACCGGGCGTGCTCAGAGCTGTCCCGTGCAGGTTCCCTGTGGGACGCCTGGCCGTGTCCGCCACGGGGTCCAGAGCCTCCTCGGGGGGCCCCTTCCTGGCGGCCAGAGGAGCTGCGTCCTTCGCTGGAGCCACGGTGCCCGGCGCTGTCCCTCTCTTGTCCCTGGCGGCCTCGCTGGGGTGCCCTGCCGCCAGAATGCTGCTGCCTGTGGCCGGCCTCGGGGTGCTCCTGCTCGGACTGGGACTCGGGGTGTTCGTCCTCGTAGTAGTACATCTGGTAGAGCCCGGAGCCCTGGTGTCCTGGCGAGGGTCTCTGCTCGTGCCTGTGGCCTGCTGCGGACTGACCGTGGGCTCCCCGTGCCCGGCCCTCCGAGATATCGGAGTGGCTCTCACTGTCGCTGGCCTGACTCTCGCTGGACGGCCGACGGCCCTGGCCAGCGGAGCGGCTGGCTCTGTCTTCGTGACTTCGGCTGCCCTGAGCCTGCCCGGGCCGCGATCCCGACTGGGACCCTCGGCCACCTTGACGGATCCCCGATGGCTCGGCGCTGTCAGTTGCCTGGCCACGGGACCCGCTCCTCCTGCTGGACTGTGAGGCCGGCCTGCGCCTGACTTCCACTTCTGAATGGCCCTCGCTGTCACTGGCCTGGCTGGCGCTGTCCTCCTGGGCTCCTCTCCTCCGGGACGGGTGGCGCCTGGCGCCTTCGGGGGACTGCTGGTCAGAGGGGGACTCCTGTCTTGTTCTGGAGCCCGAGCTGGGGCGGCCCTGGGGAGAGTCAGCTTGGTGCCTAGATGGTTGTCTGTGGCTTTCGGCTGCTCCTCTGCGTCCTGCCTGGCCCTGGGGGGATTCGGAGCCTACCCGGCCCTGGCTTGGCCCGGAGCGCCGAGCGCGGTCTGCTGCGTGGTGCTCGTGTCCCTCCTGGACCCTTCTGGGGCTGGACCCTGAGGGTCCCCGGGCCTGGGCCTGGCCCCTTCCGGACCGGGCGTGCTCAGAGCTGTCCCGTGCAGGTTCCCTGTGGGACCCCTGGCCGTGTCCGCCACGGGGTCCAGAGCCTCCTCGGGGGGCCCCTTCCTGGCGGCCAGAGGAGCTGCGTCCTTCGCTGGAGCCACGGTGCCCGGCGCTGTCCCTCTCTTGTCCCTGGCGGCCTCGCTGGGGTGCCCTGCCGCCAGAATGCTGCTGCCTGTGGCCGGCCTCGGGGTGCTCCTGCTCGGACTGGGACTCGGGGTGTTCGTCCTCGTAGTAGTACATCTGGTAGAGCCCGGAGCCCTGGTGTCCTGGCGAGGGTCTCTGCTCGTGCCTGTGGCCTGCTGCGGACTGACCGTGGGCTCCCCGTGCCCGGCCCTCCGAGATATCGGAGTGGCTCTCACTGTCGCTGGCCTGACTCTCGCTGGACGGCCGACGGCCCTGGCCAGCGGAGCGGCTGGCTCTGTCTTCGTGACTTCGGCTGCCCTGAGCCTGCCCGGGCCGCGATCCCGACTGGGACCCTCGGCCACCTTGACGGATCCCCGATGGCTCGGCGCTGTCAGTTGCCTGGCCACGGGACCCGCTCCTCCTGCTGGACTGTGAGGCCGGCCTGCGCCTGACTTCCACTTCTGAATGGCCCTCGCTGTCACTGGCCTGGCTGGCGCTGTCCTCCTGGGCTCCTCTCCTCCGGGACGGGTGGCGCCTGGCGCCTTCGGGGGACTGCTGGTCAGAGGGGGACTCCTGTCTTGTTCTGGAGCCCGAGCTGGGGCGGCCCTGGGGAGAGTCAGCTTGGTGCCTAGATGGTTGTCTGTGGCTTTCGGCTGCTCCTCTGCGTCCTGCCTGGCCCTGGGGGGATTCGGAGCCTACCCGGCCCTGGCTTGACCCGGAGCGCCGAGCGCGGTCTGCTGCGTGGTGCTCGTGTCCCTCCTGGACCCTTCTGGGGCTGGACCCTGAGGGTCCCCGGGCCTGGGCCTGGCCCCTTCCGGACCGGGCGTGCTCAGAGCTGTCCCGTGCAGGTTCCCTGTGGGACGCCTGGCCGTGTCCGCCACGGGGTCCAGAGCCTCCTCGGGGGGCCCCTTCCTGGCGGCCAGAGGAGCTGCGTCCTTCGCTGGAGCCACGGTGCCCGGCGCTGTCCCTCTCTTGTCCCTGGCGGCCTCGCTGGGGTGCCCTGCCGCCAGAATGCTGCTGCCTGTGGCCGGCCTCGGGGTGCTCCTGCTCGGACTGGGACTCGGGGTGTTCGTCCTCGTAGTAGTACATCTGGTAGAGCCCGGAGCCCTGGTGTCCTGGCGAGGGTCTCTGCTCGTGCCTGTGGCCTGCTGCGGACTGACCGTGGGCTCCCCGTGCCCGGCCCTCCGAGATATCGGAGTGGCTCTCACTGTCGCTGGCCTGACTCTCGCTGGACGGCCGACGGCCCTGGCCAGCGGAGCGGCTGGCTCTGTCTTCGTGACTTCGGCTGCCCTGAGCCTGCCCGGGCCGCGATCCCGACTGGGACCCTCGGCCACCTTGACGGATCCCCGATGGCTCGGCGCTGTCAGTTGCCTGGCCACGGGACCCGCTCCTCCTGCTGGACTGTGAGGCCGGCCTGCGCCTGACTTCCACTTCTGAATGGCCCTCGCTGTCACTGGCCTGGCTGGCGCTGTCCTCCTGGGCTCCTCTCCTCCGGGACGGGTGGCGCCTGGCGCCTTCGGGGGACTGCTGGTCAGAGGGGGACTCCTGTCTTGTTCTGGAGCCCGAGCTGGGGCGGCCCTGGGGAGAGTCAGCTTGGTGCCTAGATGGTTGTCTGTGGCTTTCGGCTGCTCCTCTGCGTCCTGCCTGGCCCTGGGGGGATTCGGAGCCTACCCGGCCCTGGCTTGACCCAGAGCGCCGAGCGCGGTCTGCTGCGTGGTGCTCGTGTCCCTCCTGGACCCTTCTGGGGCTGGACCCTGAGGGTCCCCGGGCCTGGGCCTGGCCCCTTCCGGACCGGGCGTGCTCAGAGCTGTCCCGTGCAGGTTCCCTGTGGGACCCCTGGCCGTGTCCGCCACGGGGTCCAGAGCCTCCTCGGGGGGCCCCTTCCTGGCGGCCAGAGGAGCTGCGTCCTTCGCTGGAGCCACGGTGCCCGGCGCTGTCCCTCTCTTGTCCCTGGCGGCCTCGCTGGGGTGCCCTGCCGCCAGAATGCTGCTGCCTGTGGCCGGCCTCGGGGTGCTCCTGCTCGGACTGGGACTCGGGGTGTTCGTCCTCGTAGTAGTACATCTGGTAGAGTCCCGAGTTGTTGTCTCCTCTTGCATCAAAGTATTGTCCACATATTTTTGTTTTTTCGTGAGTGTTTGTGTGTCTTTCCTTATTTCTTTTGCTTGATTTGTGTTTTTTGTCTCTTCTCTCTTTTGGACTCTTTGATCTGTCATTTTTATTCTTTCCAACTCTTCTTCCATGAGGAGATCTGTGTGTTCTTTCTTCTTCTTCTTCTTCTTCTCCATCTTCCTCCACTCCTTCATAATGAGGTTTACTTCTCCTCCTTTTTCCTTTCGTTTGGATACTTTTTTTCTGTACTGATTCATAATATGCCTCTGCCAACTTTAACACCATCAGTAAATACTCAGTGAAGTCTATTTTTTCATCATGGTCTACATCTAGCATTTGCATGAAGACCTCCCCAATGTCTTCGTCATCTGGATTCTGTAAGAATTCAGAAAGATGGATCTTCATCACAGCTAATTACATTGTATAATACAAATGCAATACATAAATTTACAATATCTTAGAAATGAAATTTGTCCAAAGTCGTGTAGATTTTAAACTTTTCATTCTCTTCCCCTTTTTCTCACATGACTTAAGTTTTATTCATATGATAGACGTCATGCCTGTGGTTCCTGTGGTCTTTAAACTTTTACTCAATTTATGAATCAAAGTTTTATTCATTTCATATTATATGGTTCTTCTGAGTGTTTTCTAATAATATTCATGATTTGGGGAATAATCCTGTGAGAAGTTTATTTACTAGCATTTCACATTATTTGGTAAATAATATTGGTAGTATTTTTCCTTCACAGATGTTACTTCTATGTTAATAACACGTACTTATTTAAAGAGAGCTAAAATTTTTATGCCTTCTGAATCTTGGTTATGTATTTCATTTAAAAACGAAATACAAAAAAATGAATTACATACAATTTTTATACAATATGTATTTATATTATTTGTAAGAAAGAGATGTTTGTCTTTCTTGTTCTTTTGTTTGTCTCTTACCTTCAAGACTGCTCGTAATTCTACCTCCAGAAGTTCCTTCAGCTCTTCTTTGCTCAGTGTTTTTTTCTCATCATCATTTTGTGAGTATTGGTGGAAAATTCCAATTATGCCAGTGATGTTTTCCAGGAGAGTGGACATTTTTCAGTAGTATATATGTAACCTAGGAAAGTGAAACAAAATTCATTTCTTCTTTCATTTTATTTTATAGGTTGTAGTTATCATTGTAATGATTATTTATATTTTATAACCCATAGTATTCTTTAAAAAGTAATTTTTGAAATAAAACTTGCACATGAACAACTCTTTTTTTAGTGTTTACAGAGTAAAACATTGGGTAACTTTGGTACCTGACACTGCTTATTTGGTGTCTTTATATACATCGAAAGCACTTACTACCTACCAGCTTCTTAACCTCCTGTAAGTCAGTGTGCTCTAAGCAATTCAGTGCCTTTTGGTTAGTTGGCTTTTCTTCCTGGCCTTTTAATAAAAAGTTTACTTGCTTATCTCCTCAGTGATCAGAAAATAATAAGAATATCAATAAATGAAATGCGTACTTATGTGTGCATCATTGCAATGATAATTTTTACATTTTTATAACAGGCAAAATCAAAATACTATAGGTAACATAAATTTGTTAAATATGATTATAATAAACTTACCTAAAGCATTATGGGCCTTTACGTTTTTGACAAAATGAAATATATTTGCTGATTTTTGCTGTGACTTATTTAAATTTATAGTTTTACAAGTTTATGATTATCCACTGAAAGGCAATAATACTTCATTATGCCTTATGAAGCATTTGAAATTACAGGGTAAATAAAGCCCATGATTAATGCAAGGTTAAGTGTGAAATTAGATATTGCTCATGTAGAATGATCTTATAACTAAGATCATTACTGCATTTTACTCTGAATGTGATAGAATGATGATCGAATTAACTGTGTACTAAAATGTTACTTTGTCCAATAGTTATTTTTGAGTGTTTTCGATTAACCTTTCTTCTGAGAACAACGATAGCTGTTTGTGCGTGTGTGTATGTGTGTGTGTGTTGTTTCTAAAGAGCTCACTATGTGGCATATAATATAATGGCAAAATTAAAAATTAAAGCATTCTATTTGGGAACACAGAAGCAGTAAAAAATAATTAAAAAAAGAAATATATGAGGAAAAAATGAAACATGAAAGCATGAAATATTGATGAAGACACAGACAAATTTTGTGTCTTCTGCTAGAGGGTGCTTAAATTTACTGAAGTCCTTTGTAATATTGTTTGGTAGTATCTAAGAACCAGAAGTTTATCCCTCGAAGACTCCTACCTAACAGAAACACACACACAAACACAAACACAGAGCCAAAATTATTGCACAAAATGCTATAGTTCCATTATTTATAATCTTTATAATAGAAATGACTCAAATGTTCATCAATTGAAAAATGGGCAGACTTGTGGTATTTTCTTGTAACAATCAGAGGAAGGATTCAAGTATACACCAAATCAGAATGATCATCATAGACTAAGAGGCAAAAGTAAATGGATTTGAAATGTTATGTATGCAGTGGACTTGGAAAGGGGCAGGGAGGAGATGAGGGAGGGAGGGTGAAATTGGGAGGGAAAGAAGGAGGGGGCTACAGCTGGGATGCAAAGTAAATAACCTGTGATTAATATAAAAAATAAAAATTATAAAAAAAAGAAATGCTATGTATGCAGAGTTGACAGGGCAGAGTGACGAATCACTGTGGTCTGAAGCTAAGAATCACGAAATATGATTATGCAACATTTATATTATAATAATGATTATTGCACATTATTATTGTAGCACGATAGAATAATGATTATAAACTAGAGAAGGTTTTGGTTTCAAGCATATTTTTCAATTTTTATTATTCTTATCTCTAAAATTTTAAACATTATAAGTGTTTGGATAATAGATATAATTTTCCTGATTTTTTTATTTTACTTTATTCAGGTAAATGAGGTGTATATTTCTTTGTTATGTACAATTCTATGTCAACCAAAATTCTTATTCAGTGATTTGAAAAATAAAATAAATAACTAAAGAAGGAAAGAAAGGCAGAAAGAAAGGAAAACAAAAGACAATTCTCCAGAGGGGTATTCCTTGGCTCTCCAATCTGTAATACGCTCGCCTTCCCATTATGCTGCTATATGACTGTCCACTTTCTTCATAATTCTTATCATTAGTAGACATACTCATTTATTGTCTTCTAAATATTTTAACATCTAAATGTAAACTTCTAAAGTATACAATTTGTATAGCTCACTGATGTAAGCTCAATGCCATTGGCAGCAGCGCTGTGCAGAGAAGGGCCTAAATAACTTTTTTGAGTGAGTGAAAACATAGACAAACCACCAATGCAAAGAGAGCATTAAGGGACCTCATGAAAATAAAATCTATTCATTCATTTTATATATATATATGATATTAATATAACATAATATAATATATTGAATTATAGAATAATATATCACAAACTTTCAGTGATAATGACAATAAAAGTAAATGAAAAACTCTAAATATTTAGACCTTTTTTCTAAGAATTCATAGTTATTCAGGTATCCACTTGTCTTAACACTAACCCAGCCAAGTCTAATATATCTCCCTCTTACCTTGCTTGGAAGAAGAGTGAAGAGAATGCAGCTGAAGGAGCTTGCTGGGTACTGCAGGCTAAGTGGATGGTCCTTTTATACAGTAAGTCCATCCAGGGAGGAGCCACTCTCTGTGGGATGGTCTGATTCATTCTTAACCAAACCCAGATCCACCCATATCTCCACCTCTATTTCTCCAGTGACATGTGTTTACTTCTCAACTTCCTCACGTACTCATGTGTACTTGTTTTAGCAAGCTCCAAATTTGGATTTACATAAGTCCTCTGGTGATTTTATGAGAGTCTTTACTAAAGGTTCGTGTATGCATACCTATGTTTTTGTAGCTCCCAATTTGATCTGGTAAGTATAAATTGTAAGCGTATTGTATTGCAAGTGTATTGTACATAAGTATATTGTATATAAAAGTATAAATTGTAAGTGTATTGAATATAACATTCAACAGCAGTGCAGTACCTACCTCCATGCCCCTTTTAGCCATGAATGTTATCTCTGGTTCATAAGAGAACTTGCTATGAGATGAATTATGTAATAATTAAAAGAATAGATAGTCACATTAATTTTGATTTTTCAAAATGGAACAAGAACGTAAGCTCCTGATTTAGAAGTTGTGATCACTAGGAATACAAGTTTATTGGTCAAAATCCGTTAGTATGCAATGTTTTCAAGGCCCTTGCACTGAGATACCCTTACCCTGAGTAACCCACATGGGGAGCTTTGTAATAGGTGTGGATGACTATGTGGGGAAGATGGGGTACACTATTATCCTGTTACTCCTGAAAGCATACAGGAGACTCCTATCCTGGATCCATCTTTCAATCTCAACACCAGGGTACTAAATCAACCGTACTTCCATTTGGATGACGCCTCAATACCTCAGTTCTAACTGTTTAAAATTGAACTCTGTTGTATCTCCTACCAAAATATCTTTTCTTCTAGAAGTCTCAACATTGCTAATGACACGTATTCATCCATTAAACACTGCAAGCTAGACTGTCATTTTTTTTCTTTTTCCTATCTCCCATGCTTATGTCATATAATTTATATTGTTTTTAAACTTTTTTTTTAAATGCAGGCCTGTTCTATATCTGCTGTGTGACACCTTTTAGCTCTGAACTGTAACCTCTATCCATTGGTAGTTTTGTAATACATATCACACTCAGCCATTTATTTTATTCATTTTTCAGCTTATAATTTCATTTTCTGTTCTGGCTTCTTGCCTGAAGAATTCTAAGTCTTTTTTACTTGATATAAAAGCTCCTTCACAATTATAAATGCATTCACATTCTTCAAGTTCCTCTTTTACTCCACAAACACTGTGGAAAACTCATGATAAAGAAACTAATCCTGCTGGAAATCTTTGCATGCTATCCTCACTATGTAAGAGTGCTTACGTTTTTAACTTCAGTCATTCTTAAGGCCCTCTTGAATCATCACCTTGTTCAAAAGACCTTATGTGTCATCCCAGATAAATTGCCATTTCTTGCACATGCTCAGTTTACTTTATTACTTACAAAATGTATATTTTATTTTAATTATTTATTTACATGTCTGTGCCCTATCCTCATTTTTTTTTGTTTGTTTCTTTTCATTTTGGCAGTGACTGTGTCTAAATATTCTCTTGTTTTCTTGGGTCCTGTTAACCATGTCTGAAACATGAGCAAATGAGATCAAACAAGGAAATTGTCTATATTGATTAGATTTTAAAACATAATATTTTAATTCCCTATATTATTCTTAATTTCTGTAAACTATTGGCTCTTTTCATTTTGAACATCAATTAGAACTCATAGAACACAGGTCATCCTCTTTTTTAATTTTCGGGTGTAGTTGTCTCTATGTGCTGGTAGCTATTGTATCTTTGTGTCTTAACATAGTGTGACAATGCTAATCACAAGACTAATCTGTGTTGTGTACTATGTGATAAGAATGTGCTAAGATTTTCAATGCATTACTTCTTAGCCTCAGAGCAACCCTGTGAGGTCATTATTATTATCCCTACTTCAGAGATGAGAGAACTGATAGTGATAAAGTGAGCAAGGAGGACTCAGTCCCAGGTTACATCCAGCCTCTTATTTCTACTACCTCATGCTCCTTGGAATTTTTCTCCTTTTTTTTTCTTCTAACCTTATAGTTTTTATTTTTTCAACAAGTTCCCCCAAGTCCTGAGCAAACTTATCTCTGGAACTCATTGCAAAGGCAACTGAAAGACTAGATTACTATGGATGAGAGAACAAGGAAGGTAAACACAATAGAGTGACAAGGAGAGGCACTCAACAGCATGGTATTATAGTGCTGAGAAAACCCAAACATTCATATCAGTATGGAAGGGAATCTCTGGTAGTATGTTTCAGCACTGGCATTTAAAACTATGTTATAGTTAATGTATTTCATCAATAACTTGGATGGACATGTTAAAAAATGGCAGATATTTTTATAAGTAGAGATCTAAGGAGATTTTTCAGCATGAAGTACCAGTGGTTGAAATGTTACAAAATGAGTTTCACAGAAACAAAAGTAAGAAATCTGGCTTTGGCTCTAAATTAAACATCATTAAGACATTGCAGATTCACAATGGAAGAAGTTTTATTGTGACAGTGGAAATGATATGACAGCCAGTAGACAGCGCAATGGTAGGCCACGTTGAAAGAAGCAGATTAACCAGAACAAAGCCCATGGTGGTCCTCTTTCTTTGGCATTTATCAGATTATTTCTGTAGTATTTTGTTCATTTCTGGTGATCACATTAAAGTATGGCTGGGGGGCAACTTGATATGTATTCTAAGGGAAACAAATATTATGTTTAGGTGGATAAGTAGTAAAGAGAACAGGCTTAGATGGATTGATGTCTAACTCAGCAATGGATGGATGGCACAGTGTCTTCAGTTATGCGGGTGGCTGTCATACAGAGAAAAGGTTTTGCTCTTTAGAGTGCTGGAGTAGGTGCAACTCAGGTACATGAGTGAGAAGTTTGTCTAAGAAAAAACCTTTTCTTTTCAGCATCAGAATTGTTCGAATATTACAGCAATTAGTTTTGGAGATGGTGATTCTTTGTTACTGTACAGGTTCTTGAACTAGATGAGACCTTTCTTGGCCATGAGGTAATAATCTAGCTGGCTCACACTGTGGGTGAGGATCAGGAGTTTTCTTGTTGTATGACTGTTAAATACAAGAGTAAAAACTCCTGTTTGTAACCCAGGGCTTTCATCCTACCCCTCTTTATACTAAGCCAGATTTCATCACTTGATAGGAAATGAACCCAAGACATGAATGTTTTTGAGGGAGTTAAGAGTGGGAGTTCGGGTACATGTCTGATAAAACCCACTTTCATCATAAGACCTATTTCTCTGTGTTTCAAGAAAATGTTGTTCTCTGATTTGATTTATCAAAGACTCAAGAGACTGATCAGTGTGGTTTAGTAACTGCAGTGGGGAGGAGGCATTCAATAATATCACTTTGTGGTGTGGAAAAACAAGATAGTATTTGGATTTCAACTTGTGTTCCAGTTCATTCATGCATAGCTGATCCCATTTGCACACTAGGGTTTTTACTTTAGAATCAAAATAACTTTTTCTTTGAAGACTTTATTAGCATTGTCAGTAGATCCATGAGTTCTGATATAGGGGTGATCTCTATCTCCAGAGAGTCCCTATTCTTTTTCTTATTGTTACCACACAATGAATGGTTTCAGAAGTATTTTATGTGTCTATAGTTGTATATCTTAGCTGCTAAGATTTGCTAAGGGGTGAAGAGAACTCCCCCATAGGCAAGAGTTATTGACAAATCATAAATTAGGGGATTTCAATCACAACCATTCAATTGGCTGTCCCTCCCTTTCCCTATCCAGTAGACTGGAAAGATGGTGTTGCCATATGGCCTCTGGGCTACTGATGTGGGTCAAGTTGTCACGATTCAAGGGATCAGCCCTTTGAGATGTGTGACTGAGGCTGTAGGAGTGAAGGGGAGTTGGAATTTGTGGTTAAATGATTTCTTACAGGAGCTGTAGTCATCTCCTGGGAGGTGCTCTTTTGGGGTTAGAATTTTTCCAGGTCAATATTCTCCTGGGTTCCTTTGCATAGTAGAAGCTGATTTTCCTGCTTGGCTATTCAGTGGTGGAGCAGAAAAGTAACTGAATACATCTCTGTTTGTTGCTTAAATTTCTCAGGACACTGGTGGAAGAAAGTAATATTAACCTCAAGCAAGATTTTTAAGTTGCTTTCAGTCCTCCTTCTTTCCTACCCTCTTCTGCCCTGTCCTATCCCCTTCCCATCCTGTCCTGTCCTCTTTCCTCTCCTCTGCGCCCCTTCTCTCCCATTCCTTCCCCCCTTCTCTTCTTCTGCCCTCCCTGTCTTTCCTTCTGCTTCCCTCCCGTTTTCTCCCTTCCTGGGTTGAGTATATATATATTTTTCTTAACAAAATAAGAAAAAAAGATTATTCTATGCTGTGCTATTTTATTAGAGAAACTTTCATAACTTGATTCTCGAATCATAATTTTTTGAGATCTTTGGGTGACTATATCAGCAGTGGGTATCAGCATCAGTGAAGAACAGATGACGAGGCATCACATGTCTTACAGATGCAAACCATGAGGATTAGTGACAGTGAGTAAGCATCAGAATAGTGAATAAAAGAATCTAGCCAGGATGAATAAATTATAGCTGTTTTCAATGCCTTAACAATGTTATCTGTTCAGACAGGGTCTAGCATAGTTCTCTAATCACAGGAGAATGTGGAAGATCAAGGAGGTGGGATTTGAAATATGCTCCCACTTTCCTTTTGCTTTTTCCCTTGAGCATATTCTGATAGTATAGATAGAATGTTGGAGAAAGATAATTAGATAGGTAGATATATAAGAATATTTTGGGGAGGGGAGTTTCTGAGGGAAAGGAAGATGGAAAGAAGACACAATATTCAGGACTAATTCACTTATTCACCAAACATGTGTTGCCAGATGACATCTTATCCATAACTATGCTTGTCACTGGACTATAAATGAGGAAGGTATGCTCTCTGTCCTAAAATAGCTCATAATTGAATGAGAAAAGCAGAAATTTAAGCAGTGTGATATAATAAAGGTGTCTCTAGAGGAATACAAGAGATGGGAAGGCAACCAACTCTTTAGAGATCAAGAGGAGGTGATGTGTGTTCTGAGGTTAAAAGCATCAGTTTATGGGAGGCTGGAGAGATGGCTGAGTGGTTAAGAGCACTGACAGCTCCCCCAGGAGACCCAGGTTCTAGTCTCAGTACTCATGCGGCACCCAAAATTTTTGGTAACTCAAATTCCAGGGGTTTTGACACCCTCTTCTGGCCACAGTGTGTGCCAGGCATGCATGTGGTAGGTACATAGACATACAAGCAAAGAAAACACCCACATATATAAAAATAAAATAAAGTGATTGAGGTATAATGGAAAAGAGCTGGGGTTTTAACCTGAAAGGCCATATAAAAAGCCTCAAAAGCCAGGTCAAGTTATATAGATGCTATCTGAGGTAATATGATTAACTAATAATATTAGCTTATTTATATTAGGTAGCAATGGATGATTTTTCAAAGCAGAACAGTGACAAGATCAAATATTTTCAATAAAAAATGACCTTTAGGCATACAAATGGAAGATTAAGTTGGGAACAGACCATTTAAATGAATGAGAAGAGATAATAAAGTCTGAAATTACAGCATTGTCAGTGGTACCGAAGGAAGAGATGTTTCCAGAATAGTTCCCAATGATGCACTGGATGTGGAGAATGAAGCAGAGTGAAGAACAAGAGGCAATAGGTTAGTTAAAATGTACCAAACAGCTGGTGTTGAGCAACTTGGTGAGGACAGGCCAATAGTGTCTTTCAGAATTCATTGATAAAGTAAGGTTTAGATAAGCAGGTATTTGGGAGGTGATATCAAAGACACCCCATCAATTAATAGAAGGACATTAGGGCTCATCTTTCACATCAGAATTTTAACCTTTGGATGTAGGTTTTTGAAAGACAAAGAAGAGTTCCTATCCTAAGGACAAGGAATCAGAGAGACTTGTTATCAGAGTGTAGGGGATCAAGCACACTAGCAGCATAGGCGACCTGAATTTCAGGTAACCATTATCTTTAAATTCCTCCTAAGGAAGACTACTACGTATTCTGAGTGAGAGGGGCCTCACTAAACTTCTAGTACCTGAAGACTGTATCTACTCAGCACTTACTTTCTGTCAACATGGGCTTTATTTTCTCTTTGTTCATCTCTCACTTACTCTTACATCACATTTCACCACCTACGTGTTGTAGACTAGGCAGATGTTTGATTGATAATCTCCATGATTATTGGTGTAGCCAGCTTCAGCCTTTGGATGCACCACACCCCTCTCACCTAGATGTAGTCAGAGCAGGAACCAGAATAGTGCGCATGGCTTAGCTATTGTCCAGAAGGGTTACGTAGTTCAATAGTCTGGGAACTTGAGTTCAGGAGGTGAACCTCACAATAACTCTAGAGTCATTCAGATATATTATGTGCAATTTTTGATTATAGAAAAAGTTAAAAAAAAAATCAGGACTCTAAACTATCAGGTCTATAGAAAAGTCAAGGATCCAGGCTAGGAGGTTGGACTTTGTGAGGCTAATGATTTGTTTTTGTTGACCTGGCAGATTGTGACATCAGCACCAACACTTCTGCTCTTGTTAGCTGTATTCCCATTCAGTGTGACATTTCCTAGTTTCTTAGAATGTTTCTTTCATGCCCTTTGCCCAAAGTTTGGCTATGAGTCTTAGCCTCTGCTTCGATATCTTGATCAGTAGAGTCTTTCAGAGGCATCTGTCCTGTTCCCTGCCTTCTCCTGCTTCTAATGTCTATTGCGCTTGTCCTTCTGAATGAGGATTGAGCATCTTCTGCAGGGTCTTCCTTGTTGTTTAGTTTCATGGAATTTTATGAAAGAACAGGAGATAGAAAAACCTGGAGGGGACAGGAGCTCTAACAGAGCCAAAAAACAAAAGACAAAAAACAAAACAAAACAAAACAAAACAAAACAAAAACTGATCCCTGGGAGCCCTGCACAGACTGATACCCCAACCAAGGACATGGAGAGGACCTAAAACCCCTGCTTAGATGCAGCCCATAGACTCAGTATCCAAGTAGGGTCCCTAGTAAGGGGAGCAAGGATTTTTCTGGCATGACCTCAGTGACAGGCCCTCTGATCACCTTCCTCTGGGGTGGGGTGCAGCTTTGCCAGGCTACAGAGGAAGACAATGCAACTAGTCCTGATAAGACCTGATACACTAGGGTCAAATAGAAGGGGAGGAGGATGCCACCTATCAGTGGACTAGGGGAAGGGCACAGGGGGAGAACAGGGAAGGAGGATGGGATTAGGAGGAGATAGGAGAGAAGAGGGAGGGAGGGTGGGACTAGGAAGAGATTAGGGAGAGGACCACAGCCAGGATACAAATTGAATAAATTGTAATAATTGATAATAATAAAAAGAGAAGAAAAAAAAAACAAGGAAAAAAAAAGAGTATTTGTTTCAAAGATATCCAGACAACTTGGGACAAAGTCTGATGGGGATAGATTAATAAATTTTGGTACCATCTCATAGTGCAGTTGACAAAATCATTGTGTCCGTTTAGAGCTCTCAGTTCTTTTGTCTTGGTTTTGTTTCAGGATGACTTTTCTACCCTTCTGTAGCAGCCAGTACTTGACAGCCTGTGATCTGCCAGGGTGGGTTTTTTTTTTTTTCAACATTTATTTAATCGTTGAACTCATATTTCCTAGAATGACCCCACACCACGTTTTACCTTTTCTTTAACCATCAGTCTAATTATTCTAGTAAAGTATAACCTGACAATGTTTTATATGATATCTATATTTAAAGTAATTCAGAGAAAAGTACATTTCACCAGGTGTGGCAGCCCACACCTTTAATCCTAGCACTCAGGGGGTAGAGGCAGGCCAGCTTGATCTCTGTGTGTTCAAGGCCTGGTCTACAAAAGTAGCTCCAGACTAACTGGAGTGAAACCCAAAAACAAACAAACAGAAGAATTTTCCATTTCTTTTCACAGTATGAATTTAACAGTCCTCAAGCTACGAATCATCTCTCGTTATGAGAACTCTTTGGATGAATACATGAAATGTATGTCTCTGATATGAACTGCAATGGTATGTACCACTATGTTTCTAACATTCATCTCCCAGTTAGTGTGTTACAAAAAATCCATACCTTAGAGGTGACATTTTCAAAACTTTCCAGCCATGCGTTTGAGTACCAGCTCCTCCAGTTACAAGCTGTGTGACTGAGTGAATGTCTTAATCTCTCCATGGTCCATTTCCTCATATTCAAAGTGAGGACACTGCTTTGCATAGTTCTTGGGGGTACTAAGGGAATTCTAAGTCAATATTGTTTCTCTTTGCCTGATATTATAACAGAGAGTAAATGGCAATTAATTGTTAGTACTGTATAGCTATGGAGTCTTACTGAATTGGTAAACACAGCATGGGACACTTTTATAGTGACTGATGGTTTTGCACATTTGTATATGTCTATCAAGAGCCAAACTCAGGTTCTCTGCAAGAGCAGTAGGTGCCCTTAACCACCGAGCCATCGAGCAATCTCTCCTGCACCAATAACTATCTTTTAAAGTTTGGTAGAACTCCCTAGTAATCTAGATGTGATGCTTTTGTTTTTTGAGACGGAAAAGTAAATCTTTCATTATTGTGTTAATACTTAAATACTTGTTGACTTGTTGAATTTATCTGTGTCTCCTTGCACCAGTTTTAGTGATTTGTGGAAATTATAAATTTTCTAACTTATAAGAGAGAAAGAGAGAGAGAGAGAGAAAGGAGATAGAGAGACAGAGAGAGAGAAAGAAAGAAAGAGAAAGAGGAGAGAAGGGTAGGGTAGCCTTCTTTCACCATTTCCAGCTTCTCTCCTGTGATTTTCTCCCATTTTCTTCAGACTTTCTCATTAACATCATTAGCTGAAATATTTTGTCCTATGGTACCATATACCCATGAGTACTGTAACATGACATTTGAAGACACGGAGTGTTTGAATAAATCTGTATCCCCAGCATATACAAAACTGGATATGGAAGATCCAATAAGCTACATGCTGGAGAGGCTGTGGAGAAAGGGGAACCCTCCTCCACTGCTGGTGGGAATGTAAACTTGTACAACCACTATGGAAATCAATCTGGCACTTTCTCAGATAACTAGGAATAGCGCTTCCTCAAGATCCAGCCATACCACTCCTGGGCATATATCCAAAAGAGGCTCAAGTACACAAAAAGGACATTTGCTCAACCATGTTTGTAGCAGCTTTGTTTGTAATAGCCAGAAGCTGGAAACAGCACAGACATGCCCCTCAACTGAAGAATGGATGCAGAAATTGTGGTACATCTACACAGTGGAATATTATTCAGCAATGAAATTGACTAAAATGCTCAGTCCCCATCCTGAAAGGCAAAGAGGATGGACATTATAAGGAGAAGAAAACAGGAAACAACCTAGGAACCTGCCACAGAGGGCCTCTGAAAGGCTCTGCCCTGCAGACTATCAAAGCATTCCATTGTTGAAATTATGTTATTAAGATTTATTTATCTTTATTCTGGTTCACCTTTATCCTTTGCTGCAGTTTCTCCAAGTTGTTAGATTTTCTCCCCCAGGGTAACTGAGTAGGTAATCTTTTTTACTATAAAATGCAAGCTGAGATTTTATAAATAAATTAAAAAAAAATCAACATTCACCTCTAAATTGTTTATTAGAGATGGCCTGGTTGGTTTTTTGTCAGTGTGACAGAAGATAGACTCATTTAGGAAAAGGGAATTTTAATCGAGAAAAATGTTCCCACCAGATTGGCCTGTGGGCAGACCTGTGGGGTCTTTTTTTGACTAATGCTCGATAGGGGAGAATACAGCCCACAGTGGGCAGGTGTATGAGAAAGCAGGCCAAGCAAGCAATGAGGGAGCATGCCAGTAAACACCACTCCTTCATCGCTTCTGCTTCTGTTCCTACCTTGATTGGACTGCGGGGGGCTTTCTTTCCCACATTAGTTTTGGTTATTGTGTTTTATCACAGCAATAAAATCCCTAGCTAAGATAAAGACATATTTAAAACAAAGTTTCAAAGAAAAAATAAAAAGAGAGGAAAACCTGTATTGTGCAAGCTTTACTTAAATATGAGAAAATACATAATTGAAGGTTGTTCTAGTTTGAAGTACATTGTTGTAAAACACTGACAAAAACTTTAAGTAAGAAAGGGTTTGATTTACAGGGTAAACTCCATTGAGCCAGGACAGAAGCTCACGGCAGGAACTGAAGCAGAGACTATGGAGGAATGCTGCTAATTGAGTTGCTCCTCATTGCTTTGCTCAGCCTGCCTTCTTATACAGCCCAGGACCACCAGGCCAGCGCATTGCTTACAGTGGGCTAATTAATCAATACCAGGGCTGACAAGCCAATCTGGTATAGACAATTGAAGTTCCCTCTTCCCAGGTGACTAATTTGTGTCTAGTTGACAAAAACTAGTCATCACAAAGGTGAAACACTTATAATTAAAGACATAATATTAGTGAATGAAAGAATTACTTGTGATGAATGTCTAGCACCTAATGTTTTATTTTGAGTTGTATAAGTGATGAACTAATAGAAAAAGCATGTTGTCCACAAATGTACAGGGATAATTGCATGTAAACTTCACATTTTAAAAAAAATCAAAGTTGCTGGATCTTGAGGTAATGTTATTTCCAATTTTCTGAGAAAGCTCTGGATTGATTTCTAAAGTGGTTGTGCAAGTTTGCACTGCCACAAGCAATGCAGGAGGGTTCCCCTTTCTCCACATCCTCTCCAGCATGTGTTGTTGTTTGAGTTTTTTATTTTAGCCATTCTGATTGCTGTAAGATAGAATCTCAGAGTTGTTTTGATTTGTGTTTCCCTGATGACTAAGGATGTTGACCATTTCTTTAAGTGTTTCTCCACCATTCGATATTCCTCTGTTGAGAAAGGAAGACATTGTAGCTAGTCCTGGAGATACCTGATAAGCTAAGGTCAGATGGAAGGGGAGGAGGACCTCCCCTAGCAGTGGACTTGGAAATGGACAGGGAGGGAGGGTGGGATTGGGAGGGAATGGGGGAGCTATGGCTGGGATACAAAGTAAATAACCTGTGATTAATATTAAAAAAATAAAATTAAAATATGTGTAATGAGCAACTAAAGATGCTTATTAATATCTATGAGATTAATACAGAATTCAGAAAATTCATCACCTTTGAACACAAAGTAAAAATTAGAACTAAGTTTCCCATGGGAAAGTGGCAAAACATATTTATGGGAGACAGAAAAATTTGTATTTCTTTGACAAAATATAAACAATTTTTAAATGGTAATAATGTAAATAAAGAGGAAACATAAGAATTACTTTCAATAACTAATAAAAGTGACATAAATAACAGATAAAATAGTGAATAAACATAATGTTATTGTCAGTTTTAATGCAATAAACCTGCATTAAATCTAGAATATTATGAACAGCTAAATCCCATTTATAATGGAAACAACATAAAATGTCTACTTTTCTGAGACAATTTGAATGACTAAGGAATCTTTTTTAAATTTAATTTTATTTTATAATTACACTTTATTCACTTTGTATCCCCCCATAAGCCCCTCCCTCCTTCCCTTGGTTCTACCTCCCTTCCCCTTCTTCACGCATGCCCCACCCCAAGTCTACTGATAGGGGAGGTCCTCCTCTCCTTCCTTCTGATCTTAGTCTGTCAAATCTCATCAAGAGTGGCTGCATTGTCATCTTCTGTGGCCTGGTAAGGCTGCTCCCCCTTCAGGGGGAGGTGATCAAAGAGCAGGCCAATCAGATTATGTCAGAGGCAGTCCCTCTTCCCATTACTATGTAACCCACTTGGACACTGAACTGCCATGGGCTACATCTGTGCATGGGTTCTAGGTTATCTCCATGCATGGTACTTAGTTGGAGTAGGAGTCTCTGGGAAGACCCTGTATTCAAATTTCTGGTTCTGTTGCTCTCTTGTGGAGTTCCTGTCCTCTCCAGATCTTACTATTTCCCACTTCTTTCATAAGATTCTATGCACTCTGCCCAACAGTTAGCATAAGTCTCAGGATCTGCTCTGATAGTCTACAGGGCAGAGCCTTTCAGAGGCCCTCTGTGGCAGGATCCTAGGTTCTTCTTCTTCTTCTTCCATCCTCTTTGCCTTTCGGGATGGGGATTGAAGTTTTAGTCAGGGTCCTCTCTCTTGATTAGTTTCTTTTTTTTTTTTTTCAATGCAGTTTATTCAGGAACCTTGAACAATCCTCGGACCCTGGGGAAAGCCAGCCCACAGCTTAAATAGCCTCTGGGTAGCCAACCCAGGCGTGCCACGTGGGCAATGCAGATAGGTCCACATACATGGAAGCAAGCCAGATCCTCAGCCTTAGCCAAATGTGGAATTGTTCCTGACAGAGAGCACTCACCATCGGGAAGGTGGAAGGCGGAAACCAGCTCCATCTTTAAGGCATAGCATTCCGCAGCTCTCTACAGTTCCCCCTTTTTGTTTTAGACGCATTAGGCGAGAGTAGAGGTCTGATCTCTGATATTAGAAATAAATTGGGACTTTGTACTGATGTTCATTTAGG
Organism: Meriones unguiculatus; assembly: GCF_030254825.1. NCBI lineage: Eukaryota > Metazoa > Chordata > Mammalia > Rodentia > Muridae > Meriones > Meriones unguiculatus. The sequence goes on along the minus strand of NC_083358.1, from coordinate 111,300,486 downwards.
TGTCATCCACCCAAAGAGCATCAGACCCGTCTGATACCTTTTTCTCAGAGGCAGGACCTGGGGCATCAACCCGCATGCAATCAGACATGCTCTTCTCTGGGTCGAAAGCGGCTGACCCTGAGTGCAATGCTTAGCCTCGCATCCTGAGCGTATCATTTTAGCTTTTTATGGTATCCAACCATGCTTGGGGAGAATGTTCTGCTTCAATGGCTGTAAAGGCCTGAATGATCATGGCTGCATCACACTGTTGTGAGACTCTAATCTTGCATATATACCACAGGCAAACCAAGGAGACCAACACCAGAAGGCCTGCTAACGCTCCCATGCCCGCCCATTCCTTCTGATGATTCATGGCTGCAGCAATCCATGTTGATAATCCTGTGGCTAGTCCTGCGTCCACTCTGGTAGAATTTACTGTGACCATGGCCACTCTCAGCTGCTCCATCGTAGTATCGAATTCTCCAGTCCAATTACCTAAAATATAGCTCGACAATTGTTTAGACAGATTTGCAGCACAGGAAAAATACTCATGTTGTATGCTAGTGACACAAAGTCCAGCATACTTTCATTGACAGCCAGGTTGAGCGATTTGCCATAGGGTATCAATTTGCTCCTGCAAGAGGTCAATCCTCTGATTGAACACCATCAAGCTTCCTTTTAGTTGAGCATTAATTCCTTTATGTACAACTAAGGCATGAGATACATTGGCTAAATGATTATTCAGGGTCTGAGCAGTCTGCCTAGTATGACTCATGGCTAATGCCCTGGTGGTAGCTCCAACAGCCGCCAATGAGATGGTAGTAACAATGGTGGCTGTAGTTCCAAGATCCCTTTTCTGTCTGAAGAGAGTCATAGCGTGAGGGGCATCAATGGGCACAGGCACCCAGTGAGGCATGCGAGTAACCAGGGCATACCTAAATTTACTAGCATTCCAGCATTGGGTAAAAAAGCAAGTATCATTACCACAATTACTTGGCTCTATCTGGCTAATAATGAATAAAAATGGGGGATATAGACAAACAGGTGTGGGCTTATAGGAAATATTATGAGAAGCCTTAACCCCTCGTTGGAACATCCTGCGTCAGTTCTAGAACTAGCAGTGGTGATGTCCGAGGTCTGAGTAGGTTCAGGAGACCATTGCCCACAGGGGCGAGACGTGCTCCATGCCAATTGACTAACTCCATGTTTTCCTCCAATTTTGAAAGTCATTTAAGGTTCTTAAATTATTTTTTCCCTTTTTTTTTTAAAAAGTTTTCATCAATTACACTTTATTCATTTTGCATCCCCCATAAGCCCCTCCCTCCTCCCCTCCCAATCCTACCCTCCCTCCTCCCTCTGCTTGCATGCCACTCCCTAAGTCCACTAATAGGGGAGGTTCTCCTCTCCTTTCTGATCTTAGTCTGTCAGTTCACATCAAAAGTGGCTGTATTGTCCTCTACTATGGCCTGGTAAGGCTGCTCCCCCCCAGAGGGAGGTGATCAAAGAGCAGGCCAATCAGATTATGTCAGAGGCAGTCCCTCTTCACATTACTATGTAACCCAATTGGACTCTGAACTGCCCTGGGCTACATCTGTGCAGGGGTTCTGGGTTATCTCCTTGGTTGGAGTATGAGTCTCTTGGAAGTTCCCTGTGTTCAAATTTTCTTGTTCTGTTGCTCTCCTTGTGGAGACCCTGTCCTCTCCAGCTCTTACTATTTCCCAGTTCTTACCTAAAATTCCGTTCACCTGCCCAACAGTTGCCCATCCGGCTCAGCATCTGCTTTGATAATCTGCAGGGCAGAGGCTTTCAGAGGCCCTCTGTGGTAGGTTCCTAGGTTGTTTCCTGTTTTCTTCTTCTTCTGATGTCCATCCTCTTTGCCTTTCCGGATGGGGATTGGACATTTTAGTTAGGGTCCTCTCTCTTGCTTAGTTTCTTTAGATGCACAGGTTTTAGTGGGTTTGTCCTATGTTGTATGTCTATATGAGTGAGTATATACCATGTGTGTCTTTTTGCTTCTGGGACAACTCACTCAGGATGATCCTTTCCAGATCCCACCATTTACCTGCAAATTTCATGATTTCCTTATTTTTCATTGCTGAGGAATATTCCATTGTGTAGATGTACCACAATTTCTGCATCCATTCTTCAGTTGAGGGGCATCTGGGTTGTTTCCATCTTCTGGCTATTACAAATAAAGCTGCTACAAAAATGGTTGAGCAAATGTCCTTTTTGTATACTTGAGCCTCTTTTGGATATATGCCCAGTAGTGGTATGGCTGGATCTTGAGGAAGCGCTATTCCTAGTTGTCTGAGAAAGCGCCAGATTGATTTCCAGAGTGGTTGTACAAGTTTACATTCCCACCAGCAGTGGAGAAGGGTTCCCCTTTCTCCACAACCTCTCCAACATGTGTTGTCACTTGAGTTTTTGATCTTGGCCATTCTCATGGGTGTAAGGTGAAATCTCAGGGTTGTTTTCATTTGCATTTCCCTAATGGCCAATGAGGTTGAGCATTTCTTTAAGTGCTTCTCTGCCATTCGGTATTCCTCTACAGAGAATTCTCTGTTTAGCTCTGTTCCCCATTTTTTAAGTGGATTACTTGGTTTGCTGCTTTTCAGCTTCTTTAGTTCTTTATATATACTGGATATGAGTCCTCTGTCAGATAAAGGGTTGGTGAAGATTCTTTCCCAATCTGTAGGTGGTCGCTTTGTTTTGATGACGGTGTCCTTTGCTTTACAGAAGCTTTTCAGTTTCATGAGGTCCCATTTATTGGTTGTTGCTCTTAGAGCCTGTGCTGTTGGTGTTCTGTTCAGGAAGTTTTCCCCTGTACCAATGAGTTCTAGGGTATTTCCCACTTTTTTTTCAAGCCGATTTAATGTGTCTGGTTTTATGTTGAGGTCTTTGATCCACTTGGACTTCAGCTTTGTGCAGGGTGACAAGTATGGATCTATTTTCATTTTTCTACATGTACACATCCAGTTAGACCAGCACCATTTGTTGAAGATGCTATCTTTTTTCCATTGTATGGTTTTGGCATCTTTGTCAAAGATCAGGTGTCCATAAGTGTGTGGGTTTATTTCTGGGTCTTCTGTTCGGTTCCATTCATCCACCATTCTGTTTCTATGCCAGTACCATGCACTTTTTAAAACTGTTGCTCTATAGTACAACTTAAGATCAAGGATGGAGATACCTCTGGAAGACCTTTTATTGTAGAGGATTGTTTTAGCAATTCTGGGTTTCTTGTTATTCCATATGAAGTTGAGAATTTTTCTTTCCAGGTCTGTAAAGAATTGTGTTGGTAATTTGATGGGCATTGCATTGAATCTGTAGATTGCTTTTGGTAAGATGGCCATTTTTACTATGTTAATCCTACCAAGCTATGAGCATGGGAGATCTTTCCATCTTCTCATATCTTCTTCTAATTCTTTCTTCAGAGATTTGAAATTTTTTTCATACAAGTCTTTGACTTCCTTGGTTAGGGTTACTCCGAGGTACCTTATGTCATTTGTGGCTATTGTGAAGGGTGTTGTTTCCTTAATTTCTTTCTCAGCCCTTTTGTCTTTTGTATACAGGAGGGCTACTGATTTTTTTGAGTTAATTTTGTATCCTGCCACTTTGCTGAAGGTGTTTATCAGCTGTAGGAGTTCCCTGGTAGAGTTTTTGGGGTCACTCATGTATACTATCATATCATCTGCAAATAGTGATAATTTGACTTCTTTCTTTCCAATTTGTATCCCCTTGATCTCCTTCAACTGTCTTATTGCTCTAGCAAGGACTTCCAGCACTATGTTGAAGAGATATGGAGAGAGTGGGCAGCCTTGTCTTGTCCCTGATTTCAGTGGGATTGCTTTAAGTTTCTCTCCATTCAGTTTGATGTTGGCTATAGGCTTGCTGTATATTGTCTTTACTATGTTTAGATATGTGCCTTGTATCCCTGATCTCTCCAATACTTTGAACATGAATGGATGTTGGTTTTTGTCGAAGGCTTTTTCAGCATCTAGGGAGATTATCATGTGGTTTTTTTCTTTCAGTTTGTTAATATGGTGGATCACATTGATGGATTTCCGTATATTGAACCACCCCTGCATACCTGGGATGAAGCCTACTTGGTCATAGTGGATAATATCTTTGATGTGTTCTTGGATTCGGTTTGCAAGTATTTTATTAAGTATTTTTGCATCAGTGTTCATAAGGGAGATTGGCCGGAAATTTTCTTTCTTTGTTGAGTCTTTGTGAGGTTTAGGTACCAAGGTGACTGTGGCTTCATAGAATGAATTTGGTAATATTCCTTCTGTTTCTATTTTGTGGAATAGTTTGAAGAGAATTGGTGTTAGCTCTTCTTTGAAGGTCTGGTAGAATTCTGCGCTGAAGCCATCTGGTCCTGGGCTTTTTTTGGATGGGAGACTTTTGATGACCGCTTCTATTTCTTTGGGGGATATAGGTCTATTTAGTTGATTTACCTGGTCCTGGTTCAGCTTTGGTAAGTCAAATCGATCAAGAAAATTGTCCATTTCATTTAGATTTTCAAATTTTGTGGCATATAGACTTTTGAAGTAAGTCCTAATGATTGTTTGGATTTCCTCAGTGTCTGTAGTTATATCCCCCCTTTCATTTCTGATTTTGTTGATTTGGGTGGTGTCTTTCTGCCTTTTAGTTAGCCTGTCTAAGGGTTTGTCGATCTTGTTGGTTTTCTCAAAGAACCAGCTCTTGGTTTCATTGATTCTTTGAATTGTTTTATTTGTTTCCAATTGATTGATTTCAGCCCTGAGTTTGATTATTTCTAGCCATCTACTCCTTCTTGGTGTGTCTGCTTCTTCTTTTTCTAGGGTTTTTAAGTGAGCCATTAGGGTGCTTGAATGAGCTGTCTCGAATTTCTTCTTGAAGGCACTTAGTGCTATGAACTTTCCTCTTAGCACTGCTTTCATTGTGTCCCACAAGTTCGGGTATGTTGTGTCTTCATTTTCATTGATTTCTAGAAAGACTTTAATTTCTTTCTTTATTTCTTCCCTGACCCAGCTGTCATTTAGTAGCAAGTTGTTCAGTTTCCATGTGTGTGTAGGCTTTTTGCTATTTCTGTTATTGTTGAGGTCCAGCTTTATTCCATGGTGATCAGACAAGATACATGGGATTATTTCAATCTTCTTGTATCTGTTGAGGCTTGCTTTGTGACCCACTATGTGCTCTATTTTGGAGAAGGTTCCATGAGGTGCTGAGAAGAAGGTAAATTCTTTTGTGTTTGGGTGTAAAGTTCTGTAAATGTCTGTTAGGTCCATTTGATTCATGACCTCTGTCAGAGACATTGTTTCTTTGTTTAATTTCTGTTTGGTTGACCTGTCCTTTGTTGAGAGTGGGGTGTTGAAGTCTCCCACTATTAATGTGTGTGGATCTATATGTGCTTTAAATTTTATCAATGTTTCTTTCACAAATGTGGGTGCCCTTGTATTTGGGGCATAGATGTTCAGGATTGTGATGTCTTCCTGGTGGAATTTTCCCTTGATGAGTATGAAGTGTCCTTCCCCATCTCTTTTGATTAATTTTGGTTGAAAGTCTATTTTATCAGATATTAGAATGGCTACTCCTGCTTGCTTCTTGGGTCCGTTTGCTTGGAAAGTCGTCTTCCAACCCTTTACCCTCAGGTAATGTCTATCTTTGTGTCTTAGGTGTGTTTCTTGTATGCAACAGATTGCTGGGTTTTGTTTACGTATCCATTCTGTTAATCTGTGTCTTTTTATTGGAGAGTTGAGTCCATTGATGTTGAGAGAGATTAATGACCAGTGGCTGTTAGATCTCTTGATTTTGATGTTGGCTGTGGTCATCAGGTTGTGTGCTTGGTTGCTTTTTGTTTTAGTGAAGTGAGGTTATTTATTTCCTGTGTTTTCTTGAATGTAGCTAGCTGTCTTGGGTTGTATTTTCCCTTCCAGTGTCTTCTGTAATGCTGGATTTGTTTGTAGGTATTGTTGAAATTTGTTTTTGTCATTGAATATCTTGTTTTCTCCATCTATGAGGACTGAGAGTTTTGCTGGGTATAGTAGCCTGGGCTGACATCTGTGTTCTCTTAGGGTCTGCATGATATCCGTCCAGGCCCTTCTGGCTTTCATAGTCTCTGTTGAAAAGTCAGGTGTGATTCTAATGGGTTTGCCATTATATGTTACTTGGCCTTTTTCCCTTGCAGCTTTTAGTATTTTTTCTTTGTTCTGTATACTTACTGTTTTGATTATTATGTGGCGGGAGGATTTTCTTTTCTGGTCAAATTTGTTGGGTGTTCTGTAGGCCTCATGTATTCTAATTGGCCTCTCCTTTAGCTTGGGGAAATTTTCTTCAATGATTTTGTTGAAAATATTTTCTGGGCCTTGGAGAAGGGAGTCTTCTTTTTCCTATATACCTATTATTCTTAGGTTTTATCTTTTTATATTGTCTTGCATTTCTTGGACGGTCTGTGTCAGGAATTTTTCGGATTTAACATTTTCTTTGACAGATACATCGATTTCTTCCATTGTATCTTCTTCACCTGAGATTCTTTCTTCCATCTCTTGTAGTCTGTTGGTTATTCTTACCTCTGTAGTTCCTGTTTTCTTCCCTAGATTCTTCCTTTCCATTATTTCTTCCATTTGTGTTTTCTTTAATTTTTTCAATTCTATCTTCAGGTCTTGAGTTGTTTTGTTTACTTCCTTCACCTGTCTGATTGTACTTTCCTGTTTTTCTTTTAGTTCCTTCAACTCTGTTTCTATCATTTCATTCAGTGTTTTAAGCATTTCCTTTCTAAAGGCCATAAACTGTTTGGCTGCAGCTTCCTCTATTTCTTTACGGATGGCAATATTCTGTTTGAGTTTATCTTCCTGTATGTCTTTACGAATCTTATTTGTTTCCTCTGTTATCATCTTCATGAGCATACTTGTTAGGTCATCTTCTTGGATTTCAGTTATGGTGGGGTGTCCAGGGCTACTTGCCCCTGGGTAACTGGGTTCTGGAGATGCCATATTGCTCTGTCTTTTGTTGCTTGAGCTTTTACGCTGGCCTCTACCCATTGTGTTATCTTAGGTGTTTGGGGTTATTTTCTGGTGGTTCCTGGGGATCCTGTGGTGGAGAGAATCCCCTTTGCAGAAAGCTGGTTTTTCCTGAAGGATGTCTTCTCAGCTTTTTGGGTATAGTCCCTGGATGGCTGGTGTTTTTTCAGGAGTTGCTCACCTCAGGGATATAGACCTGAGTGGTAACTGTGGTCTTTGTTAGTCGAGAGGGTTCTCCTCTCACCCAGGGAAGTCCTGAGGGCAGCTGCCCTGTTTCTGGGTTTCTTGTTGCAAATTTAATGATCAGCTGCTGTGACCCAGTTGGACATCAGGTGCGCCTCAACTGTTTGTGCTTGTGTCTGGAGCACAGCTGAGTGCTGGCGCTTCGGCCCCACTAGACTGCTAGACTTTTTCTAGGGAAGGATTGGGTGATTTAGATCAGTACAGTTTCCTTCCTTCCCCGTGGATTCTCTGGAGACACGGACTCCTAGTGTCTTTTTTTGCCCTGGTGCACACTGCTCAGTGTCCGCCAGCTGGCTGGCCGCAGAAATTGCCTGTGCCTGGAGCACAGCTGTGTGATGGCGGCTCAGTCTCTGCCAGCTGTCTGGTGCGCAGAAACTGCCAGTGTCTGCCTTTGTGGCTTTTGGGAGCCTGAGTGGCTCCCTAAGCTGGGTAATTTTCCGGGGACCTTTTCAGGTTGGGGGTGAGCTGAGTGCTCTGAGATCAGATCCGCCGTTTCTATCTCCGGCGGCGAATCAGGCGCGCAGGCAGGCAGGGCTCTGTGCCGGAACCTGGGTCCCTGGCTCTGGCTCCGGGCTGGCTCCTGGGGTGCCCGTGGAACCCGCCCGAGTCTTTTCCAGGGGATGTCTGGGTGACCTAAGGCCTGTCCCAATCGTTTCCTGTACCCTGGGGTTATCTCTCGACTGAAAATTCCAGTCTCTGATAGTGTGGTGCCCACGGTTCAGTCTGGGACCGTGACCAGAGACACTGGCTTGTGGCTCTGGGCTGGGGCTGGGGCTGGCGGCCGGCAGCCAAGCATCTGGCGGAACCGGAATCTCTTCCGCGGTTTAGCCGGGTGAGTTAAAAGCTGATTGAATCCCCCACCGTGGGGTATCCTCTCACCTGGGAAACACAACGACTGTGTTTTATGGCCGAGAGTTCTGATTGCTGGTCACTGTGCTGATCCTGCTGTGCTGCTGCTCAGAATGAGAGTCCTCCCGGCTCCGCCATCTTGCCCCTCCTCCCGAGTAGTTTCTTTAGATGTACAGGTTTTAGTAGGTTTATCCTATGTTATATGTCTATATGAGTGCGTATATACCGTTTGTGTCTTTCTGTTTCTGGGACAGCTCACTCAGGATGATCCTTTCCAGGTCCCACCAATTACCTGCAAATTTCATGATTTCCTTATTTTTCATTGCTGAGTAATACTTCATTGTGTAGATGTACCACAATTTCTGCATGAATGGATATTCTTCAGTTGAGGGGCATCTGGGCTGTTGCAAGCTTCTGGCTATTATAAATAAAGCTGCTACAAGCATGGTTGAGCAAATGTCCTCATTGTGTACTTGAGCCTCTATTAACAAACTGAAAGAAAAAAAAAAACACATGATAATCTCCCTAGATGCTGAAAAAGCATTTGACAAAATCCAACATCCATTCATGTTTAAAGTATTGGAGAGATCAGGAATACAAGGCACATATCTAAGAATAGTAAAGGCAATATACAGCAAGCCTATAGCCAACATCAAACTGAATGGAGAGAAACTTAAATCAATCCCACTGAAATCAGGGACAAGACAAGGCTGCCCACTCTCTCCATATCTCTTCAACATAGTTTTGGAAGTCCTTGCCAGAACAATAAGACAGTTGAAGGAGATCAAAGGGATACAAATTGGAAAGGAAGAGGTCAAATTATCACTATTTGCAGATGATATGGTAGTATACATGAGTGACCCCAAAAACTCTACCAGGGAACTCCTACAGCTGATAAACACCTTAAGTAAAGTGGCAGGATACAAAATTAACTCAAAAAAATCAGTAGCCCTCCTGTATACAAAAGACAAAAGGGCTGAGAAAGAAATTAGGGAAACAACACCCTTCACAGTAGCCACAAATGACATCAAATACCTTGGTGTAACCCTAACCAAGCAAGTCAAAGACTTGTATGAAAAAAAATTTCAAGTCTCTGAAGAAAGAATTAGAAGAAGATATCAGAAAATGGAAAGATCTCCCATGCACATGGCTTGGCAGGATTAACATAGTAAAAATGGCCATCTTACCAAAAGCAATCTACAGATTTAATGCAATTCCCATCAAATTGCCAACACAATTCTTTACAGACCTGGAAAGAAAAATTCTCAACTTTGTATGGAATAACAAGAAACCCAGAATTGCCAAAACAATCTTCTACAATAAAAGATCTTCTGGAGGTATCTCCATCCCTGATATCAAGCTGTACTATAGAGCAACAGTAATAAAAACTGCATGATACTGGCATAGAAACATAATGGTAGATCAATGGAACCTAACAGAAGACCCAGAAATAAACCCACACACTTATGGACACCTTATTTTTGACAAAGATGCCAAAACCATACAATGGAAAAAAGATAGCATCTTCAACAAATGGTGCTGGTCTAAGTTATCTCTTTATGACACTTTTTATTTCTGCTCATCAACCACTAGTTCAAACTTGCCAGAGGCAGGTGATCTACTTGTCCCATGGTTTGAATCTGTCAAAGCTCCAAGAAAGCCACAGTTTATATAAATCATTCCAAGAATATAGAAAAGAATGAAAATGTCCCAGCCAAACTCAATCATATTAGTGTAATGAGATAGTTGAAATGAGATACTTGAAAGTCCCCCCCACCATGACTCAGTTTTTACTTTTTAACGCAAAGGTGCAAGTATTCTAATATAATATTACCACACTAACTCCAGAATATGCCAGATGCACTTCCCCGTTAAAACTTCTCACAAAATGCAAGAGAAGTTTCATCTTTGAAAACTAATTCACTGAGTAGAACAAAAGGGAAATCCCTGTTGTTTCTACTGAAATGGCAAAGGCAATGGGAATAAAATTCAAAACTCTGCATAAATGTTCTCTCAATGAATAAAATAGTTTTTCTGTAATGTGATAACAGTTGTGCAAAAAAGCCTTTCGTAAGATTCTTCCATTGTTGAGATACTGCAAATATGACATTGATGTCAGACACAAGGCAAAGATGTGAGCTGTTACAACAATAATTATATAATCCTAGCCAATAAGAAATAAAGTTTTCATTCCAGTTTTGTATAAAAAAGAAATAAAAGCAAGGACTTGAAAATATATTTGTAAATTTATTTTCATGGCAGAATTATTCACAATAGAAATAAAGGATAGACAAACTCAATCATATATTTTATTAATGGAAAATAAAATTTGGTATATATAATGGAATATTATTCAGCCTTCAAAGTGAATGCAACTCCAATACAGGCTACAAGATTGATGAATCTTTTTAAAAAAGATTTATTTATTTATTATGTATATAATATTCAATTTGCATGCTTGTCTGCACACCAGAAGAGCCACCATGTTGTTGCTGGGAATTGAACTCAGGTCATCTGGAAGAGTAGCCAGTGCTCTTAACCTCTGAGCCATATCTCCATCCCAATTGATAAATCTTGAAGAACATTATGTGAAATAAACAAGGTACAAAAATAAATTATTGTATAATTTCACTCATTAGGTGCATAGGGTTTTTAAGTCATCGAGAAAGAAAATAGAATGATGACTGCCAACAGTCAGTCACAGTGAAGGGTGAGTTAGTGTCTGATAAGTATAGAGTTTCAGGTAGAGATAGATAGAGATGATTATCACACAGTGTAAATGCATTAATGTCATGGGACAGTGTTCTTAAACCTGATTACAGTGCTAAATCAAGAAAGGAAATATAAATGCAAAAAAAATTTGGTTGGATTTTTATTTACTGTAAATCAAAGTCTGTGATGAGTTACAACTTCTGTGTCCTGGTCAGATAAGAAGGTGATTAGTAGTTAAGGTAAAAAAGTTAACTGCAAAAGTTTGGGGAGAGAAACAATATCTAAACAGTTTTAGGAAGCTAATCTGGAACAGAGTTTGATGGGACTTAAAGTCTAGATGATAATCTTAAGATTCTGTGTTGTTTAAAAGATTGCTGAGAATTTCATGAAAGAGAAGCAAGTAAATTTGGATTTAATCAGGTTCCAAATGGTGGAAATATTCTGAGAAGCCATGCAGGACATGAGAGTTTGTCTGTTTGCTGGCTATATGATGTTGGTAAGTCACTCTAAAGATGAATAGTATTATATAAATGTGGTCTTGCTATTCAGAGCACCAAACATGAGTCCAAACAGGCTCATGGAGCTTATCAACCCTTCATCATAATAGGTTGAGTTTTTACAATGAATTTTACAATGAATATTTACCTTATGATTTCAAAACTCCTATTAGCTTATTTTTAAAGCTAGGATCTTGCTATTTTCACCTAAGCTGTCCTCAAATATATCACCCTGCTTTAGTTTCTAAAAGTCCAGGGATTGCAGGGATATGCTACTATGATGTATTTACAATTCAATATCAATTATTTTGCTTATTGCTGTGACAAAAGCAGGTTGGTTCACAGTTCTAGACTACAGTCTATGGTTGTGAGAAATTAATAGAGGTAGGAACACACACAATCTGGGCACATTGTGTCCACAGTCCAGAAGCAGAGAGAGATGAATGCAGGTGCTCAGCTTGTCTTCAGTCCAGTACTCCAGACCATGAAAAGATGCTGCCCCCATTAAGGCTGGATGTTCCTACTGACCTGAAAGTAGAAACTTTCTGACAGACATGATTAGAAGATTGTTCCCTGGGTGATTCAAATTCTATCAAGTCGATAACCAACTCGAAATGGGCCATTATAGACCCAACGATAAGTACACAGGTATTTTACTATTGGATCATCATTACACTATAGTCTGAAAGATGTACATATGTTTTTAAATTTTTATTTTATTTGAAGTACATGTGGATGTAGGTGCTTACACATTCACATGTGTGTGGTTGTGTGCATGTGAGTATGTGAGATTGTGCATGTGGAAGTCAGAGGAAATATTCAAGCTTTGGTTTTCTTCTTCCAAAGCTGACTTGGGAATTGAACTCAGGTTTTCAGTCTTGTGTGACAAATGCTTTTACTCACTAAGCCATCTTGCAGGCCCAAGAAATGTTTTTTCAAATAAATACACTCTAGAAAAAAGATGGTCCTCTAATTCTCAAATAATGAAAAACAATTCATAGAATTCCTTTCTAAATCCTTGAACTTCCTACAGAGGATAGCAAAATGATTCTAAATTTAAATGAAATATGCAATAAAAGTCTGACTATCTTTGGAAGGAAAACAAAATAGAGAAAGATGGGCTCTCAGAAAACTGAACAAGTAGAAAAAAGCTTTAATTACTCAGCATGGTGCTGTGGAAAAGCAAAGGATGAGTAAAGGAAAATGCCCCAAACAACCATTTATACATGAGGCTTTAGAATGTGACAGAGGCAGTGCTTTAAATAGAAGTATTGCACACCTCATTATTCAAGATTGCATGAGACAGTTTTCTGTTAACATTAATGTCAAAGAAACAGATAGATGCCATGTAGCAATACCGGTCAGATCACATAAAAGTGCGATCAGGTAGACAGATGACCAACCTAAGCCTATGATAGTTTCCGGTGATAATCACTTTTGTTGTATGGGGTTTTTCTCCCATCTCCAAGCTCCCAGAATAATGACTCATGAGACTCAAAATATATTTACAAATACCTAGGCCATATAGCTGGGCTCTTCACTGACTACCTTATAACCTAAAATAATCCATTTATTCTAATATAAGTTCTGTCATGTGGCTGGTTACCTATGCTCAGGTACCATAAGTCCACACATCTTTCCAGATGAATCTCCTACATCTGGCAGTATCCCAAAAGCCTTTTGTCTCCTGTTCTACCCTTTCCTATAGGGCCAGAGGTTTGTTGTTGTTGTTGTTGTTGTTGTTGTTGTTGTTGTTGTTGTAAGCCTAGCCTTTCATGGCTTAGCCATCTATCTCTCCAACCCTGGCCATAGGTTTTGGTTTTTTTTTTTAATTAACAAGTGGTATATCCATACAATACATAAGATATTCTCTCTTCATTTTCCCCCTTTAGTCTAATAAAGGGCTCTATAAACTATATACAATAATAAAAAATATGATACAATTATGAAAAATATTAGGTAAGATTTACATTCATAATGTTCAGTCTATATTCATTTAACAACTTAAGAGAAAGTATTTTATTATCTATCCTACCTTGGTGAGTTCACAGTTCTGTACCTAGATAATTTTCTATTATAGCTTGTATTTAATAACCTAAAAATATCTTCTTAAATACTAAAAAGCATACGATTAATTTTAAGACTATCACTCTCAATTCTTCAACCCCATCAGAGCCTTGAGAAGGAAGTTAAATTACCTTAGGATGTAGGACGTGCAGCCAAGCAACTTCCAAAATAGAGAAATGACAGACAGCTGGCTTCCTGGACAATTACCCACATTTTCTCCATACATTGATGCATCAGTCTTCAGCCTTCTGGCCAATATATCTGAAAGACATATTTGTGAAGCAGTAATTATGAAGGATTAGCCTACCTTGTCCTTACAAAGATTGCTGTTGACTTCCCTGCATCCAAGGCTTGCCCATTTTGGATAGCATTCTTTCTGTAGTTGGAGTAAGTAAGGGTAATTTTGCCCAGTGGCTGGCTTACCACTTTTAAAGCAAACTACGTAAGGAGATTCTTTGATGCCCATTGTAGATAGGCTAGGATGCTACCAGCATGTTTATGTGATGATCTAATTTAATATATTTCCAGGAGATATTATATCTCCCTTTTGTTATATAAGCATTTCCTTTAATTTTTTTTTGCTAAGTCTCTCTATAATTGCTTGACCTGTAGAACTGTAAGTTATATCTTTAACAGATTTCATGTCATATTGTGCAAAAAACTGTTTTATTTTTACCAGAGACTCTGCTGGAGCATTATCGTCATCGATTTGTAGACATATCCACATTGTCATAACTTTTAATAAATATGCAATCTCAGAATAATCTTTTTTTTTTTGGAATTCAAGGCAGAAACTCATTGGAATTCTGAATCTGCATCAATAGTATGAAGAATCAACATGTGTGTATAATCTTAATTTTCCAAATTCTACAAAATTAAACACAACTTATTATATGACATTGCTCTGTAGTAACACTAATAAGTACAGTCAATATACTGTCCTCAATATACTGTAACCTCAATATACTGCCATTCTGTATCCTCAAGCCTTTGCATATTTCTTTCATCTTGAACTACTTGTTTTGGTGTTACTGGAGGTTTCAGATTGGACTCCTCTGAAATTTCCCTACTTTAACTCAAAGAATCCATCAACTTCTGTTCTATGTATAATCTAACATCTGATTCCTCAGTTTCTTTTTCTTGAAGTCTGTTTTATTTTTATTTTTTAAAAAAGGATATATAGAACTACACTTATTACTGAACTTATTATTATTTGTATGTTGACAGTCACAACAAATTTATATTGGATCAAAATGCCATGTTTTACAATGTCTTCCATCTTGTAATTTGGAATCCATATATCCATATATATATATTTATATATAATCTCTGTAAGGCTTTCCATGGAGCCTTATTTATTATTTAAACTCTGTTATTTTTGACTATTTTCAGTTTGTTTATTTATTGTTTTAACTATGTACCCTTGAAAATATTTTTATCTACTTTTCTCTCTCTCCTTGTTGTGGAGACTTACTTTCTATGTGTATTTATCTTTCTTTTATAACTTTTTAATTTAATTTCTTTGTATTTAAATTTATTTAAACTATTTTCCATCCTTACATGGCTTATTCCTTTCAATTTATTTAATTCTGTCTTTACGAATTTTATTTCATCAAATTCAAACCATTCATATGTATTTGTGATGTTTTACATTTATTTTCTTCTGTTTTGATCATAAAAGTATGATTTTTTTAAAATTACCTGATTAGAAGTTTGATTGAATTTTATTTCTTTTGTATCTTTCTGTGTCTGTGCTTAGCTCAAGCTTTCCAAGCTATGTTGTGCTTGGCCATGCTCCCATCCCTTCACTCACAGAGAGAGGCATTTTGGCCTTCTGCCTGACTCTGGCCTAAGATTGGATAGTTTGTATGGGCCCAAGTGCCAACCTAGGTTGGGCTGTGCTCACCAGATCATGCCAAGCCTCTGATTTTAGGGCTTGAAGTCCCTGCCGGTCTTGCCTGGTTTTGAAGCCATGTTCACAGGACTCCTCCTGTGTGGCCTGCAGCCCATTTGTGCAGGGTTTGTATTGCCCAAGTATGGGCGGGAGTAATTTGCCAGTGTTCTAGGCAGGCTTCTGGCCTTCCTTCCTGTGTTGTGTCCAGCTGTGGGTGGACATGTAGCAAGGACAGGTATGTAAGCAGCTGAATCCTCGCTTGTGCTTTGGTACCCTGGGACCATGCAGTGTTTGGAGATGCTGCTAATATTCATGAAAAACAGTGGTTTTAAAGCATCACTTTTCCCCCCAGCCTTTTTGCTTAAAGACACAGAGCTTTGGAGAAGTTTTGTTTTCGGGGAGGGTTTGTCCCTCTGCAGGATTTTTCATAGGGTAGTGTGGATTCTATGTCCCATTATGTTGTACGGTTATTTTTTTTCCTCTTCTCATCCCCAAGGTCCCAGAATAACAACTGATGAGACTCAAAACATATTTACAAATACCTAGGCCGTATAGCTGAGTTTTTCTATGATTAGATCATAACTTAATATAACTCATTTATTCTAATACAAATTCTGCCATGTGACTGGTTACCTATGCTCAGGTACCATGTGTCTGTCCTCCTGACATCTTCCTGGGGTACTCTCTTGGGCCTGGTGGCATTATTTCAGAATCCTTTCTGCCTCCCATCTTCTATTCTACTCTTTCCTATAGGCCATGGTTGTTGTTTTGTTTTTTGTTTTTTTTTTTCTTTTAATTGACACGTGCTGCATCCATACAATAGACAAGATATTTTCTCTACACATTTTATTCTCATTTATGGGTTGACTGTGCTCCAGTATTTGTAAACTACATTTCATTTATTCATGCAGTCATTTGTGGGATCCTTTGTGAATAGCGTCTCAATAAACATAGATGTACAACTGTCTCTGATGCATGCCGACTTATTCCAAGAGTGATATAGCAGGATGACATGCTAGGTCTGTTTTTAGTTCCCAAAGATTTTCTACTGATTTTTGTAGTGGTTGGAATAATTTATATTCCCACCAAAGAACCATGGCAACAAAACAGATGATATCACCACAAAAATTAATTCATAGTCCAGTGGAATAAAGGGTCTAGAAACAAACTTATTCAGCCACAAACTGAGTCATATTTCAAATAAGGTACCCAAAACATATGTGGAGGACTAGAAAGCATTTTACTTGGTTGTGTGAGGGAAAAATGGATATCCACATTTTGAAGACTGAAAGTAGAATCCTGAATATTTTTGTGCACAAAAACATCAATTTAATTTTTATTAATTACAGTTTATTCATTTTGTATCCTAGTTGTAACACCACCTCGTTCCCTCCCAATCTCACCCTCCCTCCCTCTTCTCCTCCCATGCCCCCCCCTATTTCACTGATAGGGGAGGTCCTCCTCCCATTCCATCTGACCCTAGCCTATCAGGTCTCATCAAGACTGGCTGCATTGTCTTCCTCTGTGGCCCAGCAAGACTGCTCCCCATCAGGGAGAGGTAATCAAAGAGCCAGCCACTGAGATCATGTCAGAGACAGCTCCTGTTCCCCTTACTAGGGTACCCACCTGGACACTGAGTTGCTATAGATAGGCTACATCTGTGCACCGGTTCTAGGTTATCTCCATGCATGGTCCTTGGTTATAGTATCAGTATCAGTCTCAGAAAAGACACTGGGCCCTGGATTTTTGCTATCCTTGTGGACCTTCTCTCCCCTCCAGGTCTTTCATTACCCCCTTCTTTCATAAGATTCCCTGTACTCTGCCCAAAGTTTTTCTATGAGTCTCAGCATCTGCTTTAACACCCTGCTGGGTAGAGTCTTTCAGAGGCCCTCTGTGGTAGGCTCCTGTCCTGTTCCCTGTTTTCTCCCTCTTCAGATGTCCATCCCCTTTGCCTTTCTGAATGAGGATTGAGCATCTTACCCAGGGTCGTCCTTCTTGTTTAGCTTCTTTAGGTGTACAGATTTTAGTATGTTTATCCTATGTTATATTTCTAATATCTACTTATAAGTGAGTATATACCATGTGTGTCTTTCTGTTTCTGGGATACCTCCCTCAGTATGATCTTTTCTAGTTCTACCATTTGCCTGCAAATTTCATGATTTCTCTGTTTTTAATTGCTATGAACATGGTTGAGCAAATATCCTTGTTGTATACTTGAGCACATTTGGCATATACAAAAGCATCGATTTTAAATGGATCAAGATCTTAAAATAATGTAAGACTTGAAACTTCAACAGCAATAAAGGAAAGGCAATGGCTTCTCCAATATGAAAATAGGTCAAAAATAATGGCAAAGATTGACAGATGTATAACTAAAAAGCTTTTGAATATCATTAGGAGAATGAAGAGATAACCTACAGACTAAGAGAAAAAAAATCTTTGCCAGCTATTCATCTCATAAAGATTTAATGTCCATGATCTATAAAGAACTTAAAGCATCATTTTATTTTAGTGGGAATTTTCTTAAGCATATGTTTCTAGAACCCATGTTGATGAAGAAAATAGTACACAATTTTGATTTTAAAACTTCAGCAGTTCTATGGACAAAGGCACTATTAAAATAAAATTGAATTGAGAAGAAATATTAGCAATGTATTCCAAAAGGATGAGATTGACATTCAAGGTGCAGAAAGAACTGAACAGATTATAATAACCAAATAATAGAGAATGCGGACATAAAAATTAAACATTTCATATAAAATAAACTCATAAGGTAGTAAGATTGTGAAAAGACTTCAGAAAAACATAAATGATAAAACATGGATGGTATTGTTGATGCCCAAGGTTAGCAGAGCTTCTAAAAGTTGATATAATTTAAACTCTGCTGGAGAAAGGCCACTTTCATGCACCTGTGTGGGTGTGTCAATCAATGTTAATTAGAAGACAGTTTGGCAATATCTATTAAGATTTAAATTGCACACGCCCTATTGCCAATGATTCTATTTCTAGATACACCCTTGGCAAACACATGTGTGAACAAGGAGAAACAAGCACAATATTAGTACACCATTGTTTGTAATTCTGAAAATAAACCTGAATGCCCACCTGGGGGCTGACTCACTATATAAAATTTGGCGTAACCCTATAATAGAATCACATAAGGAACTGAAATGAATAGATTAACTTTATTCAACAAAAAACTGAGTAACAGAGAGCATGAAGTATAGTAAGACATCTTTTAGCTAGAAATGCCCACAAAATGTTAAATATTTATCTTTACACACACACACACACACACACACACACACACACACACACACACGCACACACACACACACACACACACAATTATCTTGTAGGTACCTGGAAAGAACCAAGCTTGACTTTTCAGTGACTATCCCATGGGAAGGAAGAGATAGGCTAAGATTTGAGATGAAATCAAAGGAGGCCGTAGCTTTATCCATAAATATTTTAATTAAAAAGAAAGAATGTATTCTTTTATTTTTCAAAACTAATTTTAAAACAATTTTCATTTTCCTGGTATATGATAAAAATAATTTATTACATGAAGTAATAATGATGTATACAATAACTGGTATGCATTTAATTAATACAAGTTAGGATCTTTTGGTATGATTTGATTCATAGCAGGGAACTGCCTCATTTTGCTCGGAGGCATACATGTTTATGTAACATGACTGTAATGAAAACTAAGGAAACATATTAATATTATTTTAAAGGATGGGCTTTTACGTTTCTCCTTAAAACTCAGCTCCCACTGCACCAACCTATTTCTTTTTGGTTTTCTTGCCAAAAGACCTCATGGAATGACAAAATACTGGGCTGTAACACAGCAGGTGCCTTTTTTTTTTTTTTTTTTTTTTTTGACTACAGGTTACCCTTGTTGATTATGTAAGACTGAGAACAACTCTGCTAAAACTGAAAATGTAAAACTACTGGAATTGTAGGATCGACCTTGCAGAAGGCTAGTGTGTCCTCCTTTGAGCGGGCATCTGTGAGCCTGGTGCTCACACAATTCTGGCATAATAAGGCCCTGGGAGGAAGATGGTTTAGGCTGCACTAGATGATCTTAGTGTGCCTTTCAGTTGTGACATTCTATTAAAAGCAATTCTTGAGGGGCAATGCCAAGGGTAGGTGAAAAGCAATCTTTGAGTAGGGAGAGCAATCCTTAAGGGATAGAGAAGAGAGGAATCCTTGATGGTTTGGGGATGGGGGAGAGCAAGCCTTAAAACTTTTATATTGTTCCCTCGCTTTTCA
Organism: Meriones unguiculatus; assembly: GCF_030254825.1. Classification (NCBI taxonomy): domain Eukaryota; kingdom Metazoa; phylum Chordata; class Mammalia; order Rodentia; family Muridae; genus Meriones; species Meriones unguiculatus. Next base: position 111,280,966 of record NC_083358.1, on the reverse strand, counting down.
AACTTCCAAACCTAACACAAATCAAAGTTTGCTAATAATTTTCATAATTTATAAAACAACTGACTTCCAAAGTTAATCTAATGCTCAGTGATATAATAATATAATAACACATGTAAAGTCCTGTTCCCCTGTTTGACACATAATAGCTTATGATGGATCCCCTCGTAGAGAAAGAGAGGCCTATGTTCTTTCACTGTTTGTAGAGAACTGTGATCAGTTTTGAAGTAGTTAATAATTAGGGCTGGAATGCTTTTGAATGCTTTTGAGCAAACAGTTGAAAATTTAATAAGTTAATTCTGTCCAAAACCAGGACAAGGATAGATATACAACATTAGTTTCCCGAAAATTTGGTCTTGTATTTGTCATATGTCTTCTCCCCTCTCACCAAGGAGTTGGTCCAGGCTTAAAAGGCCTTGTAAAAAACTAAAGAAATGACAAAGACCAGATCCATATTTTAAAGAGCTTACTAAAATTACATGTAGTCATGTTTATCAGAATGTGTAATTAATATAAATAAAGCCCTTTTGGGCCCTAGTAAATTCTTAAGTGCAACAGAGATTTCTGACCAAAAAAACCCTGAGAATTACTTTTCTGTGAATATAACTTTATTAAGTGATTTAAAAATGAAAAAAAAAAAACTGTTTTGTTTGACCCTGGAGGTAGTTATCAAGCTTATTTGTTTGAGTCTATGCAAGTCTTTTAATTTTCTTTTTTCCTTGGTAATATACTGAAATAAATTTTCTGTAATCATATTTTTCAGTGAGAAGGCTGCCAAGAGCCAAGGCAGTAGTGGAGAACAGATCTCATTGGCACAAGTGTGACTAGCGCTGGGAGACTAGCCCCACAAAGTTAGACCCCCCTGAGCTTTTTCAGGCCTTTATTTTTATTACTTGGAATTGCTTGGCTCTCTACCCACATCAGATCTTCTCTTTGTATCTCCCTTTTTAATGCATTTTTATTTTTTAATTTTAATTTTTTATATTAGTTTATTCGCTTTGTAACCCAGCTATATCTCTTATGTTATGCTATCGTTTGACTCTTACCAGCAATATACTCTAAACTTTAAGTATGTTAATAAGTTGACTCTATTTCTCTCTGCATTTTACCTCTGTTTTTTTGGGTGATAGTGCTTTCCCAGAGCCTTAGGGCCCAACTTGGAAGAAGTTTCTCATCAGTCTGGATCATGTTTCATCTTTCTGGAAATGGTAATATGGGTTGCTTTATGTTCTAATAGTATTTTAAGAAAAGAGTATGCTTATCTTATGCAGAAAGCCCTCAAGCAATTATAAGAAATTATATTTTTTATAATTATAAAAAAATAAATCCCTTTCAATTTTTTCTTTTATTTTTATTTTTATTATTAGTTATATTTTATTAACTCTGTATCCCAGCTGTATCCTGCTCCCTCATTCCCTCCCACTCCTACCCTTCCACCCTCATCTCCTCCCTGCCCCTTTCCAAGTCCACTGATTGGGGAGGACCTCCACCCCTCTCACCTGACCCGGTTTTATCAGGTATCTTAAGGACTGGCTGCAAAGTCCTCCTCTTTGGCCTAGCAGGATTGCTCCTCCCTTGGGGGATGGGGAGGTCAAAGAGCCTGCCATTGAGTTCCTGTCAGAAATAGTCCCTGTTCCCCTTACTATGGGAAACCAATTGGTTACTGAGCTACCACGGGCTACATCCAAGCAGAGGTTCTAGGTTATATCCATACATGGTCCTTGGTGGAGTGTCAGTCTCAGAAAAGACCCCTGTGCCCAGACATATTTGGTCCTTGTGGAGCTCCTATCCTTTCCATGTAACACTAACATCCCCCTTCTTTCATATGATTCCTTGAACTCTGCCGAAGTTTTGGTTATGAGTCTTAGTGTCTGCTTTGATATACTGGCTAGATAGGGTCTTTCAGAGGCCCTCTGCGGTAGGCTCCTGTCCTGTTACTTGTTTTCTTCTACGTTCAATGAACATCCCATTTGTCTTTCTAAGTTAGGATTGATCATCTTACCCCGTGTCCTCTTTCTTGTTTATCTTCTTTAGGTGTATAGATTTCATTATGTTTATCATATAGGACGATATGAGTGAGTATATACCATGTGTGTCTTTCTCTTTCTGGGATACTTCACTCAGGATGATCTTTTCTAGAACTCACCATTTGCCTGCAAATTTCATGATCTCCTCGTTTTTGATTGCTGAGTAGTAACCGATTGTGTAAAATACCACAATTTCTGTATCCATTCCTCCGTTGATGGAAGTCTGGATTGTTTCCAGGTTCTGGCCATTACAAATAAAACTTATACAAACATGGTTGAACAAATGTCCTTGTGTACTTGAGCAAATTTTGCGTATATGCCTAGCAGTGGTATAGCTGGGTCTTGAGGAAGCACTATTCTTAATTGTCTGAGAAAGTGCCAGATTGACTTCCAAAGTGGTTGTACCAGTTTACATTTCCACCAGCAATGGAGGAGGGTTCCCCTTTCTCCATAACCTCTCCAGCATGTGTTGTCATTTTGGTTTTTGATTTTAGCCATTTTGATGGGTGTAAGGTGAAATCTCAGGGTCGTTTTGATTTGTATCTCCCTGACGACTAAGGATGTTGAGCTTCTCTTTAAATGTTTCTCTGCCATTCTATATTCCTCTACAGAGAATTCTCTGTTTAGCTCTGTACCCCATTTTTTAAATTGGATTACTTGATTTATTGTTTTTTAACTTCTTTAGTTCTTTATATATTCTGGATATCAGCCCTCTGTAAGATATAGGGTTGGTGAAAATCTTTTCCCAGTCTGTAGGCTGTCATTTTGTTCTGAGGACAGTGTCTTTTGCTTTACAGAAGCTTTTCAGTTTCATGAGGTCCCATTTATTGATTGTTGCTCTTAGAGCCTGTGCTGTTGATGTTCTGTTCAGGAAGTTGTCTCCTGTGCCAATGAGTTCTAGCCTCTTCCCCACTTTTTCTTCTAATTGACTTAGAGTTTCTGGTTTTATGTTGAGGTCTTTGATCCACTTGGACTTTGGTTTTGTGCAGGGTGACAAATATGGATCTATTTTCATTTTTCTGCATGTAGACATCCAGTTGGACCAGCATCATTTGTTGAAGATGCTGTCTTTTTTTCATTGAATGGTTTTGGCTTCTTTATCAAAAAACAAGAATTCATAGGTGTGTGGATTTATTTCTGGGTCTTCTATTCGGTTCCATTGATCCTCCTTTCTGTTTCTATGCCAATACCATGCAGTTTTTATTACTATTGCTTTGAGATCGGGGATGGAGATACCTCCAGACGATCTGTTGTTGTACAGGATATCAGCCCTTTTGTCTTGGGTAAAACAGAAGGGCTTCTGATTTTTTTGAGTTAATTTTGTATCCTGCCACTTTGCTGAAGGTGTTTATCAGCTGAAGGGGTTCTCTGGTTGAGTTTTTGGGGTCACTCAGGTATACTATCATATCATCTGTGAATAGTGAAACTTTGACTTGCTTTCCGATTTGTATCCCCTTGATCTCCCTTACTTGTCTTATTGCTCTAGCTAGGACTTCAAATACTATGTTGAAGAGATATGGAGACAATGGGCAGCCTTGTCTTGTCCCTGATTTCAGTGGGATTGATTTAAGTTTCTCTCCATTGAATTTGATGTTGGCTATAAGCTTGCTGTATATTGCCTTTACTATGTTTAGGTATGTGCCTGATCTCTCCAATACTTTAAATATGAATGGGTGTTGGACTTTGTCAGATGCTTTTTTGGCATCTATGGAGATGGTCATGTAGTTTTTCTCCTTCAGTTTGTTTATGTGGTGGATTGCATTGATGGATTTCCATAAGTTGAACCACCTTTGCATGCCTGGGATGAAGCCTACTTGGTCATAGTGGATGATATCTTTGTTGTGTTCTTGGATTCAGTTTGCAAGTATTTTATCGAGTATTTTTGCATCAATGTTCATAAGAGAGATAGGTCTGCAGTTCTCTTTTTTTGTTGGGTCTCTTTGTGGTTTAGGTATCAAGGTGACTGTGACTTCATAGACTGAGTTTGCTAGTGTTCCTTCTGTTTCTATTTTGTGGAATAGTTTAGAGAATGCCTTTCAATTAAATGTAAATATTCAGAGTTAACTTCTGAAACATATTACTTATTTCTTTGATTGTACACGGCTAGGTGAAAAACAGGCAAAATTCATTCAAAATAGAGGACATTCTATTTAGATGTTTCCAGAAAAAGACAGTTGTTGATTTTAGTATGTCATACCAATGCTCAAGTTTCTTTGTCTTCTGAGGTCTAGTTCTCTATTTCATTGTAGAAAATGAAATAAAAATTTTATAACAAAATATCCTATTGTGTGCTAAATTGTATGTGCATTCAAGTCTTTCAATACAAGTCCAAAGACTCCTATTTTAATGTTATAGCTTGTTATTAACAGTGTTAGAACAACTTTACCATGGAACGTGGGAAATTTTTGAGCAGGTAAAATCAACTAAGCCTTAGAATTAACGTTAATCTGTTAAATTGAAAACACATGTAATACTTAGCTTGAGTCATAACTGCAGATATACACAAAACAATGTCGATTGTTTTGGTGAATGTTTATGTACAGAGTTGTAGCCTCAACTAATTTCAAGGAGTCGAGTAGACTATGACTGTGTGGTTAGGTGATCTCCAACAAGGGCTCTTTCAAAGATAAGCAAGTAACCACAGACCAGTCAAGTATGTTTTTCTTCTGCATTTTGTGGTATCTAGACCCCTGTTTTCTGCCCTTTTCTAAATCATAACATGTGTCCTACACAAATTATTTAAAATTTTGTTATGTCTCAAACTTTCCCTTAAAAAAAAAAACAGAAATGTGCTCAAAACAAATATAACGTGATCAATCAATCAATCAGTGAAGGAGGGACCTATAAAAGGCAATGTTTTAAAGGTAATTTTTCTTGGTCCAGAAGGATTTTATAGTCTTGGATAACTCACCTCACTTAGATTTGGAATGAATAATAAAGCTTGTCTATGATTTATGAAAAAAATAGACCTGTTTCAAGTGTATCATGTATTCTTAGAAAGACATTAGGAGACTGCAGGTGGGAGTTAAGGATTTGCGAGATTGTTTTTAGATTACCCATATCTTCCCAGTGGTTGAGTGAACCCAGCTTTGGCTGAGATATTTGGCTGAGACACTCAGGTATGAGGATACTCAGTATATAGTCCAAAGTGAGACTGTAAGTACTCTCATCTGACTCAGCATGTCTGTAGATCATCTTTGTAACCTGGGCCCATACAAACTCAAAGAGACTGTATGTCATCTTTCAATTTCTAAACTTTTTTAAATTATTCATTTACATATTTATTCTGAAAAGATTTGATTTATATGGGCATAAATCCATTCATTCAAGCCAGAAATCTAGCTGATCATCTTAGATACCTTCTTTTCATTCTATTACTATATACTATATTATCTCAAATCTTTTTATAATATATGTTCAACACCCCGCCTTACCTCCATTCCATGTAATCTATGTATTTTTCATCCAGATTTTGTAGCAGTCTAGGATTTATCTAGGATTTAGCAGATTTATCTTCATAAATCTGCTCTTGTCCTTCTGCCATAAGTTTTTCAAAGTGAAAATATGATCATGTGATATTAAAAATCCATTTGACAATTGTTCATTGTCCATAACAGCTTAAGTTCTTAGCAAGGCTTAGCTATAAAGCTCATTGTGTTCTAATTCTGGCCTAATGCTCTGACATCTCTTTATGCTTTGCTGCAATATAACTCATCTCATTGCTGTACTGTATTATTTCCACATTCCTTTCTGTCACTATAAACTTTCTTACTTTGGGAAATTGTATGCATTTCCCAACTCTAAGAAGTTCATAGAGTTGTGGGACATGTAAGCCTGGACTTGCCATTATTTAAAGATCTGCTGTAAATGTTACCTTCTTTCCTGAGATTTTTTAAATCCCATTTTTTCACTTGAATCAGGACTAGCTTTGATGAGCTTATAGCAAACTCAGGTTCATTAGCATAGCTTTTATGATGCTCACCATAGTATCCATATTTCCTATATTATCATATTTTTTTCTTGGATATACATTAACTCTGAAAGGACAGAAACAGTGTCTTTTTCTTATTTGTAACTTCAATACCAAGGGTGATGCCTTTCAACTAAGTTGTTATTAACTTCTTCCCAAGGAATAGAGTGAATAAATGACCCTAATGTCACATTGACAACACCCACATTATCTAGAGCATCTGGATTCTGTCATCGAAGTAATCAGAGAAGGATTGCTGATCAGCCTAGTCCGCATTCTTAGGCTTGTAGTTGAAGGAGAGTGTAGAAATGAATACTTGGTCACACATAGGTGGAGCTCGGCCACGTGTTCTTTCAGGCTTAGCTAGCTACGTGTGACAAAACTTGTCAGGAAGGTATTCATAAGGACGAAGCAAGGATTTAGAAGGAAACTAACAGTAAAACTGTTGGAAATAAAGATTATTGATTATTACGCTAATCTCCAAATATTCAGATCTAGAATTTTTGTGCATAGCCCACGTCCAGCCTCTGAAATTACAGCAATTAAAAATAATTTCAGGTTGTCATACATTCTTAATTGCTACTTGGAATAAATGAGTTTGAATGAGATGTGATTTTGTTTATTGGTTGATTGGTTCTTAATGTATCCGTGCAGCTTAGCATACAGCAGACAACATTAGATCTGACAGAAATCTCATCTTGAGAATTTGAGGTAGCTGGATTGAACTACTGTCTTATTAAAACTCTTTTGACAAATAGAAAAGAATAATACTGATAAATGAGGTATGGAGAAGATTTTTAACATTTAAGAATGTAAAGCTCTACCAGGTGTCTGTCTGTCTGTCTGTATCTATCGACCATCTATCTATCTGTCTACTTACCTACTTATCATCTATCTATCTATCTATCTATCTATCTATCTATCTATCTATCTATCTACACCTACTCACTTGCTTATTTATTATATAATGTATGGATGCATTCTAAAGGGGAAAATGTAAACTGATGCTTAGGGTAAAGAAGGTAAGAAAAGCCAACAATTAATATATGCTCTGATGTTATATTCTATGTCAAGTAGTGTGAAGATATAGAAAACATTTGGGGTTTTGAATGATGAATGTGTGACTTTAGATTTCTATTTTGTGCTTATGTGGGTTAAATTTTAATCTTAAGACTTTCAGTTTGGGCTACAGTGTACACACAATATTTGACATGCAAGGTTGTTTTAGGGAAAGTACCTGAAATAGTGAATAGGCATTGAACGCATTTTGGTTTTTATTTCATCTATACTGGAATAAGTAACACAAAATTGAAAGTCTTGTCTCAGTGTGGGAAGCTGCCTGTCCTACCACTTATGTCTGTATTCTTGTTAAAGCTTGGCAGTCAGACATTAAAGATTTTATTAAAGAGTAAGTGAAGGCAAAAACACATTGAAGTGGTTTGGAAATGCAAGGTTATCTCCCATTCAGCCTCACCTTAATATTTTATTTATAGGAAGAAGGACACAAGTTTTTGTCTGCATATACTACAGAAAAATAATGAAGACATGAGAATTTCATATAGCTAAATAATCTTTAGAGAACAAATACCATTTTTCTTGTATATTCCATAGTCTCTTGTGCTAGATAGCTTTATAATACAAATCTTAAACCTGTTGGTTTTTAATCGTGACTATGTGTTGTGTTTGTAAATAGCTTCTCACATTCCTTTGTTGTCCCCAAATATCATATATGTTCCTTAAAACAAACACAGATAGCGTTCATATTTTGTCAAACAGTTAATTATGTAGAGAGTTGTTTTCTCTTTGATGGCTTGATTAATTTCCAATCCAATCCATCATGTCTCTCTCTCTCTTTTTTTAAAATCAGGAAACATAATTTTATTATTTCAATAAAACACCATAGTAAGATGCAGCATTATCAAAGTTTCATAAAATTAAAAAAAAAACCTCAGTCGATGTACACATAAAGTAAATTGTGTGTTCATTGTTTTAAAATAAAAAGTAAAGATGACTATCTGAAATTTTAGGATTCAAGGTCAGTTGGTAAAAATGAAAGTTGAACTGCCTCACATCATGTCTCTCTTTATTCCTTTTTTATTTATCTTCACATTTCCCTCACAGCTTATGTGCTCGCCTTTGGTTACATTAGTGTACTCAACATAGATTGCACTCAAAAAACCTCTTAGACTCAAGGACTAAACTTAGACTAAGTTGTCTGTATAAAGGTGGTGTTAAGTCCAAAAAAAAAAAAAAAAACCCTTATATAAGTTCATGTCAGGAAGATTGTTAGTTTTTTGCTTCCATAAGTTTGGCCACTCAGAGTTCATGTTCAGTGCTTGCTCTTTGAGTCTCAGAAAGGCTAGGAAGAATATTTTGACAGCAGTGAGTATTCTTTGGCACAGACATATTAACTATAGTTTCTTATATGCAGGTCATAGAAGGTGGATTCTATGACTGCATACTCCTATGACTCATCCTTCTTTCCTGCAGAATAACACATGAATTCAACTGCGAATGGTAATTACATACAGGTATCCTACTTTTCAACCCTTTATCTTGCAGACAGCTCATGCTGTCTCACATGTAGATTTCTTTTTATTTTAAAATTGAGGTGTATAGTTCTTTTTAAAATATTAGTACCTGTTATGTTTTTTTTTTTCTTTTTTGAGACAAGATATCATTTATGTATTGCTGGCTCTCCTGGAATTTTTATGGAAACTAATTTTGCCTTGAACTGTTCAAGATCTATGCACCCCTGATTCCCAAGTGCTTGGATTAAAGGTGTGAGTTTTGGCATGTCAATTGGTGTTATCCTTGTTCAGCTCATGTCTAGACATTCATGTTGGTATGTGTTTAGACTTTGTGTGTATAGCTTCTGACATTCCTAGGAAACACAATCTCACAGCAAATCACCTGAACCTCTGACTGCTAGCAATCTTTCCACCCCTCCTTCCCTGATACATAGGTTCTTCAGTATCTTGTAGGTGTATGTATTGGGACTGGGCTCCACAACTCTGCCTTTTGTTTGACTGTGGTTTTCTGTATGGTCTACGTATGTTGCAAAGAGAAGTTTCCTAAGTGAGGGATGGATCGGCAAAACCTATAAGTCCTCAATCCTACACAAAGAATGACAAACAACTAAGAAATGCTGAGAACAGGAAAAATAGTCTTACCCAAGGAAGAGTACACCATAGTTAAACAATAAAATGGCCCAGCCCTGAAAGCATACATACAAGTGACATTATACAGGCTAAGTGTGTGTGTGTGTATATATATATGTATATGCATGTGTGAATATAAATTATATAATATAGAAATTACACAATTCCTATATTATATATGTATGTATCTATTTAAACATTTAATGAACAAAGAGGCCATGATTTGAAAGAGAGCATGTAAAGGGTTATATGAAAGGGTTGGAGGAAAGAAGCATTAGGGAAAAATGATGTAATTATAATCTAAAAAATAAAATAAACGTTCTTCAAGAAAACAATAAGTAATTAAAATGAACAAAAAGGCTGTGTGTCACTACACCCAGCTTATTATTTATTTCTTGAGACAGAGCTCACCACTTAGCTCAGACTGATCTTGACCTTGTGATCTTCTGGTTTAGCCTCAAAAGTCCTTATTTTTAAGTACTTTTGGTATAATTCATAAGAAAAGATTGTCCTCAATTTGATGAAAAGACAGTATCAAAGTCTTTTTAATTAAAACAAATTATCTTTTTATTAAAACATTACCAAGTGTATTTTGAAATTTAATTTTATTTATATATTTATTATAATTTATTCACTTTGTATCGCTGCTACAGCTCCCTCCCTTGTCTCCTCCCAGTCCCACCCACACTCCCTCTTCTCCCCTTATGCCCTTTCCCTAGTCCCCTGATAGGGGAGGACCTCCTCCCCTTCTATCTGACCCTACATTATCAGGTCTCATCAAGGCTGACTGATCATCTTCCTCTATGGCCTGACAAGGCTATACCCCCACAGGCAGAGGTGATCAAAGAGCTGACCATGAGTTCATGTTAGAGACAGCCCCTGTACCCCTTACTAGGATACCCACTTAGAAACTGAGCAGCCAATGGGTTTCCTTTGAAAAGGGGGTCTAGGTCCTCTCCATGCATGGTCCTTAGTTGGAGTATTGGTCTCTGCAGGATCCCCTGGGCCCAGGTATTTTGGTTCTGTTTTTCTCCTAGCAGAATTCCTGTCCCCTTCAGTTCTTTCTATCTCCCCCTTTTTCCATAAGGATTACAGCACTCCACCCAAAGCTTGGCTATGAGTCATTCATGAAATTTGCAGGGAGAATGGTGGGAACTAGAAAAGATCATTCTGAGTGAGATAACCCAAAAGCAGAAAGACACATATGATATTATACTTACTTATAAGTGGATATTAGCCATATAATATAGGATAAACACACTAAAATCTATAGTCCTAAGGAAACCAAACAACAAGGAGGACACAAGGGAAGATGCTTAATCCTCATGTAGAAAGTCAAACAGGATAGACATCGGAAGTAGAAGACAAGGAACAGGACAGGAGCCTTCCACAGAGGACTTCTAGAAGACTCTACCCACCAGGGTATAGAAGGAGATGCTGAGACTCATATCAAGTGTCTTAGTAATCTGGAATATATTAAAAATTTATAAGTATATTTAAACTTCAAGTAGTGGTCAAAGGCTTATGGGAGTCATCTTGTATATGACCTTTGTATTTATATATCATCAAATAAAGGCAAATAAATATTGATTTATGGACCCACATGACTTTCAGGCACTCCTGGATTTTTGCCTAGAGACTTAAGAACATGCTTTGGCTTGAGAATTAGAACACTGTACCCTGGTCCCAGCAGTATTTGGAGTCATTGTACAGTGTCAGCAATTCTTTGAGTTTTATTCACTTTACATACAATATAAATTCCTTGTTTGAATTTAGTACAGATTTTGAATTTCTGGTTTTAAAATAACCTGTATTAAATGTGTTCTTTGACATTTGTGTATGTAGTACATTCTGTTTAGTGTCACCCTGACCCTTTGAGAGCACCCCCAGTTCCTCCACCACACCCTTCTGTCTATAAGTCCCTTTTTTCTAGTTCATGTTTTTCATTTTGTCTTGTAGCTTACTGATTTTAACCAGAGCCATCCGTATAACAGTAGGTTTGGAGCTATGCATTGGAGCCTGGTGGGTACAAACTGGAGGCATATCGGCTCTCCAAGAATCCATCAGTAGCTAATAGTGATGAATGAAGTTCAACAGGGACTGTTAAGGCCCTATGAGCCCTTCTCAGATCTGTGATTGCCTGTTGACAGGCACAGTGTTATGCAGTCCTATAGTAGGCAGCTACAACTGCTGTGAGCTCATGATTGTATTAGCTGTGTCAGGCCCAGAAGATAGCATTTCACAGCCCTCTTCCCATCTCTGGCTGTTACATTCATTTCTCCTACTTTTCTGCCTAGCTGACCTGTCTATTTATTGACTAGACTGATTTTTCTTTTAGGGGGCTTTAGCTCTTTAGTTCTTTCTATATTTTAGTGGTTAATATGGCTCTATGAATAGTTAACAAATAATTATCTTCTGTTTTATAGGCTGCTTTTTTCTTCTGATAATTACTTCCTTTTATATGTAGAAGTCTTTTAATTCGATGTAGTCCTATTTGCCAAATCTTACTATTACATCTTGCACAGAGTTCTGTTCAGGAAGTCATTCCCTATACCTCTATCTTTAAGTGATTCTTATGTGCTATCCTCCAGTAATTTCAAAATTTCAGATTTTCATTAAGATTTTGATCCATTTTTTAAAAGGACTAGCCCCCACAGATGTCCATAGGCCAATGTGGAAGAAGCAATTGTTCAGTCAAAACTCCTTCTTCCCAGTTAACTCTGCTTTGTGTCAAGATAACAAAAACTCACAAACACAGTCTATTGCAAAATGTATGGAAATGATACAGTTAACCTCATATATGGTTAATCATGCTAGAAGAAGACCTCCCCTATGAGTGGACTGGGGGAGGGACATAGGTGGAGAAAAGAGAGGATGGGGTTGGGAAGGGAGGAGGGAGGGAGCTACAGGTGGGAAACAAAGTGAATAAACTGTAATTAATACAAATATAAATTAAAAAAAAGAAAAGAGGAAAAGAAAAAGAAAGCAAGCTCAGAAAGCCATGGAGAGCAAGCCAGGGAGGAGCATTCCTCCATGGTTTCTGCTTCAGTTCCTGTCTCAGAATCATGCCAAAGCTTTCCTTGATGATGGACTGTAATCTGTAAGCCAAGCAAATCCTTTTCTCCTCCAGGTTTCTTTTTTGATCAATGTATTGGTATAATGTTCTTGTGGAATATATACAATTTACCCTTGTTCATCCAAATGCTGATTTCTCTACCCCACTATCTGGTTTCAATCCGGACACTGCATTGTGATGCTTAGAATAAGCATCACTTGTCTCAAGTTTGTGTAAACATAATACTATTTGTTCTCTGTATTGTCAATAATAATAATAACAATAATATAATAAATAATAATGATACAGCCAATGCTGAGCAATGGAGAGAATAGGGTGGGACAGCCTGATCCGGAGGGGAGGAGAAAGAAGCAAGTGGGAGGAGATATCCAAGAGGAGAGGACCTGGAGACATCAGGAGAAATGAACCAGACCTAAGGTATTGTTAAAAAGCAAGCACCATAGGGGAGTATCTGAATGGGAGGGAGCTGTGCAGGCTTGGAGGTGTAGGATGGAGTGATCATTTCCCAGCATTGTACTCTAGGTCAATTAAATAAATCCTAGTTTCTGTGTCGTGATTTGGGTATACTGCTGGTTTAGGAATGACTGCTATTTTACTAAAAGATAAATCAATATTAAATATTAATAATCATCAACACCAGTGTATTATCATAGCAACAGCCAAGCAAACTAGGACAGAAATTAGTACCAGAGAGTAAGATATTGCTGTGATGGATTTGACCATGTTGGTTTGGGAAAAGATTGTGGAAGAATTGTGTGTTTTTTAGCCACGAAAGACCATTGATGCTCAGAGATTAATAAACCGTTATGAGAGATTAGAGATCAGAATGTTGGAAGTGGTATAAACAATAAAGGCCTGGCTTGTGAAGTTTCAGAGGGAAGCAAAGACTCTGTCAGGCCTGTTTATGTGATATTTTGGATTAAGAATCTGTAGAAATGAAAGATTTGTTCTGGGAGCAGTCGATGATGGTTAGCTGAGGCTGAAGAGTCAGCTATGATAATGAAACCAGCATCACTGAGGCAAAATCTTCTAGGAAATATTTCCTAGGGGTCAGCACACATCTGTAGTCCCCAGGTGGCCACGGTTACATATCAAGCTGGCTGCAGAACTAGACAAATAAGAGTCTCCCAGACAGTTGTGGTTTTGAAGGATAGGATTTATTTGGCTTATAAGTCATGAAGTCTATCATCAAGAGAATTCCTGGAAAGGATCATCCTGAGTTGTCCCAGAAGCAAAAAGACACACATGGTATATACTCACTCATATAAACATACAACATAGAATAAACCCACTAAAATCTGTACATCTAAACAAACTAAGCAAAAGAGAGGACCCTAACTAAAATGTTCAATCCCCATCCTGAAAGGCAAAGAGGATGGACATCAGAAGAAAAAGAAAACAGGAAACAAACTAGGAACCTGCTACAGAGGGCCTCTGAAAGCCAGAAGAAGAAAACAGGAAACAACCTCGGAACCTGCCACAGAGGGCCTCTGAAAGCCTCTGCCATGCAGACTGTGAAAGCAGATGCTGAGCCTGATGGCCAACTGACGGGCAGAGTGAATGGAATTTTATGTAAGAAGTGGGAAATAGTAAGAGCTGGAGAGGACAGGAACTCCACAAGGAGAGCAACAGAACAAGAACATTTGAACACAGGGAACTTCCCAGAGACTCATACTCCAACCAAGGACTATTCATGGAGATAACCTAGAACCCTGAGAATGCAGCCACTTCTGATGAGAACTGATAAACTAAGATCAGAAAGAAGGAGAGGAGGACCTCCCCTATCAGTGGACTTGTGGAGGGACATGCATGAAGAAAGGGGGGGAAGGATGGGACCGGGAGGGGAGGAGGGAAGGGCTTATGGGGGGATACAAAATGAATAAAGTGTAGTTAATAAAAGTTAAAAAAAGAGAACTCAAAGCAGGAACCTGGAGGTAGGAAGCAGAGACCGTGGAGGATGCTGCTTACAGACTTGCTGTCCATGGTTTGGTCATCTTACTTTCTTGTACATGGTCCTGGGGTGGTGCCACCCAGGCTGAGTCCTCTTATATCAATCAGTCAGTCAGTCAGTCAGTCACATACCCTGCACACTTACCTACAGTGGAGGCAGTTTTCCAATTGAGATTTCTTTTTCCCAGATGACTGTAGTTTTATCAAGTTTACAGAAACCAATCTACATATATACTTTATGCATTTTTCTCCAATTGTTGTCCTCTTTTCACCCTCTTTCCTCTTTGCGCTGGTCCTCTTTTTTCTAAATAGTTCTCTGAGGACTACTGAATACTGACATATTTCCCTAAATTTAGAGTTTTCTGGATTGTGTAGATTTTTCTGTTTCTTCCGTAAGCATCCCAGCTCCTACCCAGACACTACAATGAGGTAAGCACTCTGAGATGTGGGGAATGCAAAAATAGACTTTTTTCTTTGATTCTGTCATTTCACACAGGAGAAGTCATTGTCATCTCAAATCTCAATACTGGATTTAAGGCTTAGGGGAACTGTGGGTGTATCTGAGGCTGTGACAGACAATCTACTTTCAACATGGATGCCTAGCTTTCTTTGTATTTGTGGTATTGGCTTTATCTTCTCTCCAAACAACTTTGAGCTGTTTCCTACTTCCTTCTACATAACCTTTCTGGTTCTCATGCTCTTAAACTATCTTGCAACCTTTTTTTGTGATTTTCAAAACCGTTTTCTTTCTCTTTTTTGGGTTCAGGGAGAAGACAAGAAAACTTACTTCAAAGACAGAAGCTTAAAATGAAAGCTATATTCTATGAACACTTAGGGGGTTGGCCAGCTTAGGATCTGATCAGCATCCTTGAAGGAAAGTTGAAAGGCATATTTACAGGATGAAACCATAAAGTGAGGGGGAGCAGGGTGGGCTGTAGCATTGCCCAATTATATTTTGACACAAGGGGTTAAGAAACGGAGTTTTCTCTGTGGCTTCGCCCTGACTAGGTGCTGGCCAGTCTCAGGAAGAGACTGTGATTAGGCCTTTTCCGGGCCACTTGGTTTCAAGATCCTTGACTCAGGGCCTTGATGGTCAGGCCTCATACTGAACGTGTGGTCCATAGCTCAAAATGATAAGGGAGCAAAGGAAAGGGCAAGTTGCATGTAATCAGTTAGGTCATGCTAAGCAATCAGTTATATACATTTATGATGTGTATCTTAGATCACAGGCAACTTGTTACATCGTTTACAATTTACTGGTTAACAGGCAAACAAGAAACATCTGGAGAAGCAGGATAGGAGTTGGTTCCTGGGCCTGGGAAGATGAACTAAGTTTGATTCTGCCAACAAGATGGGGAAGTTGTCCCCATGGCTGGACCCAGACAACTGTCTGCTTACACTCTCTTTTGGATAATGTTTATCATTTATTGTCCTGACTCTTCTAATTATGTGGAACATAAAAATGGAGCTTTTAAAACATGACTTTATCCCAGGAGTCTTTAACTTTTGACTCAGTGTCTTTCCTCCATTGTGATATTAGCCTATCAACATTTTGTGCATCTTCCAGAGACAGGAAAATGGAGGTGCTTTTGACTGCCAAGCACTAGGCTTCTTTGATGCCTCTTAGACACTCCTTTACTGTTGTATCCTGGGAAGAGAGAAGTTTTGTGGTGCCAATGTGGTATACAGATCCCAGGTCTCCTGTTTGTTTAGACTATCTCTGGGTTTCAATTGTTTTTTTTTTTTTGAGTCTCCTTTCTTCCTAACTTTCTTCTTTTCTTCCTTCCTTCCTTTCTTCGTCCATCTCTCTCTCCTTTCCTCCTTCCTTTCTCTCTTCCTTCCTTAGAATTTCTTCCTCTGATTTCTGCAGATAAACTATGTGCTTCCATAATAATTTGGGTTTTTTTTCTAGTTCTATGAAGAATATCACTGGCATTTTATGGTGATAGCATTGAATCATCACCATATTATATTGAATAATATTAATATTTTAATAATCTTGATTCTTCTAATTCATGAATATTAGATGTATTTTCACATTTTTATGTTTTTAAAATGTTTTAATTTTTATTTTTGAGACATATTTTAATTACAACATTTCCCTTTCCTCTCCTCCCTACAAACCCTTCCATATAGCTCTCCTTCCTCTTCTTCAAATTTATGGTCACTTTTTTATAGAAATTGTTATTGCATGGATATATGTATTTATATATATATATTCTTAAGTATAATTTGTTAAATTTATATAATTTTACATTTATTATGTCTTTAGGGTTGATCGTTTGGCACTGGGCAAATAATTGCAGTGTTCTTCCTTGAGGAAGACCATCTCTGCTATTCCCTCTTCCAGTTTTACTCAGTTGCCTGTAGTTCTTTGTGTAGGGCTGAGGCCTCACGGCTTTTCCTCATCCATTCTGGCATATTTATTTGTATCCTCCTTGTTCAGCTCTCATTTAGGGCAGTCATGCTGCTGCGACTTTACAGGTATAGTTTTGATGTTCCTAAGAGACACAATCTCACAGCAAGACCCCTGATGCTCTAACTTAAAATCTCCCTGCCTTCTCTTCTACAATGTTTCCAACCTTTAGCTGTGGGAGTGTATTGTAGAAGTGTCTGGTGGTGCCGGGATCCATATGTCTGCATATTGATTGCTTGTGGTGTTATATGGTAGTCTCTGTTGCAAAGAGAAGATTTCTCAGAGAAGTGTGTAGACTACACTTGTCTGTGGATATAAGGATGTTCTGAACTTTAATTTTTTGAGGATTTCATACATGAGTATAATGCATTTGATCATTATCCCTCCTTTGACTCCTCCTATTTTTTCCCTTAAATCTCCCTTTGAAATATATGTTTTATTTTTTCATGTATTATTGTTATAAACAATATATTATGTACAAATACATTATTGGTATTTGAAAGGTATTTGCCATTTGCCTGTAATTTTTTATTTTTTGCCTTTCTGGTTTTGATTCTTGTTTTTTTATTTTTATTAATTACACTTTATTCACTTTGTATCCCCCCCATAAGCTTCTCCCTCCTCCCCTCCGATCCCACCCTCCCAAACCCTTCTTCATGCATGCCCCTCCCCAAGTCCACTGATAGGGGAGGTCCTCCTCTCCTTTCTTCTTATCATAGTCTATCAGATCTCATCAGGAGTGGCTGCATTGTCATCTTCTGTGGCCTGGTAAGGCTGCTCCCCCTTCAGGGGGAGGTGATCAAAGAGCAGGCCAATCAGATTATGTCAGAGGCAGTCCCTCTTCCCATTACTATGTAACCCACTTGGACAGTAAACTGCCATGGGCTACATCTGTGCAGGAGTTCTAGGTTATCTTCATGCATGGTACTTGGTTGGAGTAGGAATCTCTGGGAAGACCCCTGTGTTCAAGTTTCTGGTTCTGTTGCTCTCCTTGTGGAGTTCTTGTCATCTCCAGATCTTACTATTTTCCACTTCTTACATAAGATTCCATGAACATTGCCCAACAGTTGGCCATAAGTCTCAGCATCTGCTTTGATAGTCTCCAGAGCAGAGCCTTTCAGAGGCCCTCTGTGGTGGGTTTCTAGCTTGTTTCCTGTTCTTCTTCTGATGTCCTTCCTCTTTGCCTGGGATGGGGATTGATCATTTTAGTCAGGGTCCTCTCTCTTGATTAGTTTCTTTAGATGCACAGATTTTAGTAGGTTTATCCTATATTACATGTCTATATGAGTGAGTATATACCGTGTGTGTGTTTCTGCTTCTGGAACAGCTCACTGAGGATGATGCTTTTCAGGTCCCACCATTTACCTGCAAATTTCATGATTTCCTTATTTTTCATTGCTGAGTAATATTCCATTGTGTAGATGTACCACAATTTCTGTATCCATTCTTCAGTTGAGGGGCATCTGGGTTGTTTCCAGCTTCTGGCTATTACAAATAAAGCTGCTACAAACATTGTTGAGCAAATGACCTTATTGTGTACTTGAACATCTTTTGGATATATTCCTAGGAGTGGTATGGCTGGATCTTGATGAAGCACTATTCCTAGTTGTCTGAGAAAGTGCCAGATTGATTTCCAGAGTGGTTGTAAATGTTTACATTCCCACCAGCAGTGGAGGAGGGTTTCCCCTTTCTCCACAGCCTCTCCAGCATGTGTTGTCACTTGTGTTTTTCATCTTGGCCATTCTGATGGGTGTAAGTTAAAATCTCAGGGTTGTTTTGATTTGCATTTCCCTGATGGCTAATGACGTTGAGCATTTCTTTAAGTATTTCTTTGCCATTCTATATTTCTCTACAGAGACTTCTCTGTTTGGCTCTGTTTCCCATTTTTTAATTGGATTACTTGGTTTGCTGCTTTTCAGCTTCTTTAGTTCTTTATATATACTGGATATTAGCCCTCTGTTAGAAAAAGGGTTGGTGAAGATTCTTTCCCAATCTGTAGGCAGTTGTTTTGTTTTGATGACGGTGTCCTTTGCTTTACAGAAGCTTTTCATTTTCATGAGGTCCCATTTATTGATTGTTGCTATTAGAGCCTGTGCTGTTGGTGTTCTGTTCAGGAAGTTGTCTCCTGTACCAAAGAGTTCTAGGGTATTCCCCACCTTTTCTTCTAACCGATTTAATGTGTCTGGTTTTATGTTGAGGTGTTTGATCCACTTGGACTTTAGTTTTGTGCAGGGTGATAAGTATGGATCTATTTGCATTTTTCTACATGTAGACATCCAGTTAGACTAGCAACATTTATTGAAGATGCTATCTTTTTTCCATTGTATGGTTTTGGCATCTTTGTCAAAGATCAGTTGTCCATAAGTGTGTGGGTTTATTTCTGGGTCTTCTGTTTGGTTCCATTGATCCACCATTCTATTTCTATTCCAGTCTCATGCAGTTTTTATTACTGTTGCTCTATAGTACAGCTTAAGATCAGGGATGAAGTTACCTTCAGAAGATCTTTCATTAGAGAGGATTGTCTTAGCAATTCTGGGATTCTTGTTATTCCATATGAAGTTGAAAATTCTTTTGAGGTCTTTAAAGAATTGTGTTGGTAGTTTGATGGGAATTGCATTGAATCTGTAGAGTGCTTTTAGTAAGATGGCGACTTTTACTATGTTAATCCTGCCAAGCCATGAGCATGGGAGATCTTTCCATTTTCTGATATCTTCTTCTAATTCTTTCTTCAGAGACTTGAATTTTTTTTCATACAAGTCTTTGACTTGCTTTGTTAGGATTACACCAAGGTACTTTATGTCATTTGTGGCTATTGTGAAGGGTGTTTTTTCCCTAATTTCTTTCTCAGCCCTTTTGTCTTTTGTATACAGGTGGGCCACTGATTTTTTTGTGTTAATTTTGTATATGGCCACTTTGCTGAAGGTGTTTATCAGCTGTAGGAGTTCCCTGGTAGAGTTTTTGGGGTCACTCATGTATACTACCATATCATCTGCAAATAGTGATAATCTGACCTCTTCCTTTCCAATTTGTATCCCCTTCATCTCCTTCAACTTTCTTATTGTTCTAGCAAGGACTTCCAAACCTATGTTGAAGAGATATGGAGAGAGTGGGCAGCCTTGTCTTGTCCCTGATTTCACTGGGATTGCTTTAAGTTCCTCTCCATTCAGTTTGATGTTGGCTATAGGCTTGCTGTATATTGCCTTTACTATTCTTAGATATGTGCCTTGTATCCCTGATCTCTCCAATACTTTAAACATGAATGGATGTTGGATTTTGTCAAATGCTTTTTCAGCATCTAGGGAGATTATCATGTGGCTTTTTCCTTTTAGTTTGAAATATGGTGGATCACATTGATGGATTTCCATATACTGAACCACCCCTGCATACCTGGGATGAAGCCTACTTGGTCATAGTGGATGATATCTTTCATGTGATTTTGTATTCGGTTTGCAAGTATTTTGTTGAGTATTTTTGCATCAATGTTCATAAGGGAGATTGGCCTGAAATTCTCTTTCTTTGTTGGGTCTTTGTGAGGTTTAGGTACCAAGGTGACTGTGGCTTCATAGAATGAGTTTGGTAATGTTCCTTCTGTTTCTATTTTGTGGAATAGTTTGAAGAGAACTGGAGTTAGCTCTTTGAAGGACGGGTAGAATTCTGCGCTGAAACCATCTGGTCCTGGGCTTTTATTTTGATGGGAGACTTTCAATGACTGCTTCTATTTCCTTGGGGGATATAGGACTATTTAATTGATTTACCTGGTCTTGATTCAGTTTTCGTAAGTGGAATCGATCAAGAAAATTGTCCATTTCATTTACATTTTCAAATTTTGTGGCATATAGTCTTTTGAAGTACGTCCTAATGATTGTTTAGATTTCCTCAGTGTCTGTGGTTATGTCCCCCTTTTTATTTCTGATTTTGTTGATTTGGATGGTGTCTCTCTGCCTTTTAGTTAGTTCGGCTAAGGGTTTGTCTATCTTGTTGATTTTCTCAAAGAACCAGCTCTTGGTTTCATTGATTCTTTGAATTGTTTTATTTGTTTCTAATTGATTGATTTCAGCCCTGAGTTTGATTATTTCCAGCCGTCTACTCCTTTTTGGTGTGTCTGCTTCTTCTTTTTCTAGGGTTTTAAGGTGAGCCATTAAATTGCTTGAATGAGCTGTCTTGAATTTCTTCTTGAAGGCACTTAGTGCTATGAACTTTCCTCTTAGCACTGCTTTCATTGTGTTCCACAAGTTTGGGTATGTTCTGCCTTCATTTTCATTGAATTCTAGGAAGACTTTAATTTCTTTCTTTATTTCTCCCCTGACCCAGCTGTCATTTAGTAGCACGTTGTTCAATTTCCATGTGTGTGTAGGCTTTTTGCTATTTCTGTTGTTGTTGAGGTCCAGCTTTATTCCATGTATCTGGATTCCTTGTATCCAGATAGGATACAAGGGATTATTTCAATCTCCTTGTATCTGTTGAGGCTCGCTTTGTGTCCCACTATATGGTCTATTTTGGAGAAGGTTCCATGAGGTGCTGAGAAGAAGATAAATTCTTTTGTGTTTGGGTGTAAGGTTCTGTAAATGTCTGTTAAGTCCATTTGATTCATGACCTATGTTGGAGACCTTGTTTCTTTGTTTAATTTCTGTTTTGTTGACCTGTCTTTTTTTGAGAGTGGGGTGTCTCCCACTATTAATGTGTGGGGATTTACATGTTTTAAGTTTTATCAATATTTCTTTTACAAATGTGGGTGCCCTTGTATTTGGGGCATAGATGTTCAGGATTGTGATGTCTTCCTGATGGAAATTTCCCTTGATGAGTATGAAGTGTCCTTCCCCATCTCTTTTTATTAATTTTGGTTGAAAGTTTCTTTTGTCAGATATTAAAATGGCTACTCCTGCTTGCTTCTTGGGTCCATTTGCTTGGAAAGCTGTCTTCCAACCCTTTATCCTCAGGTAATATCTATCTTTGTGACTTAGGTGTGTTTCTTGTATGCAACAGATTACACATCCATTCTGTTAGTCTGTGTCTTTTTATTGGAGAATTGAGTTATTGATGTTGAGGGAGATTAATGACCAGTGTCTATTAGATCCTTTGATTTTGATGTTGGCTGTGGTCATAAGTTTGTGTGCTTGATTGCTTATTGTTTTACTGTAGTGAGGTTAATTTTTTCCTGTGTTTCCTTGAAAGTAGCTAGTTTTCTTTGTTTGTATTTTCCCTTCTAGTGTCTTCTGTAATGCTGGATTTGTGTATAGGTATTGTTGAAATTTGTTTTTTTCATTGAATATCTTGTTTTCTCCATCTATGAGTATTTAGAGTTTTGCTGGGTATAGTAGCTGGGGCTGACATCTGTGTTCTCTTAGGGTCTGCATGATATCTGTCCAAGCTCTTGTGGCTTTCATAGTCTCTGTTGAAAAGTCAGGTGTGATTCTAATGGGTTTGCCATTATATGTTACTTGGCCTTTTTCCCTTGCAGCTTTTAGCATTTTTTCTTTGTTCTGTATACTTACTGTTTTGATTATTATGTGGCGGGAGGATTTTCTTTTCTGGTCTAATTTATTAGGTGTTCTGTAAGCCTCTTGTATTCTTATAGGCTTCCCCTTTAAGTTGGGGAAATTTTCTTCAACGATTTTGTTGAAAATATTTTCTGGGCTTTGGAGGAGGGAATCTTCTTTTTCCTCTATTCCTGTTATTCTTAGGTTTTGTCTTTTTATGTTGTCTTGGATTTATTGGATGGTCTGTGTCAGGAATTTTTTAGATTTAACATTTTCTTTGACAGATACATTGATTTCTTCCATTGTATCTTTCACACCTGAGATTCTCTCTTCCATCTTGTAGTCTATTGTTTATGCTTACCTCTGTAGTTCCTGTTTACTTCCCTAAATTCTTTTTCTCCACAATTTCCTCCATTTGTGTTTTCTTTAATTTTTCCAATTCTATCTTCAGGTCTTGAGCCATTTTATTGATTTCCTTCACCTGTCTGACTGTATTTTCCTGTTTTTCCTTCAATTCCTTCAGCTGTTTGTTTGAACAATCCTCTGTTTCTTTTATTTCTTTCAGTGATTTAAGTATTTCCTTTCTAAAGGCCACAAACTGTTTGGCTGCAACTTCCTGTATTTCTTCACGGATGGCCATAATCTGTTTTTCTTTATCTTCCTCTATTTCTTTATGGATGGCCGTAATCTGCTTATTTTTATCTTCCTCTATTTCATTACGGATGGCCATAATCTCTTTGAGTTTATCTTCCTTTAGGTCTTTACACATTTTATTTGTTTCCTCTGTTATCCTCTTCATGAGCATAGATGTTAGATTATCTTCTTGAACTTCAATTATGTTGGGGTGTCCAGGGCTACTTGCACCTGGATAACTGGGTTCTCGAGATGCCTTATTGCTCTGTCTTTTGTTGGTTGAGCTTTTATGTTGGCCTGTACCCATCAGGCTATCATAAGTGTTTGGAGTTAGTTTCTGGTGGTTCCTAGAATCCTGTGGTGGAGAGATTCCCTTTGGCAGGAAGATGGCTTTTCCTGAAGGAAGCCTCCTCGGCTTCTTGGGTATAGTCACTGTATGGCTGGTGTTTTTTAGGAGTTGCCACAGCTCACCTCAGGCATAGAGACCTGAGTGGTAACTCTGGTCCTTGTTAGTCGAGAGGGTTCTCCTTTCACCTGGAGAAGTCCTGGAGACAGCTGCCCTGCTTCTGGGTTTCTTTTTTGTGAATTTAGTGAGCTGCTGCTGTAAACTGTGTGTTCCGTGGTTTGGTCAGTTTAATTAGGGATAATTGGTTGCCCCTTGGAGCAGTATCTGGGGATTGATCTCGGGGATCCCGGGCTTTTGTAGGTCTGAGGTTGGGGCTCTGTGCCCCAGTAGCCAAGCGATAATCTGTGGTGGGTGAGTACTGCGCTCCTGGTTACAGGCTATCTGGTGCACAGCAGGTCCCTGGGTTGGGCCAGTCTGAGGGACCTTTTCCAGGGATATACTGGGTGGCCTAAGTCTGTCCCCTTTGCTTCGTTCCCTGTGAGGATTTCTCCAAGTCTCTGGTGTCCTGAGGTGCACAGTTCTGTCTGTGAGGAATAGTTGGTACAAAGCAGGTCTCTGTCTGGCGGCTAGCACACCCGCCAGCTAGTTTGCGGGACCTTTCCCAGGGATATACTGGATGACCTAATTAGGGTCCCCGTTTCCTTTCTTCCCTGTGGGGTTTACTCCCAACAGGGACTCCCAGTCTCTGTTGCCCTGGGGTGCACAGCTCTGTCTGTGCCAGAGAGCTGGGCGCCCAACAACTCTCTGTACTACCAACAACTCTCTGTACTCCCAGCTTGGGCCCAATTCAGTGATGGCAGCTTGTACCTGCTGTCTACGAGACTTTTTCCAGGTTAAGACTGGGTGACCTGTGGCCAGTCCCACTGCCTTCCTTCCTCATGGGTTTTTCTCGTGACTGGGACTCCCACTCTCTGGTGTTTTTGTGCCCACCGTTCAGCCTGGGAAAGTGATCAGGACACACAGGCGTGTGTCTCTGGTCCAGCAACCTAGTGCCTGTGCGACCCGGGATCTTTTCTGTGTTCTGGCTGGGTGGCCTAAGAGTGGACCCGACTGATTCCCACGCCCTGGGCGCTTCCTCTCACCTGGGAAACGCGATTGCTGTTGTTTTAGGGTCCAGAGTTCAGTCTCTTGGTCGCTATATGGAAAATGTTGTCCTGCTCCTCAGACGCAGTGTTCTCCTGGCACTGCCATCTTGTCCCCTCCTATGTCTCTTGTTTTGTTTTTATTTTTGTTTCTTTTTCAAAAGAGAGAGAGAGGATATAGGGCTGTTTTTAGGGAGGTGGGTGATATGGGAGGAATTGGGAGAGGGGCAAAATGTGATTCCTTCTATTTAGACTTTTTGAAATTTTCATTGTAGAGGTCTTTGTCTTTTTAAATTAATTTTATTCATAGGTGTATTTTGGATTTCTTAGTAAAACATAAGGGTGTATAGAAAACCTAAAGATCTTTGTATAATAAACAAAGATTGCAGTTGCAAGTTTTCTGAAATAATCAGTTCTAATAGTCTTTTGGTGAACCCTAGGTTTGTTCAGTATGTCAAGTCTTATTATCTGCAAACAGTAATCATTTGACCACCTGTCTTCTTATTCATAATCCATTTTTTTAAATATTTACCTTATTTCACATTCCCTCTCCTACATAACTCCATTTTGTTTGTTTCATTTGACCTTGCATAGTCCTTCTCCAGATGCACTCTCTGATATCTTTTGAATTTAAAATTTGTAATGATCGTTTTTCTTACAATGTATTTTGATTATATTTCCCTCCTCCCAACTTCTCCCAGATCCTCTATCTGCATGCCCACCAAACTCTATATCTTTTCTCTTGTTCTCTCTCAAAAGAAAGGAACAAAAATGCAGGCGATATCACTCAGGGAGGCAGATGTAGACAGATCACTTTGAGTTCAAGGCCAACCTGTTCTACAAAGCAAGTCCAGGTCATTCAAGGCTACACAGAGAAACCCTGTCTTGAAAACAAAGACGAAAACAAAACCAATATAGGAAAAAGGCAAGCTAGAACTACCCAACAAATAAAAATAAAACAAAAAATCCCACAAAATAGCATAGAATTAATTTCCTGTTGCCAGCCACTGCCCTGGGGTCTAGTTGGTTGATATACCCAGAAAAAGGTGATACTTTTCTTTATCAGCAGGTATCAGTTGCAGCTAGTTTTTGGTTTGGGATGGGACCTTGTCTAGCTTGAATCTGTGCAGGTCTTGTGAGTGCTGCTTCAGTCTCTGTGAGTTCCTAAGTGCAGTAGCCCTGTTGTATCTGGAAGACACTGTCTCTTTGGAGTCATTCACCACTCTTAGAGTCTTTGGGGCTCCTTTTACACATATATCCCTTAGCCTTGAAGAGAGTGCTTTGATCCCATTTAGGACTGAGTGCTCTAAAGTCTCTCATTCTTTGCATATTGTCTAGTTGTGCATCTCAGTATTAACAACCATGTACTGCAAGATGCTTCTTTGATGTGGGCTGACATAGCATTTTGTTGTTGGGAGTAATTTTAATTCTATCTCCTCTTAGCAGAATAAATAGTCTTATGTTTTCCCTTAGTCCCTGTACCTACCTGGTTTCGGTCTTGTCTGTCTGGACACTTTACCATTGTCAAGTATGGGTTTCATCTTAATGTGTCACAATTACACCAGTTTGTCTTGCAGGCACTTTGGTTGTAAGTCACAGTGTTTGTAGTGGGTGATATTGATGCCTTTCTTCTCTGGTAACGTGTAGAGTAACTTCCAGGATCATGAACAGTAGGAGTAATGTTTCTCATTAGGCAACATCTCAACTTTTCCATGTTTAATCAAATTTTCATTGTTGAATGAGCTATATAAGTGTTGTCTTTGGCAATAGGGCCTTACCATCAGATAGTAGTGAGCAACCAATAGCCTTGGCAATAGCTGTGATATTTGGGGGGGGGGTGCTTTCATGGGCTCCTTGGCCAATGACTGAACAAAATGTAAACTATTCCCAGCAGCAGAGGATTTACTTGGCGGATTAAGATGTCTAGCTGGTAAGCACTGCACTCAGGGTCAGCCGCTTTGGACCCAGAGAAGAGCATGTCTGATTGCATGCGGGTTGATGCCCCAGGTCCCGCCTCTGAGAAAAAGGTATCGGACAGGTCTGATGCTCTTTGGGTGGATGACACCTAAATGAACATCAGTACAAAGTCCCAATTTATTTCTAATATCAGAGATCAGACCTCTACTCTTGCCTGATGCGTCTAAAACAAAAAAGGGGGAACTGTAGAGAGCTGCGGAATGCTATGCCTTAAAGATGGAGCTGGTTTCCGCCTTCCACCTTCCTGATGGTGAGTGCTCTCTGTCACGAACAATTCCACATTTGGCTAAGGCTGAGGATCTGGCTTGCTTCCATGTATGTGGACCTATCTGCATTGCCCACGTGGCACGCCTGGGTTGGCTACCCAGAGGCTATTTAAGCTGTGGGCTGGCTTTCCCCAGGGCCAGAAGATTGTTCAAGGTTCCTGAATAAACTGCACTGAAAAAAAAAAAAAAACATGGGTTCTACATATTTGAGATCATGTCTGCAAGGTTAAAAGGCAGTTGCTGAGGCATCTCCCTAGCTCCAATAATTTCTTTTTAAATAAAAAGTTTCCAAATGAAAAAAAAAAAGATGTCTAGCTGGAGCAGTGTGTCCTTCATTATTTGGTGACTTCATATATATATATATATATATATATATATATATATGCCTTTAGATAACATCGTCATATAAAAGAAAATATACAATATTTGTCTTTTAGGGTCTGGGTTCCCTTAGGATATTTTCTTCCTAGTTCTATCCTTTTATCTGCAAATTTTATTTTTTAACAGTTGAATAATATTTTATTGTGTAAATGCATGCATTTTCATCATCCACTAGATGTCATCAGTTGATGGACATTTAGGTTACTTCCAACTTCTCACTATTATGACTAGATCTACCAGAGTGGACGCAGGACTAGCCACAGGATTATCATCATGGATTGCTGCAGCCATGACTCATCTGAAGGAATGGGCGGGCATGGGAGCGTTAGCAGGCCTTCTGCTGTTGGTCTCCTTGGTTTGCCTGTGGTATATATGCAAGATTAGAGTCTCACAACAGCGTAATGCAGCCATGACCATTCAGGCCTTTACAGCCATTGAAGCAGGACAGTCTCCCCAAACATGGTTGGCTACCATAAAAAGCTAAAATGTTATGCTCAGGATGCGAGGCTAAGCACTGCACTCAGGGTCAGCCGCTTTCGACCCAGAGAAGAGCATGTCTGATTGCATGCGGGTTGATGCCCCAGGTCCCGCCTCTGAGAAAAAGGTATCAGACGGGTCTGATGCTCTTTGGGTGGATGACACCTAAATGAACATTGGTACAAAGTCCCAATTTATTTCTAATATCAGAGATCAGACCTCTACTCTTGCCTGATTCGTCTAAAACAAAAAAGGGGGAACTGTAGAGAGCTGCGGAATGCTATGCCTTAAAGATGGAGCTGGTTTCCGCCTTCCACCTTCCTGATGGTGAGTGCTCTCTGTCAGGAACAACTCCACATTTGGCTAAGGCCAAGGATCTGGCTTGCTTCCATGTATGTAGACCTATCTGCATTGCCCACATGGCATGCTGGGGTTGGCTTTCCCCAGGGTCAGATGATTGTTCAAGGTTCCTGAATAAACTGCATTGAAAAAAAAAAAAAGAAAAAAAAAAGAAAAAAAATTTTACATTTACACCAAAAAAAAAATAAATAAAATAAAATAAATCTTTAATCAAACAAGCAAAAAAAAAAAAAATCTAAAGAATCCTAGTAGTCTATACCATGAATTCCTTCTTCACCAAGAGAAACACATTACATGTGTATCAAAGAATAAGATTTTCAAAGAGTAGTAAACCTTTTTTCTTCCAAAAATGTTTCTACAAATGCTAATTCAAATGATAAAGATATTTTTGTTAGTAATTTCTTTTGCCTTATTTTTTTTCAAATTTATATGGAGCAGATATCATAGCAATGCCTGCTTGCTATCATCAGGATAGATTTGAGAATGCAATTTTTTTGTTATTTTTTTAAACCCATGCCAAGTCAAATCATATAAAGCTATGATCTTTGCCTCTTAAAAAAAAAGAAGTAAACATGGATGTAGTAAGATTTTAAGTCTTCAGCTATATGCCTAACAGTTGTATAGCTCGGTCTTGAGGTAGATCAGTTCTCAGCATTCTGAGGAACAAGCATACTGATGCCCACAGCGGCAGCACCATTTGCACCCCACTAGCAATGGATAAGTATTCATATATGTGTGTCAGTGTGCTGATATATGCTTGTGAATGCAGGTGTTCCCAGAGGCTAAAAAGGTATCATATCCCCCAGGGCTGGAATTGCAGGGTTGTGAGCTACCCAGTATGGGTTCTGGGTACTGAACTCTGGTCCTCTAGAAAGGCAGCACAGAGTTTAACTGCTGAACCATCTCTCTAGACCCATTCTGTCTCTTGCTTAACCACTCTGGCTAAAATTTCTACTGGAGTGGAAGTTTTTGGCTTCTTTGGAAACTCAGTTGTGTCACGTGAATGTTTTTTGTTTTGGTCCCAAGTAAAGGATGTGGGAATGTACCTCCCCTTGGGGTCACATGATGATTGTTAGCTGGAAACTATCTTGTGTGACGGGCTTGTTTTTGCTAGCTTTCGCTGTGTGGAATCTGAGAAGGGATAAACAGACAGTGAGATAAAACTTTTTGCATTTCAGTTCTTTGCAACAGTTCACCTCACTTTGCTGGCAGAGAACTTTTCTTGCTGCTTTCTCAGAGTTTTGTTGATTCAGTGGACTTGTGCTGTTGGGGCAGAGTCTAGCCACTTTGCTTAGTAGTACCACGGCTGTTGCTGTTGTTTGCTGTTTGATGCTGCTGCTGTGGTTTGCTGCTTTGCTATTTGATTGGACTGGTAGTACCCTGACAACTGAGATTATTATATTCTCAAAGAACCCAAGGTCCCTAATCTGCAGGAAGTAGCTAAAAGAGTTCTACAAGGAGAAAAGAGGGACCAAGTCAGGAGCCTGACACAGAGGACGTCTGAAAGGCTCTGCCCTGCAGACTATCAATGCAGATTCTGAGACTTATGGGCAACCTTTGGGCAGAGTGCAGGGAATCTTAGGAAAGAAGTGGGAAGCAGTAAGATCTGGAGAGGATAGGAACTCCACAAGGAGAGCAACAGAACCAAAAAATCTGAGCAGAGGGGTCTTTCCTGATTCTGATACTCCAACCAAGGCCTATGCATGGAGATAACCTAAGACCCCTGCACAGATGTAGCCCATGGCAGTTCAATATCCAAGTGGGTTCCATTGTAGTAGGAACAGGGACTGTCTCTGACATGAACTGATTGGCCTGCTCTTTAATTACCTCCCCCTGAGGGGGAAGCAGCATTACCATGCCACAGAAGAAGACAATGCAGCCACTCCTGATGAGACCTAATTGACTGGGATCAGAAGGAAGGAAAAGAAGACCTCCCCTATCAGTGGACTTGGGGAGGGGCATGCATGCAGAGGGTGGAGGAGGGGAGGGATTGGGACAGGAGGAGGGAGGAACCACAGGGGGATACAAAGTGAATAAAGTGTAATTAATAGATAATTAAAAAAAAAAGAGTTCTACTGCCTACTAATCTCCTACCTTAGATGGGGGGGGGTGATTAGAAGGGAGGTAGAGTTGTTTAAGAACCTTAAATAAAGTAGTTGATTGAAAAATATCTGAGCCTACATTCTAGTAGTGTTTAATAATGGTGAAGTGGACTTCCTTGTGTTGTTCTTGTTCTTAGATCTTTTTATTATTTGATGCTCATTGTGGGTTTGTTAAACATAGTGTATATTTGTTGTTATAATAATTCCATAGTTAATTTGTTTAGAAGTTTTTTATCATGAAGGGATTTTGAATTTATTGTATGTTCTTTCCTTCATCCATTGAAATGGTTGAATCATCTTCATCTTTCATTGAGTTTGTGTGTCATCTTATATTTTGATCGTGTGGATTTTAGTTTATTATCTAGGTAAAGCTCTATGAACATTGTGGAATATTCCAGTAGATAGATTGCCCACAGCCATAAAGGTAGAGTTTGGTAGGACTCTCACTCTTAGCATAAAAAGGTACAACCTACAGGTGACTCCTCTGGAGTTGTGGAGCTATAGGTGGCAGATGCCAATATCCATTTCTCAGTTTGATTCTGGCCCATATCTCTGGTTCTTACAATGTTCCACTATGTTTTCCTCATAATATATCTATTTTATCTACTGATTTTGTTTCTTCTTGCAGTAGAGGTGATGGTATGGTACCTCAGTTCCACCATTTTGAAACATCAGGGTTAGTGGCTTTATAAAATCACCCAGGAAATTCTCCTCAGTTTGAATTCATAAGGAAGGTCAAGAAAACAGTTTGAATTAGGGGTAAAGAAGAAGAATGGAACATAAAATTCTATCTAGGAAATTGATGCTCTTTTACTAAGCATGCTTTGTTTGGGCTTTTCTTTGTAACTGTGAACTGGGGAGAAAAATTTTAAACCCTTAACTAGTTTTGACATTCTAAAAATTATCATTGGCATAACAGTAGTAATAAACTTTCTGCTGAAGTTAATAGCTTGTGTGTATTTTTCTGAGTTTTCTTACTATTCACAACAACTTCATGAATTTTCTTCTTTTAGTCCAGAATGTATTAATTGCTTTTATTCTATAGATAATGTAGGGGTTCCATGACTTCTACTGATATAGATATCTCTATTCATGTATTTGACAGAAAGAGTCTATAGCACATAAATCTTACTCTCAGAGTGCAGAGTATATTAGGAATAGCCTAATGGAACTATATTTAATATTGGCTGAGTTGATAATGATTAATTAAAGTATCTCCAGTGAATGCAATGGAAAGTCTTTCTGTAAATTATCTGGACAATAATTTAAAGGAGAAAATGACTAAATATGGTTGATTTTTTTCCTTTCCTTTGACTCTGTATTGTTAGCATCTGACTGTTTTACTGTTACTAGTTACACAGAGGTGGAAGAAAAGTGCAGTAATGTCTGTACAGATAAAAAATGAAAAAAAATGTTCAGATGAAAAGTTTATTGTCAATTATAATCCAATACAATTTTCTGGTTTCTGTATCTAAGAAATCATGACAATAAATTTAAGAGTAATAGAATTTTAATGGTAACACAAAAGATGAAAATAATCTGAATCTCCACCCAGGAAAAAATCAAATTCTTTGTCCAGAACATGTAATATGTTATACCATTACTAGAAAAATTGTGACTTTTAAGCTATGACCTTTGCTTCTTGGATAAAGTTTTAATGATGAATTAAAACTGTATGAGGAAAACCCAAATTCTTGTCTTAGAGAAGTTTTAAATGTTAATTTTAATTCCCAAACACCAAAATCATATACACTTTGATTGTGTACTTCTGAATATAGTTCCAATACTTTAACTTATTTCATTTAATTTCTTTTATCCAAGAAGATCAGTGACTTTAGAGTACTACAAAAATATCTTGCACCAAACAACATTAAATTTAGTAATACAATTAATATGAAAGAATATACCACCTACTGCCAGAATAAGGAATCATGTTAAACATTTTATTGTCTTACAAAGCATCCCCTTTATTCCTTGGTTTAGTTCTTAACTTGCTTTATCATGCTTATTACTGGCTTCTCAATCAAAGTAAGAGTATCTTTGTTCTTGGACATACGTATATAGTGGAGTGGTGCTCTCTAAGTAGGCAGAACTTGAATTCATTCCCCCCATTTCATGGCAACTTCTGGCTCCTGTCTTCTTGTCATCTACAAACTGATTACAATTTCTGATTCTCCCTGAAAGCTTATATCCCGGCTCCTGCCCTAGTCTTCCTTCACTCACTATGGTTGCACTTGGTAAATATTCATACTCTTCAGTTCCCATACAGTATAAACTGTGAACAGAGTTGTTGGAAAAATGTCTTTGATTGCTTTTTTTGCTGTCACTTGACAGCTGGTAGCTATCACTTGACTGGATATGGCTACACACTTGGCTATCATTAGTGTTGAATCCATATTGACTTCCAATTGGATTGGTTTCTGAATATTCCTGAAATGATATATATGGACTATAGTTAAAACCAGTCTGGTCCACTGGCTGGCTTTGAGTAGTTTCTTCATTTTCTTTATTACTGTATTCATATTTAACATTACTATAATTTGAATGTTCAGGTTGGACTACAGAATGACCAGGACTAGAAACAGCATTTCTAGGTGTATTAGATTCAAATAGATTATAGTAATCAACTGGCTGCGTAAAACCTGTGTATGACTCTCTATGTTTGAGATCTAGAGCTTCAGTTCCTTTAATTCCATTTGATCTTCCATGGTCAGGTAGAGAGAAGGACTGTCCATCTGGTGACACATCTGTATTTGTGATTCTTTCTGACCAACAAAGACTGGAATTTATGCTTTTCCTAATGCCTCCAGAAGGTCCATATCCTGACTCTCCATAATCATATTCTTCCCTACCATAGCTGCCATGTCTCCAATGTTGACTAGAATCAGAATGATTTCTACTACTGGGAGAACTAAAATTCTTTCTCCGAGAAGGGCCACGTCCTCTATGTGATTGTTGTATAATACTATCCCTTGACTGCCAATGAGTACTATGTGATACTCTATGACTGAACTGAGAATGCCTTTGAGGACTTCCATGTCTTCCCTGAATTGACTCTCTTTGCTGCTGTCCACGCTGACCATGGGAGGATATTCTATGCCTCTGTGAACTTTCTGAGTGCTCCTCACCTTCACTGATATCAGACTGATTTGGAGACCTACTTGGAGATCTACCAGAGCCTGAACTGGAGGGCTGCTGATGCCCGGACTCAGGATGTTGCCTGCTATGCTGGGTCTGCCTCTGAAGACTTCCATGTCTTCCCTGAATTGACTCTCTTTGCTGCTGTCCACGCTGACCATGGGAGGATATTCTGTGCCTCTGTGAACCTTCTGAGTGCTCTTCACCTTCACTGATATCAGGCTGGTTTGGAGACCTTCTTGGAGGTCTTCCAGAGCCTGAACTGGAGGGCTGCTGATGCCCAGACTCAGGATGTTGACTGCTATGCTGGGGCTGCCTTTGAGGACCCCCCTGTCTGCCCTTTACTGACTCTCTTTGCTGCTGTTCACGCTGACCATGGGAGGATATTCTATGCCTCTGTGAACTTTCTGAGTGCTCCTCACCTTCACTGATCTCAGACTGATTTGGAGACCTACTTGGAGGTCTTCCAGAGCCTGAACTGGAGGGCTGCTGATGCCCAGACTCAGGATGTTGACTGCTATGCTGGGGCTGCCTCTGAGGACTTCCATGTCTTTCCTGAATTGACTCTCTTTGCTGCTGTCCATGCTGACCATGGGAGGATATTCTGTGCCTCTGTGAACCTTCTGAGTGCTCCTCACCTTCACTGCTATCAGGCTGGTTTGGAGGGCTTCTTGGAGGTCTTCCAGAGCCTGAACTGGAGGGCTGCTGATGCCCAGACTCAGGATGTTGACTGGGATGCTGGGGCTGCCTCTGAGGACTTCCATGTCTTCCCTGAATTGACTCTCTTTGCTGCTGTCCACGCTGACCATGGGAGGATATTCTGTGCCTCTGTGAACCTTCTGAGTGCTCCTCACCTTCACTGATCTCAGACTGATTTGGAGACCTTCTTGGAGGTCTTCGAGAGCCTGAACTGGAGGGCTGCTGATGCCCAGACTCAGGATGTTGACTGCTATGCTGGGGCTGCCTCTGAGGACTTCCATGTCTTCCCTGAATTGACTCTCTTTGCTGCTGTCCATGCTGACCATGCGAGGATATTCTATGCCTCTGTGAACTTTCTGAGTGCTCCTCACCTTCACTGATCTCAGACTGATTTGGAGACCTACTTGGAGGTCTTCCAGAGCCTGAACTGGAGGGCTGCTGATGCCCAGACTCAGGATGTTGACTGCTATGCTGGGGCTGCCTCTGAGGACTTCCATGTCTTCCCTGAACTGACTCTCTTTGCTGCTGTCCACTCTGACCATGGGAGGATATTCTGTGCCTCTGTGAACCTTCTGAGTGCTCCTCACCTTCACTGCTATCAGGCTGGTTTGGAGACCTTCTTGGAGGTCTTCCAGAGCCTGAACTGGAGGGCTGCTGATGCCCGGACTCAGGATGTTGACTGCTATGCTGGGGCTGCCTTTGAGGACCCCCCTGTCTGCCCTTTACTGACTCTCTTTGCTGCTGTCCATGCTGACCATGGGTGGATATTCTATGCCTCTGTGAACTTTCTGAGTGCTCCTCACCTTCACTGATCTCAGACTGATTTGGAGACCTACTTGGAGGACTTCCAGAGCCTGAACTGGAGGGCTGCTGATGCCCAGACTCAGGATGTTGACTGCTATGCTGGGGCTGCCTCTGAGGACTTCCATGTCTTCCCTGAATTGACTCTCTTTGCTGCTGTCCACGCTGACCATGGGAGGATATTCTGTGCCTCTGTGAACCTTCTGAGTGCTCCTCACCTTCACTGCTATCAGGCTGGTTTGGAGACCTTCGTGGAGGTCTTCCAGAGCCTGAACTGGAGGGCTGCTGATGCCCAGACTCAGGATGTTGCCTGCTATGCTGGGGCTGCCTCTGAGGACTACCATGTCTTCCCTGAACTGACTCTCTTTGCTGCTGTCCACGCTGACCATGGGAGGATATTCTGTGCCTCTGTGAACCTTCTGAGTGCTCCTCACCTTCACTGCTATCAGGCTGGTTTGGAGACCTTCTTGGAGGTCTTCCAGAGCCTGAACTGGAGGGCTGCTGATGCCCAGACTCAGGATGTTGACTGCTATGCTGGGGCTGCCTCTGAGGACTTCCATATCTTCCCTGAATTGACTCTCTTTGCTGCTGTCCACGCTGACCATGGGAGGATATTCTGTGCCTCTGTGAACCTTCTGAGTGCTCCTCACCTTCACTGCTATCAGGCTGGTTTGGAGACCTTCTTGGAGGTCTTCCAGAGCCTGAACTGGAGGGCTGCTGATGCCCAGACTCAGGATGTTGACTGGGATGCTGGGGCTGCCTCTGAGGACTTCCATGTCTTCCCTGAATTGACTCTCTTTGCTGCTGTCCACGCTGACCATGGGAGGATATTCTGTGCCTCTGTGAACCTTCTGAGTGCTCCTCACCTTCACTGCTATCAGGCTGGTTTGGAGACCTTCTTGGAGGTCTTCCAGAGCCTGAACTGGAGGGCTGCTGATGCCCAGACTCAGGATGTTGCCTGCTATGCTGGGGCTGCCTCTGAGGACTTCCATGTCTTCCCTGAATTGACTCTCTTTGCTGCTGTCCACGCTGACCATGGGAGGATATTCTGTGCCTCTGTGAACCTTCTGAGTGCTCCTCACCTTCACTGCTATCAGGCTGGTTTGGAGACCTTCTTGGAGGTCTTCCAGAGCCTGAACTGGAGGGCTGCTGATGCCCAGACTCAGGATGTTGACTGCTATGCTGGGGCTGCCTTTGAGGACCCCCCTGTCTGCCCTTTACTGACTCTCTTTGCTGCTGTCCATGCTGACCATGGGTGGATATTCTATGCCTCTGTGAACTTTCTGAGTGCTCCTCACCTTCACTGATCTCAGACTGATTTGGAGACCTTCTTGGAGGTCTTCCAGAGCCTGAACTGGAGGGCTGCTGATGCCCAGACTCAGGATGTTGACTGCTATGCCGGGGCTGCCTCTGAGGACTTCCATGTCTTCCCTGAATTGACTCTCTTTGCTGCTGTCCACGCTGACCATGGGAGGATATTCTGTGCCTCTGTGAACCTTCTGAGTGCTCCTCACCTTCACTGCTATCAGGCTGGTTTGGAGACCTTCTTGGAGGTCTTCCAGAGCCTGAACTGGAGGGCTGCTGATGCCCAGACTCAGGATGTTGACTGCTATGCTGGGGCTGCCTTTGAGGACCCCCCTGTCTGCCCTTTACTGACTCTCTTTGCTGCTGTCCATGCTGACCATGGGTGGATATTCTATGCCTCTGTGAACTTTCTGAGTGCTCCTCACCTTCACTGATCTCAGACTGATTTGGAGACCTTCTTGGAGGTCTTCCAGAGCCTGAACTGGAGGGCTGCTGATGCCCAGACTCAGGATGTTGACTGCTATGCTGGGGCTGCCTCTGAGGACTTCCATGTCTTCCCTGAATTGACTCTCTTTGCTGCTGTCCATGCTGACCATGGGAGGATATTCTGTGCCTCTGTGAACCTTCTGAGTGCTCCTCACCTTCACTGCTATCAGGCTGGTTTGGAGGGCTTCTTGGAGGTCTTCCAGAGCCTGAACTGGAGGGCTGCTGATGCCCAGACTCAGGATGTTGACTGCTATGCTGGGGCTGCCTCTGAGGACTTCCATGTCTTCCCTGAATTGACTCTCTTTGCTGCTGTCCACGCTGACCATGGGAGGATATTCTGTGCCTCTGTGAACCTTCTGAGTGCTCCTCACCTTCACTGCTATCAGGCTGGTTTGGAGACCTTCGTGGAGGTCTTCCAGAGCCTGAACTGGAGGGCTGCTGATGCCCAGACTCAGGATGTTGCCTGCTATGCTGGGGCTGCCTCTGAGGACTACCATGTCTTCCCTGAACTGACTCTCTTTGCTGCTGTCCACGCTGACCATGGGAGGATATTCTGTGCCTCTGTGAACCTTCTGAGTGCTCCTCACCTTCACTGCTATCAGGCTGGTTTGGAGACCTTCTTGGAGGTCTTCTAGAGCCTGAACTGGAGGGCTGCTGATGCCCAGACTCAGGATGTTGCCTGCTATGCTGGGGCTGCCTCTGAGGACTTCCATGTCTTCCCTGAATTGACTCTCTTTGCTGCTGTCCACGCTGACCATGGGAGGATATTCTGTGCCTCTGTGAACCTTCTGAGTGCTCCTCACCTTCACTGCTATCAGGCTGGTTTGGAGACCTTCTTGGAGGTCTTCCAGAGCCTGAACTGGAGGGCTGCTGATGCCCAGACTCAGGATGTTGACTGGGATGCTGGGGCTGCCTCTGAGGACTTCCATGTCTTCCCTGAATTGACTCTCTTTGCTGCTGTCCACGCTGACCATGGGAGGATATTCTGTGCCTCTGTGAACCTTCTGAGTGCTCCTCACCTTCACTGCTATCAGGCTGGTTTGGAGACCTTCTTGGAGGTCTTCCAGAGCCTGAACTGGAGGGCTGCTGATGCCCAGACTCAGGATGTTGACTGCTATGCTGGGGCTGCCTCTGAGGACTTCCATGTCTTCCCTGAATTGACTCTCTTTGCTGCTGTCCACGCTGACCATGGGAGGATATTCTGTGCCTCTGTGAACCTTCTGAGTGCTCCTCACCTTCACTGCTATCAGGCTGGTTTGGAGACCTTCTTGGAGGTCTTCCAGAGCCTGAACTGGAGGGCTGCTGATGCCCAGACTCAGGATGTTGACTGCTATGCTGGGGCTGCCTTTGAGGACCCCCCTGTCTGCCCTTTACTGACTCTCTTTGCTGCTGTCCATGCTGACCATGGGTGGATATTCTATGCCTCTGTGAACTTTCTGAGTGCTCCTCACCTTCACTGCTCTCAGACTGATTTGGAGACCTTCTTGGAGGTCTTCCAGAGCCTGAACTGGAGGGCTGCTGATGCCCAGACTCAGGATGTTGACTGCTATGCTGGGGCTGCCTCTGAGGACTTCCATGTCTTCCCTGAATTGACTCTCTTTGCTGCTGTCCACGCTGACCATGGGAGGATATTCTGTGCCTCTGTGAACCTTCTGAGTGCTCCTCACCTTCACTGCTATCAGGCTGGTTTGGAGACCTTCTTGGAGGTCTTCCAGAGCCTGAACTGGAGGGCTGCTGATGCCCAGACTCAGGATGTTGACTGCTATGCTGGGGCTGCCTTTGAGGACCCCCCTGTCTGCCCTTTACTGACTCTCTTTGCTGCTGTCCATGCTGACCATGGGTGGATATTCTATGCCTCTGTGAACTTTCTGAGTGCTCCTCACCTTCACTGATCTCAGACTGATTTGGAGACCTTCTTGGAGGTCTTCCAGAGCCTGAACTGGAGGGCTGCTGATGCCCAGACTCAGGATGTTGACTGCTATGCTGGGGCTGCCTCTGAGGACTTCCATGTCTTCCCTGAATTGACTCTCTTTGCTGCTGTCCATGCTGACCATGCGAGGATATTCTATGCCTCTGTGAACTTTCTGAGTGCTCCTCACCTTCACTGATCTCAGACTGATTTGGAGACCTACTTGGAGGTCTTCCAGAGCCTGAACTGGAGGGCTGCTGATGCCCAGACTCAGGATGTTGACTGCTATGCTGGGGCTGCCTCTGAGGACTTCCATGTCTTCCCTGAATTGACTCTCTTTGCTGCTGTCCACTCTGACCATGGGAGGATATTCTGTGCCTCTGTGAACCTTCTGAGTGCTCCTCACCTTCCCTGCTATCAGGCTGGTTTGGAGACCTTCTTGGAGGTCTTCCAGAGCCTGAACTGGAGGGCTGCTGATGCCCAGACTCAGGATGTTGACTGCTATGCTGGGGCTGCCTTTGAGGACCCCCCTGTCTGCCCTTTACTGACTCTCTTTGCTGCTGTCCATGCTGACCATGGGTGGATATTCTATGCCTCTGTGAACTTTCTGTGTGCTCCTCACCTTCACTGATCTCAGACTGATTTGGAGACCTTCTTGGAGGTCTTCCAGAGCCTGAACTGGAGGGCTGCTGATGCCCAGACTCAGGATGTTGACTGCTATGCTGGGGCTGCCTCTGAGGACTTCCATGTCTTCCCTGAATTGACTCTCTTTGCTGCTGTCCACGCTGACCATGGGAGGATATTCTGTGCCTCTGTGAACCTTCTGAGTGCTCCTCACCTTCACTGCTATCAGGCTGGTTTGGAGACCTTCTTGGAGGTCTTCCAGAGCCTGAACTGGAGGGCTGCTGATGCCCAGACTCAGGATGTTGACTGCTATGCTGGGGCTGCCTCTGAGGACTTCCATGTCTTCCCTGAATTGACTCTCTTTGCTGCTGTCCATGCTGACCATGCGAGGATATTCTATGCCTCTGTGAACTTTCTGAGTGCTCCTCACCTTCACTGATCTCAGACTGATTTGGAGACCTACTTGGAGGTCTTCCAGAGCCTGAACTGGAGGGCTGCTGATGCCCAGACTCAGGATGTTGACTGCTATGCTGGGGCTGCCTCTGAGGACTTCCATGTCTTCCCTGAATTGACTCTCTTTGCTGCTGTCCACGCTGACCATGGGAGGATATTCTGTGCCTCTGTGAACCTTCTGAGTGCTCCTCACCTTCCCTGCTATCAGGCTGGTTTGGAGACCTTCTTGGAGGTCTTCCAGAGCCTGAACTGGAGGGCTGCTGATGCCCAGACTCAGGATGTTGACTGCTATGCTGGGGCTCCCTTTGAGGACCCCCCTGTCTGCCCTTTACTGACTCTCTTTGCTGCTGTCCATGCTGACCATGGGTGGATATTCTATGCCTCTGTGAACTTTCTGAGTGCTCCTCACCTTCACTGATTTCAGACTGATTTGGAGACCTTCTTGGAGGTCTTCCAGAGCCTGAACTGGAGGGCTGCTGATGCCCAGACTCAGGATGTTGCCTGCTATGCTGGGGCTGCCTCTGAGGACTTCCATGTCTTCCCTGAATTGACTCTCTTTGCTGCTGTCCATGCTGACCATGCGAGGATATTCTGTGCCTCTGTGAACCTTCTGAATGCTCCTCACCTTCACTGCTATCAGGCTGGTTTGGAGACCTTCTTGGAGGTCTTCCAGAACCTGAACTGGAGGGCTGCTGATGCCCAGACTCAGGATGTTGCCTGCTATGCTGGGGCTGCCTCTGAGGACTACCATGTCTTCTCTGAATTGACTCTCTTTGCTGCTGTCCACGCTGACCATGGGAGGATATTCTGTGCCTCTGTGAACCTTCTGAGTGCTCCTCACCTTCACTGCTATCAGGCTGGTTTGGATACCTTCTTGGAGGTCTTCCAGAGCCTGAAATGGAGGGCTGCTGATGCCCAGACTCAGGATGTTGACTGCTATGCTGGGGCTGCCTCTGAGGACTTCCATGTCTTCCCTGAATTGACTCTCTTTGCTGCTGTCCACGCTGACCATGGGAGGATATTCTGTGCCTCTGTGAACCTTCTGAGTGCTCCTCACCTTCACTGCTATCAGGCTGGTTTGGAGACCTTCTTGGAGGTCTTCCAGAGCCTGAACTGGAGGGCTGCTGATGCCCAGACTCAGGATGTTGACTGCTATGCTGGGGCTGCCTCTGAGGACTTCCATGTCTTCCCTGAACTGACTCTCTTTGCTGCTGTCCATGCTGACCATGGGAGGATATTCTGTGCCTCTGTGAACCTTCTGAGTGCTCCTCACCTTCACTGCTATCAGGCTGGTTTGGATACCTTCTTGGAGGTCTTCCAGAGCCTGAACTGTAGGGCTGCTGATGCCCATACTCAGGATGTTGACTGCTATGCTGGGGCTGCCTCTGAGGTTTTCCATGTCTTCCCTGAATTGACTCTCTTTGCTGCTGTCCATGCTGACCATGGGAGGATATTCTATGCCTCTGTGAACCTTCTGAGTGCTCCTCACCTTCACTGCTATCAGGCTGGTTTGGATACCTTCTTGGAGGTCTTCCAGAGCCTGAAATGGAGGGCTGCTGATGCCCAGACTCAGGATGTTGACTGCTATGCTCTGGCTGCCTCTGAGGACTTCCATGTCTTCCCTGAATTGACTCTCTTTGCTGCTGTCCATGCTGACCATGGGAGGATATTCTGTGCCTCTGTGAACCTTCTGAGTGCTCCTCACTTTCACTGCTATCAGGCTGGTTTGGAGACCTTCTTGGAGGTCTTCCAGAGCCTGAAATGGAGGGCTGCTGATGCCCAGACTCAGGATGTTGACTGCTATGCTGCGGCTGCCTCTGAGGACTTCCATGTCTTCCCTGAATTGACTCTCTTTGCTGCTGTCCACACTGACCATGACCATGGGAGGATATTCTGTGCCTCTGTGAACCTTCTGAGTGCTCCTCACCTTCACTGCTATCAGGCTGGTTTGGATACCTTCTTGGAGGTCTTCCAGAGCCTGAAATGGAGGGCTGCTGGTGCCCAGACTCAGGATGTTGACTGCTATGCTGGGGCTGCCTCTGAGGACTTCCATGTCTTCCCTGAACTGACTCTCTTTGCTGCTGTCCACACTGACCATGACCATGGGAGGATATTCTATGCCTCTGTGAACCTTCTGAGTGCTCCTCACCTTCACTGCTATCAGGCTGGTTTGGAGACCTTCTTGGAGGTCTTCCAGATCCTGAACTGGAGGGCTGCTGATGCCCAGACTCAGGATGTTGACTGCTATGCTGGGGCTGAGCAGTACCAGAGCCGTGCTCCCCAAAACCAGACCCATGCTGCCCAAAGCCAGATGAATGACTTGAGCCCCATCTGTGATGCCCAAATCCAGATGACTCTCCTGATCCAGATCCATGCTGCCTTTGACTAGATGACTGACCGGAACCAGACCCATGCTGCTCAAAGCCAGATAACTTTCCTGAGCCAGCCCCATGCTGCCAAGAGCTAGATGATTTACCTGAGCCAGATCCATGTTGTGGAGAACTAGAAGACTCACCAGATCCAGATCCATACCCCCCAAAGCCAGGTGATTGACCTGAGCCAGATCCATGGTGGCCAGAACTAGATGACTGACCAGAACCAAACCGATGCTCCCAAGATCTAGATGACTGACCTGAGCCAGATCCATACTTAGGAGAACTAGACGACTGACCAGTACCAGATTCATGCTGCCCAAACCCAGACCCATGGTGCCAAGAGCTAGATGACTGACCCGAGCCAGATCCATAATGTGGAGAACTAGATGACTGACCAGCACTAGACCCATGCTGCCCAAACCCAGACCCATGCTGCCCAAAGCCAGATGACTGACTTGAGCCCCATCTGTGATGCTCAGAACTAGATGACTGACCAGAACCAGACCCATGCTGCCCAAACCCAGACCCTTGCTGCCAAGAGCTAGATGACTGACCTGAGCCAGATCCATATTGTGGAGAACTAGACGACTGACCAGATCCAGACCCATACTCCCCAAAGCCAGAAGACTGACCTGAACCAGATCTGTGATGCCCAGAACTAGATGACTGACCAGAACCAAACCCATGCTGCCCAAAGCCAGATGATTGTCCTGATCCAGCCCCATGCTGCTCAGAGCCAGTTGGCTGACCTGATCCAGATCTATGATACCCAGAGCCAGATGACTGACCTGAGCCAGCCCCATGCTGCCCAAAGCCAGATGACTGATGTGAGCCAGACTCATGATGCCCCAAACCAGAGGACTGACTCAATCCAGACTCATGTTGACTACAACTTGAGGATTGACCTGATGAAGTACCACATTGCTCACAACATGACTGACCTGATCTGTGTCCATATTGTTGAAAGCCAGAGGACTGTCTTGAATTTGTTCCATGTTGTTCACTGCAGGATGACTGCCCTAAACCAGACCCATGCAGACCACATTTGGAAAATTCATTTGAACTATACCCATTTTGATGAGAGCTTGAAGAGTGTCCACAGGAACTTGTTCCATGTTGACCACAACCAGAAGTTTGAGTTGCTCCAGTCCCATATTGTCCACAGCAAGAAGAATGACTTGAACCCAATTTTTCTTGTCTTCCACAGTTTTGTTGTTGAACACCTTGTTTAGAGCCACACCTTCTCTGACTAGAAGACCAGCTACAGGATCTAGGTTTAGGTTGACAACATCTAGAGGACTGATCTTCAGAGACACATCCATAACCTTGTCCTCCACCGGTTCCTGATTGACAACTTGACTGGGTACAGCAAGATTGATTTCCTTTTCTTTCGGATCTACCTGCCTGACAAGAATTTGAAGCATTTTGTGGTCTGCAGCACTTACTAGAGTTGCTGTTACCACATGCATGGCTTTGTATCTTACTGTTTTTTGAACTTGTAGAACTAGGCCCAAGATTTTGTTCTCCACCCTTACTTGACTGAGTAGACTTTGATCCATGTTTCTCCAGTCCATGTGACACTCCACTATGACCTTTTCTTCCCTGACTGTTTAAGCTATATCCAGGTTCATCGTCTTCTCCAGATTCTCTAGAGGAGCTATCAGGTGACTTGTTTCTGTTTTCTTCTAGCTCTTCAGATCTGGAACCATATTTCTCTTTGTTACTATGCCAAGAGTGACCAGAGCTAGACCCCTGGTGTTTTTCCCTAGCTTCTACTGAGCTGGATAATTCACCTTGCTGTTCCAACTTCCTAGAGTTGGACCTACGTCTATGCTTTGCAGGTCCCCTTGAGCCCCCAGAACTATGTCCATGCTCCTCTTCTCCCTCACTCCAACTTGAATGTCTGAAATTTGATTTCTGTCTTGGTGTCTCCTCTTCCTCCTCTGTTTCGCTTTCTTCCTTTCGGTGTTGATGGCCACGCCTATGCTTCTTTGACCCTGAAGCTTTACAGTATTCTTTTCCAAGAACCTTGTTGCAAGCCAAAGCTAGTTTGAATACCATCAGAAGAAACTCAGTAAAGTCTAATCTTCGGTCATGATCTCGATCCAGCATATGCATGATGACATCTACTGTGTCTGGATCATCTGGGTTCTGTATACAGAAAACATATCAAGGAAGACATGGTCAGCCCAGCCACATTTTCAGCTAAAGCAACCTACTAGCACCTAGTATATTTGTGTACTGTGTGTTATATGATTTTAATCCATTTGGTCATTACTTTAGGTTAATAGGACCTAGAATATGTGAAGGATTAAATAAAAAAATAAAGACTACTGTGATTTGTGAAAGAAGATATCCTAAGGAACTAAGCCTAAGTACTTAGGTCATGACATATGGAAAGCATGGAACAAACCAACTTCAGTTGGTTTCAACTGGCATATATATATTTTAGTTTTACATACATTTAATCATAAATATTTATGTATCTGCCTTCAGATATGTTAAATTCATTAGTTAAATATTTGCTAAATAGTAAAAAATAATACATATACTTTGTTTTCAAATACATCTTCTTGGCCACTTGTTGACTCTACTTTCTATGACATTCCTTTATAATATTGTT
Source organism: Meriones unguiculatus (assembly GCF_030254825.1). Lineage (NCBI taxonomy): Eukaryota > Metazoa > Chordata > Mammalia > Rodentia > Muridae > Meriones > Meriones unguiculatus. The sequence goes on along the minus strand of NC_083358.1, from coordinate 111,236,795 downwards.
CCCCATTTTTTGGGATCATTAGTAAATTAATTAATTAACTAATTAATTTAGCATGCATTTACTTCTTTACATGGAATGTGAAGTTTGAGTGCATGAGAACATTGGAGTCTAAGTAGAAGAACAGAGGAAAGTGTGGAAGAAACAACTGCCTTTAAAAAAATATATGCAGACTAATAGACTTACGATATCCTAGCTCAAAAGATTATTACTTTGGTTTTCTCAAAATCAGCTGGGGCTGTGAACTTTCTAGGTAGCTAATCTTGGTCTTAGAACTCATACAAACCCCCAATGTCCTTCAGACTTAACATATACCTTCAGAATTGGCCGGAACTCCTTCTCCAGCAGTTCCTTTAGCTCATCCTTGCTCAGTGTGCCACATTCTCCATCTTGCTTGGTGTATTTGTAAAATATGTCAATGACTGTGACAACACTTCTTAAGAGGTCTGTCATCTTTGTTTTTTTTGTTTTTTTTTTGTTTTTTTTTTTCAAGTTTAAATGAACCTAGAGAGAGAAAGGAACAAAGTTATATAAAGAAAGACAGAGAGAGGCCTCATTTTCTTTTAATTTACCAACAGGACTTATTTTAATACAATGCAGTGGTTCTCAACCTTCCTAGTTGTCTGACCCTTTAATACAGTTCCTCATGTTGTGATAAGCCCCCGTAAAATTATTTTTCATTGCTATTTCATAATTGTAATTTTGCTACTGCTACGAGTTATAATGTAAGTATCTTATTTGCAGGATATCTGATATGCAACCTCTGTGAAAAGGTTGTTGGGCTCCCAAAGAGGTCGAGACCCACAGGTTGAGAACTACTGATAAAATAACTTTTAAAACATCTCCCCCCTCCTCCATCCTCAACATCTAAGTATGGTTCAGGATTTTTGTAATATAGTCAACACAAAGAAAACTTTGGGCATGTTACTGGCCCAACTGGGATGATCTCAGGTCCCCATGTTATTTGTCTTGAATATTCCTTATATAATATATTTTTGGGTAATTAAGTGTTCTGGTGATTACTCTGGGATCCCAAAGTTCCCAGTATCCTCTAGATACTATGACCCTAGTCTGTCTCATATCTTCTGTCCTCTTCTCTCCTATCCTTTTCTCTTCCACTCTATCCCTCTCCTTATCTCTTCTTTTCTCTTTTCTTCATTTTCATTTATTTTCTGGCATGTGTGTAATACATGTATGTTTTTCTGTGTATGTATGTACACATGTATGTTTGGGAACTGATGCACATATGTGGGCGTGTGTGTGGAAACCAGAGGCCAGCATTTAGTGTCTTCCTCAATCATCCTTCATACTGTTTTTATATTTTTCCTTTATGTGTGAGTGAATTATGTATGTGTATGTAAATGTATATATGATATGTGAGAACGTGTATGTGTGTTTTTATTTATAAATTTGTACAGACATATGTGTACCATGGTGCGTGTATGGAGATCCAAGGGCAACCTTAGTTGTTGCTTATTACCTTCCACTTTGTTTGAGTCATGGTTTTCTTTTTGTGTGTCGCTCCTCACTTCTTGCCAGACTAGCTGTAGGAACATTGAGACATCAGATGTTCACTCACCATGCCCACCTTTCTGTGGGTTCTAGGCACTTGAACTCAGGCCCTCACATTTGCAACATAAGTTCTTTAGACGCTAGGTCATTTTCTAAGCATTCTGCCTTATATCTTGAGACAAGGACCCTCAATGAACATGGAGCTTATTGGTTTGGTTAAATTGCCTAGCAAATGAGCTCTAGAGAGCCACCAGTGTCTCTTTAGCACAGCACCAGGGTTACAAACTGATGTTACCACTCCTAGCTTTTACATAGGTGCTGTGATCTGAACTCTGGTCCTCACACTCATGTGGCAGGCAGCTTATCTATTTTTTGCTCAGTTTCCTCTTTTCTTTCCTGTTTAAGTTCTTTGTTTTTTTTTTTTTTTTTTTTTTTTTTTTTTTTTTTTTAATATTTTTGAGACAGGATCTCATGTAGCTTAGGCTGGCCTCAAAAAGTTGCTTCATAACCAAGTCTGACCACTGACTCCTGATCTCCCTGCTTACACCTCCCAAGAATTACATGCTCCATCATTCCTAGCTGCGGCAAAAGTGATAGATACCTTACTATTAAAATCCTTTCTGTTCATCAGAATGCAAACTATATCCACAAGTCTCACAGAAAATAAAAAATGGACAGTGTGTTCATAATTTCTTGGTACTGTAGAATCTAAAGATAGCCTTTATCAAGGGCCAGAAACTCACTATCTTATCACTCAATTAAACACCATTTCTTTTAAAAGTTATCAATCAATTCAAGAATTTGAAAGTGTAGAATTAGAGCTCAAAGCTTTATGCACAAACACCGAATAAGAAAGAAACTATACCATATTACCAATCTTTTTCATATGTTTAGAAAAGGTCGCATGTGAAAAAACGAAAGAGTATGAGATGGCCTAGAATACTGATTCTCAACCTTCCTAATGCTGTGACCCTTTAATATAGTTCCTCATGTTGCGATGACCCCGAACCAAAAAAGTATTTTCATTGACACTTGATGATTATAAATTTGCTACCATTAAGAATTATAATCTGATATGCAGGATACCTGATAAGAGATCCCTGTGAAAGGGGTTGTGACCCACAGGTTGAGAACCACTGACCTACACGAAGACAGACTTCTACTGGATTTATACTCTTCAATAAAGGCAAATGTATTTCTAAAAACTCAAGAGTAAATTCATTTAATCAAACTAAACAGCAAACCAAAAATAAAAGAAGCAACAACAAAATTAAAAGTAGCAAAATATGGTACTCTGTATGTCTAAGCTCAGACTCATCTCAGGATATCTGGCACAAGAGTACCAAATGCCATAGATTTAAATTCCTCTCACCTGGTTCACCAAAGGAACAAGTAGGATAAGGCCTGATGCAGCTTGCAGGGTGTTGATGGACTGGAACACTGACCCTTATATAGCTTCTAGTTTGGGTGCTGTCTTCTGTGGGATGGTCTGATTCATTTGTAATCAAACTTAACTCCACCTCTTGCATGTTTATCTTCCTTCTTTACATTCTCGTCTGTAAGATGATTGCAGAAAAGGTAGTAATGGCCCCACCTTCCACAATGGAGACATGCTCTGGAATACTCTCCTGTAGGGTCATTCACAGTGAAAAGCAGAGAGTTTGTTCGACAGAATTTGTTTGTGCAATTGGTTTTCTTTACCACAGTGTTCAAAGAAGATAGCAGACTGTAATATACTTGGCAGGTGCACAAGAAAGTTTTTTTTTTTTAATTGCAAATAAACTCAGGTCACTAAGCTTACCCAACTCATGACTTTTGCAATGATAGTTACAATTTATTGAGAATTTACTGTGTTCAGATAGTGTGTTGAATATATCTCTCTTATCATGTTATCTGATAACATCTGCATGCGCATGGTTTGTCCCATATTACAGAAAAAGACATAGATTTAAAAGTCTTCAAAGTCATAGCTGTATGATAGAAGAACCAAGATTTGAACATATAACTATCTTATTGTAGTGCCAATGCTGTAACCATTATGTTAGCTTACCCTTATTACATAACCATTATGCAAAAAAATGAATCTGAGATTTATATAATATGTACACTGTTTTAAGAATGTCATGTCTACCGAAACACAAATAATATAAGCGAGTAATGTATGGAATGCTCAGGCAATGAAAGGAAGAAATATTCTCTGATCATGTGTAAGCTATTATTTTTGGCCAAGTATAGGGGCTATAAATCAAAGTAAGGTTCTCTGAACTCAGTGGCTGGCTCTTTGACCACCTTCTCCTAAGAGGGGGGCAGCCTTACCAGGCCACAGAGGAAGACTATGCAGACAGTCCTGATGAGACCTGATAGGCTAGGGTCAGATGGAAAGGGAGGAGGACCTCCCCTATCAGTGGACTCAGGGAGGGGGATAAGAGGAGATGAGGGAGGGGGTGAGGTTGGGAGGGGCTGAGGGAGGGAGCTATAGCTGGGATACAAAGTGAATAAATTGTAATAAATTTAACAATTAAAAAAACTCAAAAAAGTAATGTTTTCAGAAGTGTTTTGATGAATTTAGAGTTAGATTTTTCTTCTTGTATCCTACTATTCACTGTTAGTCTGGTTATCTTTGGGCCTAGCCTTTTGGGAAAGTATACGTACATAACATATATCATGTTTTGAAGGGTAGAAAAATAATCAGCAAACTACATTAGGCATGATGTAACAACTCTTCTGTACTGACCACCAGGCAATACTGTCATCAGCTGTCATTAATTAAGCAATTACTGTCTTCTGTTTTGCCTTCTTTTCTGCTTAATCCTCAGATAAATTTTCAAAGTCAGTATCATGAAAGTATAAAGACATTTTAAAATGTGACTAAAATCGCAGCAGTCTCAGAAGGAAAAGTGACGCTACTGGCTGCTAAAGTCTGGCCTATAGTTGCAGATTCACCACATGTCTGGAGTCAGTCATTTCCTGTCTGGGTACTGATTTGGAGAGAGTTATAATCTAGACAGTCCCTGGAACTTGGCAACTAATTCCAATGAATATCTGTTCACAAACATGCTGATGGATCAGCCCCCGGGGAAAGCACTGCCCCTATTGCCAGAGGAGTCAGTCCTACACTAACACAGCCACAGAAAGTTAGCCGTTTCCTGTGGATATTAGAGCTCTTCTCAGTTGACTCTCTTTGAAATGGTGTTTCTTTTTGTGAAAGTGTCTATGTCAGGAAGATTTGGGGGCCTTACACCCATACTGAAGGAAAAGTTTAAAGCCAGCCTTGCACTGGATTTCAGCATTTATTTAGAACTCGGAAATTCTTCCATAGCCTGCTGACTTTCACAGAATTACCAATTCTTTTGTATTCTTTTCTTTTGTATTCAGTTTCTTTTGTATTCTTTGTGTTCAGTCTTTCTTCTTTTTCTTACTTAGCAAATGCTAAAATTATAGTCTTCAAAGTCAGAAAGACTTGAGTCTAACTTTCGACTCCTCCTCTTACTAGCTGTGTTTCATAAGTAATCATTCATAAATAAAAATTCTCTTAGCTTCTGCTTCTCACCTTGAAGGAGCAATATAAGAGCACTTGCCTCACTGATGGAGATATGTGTGGTCTATAATAGTGACCCGGTGAGCTATAAAGGCCCATTAGGGTAAGTGTTTTATACATAAGAACTGATGTTTAAAAATGAGGTAGGGACCAACAATAGGCCTAGGAGAGGCAAAAATACTACTCCTTTGTCATAAGCATTGTCCAGAAGGTAATCCCTGACTTTTAAACATAAACCATATCTACTGAGGTATATTTCATATACCGTAAAAGTTGGATTTTAAAAGTATATAGCTCAGTGGGTCATTCCTATTCTGGGTTGTGAAATAAGTAATGGCTTCTATGGTGTCAGTAGCCTTAGGGAAGTTCCCATGAATTTCTCATTGCTTCAGTTTCCCTCCCTTTTTTGGTAGCCACAAAATATTATTGTCAGGGTACAAGTAGACATGTCAGGCCATTTGAGCAGCAATCTGGAACAAGTATTATCTCCACTGAAGAGGAGCCTAAATGTCTTCTGACAAAGAAAAAATTTCTGATATTTTAGGATGTAAAGATCACCATGGTACTATCTGCAGAGACTTTTGCTTGCCTAACTTCAAGAAGGTTATAGTCGGAGGAAGCAGAGGCCTTAGGCACTGAGCAAGGACAGTCTCAGATATGCTGTTTCTCTGTACCTGGGCCTCCTTACTCCCCATTTTCTCTCCCCCCCTGTTTTGGGTTGTTAGGGATCATTTGGTGAAGGTCATGTGCTATTTAGCCACTGCATACACACCTTATACTGTTAAACCAAACTTTAACTGCATGTGTGAAAGTCCTAGCTGTAGTTCTTCTACTGAATGGCAGATAAATTTTTCCCACATAAAACACTACCCCTGGGGTGGCTTTATAAAAATTAAAGTCTTCTGCTTTGTTTTCTGTCATGTTCTCATGTTCAAAGTAAGATCTTGCCTTAGGATCCAGTGAGCAAGAACCAAACATTTCGTCGCTGTGATTCTCAGGCATCGCTGTCCCTGCCGGGCTTAGTGAACTCTGAGGAGAGATGCGCCTGAGCCTTCCTCCAGGTTCATTAGCGTGGGTTGGTTGTCTCCTCTCTGGGAGCAATTTAAAGATCTGTTCTTGGAGTTTTGAAGGATAGACTAGAGTAAAGCACATTGATTTTTAAAAGTCAGAACACAGTTCACTTTTGTAGTAGGTCTCAGCATACACTCAGCAAAATCTGGGAACACCTCTAAATCTGATTGTGGTTGCCCACTTGCAAAGTGGGGATAGTTATACTCTTCCCAGAATAACTTGGTGTAACACACAGATTAATGCTTGGCACATAACAGGGACTCAGTGTATTTTCTTTTCTTCTTCCCGTCAAACTTAATCTAACCTAGAAAGGAGTAGAGTTGATGGTTCCTAGAAATGATTCTTAACTTTATTCTCTTCTTATGGTCTCTCCAGGTAAAAATCAGACCCCAGCATTTGGAACTTGGCTTTCAAAGATGCTGAAAATTTTTATTATGAGAAGTTCACAAGGAAGATGGGAACCACTAGCTACACTATCTAAGAGCCCATTTTTAGTTCTCCGTATGTTCTTAGATATCTGGAGTTCCATGTGTCAGAAAAATAGAATCTAGTGGAGAAGTTCACCAACAAACCCAGACTTCCTCCAGGTTCATTGACATGAGTTAATTATCTTCTCTCTGGCAGCAATTTAAAGATCTGTTTAATAACCTGGAGTAATGCAACATAGCTCTTCCATAACTTGCCCAGTGCGGATTGAACCCACATGCCCCGTCTGGAACCTTCAAGTGCTTACTGAAGTTTGACATAGCTGCACATCTCAACTCTAGATCTCAGAAGTTTGGATGGTCCTTGCAGCCACAAAACCACACCTGTGGCAGCAGGGCAGAAATAAATTTTTCCAGAACACATTTGGAAACTTTCTGAAAGTCAAAACCAGCTGAAGGAGAAAGAATCAAATTAGTGCTGACACTCTAGACTTCACTAGCTGAGCTAAGAGTCTTACTTTGAAGAGTTGAAAGGAATTGCAGTTAAGTAAAGCTGTTGATTTTGTTTGTTTAAACAGTCTAGAAACACTGCAATCAACGTGAAGTCATGGGAAGTTCTGTGTGCTGAAATGTTGGAGCATTCCAAATGTTGCATTTTTTAAAATGTCACTTGGTGGGTGACATTAGCCTTTTTATTCATGAATGTGATTTTGGAGCCATTCATAAACATTTGTTAATGACTTTGTAAGTGACAAAAATCTAATTAATATTGATTATTACTGTTGGGTATCACAGTGTTATTTGTTTTCCTTTTAAGAAATTGTGTTTTATTTATTTATTTATTTATTTATTTATTTATGCTTCATAGAAATAAAGCAATCCTCCCACATACGCATACCTTCTCTCTGGCACTAATGTAAGCTATGTGCTTAAATATTCTGTGGCTGCTCGGTTTAAGTCACCTCTTAATATGGTAAAGTATGGTAAAGTGGGATGTGTGCAAAGCTTATCTCCAGTGCCTCATTTTTCCCCCAGTGAGAATTTTCTTTCTTAGTGATTTGTGTCTTAGAAGAGGAACAATACATTTCTAATTTAGAAAGATAATTGCAAAACTCGGTTAGAGTAATTTACTCTGTGTAACTATGATAGAGTGACTAATGTCTCAGGGATTTCCAGTGCTCCCTAATCCTCTGCCCCACCTTACATCCCCAGGTTTGTTCTAGAGACACTAGTAGCTCCAGAAACCCTGGGCTAGGGAGACTGATACTTAAGTTATAAAAGGTTAAAGACGATGCTTCCTTATCCCTGTGCTTGACATAGCTTAAAAGGGTGGAACCTGCATGGAGAGAGATGGTGTGACCTTGCTTCAGCAGAAATAGTTTGAGCCTAGGTACCCACCAGGGGCAACCCATACCTGCTTCCTGAATCTGCTCCGTTTGGAAGGTTTGACTGCAGATATAGTATAGAGTTCTTAAATTTGTGGTTCTTAGGTTTTGTCTAAAGAACCAATTCAAGTTCCATTACAAAGTGATGAAGTCCAGTGATAAGGTGCATCAGCTAGTAAATCTGAGAGTGTTGGGAGGTCTGCCTTGCCCTTTTATTAGCAATATAGACTTGTGTTTGTGAATGTCTGACATTTTCTTCATTCTGTTGTTTTAAAGCCAAAAATATTAAAGTGTCTAAAACAGAAAGTAGCTAAATAACACAGAAATTATAATTTTAACTCAAAATTTAAAAGTCATATCTTGTTTTATGAAAATAATTATATTATAATTATCCTATATTAATTATTATATATAATTATTAAAATAATTATATATTAGTGATAATATTGCTACCATGTGAAATATTGTTACAGGTTTGTTTTGAGTGCTAAACATCATATGTTAGACACTGCATTTGGGATTAATCATCATATTAGTACCTCAATTCTTTAAAAATCTGGTTTGTGATTGGTCTGCTCTGAAGTGGATTGTGCTTCTGGCTCAGCTGGCTGATAAGCCCTTAATTAAAGATGAGTATTCTTCCAGTAGTTTTGATGCCACTTGTAATGGTTATTATAATGATGATAACTCTCCTCCCAAAATGAGATGAAATCCTCAAACCAGATGACTTATTTTGTGGGTAATACACATCCCTGTATTTGGGATGGCCTATCTTTCTCTTCCACTTAGATTTGCTGGGACAGGTAGATGTGGGGGTAACTTACCCCACTTCTCTAATCTCACATCTGTTTGAACTCTGCCCCCTGGAAGCTCCTTCATTGGTGGTTGTGTCCTTTGCCACCTCATCATCTCTATGAAAGTTTACCCATCAAATCTTGAAAACAGGGTTTGTTCTGTGGCTTTCAACATAGAAAAATTATATATTTTCTCTTCAAAAACAGCCAGATACCCGGTATTCTCTAATGTAATATAAATTTCTGGACTTCTCTGCTTTCTTCCTTTTGCTTTTCCACCCCATAGGGTTCAGACAAACAGATGAGTGTTGTAGAACAAATCATATTAGTATGAATGGTAGGGAGACATTTCTGACTATGGTCTGTATATGATTGTATATTTTGCAACTTTTAAGTATTGTTCTATCTAAATATAAATTGACATATCAAACTTCACTGTTATTTCTCCTGCCAGTGACTCCAAGTTGTCAGCAAGAGCTCATTTGAGGAAAAGCCCAACCCTTTTGGGTCCCAGAAGCCAGAGGCAAGTTGTGTCAGGTACATACCAGTCAGGTTCAGAATCTGCCTCCTGTAGATCTGGTTCCCTTACTTATTACTTCCACAACTCAGCATTCTGGAACCTGGGGTTAACTATTTGTCAGGCAGGGCTCTATATTTCGAGATGATAGTGAAGGGAGGGCCCATTGGATGGTAGTATAGGTGGTATAGATTCTGTTGCTTTTACAGTAACAAATATAAATGCTGGTGTTTCTGGTCACCATCTTTATCCATCCCACTTGAGGGATAGCCAATTGAGTCCCATATGCTTTGGATATTATATGTGAGAAATTGTCACCAAGAACATCATTGGGAAAGACAAAATACCTTAAATACATATCTATTGCTTATTTGGTAGACCTAATAAGAAAGTTAATATATAAAATTATCCATCAGACATAAAACACTATTATACTTCAGAAGAGTGTAAAGAGCTCTAGAGCTGTAGTCATATGATTTTCTTTCTTCACAGGCCAATAGTTAGCAAATGTTCTTGCTTTATATCATGTCCTTTCTATTATGCTGAGAACTGACATCCTTAGCATTTCTACGGCTACATCTTCATACAACTCCATCATTTGGTTCTGGTTCTGACTGGCATTCTAACTGATTTGCTCGTTTCTGCTTTTATGCTCTACAGTCACGGCACACTAAGTGTTCATAGTAGAACACATTAAAACAGGAGTGTGAATATGTCACTCCTCTTAATAAAAATATTGTTAGCATCCACTGTCCTTTTCAGAGTAAGCCACAGGTCTGACAGGGCCTAAATGTCTCTGCTTTTATCCCTTGATATTCATATTAAATATTTGCTATGGCCGCCTTGGCCTCCTTGTGGCCCAGGGGCTGTCTCTTCTTGGCTCTCTGTAGCTGAAGTGCTATTTTTAGATATCAATCTTTATTCTCCTTTCCATCTGTGCACCTTTATTTACTGCCTCTAGGATTTCTGGAAAGATGGAGTCATATGGATTAGATTAACTCTTAACTTGACAAATAATACTGGAAAAGAACGGAAAATTCCACAATAGTTTTCACTTCTTGAGAAACAAGGAAGGTAAATGTAGTAATGATTGCCCAACATTAAAGCTTGGTGTGATTTCCTGGCCCACAGGACATTAGAGGAATCCAGACAAGATCAGTATATAAATAGAACAGTGAAATTCTAAGTAGCATATGAACTGACAGAAAATGAAAGAAAAAGTGCTAATAGCTAGAGATTTAAAAACTCTTAATAATTAATAAAAAAACAATCAGAACATTGGTAAGAATGTGGAAGTACTAAAGAACACTATCAATAAATATTTGTGGAATATTGATTAGAACATTCATTCAGCAATATTAGAATGCAATTCTTTACAAGTGAACATTGAACAGTTATTAAATATATTCATTTGAACCACAGAACAAGCCTCAATGAAGTTATTTAAGTCCTACAGATTATATTCTCTGATCACAATGAAATAAAGATATACACAGTGACACATACCTATTTTTCCAGCACTTTAGAGACTGGTGCAGAAGGATAATAACAAGTTCAAGGTCAGCTTAGGTAAAATAGCAAAAACCCATTCTCAACAAATAAGGAAACACACAAAAACTGAAAAGGGAGGTGCTGAGATGCCCCCAGGCATACATACAGGCAGACACACAGGCAGGCTCTGTAGGCAAAGGCACTTGCTACCAGGTTTGATGACCAGAGTTCAGTCCCTAGCAATGACATAAAAAATCAGACTCCTGCAAGGTGTACTCTGACTTCTACATGCGCACGTGTGTATACAGACATATGATAAGCCAATAAATGTATTCATAATAAAAAGCCTAAGGAAAAGATAGAAACTAACAGGAAAATCCATGAAAATTAAAATATTTAGAAATAAAGCGTGGCTCAAAAACAAACAGAAAAAAGCCCAAAACCCAAAAGAAAATTAGAAATTTCTCTGAATTAGATAAAAATAAATATATATTTTAAAACTTCTGAGTTGCCGTCATCAAGGATTAGAGAAAATTTCATAGCACTAAATATTTGTATTAGAAGATAAGAACGAGACTTCCATCAAGTTCTGGAGAGTAAGCAATAGCCTGTATCATTTGATGTTCTATGAGTACACTCACTGGCCAACAACTCCATAAAAGGAAAACAAATTTTTAGCACTCAGAAATTTATTTTTTAGTCCGTGGTGTCTAGGAGGAGCATTGTTGTCCCATTATTGGTTAACTACATTTTAATTCTCTCTCTCTCTCTCCTTCCCTCCCTCTCTGCCTCTCCCCCCCCACTCCTATTTCTACTTCTCTCTGTGTGTATGTGTGTGTAAGCTTCAACTGCAGTTGATAGGTTTCCATATGACTTTTTAAAAATATCTTTAGAGCCATTATCCGTCACTGTATTCCTTCTTCTACTTTGCCCTCCCGTTCATCATGCCGATTTAACCTTCCCTGTTCTGTTAATCTTTTTAAAGCCTTCATACCATTGCTTTCTATCTCTCCTTCTTCAAAGCTTCAGGCCCCATGATACCTTACTGATTTTCTGACATCCTGGTTATTCTAAATGAAATGCATCTGAAGATACAAAATTAACATTTACAGATGAGAGAAAAATATGGCATTTATCTTTCAGGATCTAGGTTAGCTCACTCAGTCACTATTTCTGAGGACACCTATTTCTGGTTCACAGAGCATGCTGGCACTGACATGGAAGTTTCATACCTACTGGCTAGGTTTCATAGTGCTGGAAGTCACTGAGCACGCTGCTGGAGAAAAGTGATCACCAGTCGTACCCAGCTGTGAACGACTTGAAGCACAGTAACAACTGGCGTGGTAGGACATGGCCACTGGTGCAATAATGACATGAAGATCACGAGAGTAGGCAATTGCCAAGACTATATAGGTCACTCTCTCCAAACTGATGACAAGGCTCCATTGCTGAAGACAACACCTACCCATTCATTAAACGTGGAGAAGTCAGGGTGGTGCTTACATAGAGCCTTTACACTCTGCCCCAAATGGGATGTCTCTATTATATCCCTCTCCTCAGGACTCAGGTAACCTGGTGAAAGAGGAGGCAGAAAGAGTGTAAGAGCCAGAGAGCATGGAGGACACCAAAGAAACAAGACCCTATAAATCAACATGACCTGTAAGACCTGGGGTCTCACAGCTCAGGAGTTCAAGATCGTGCCCTTCCCAGAAACTCCCACAGACCACGGACTCATTGTAAAAGCAAGATGTTTATTAACCATTGCGAAATGGGGTCACCCCTGCCAGTCAGCAAAGAGTGGCACCGGGAGACAAAGGCCTTTAGGTTTTTAAAAGAAAAATTGCGGGAAATTTGAAGTTGTAGTTTTGGCAATTTAGGATTGGATGAGGAAGCTATAAAGTAAGATAATTGGCTAGTCTTAGGTACTCAAGCTTGGCCAGTCCTACCAAGTATGGATGCAGCTGCAATTGAAGGTGGGGGTGGTTAACTCATCCTTGAAGATTAGGGCTGCGGGCTCTTGGCTGGAGGTCAAAAGCTACTCAGAAGAAGTCTGGGTTGGTTGCTAAGAAACACTATCTCGAAGACAAGGGTCTGGTCGTTCTTTTTGCTGAGTGAAGGTCATTGCTTGCTCCCTTTTTTTGACCAAAGTTCATATGTCCTCACAGAGACTAAAGTAGCATGCACAGGGCCTGCACTGGTCTGCATCATGTCCTTTGAGTATATACTATGGCCTCTAGTTTAGTGTTTTTTTTTTTTTTTTTTTGGGGGGGGGGTGATTCTTGAGTGTGTGAATGAGTGGGTCTCTGCTTTTTTGCCTTCTTTTGGGCTCTTTTCCTTCTGTTTGTTTTATCTTGTCCAACTCTGAAGTTTTAGTTTTTGTTTGACCCAATTTTATTTTATTATTGTCCCATAGAAGCCTGTTTGCTTTTAATGAGAGACAGAAAGGCAGTGGATCCAGATGGGAGTGTAGGTGGGAAGAACTGGGAGAAGCAGGCAAGAAGGAATCCATAATGGGATATGTTATAGGAGAAGAAACTATTTTCAATAAAAGGAAAAAATGAAAAAGACTATGTAAATGCATATGCATATATATGCAATATCAATTAGTGAAAAACAAGGCCATATACTTGAAGGAGAGTGAGAAAGGGTTTATGGGAGGGTTTGGAAGGATGAAAGAACAGGAAGAAATGTTCTGATTATGTTATAATTTCAAAATTAAATTAAAACTTTTTAAAGAAAGACCATACATTCTATATCTCTTTATATGTTGCTTTAATTTATAGCTTATGTTAATCAGTTATGCAATTATCAGAAGTTTGTATTTACTTAATATTAATAAATAGTTACATACTTTCTAAAAAAGATCATAGAGTAACCATCTGCTTTCTGATTCGATTAAGTCCCCCTGCACAAAAGCACCTACATTTGGTATCATTGTTTGGCCAAGAACCTGTGGCTATACAATTAATAGTCCCTAATGGGAGAATCTATTACTATTATTCTGCTAAATGGGACATACTATTAAACCTGCTTCTAATGACTTGTTATACCCACATGTCAGTTCATCTCTTAACCTCATTAGTAAAGCTTCTGTTTGCAGTAGATAGTGGTTGTGACAGACCCACAACTGACCAGGGTGCAGAGAATAAGAGCATACAGGATGTTCAGCCCTAAATGGATCATATATATTCAACCCTATCCTTTCAAGGCTCATGGATCATTGTGAAACAAGGAGCAGAAATGACATTAAGAGCCAGAGCAGTGAGTGAATACAAGGAAATGGTGTTTTCCAGACACAGCAGGGAAGCTACACATATAAACTCACAGTGGTTATGACAGCATGCACAAGTTTTCTGTAGGCTCAAGCCAGACTAAATCCCAGCATGGAGATGGGAGGTAGATATGAAGTGACACCCTCATCCAAGGAGCTATTGGAAATTGATGATTGTTAGGAAGTAAAGTATCATTTTTAAGTGTTTCTGCTTATTGGACAACCATAGCCCAACAGAATAGTACACATTCTAAGAGCAACAATCAATAAATAGGACCTCATGAAACTGAAAAATTTCTATAAAGTGAAAGACACTGTCATCGGAACAAATCAACAGCCTACAGACTGGGAAAGGATCTTCACCAACCCTATATCTTACAGAGGGCTGATATCCAGAATATATAAAGAACTAAAGAAGTTAAAAAGCAAGAAATCAAGCAATCCAATTAAAATGGGGTATGGAGCTAAATAGAGAATTCTCTGTAGAGGAATATAGAATGGCAGAGAAACACTTAAAGGAATGTTAAACGTCCTTAGCCATCAGGGAGATGCAAATCAAAACGACCCTGAGATTTCACTTTACACCCATCAGAATGGCTAAGATAAAAAACTCAAGTGACCACACATGCCAGAGAGGTTGTAGAGAAAGGGGAACCCTCCTCCATTGCTGGTGGGAATATAAACTTGTACAACCACTTTGGAAATCAATCTGGTGCTTTCTCAGACAATTAGGAATAATGCTTTCCCAATATCCAACTATACCACTCCTAGGCATATATCCAAAAGATGCTTAAGTACACAACAAGGACATTTGTTCAACCATCTTTGTAGCAACTTTATTCATAATAACCAGAATGTGGAAACAACCCAGATGTCCCTCAACAGAGGAATGGATACAGAAATTGTGGTATCTTTTATACAATGGAATACTACTCAGCAATTAAAAACAAGGAAATCATGAAATTTGCAGGCAAACGGTGGGATCTAGAAAAGATCATCCTGGGTGAGGTATCACAAGAGCAGAAAGACACACATGGTATATACTCACTTATAAGTGAGTACTAGACCTATAAGATAGGATTAAAAATATCCTATCTTATACTGAAATCTGAACACCTAAGGATGATAAACAAGAAAGAGGACCCAGGGTAAGATGATCAACCCTCACTTAGAAAGACAAATGGGATGGACATTGGAAGTAGGAGAAGACAAGTAACAGGACAGGAGCCTATCATAGAGGGCCTCTGAAAGACAATACCTAGCAGTGTATCAAAGCATATGCTGAGACTAATAGCCAAACCTTGGGCAGAGTGCAGGGAATCATATGAAAGAAGGGGGAGTTAATATGAACTGGAGAGGACAGGAACTCTACAAAGACCAAATATATCTGGACACAGGTGTCTTTTCAGAGACTGTTTCTCTAACCAAGGACCATGCATGGATATAACCTACAATCCCTGCTTGTATGTAGCCCATGGCAGCTCAGTATCCAAGTGGGTAGCCTAGTAATGGGAATGGGGACTGTTTCTGAAATGAACTCAGTGGCTGACTCTTTGGCCTCCGCCAACTCCGAGGGAGAAGCAGCTTTGCTGGGCCACAGAGGAGGACTTTGCAGCCAGTCCTCAAGAGACCTGATAAGCTAGGTTCAGATGGAAGGGGAGGAGTACCTCCCCTACCAGTGGACTTAGAGAAGGGCAGGGAGGAGATGAAGAAGGAGGGTGGGATTGGGAGAGAATGAGGGAGGGGGCTACAGCTGGGATACAAAGTAAATACACTGTAACTAATATAAAAAATAAAAATTTAATTAAAAACAGTCTATGCACTTTAAAATGATAACAAAGGGCATTTATGAATAACTTTAATCCAATAGTTTTCTCAGGTCAGGCAAAATGGATAAGTTCCTTGAAAGATACTAACTACTAAATGTTGCTTAGAAAGAAATGACATATGCAACTAGGATTTGTCAATATTCACTAAAATCAAGTACAAAGCAAATTTTAGACTGATTAGCCTCATATCTATTAAATCAATTAAATATGCAATAAAACTTTGCCATATAAGAAGACTTTAGGCACATAAGTCTTCATTGGTGAATACTTGCAAACACTTAGGAAAGAAATAATACCGATTGTACATAGAAACTCTTCCAGAATGTTGAAGGGAATGCGAAATTTCTCAACCCATTCCATGAGGCCACTGTGAAAGCCAAAGACAAAAGAAAAGAGATCTATTGTTGAATATTCCACATAAATATAATGGAAAAATTCTTTGTTAAGTTTCATGTAGCTCAGCCTGGCCTCAAAGTCACTGGGTAGCAGAAACTGGCCTTGAATTCCTTGTCATCCTGTTTCTACCTCCTGCAGATTGTAAGTGTGTGCTACCACAAGCAGTGAAGTGACAAAGTTTATTAAATCCTATATAATAATGTATTTAGACATGCAATGTGTCATTATCAACTAGAATTTATTTTGGAAGGCCAGGATAAGTGAACATTCCAAATCAATCAAGGTAGTATAGATTAACTACGTATTATCGGGGTAGATGCAAAAGAGACATTGATTAAATTCAACATCCATTTGTGGGAAAGATCTCTAAGTTAAAATTAAATAGAAAAGGGACTTTCTCAACCTGAAAGTAGGCATCTACATCATTCCCATTGCTGGTATCTTACTGAAAGATAAGTCTTTTGACTGGGTGTTCTGCCTTTTACATTGAAAACATGCATCTCCCTTGCCTGTGGCCAGCATCCTCATGGGGATGGTAGCCAATGTAGCAAGACTATAGGCTAGAAAAATCATATGCATGGCATGATGACTGATGTGTAAAATCCCAAAGAAGTTATTGCCCTAGAGCAACTAAATACACCTGTTGATAAGTCATTTTATTTAACTCCTAGATATATAAGATCAGTATGGGCTGGGGTGGTGTGGAGGGATGTGTCACGACACTCTATGGATCATTTGTGTCACCTCCAGTTGTCTCCCACATTCTGACTCTGGTGGGGCAGGGCTGGCAGTATTTCTGCCAACTGGCTTCTTTCGTCTCTTAAATTTGATGCCTCTTTCTTCACACTCTACTTTCTTGCCACAGCATGTTTTCTTTTCCTTTTTGTATAAATCGGCAAATTGATTCTCAAATTTATGCAAAGGAACTAAAATAATTAAAACAAACTGAAAAAAAATGTGAGATTGACACTGGTTGACTTGAGGATTACTATGAAGCTGCGTTGATCAAGAAAATGTATTATCAAAGGTTATTTATTTAGGAAAATGAGGAAGATAATCTATACAATGCTAGAACGGTTGGATAGGAAGTGGAAGGAAGGAGAAAATGGAGAAAATCTTAGTGTAGCTTTGGTTAGGTCAATGCCTATGCCTCTATGCTTTCATGTATCCCACTCTGGGTTTGAACTTCTAATTCCAGTGTCTCCACTTCCCAAGTGCTGGGACTAATGGTATGCACTGCCACACTCCGCTAAGTAAAGCTTCATAGATATTGTACTGAAATCACAGTCCTAAAAAAAAGATAAATTGGGCTTTAACAAAAAATATCATTGAAAGAGTTATGTAAAAATCATAGATTGGTAAAATGATTTTCTAATAGATATGTGTGTATCTGGTTTGTAAAAAAAAAAACAAAAACCTTAAAATTCAGTAATAGAGTCTGAGGAGATGGTTCCATTGGTTAAGTGCTTGCTGTGCAAGCATAAGGACCTGAGTTTAGAAGCCCACCACACATGGATTAACCTGGATGTAGTGACAGAGAGAGGTAGAGATAGGAAGACCTCGAGGCTTTGCTAATCACCCAGTCTACCCAACTGATGAGTCCCCAGTTCAGTGAGAGTCCCTGTTTCAAAATATAATGTGGAGCATTTGATAACAACTTCTCATTTCCTCACTTATGCCCAACCAGTACACATGCACAAATACACATATATAATGCAAAGAAAACTTCAATGAGAGAGGAAACTTGGGGAAAAATGGGTGAAGTTTTTGAATGGACAGATACTTGCTAAAGAAAAAAGATAGCACTAATGATAAGTGTGCATATGAAAATATGACTACATTATCAACACCAAAATGAGATGCCATTTATAAACCTATAGAATAATTTTTAAAATATTTTATTAATTATTTGAGAATATCATATCATATTTGAGAATATCATGTATTTTGATCCTATTCATCCCCTACTCCTGTCCCCAACTGTTTAGATCCAGCCATACCTCCCTATCTTGCCCTGTTTTTCTTTGTCAACCTCACGTTATTCTTTTTAGATAACCCATTGATTTTTTTTTATTTTGCTGTGTATGTACTCTGCTGGAGTGTGGGCCACTGACCAGTAGCTGCCCACTTAAAGAAAATCTGCTTTCCTTCCTTCAAAAGCCTTCTGTCAATAGTTTCTTAGAGATGAGGGCTCTGTCTCTTCCATGCTGAAATGTTGACTGGCTAGATCTTGTACAAATCTTGTGCAGGCAACCACAGTTGCTCTGAGTTCAGGGATGGAGTGGTCCTGTCATGTTGATTTTCTCCAGTCTTCTCCAACCTTTTGCTTTTACAATCCTTCTGACTGCTCTTTGGAGGTGGATCCTGAGCACCAGCCAGAAGAGAAGAGACCCATTTGTGACTGAGCATTCCACAGACATTTATTCTCTGCTCTTTGACCACTAGTGAGGTTCTTTGTTGTTAACTGCCACTCATTGCCCTCCCAAAACTTTTTCTGGTGAAGACTGAAAGCTGTGGATAGATAGGTATGAATTTAGAGGGAAGTTTGATACCATGTCCATTTAACAAAGTAATAGCAGTAGGTTCACCACTGAGGGCCTGTGAGTTACCCAACGATGAGTTCTTGGTCATATTTACAGTACCAGGCATGTGCTTACTCCTATGGAACAGGCTTTAAATCTGATCAGAAATTGATGGTTATCCCATAACATATGTGTCACTATTACATGGGCAGTCCTGCCATTACTATTACCATGGGCAGTCCTGCCAAGCTGATTATTACTATAGTTCACTAAAAAGAGATACTCCCTGGCAAAGAGACACATTGGTGGTGCTGTTCTTCTATCAGTCAGGGGCGGAATAGATGGCAGTCCTTTGTTAATCCTAAATTGATTCCTAGCTTGGTAGCCAAAGCTGTTTTATGCCTAGAACACATAAAAAATCAAATCAAATCATATTCAGGCAGCATAGCTTGGAAGGAGGAAGACAGAGACAGGTGGTCTGCCATGCCACAAGTGTAGGCAGGAAAGATGCTCACAGACCTGCTCTCTGACCCGTAACATAGGTAGGCCATAGACACGCATAGCTGCACCTACCACCACACAGCACAGCACAGCACAGCAGGGAGGAGCAAGACAGCAAGAGACCTGTGGACCTCTATGCCATCCACAGATTTGGCACTGCTCAGGCAGGCTGCAGACACACGCTTGTTGCTGCACCACACAGTTCGGACAGAGGATGGCACCTGAGGGTCCATCAGCTGTGTGGTATGCCAAGAGCGTAAGTGTGGGAGAGCTGACCCTGCCACTCATCTGCTGAGGGGTACAGAGGTGATGCTGCCTCCCTCACCCCCTGCAGGAGCCACCACAATGTGTAAGTATGTGTGAACTGGTAGGAGAAGAAGAAAAGTAGAGCAGCTTGAGCATTATGAAGAGAGATGGAATTGGAGTCTTGAGGGAGGAGAGAAGCAGCCTGTTGTGAGTGGCCAGCCCTGCCACACAGGGCCATAGTGAGGTCTCAGCCTGAGATGCCACTGAGAGCTATGTCTGGATTTGTGGTGGCAAGGGTCAGTATTGATGTCTGTGACTCATATTACCGCTAGAGAACATGGGGACTTTCTTGGTCAGGGAAGCCATCAGGGACCATGTGGATGTTCAGGGGCTGTGGAACTGGCCCCACTCCTCACTGGTTGCTGCACTCTGGAGGGCTGGCTCCTCCTCCCACCAGTGGCAGCACTCACAAGAGAGCCCTCTGCCTTAACCAGGCAGCACAGTGGAACTGTCCCTGGTGGCAGTTGTGTTCGTGTGCCATCCTGAGGGCATAAGTGTGGGGGAGTTGACCCTGCCATGTCTGCTCATCTGCCAATGGACACAGAGGCGATATCACCCCTTTGCCACCTGCAGCAGTCAGGAAACAATGCCCACACTGTCTTAAGCACAGGAGAGCTAGTGTTGCCCCGAACAGCTGTAGCACGCCTGGCCTTCCTGGGCAGCACAGCAGCACTGACCCTGGTGGTTAGGTCACAGGTGAGCCGTCCCTGAGGAGGAGAGCTCAGGACAGCTGGCCTTACCGCTCCTCTGCTGTAAGGTGGCATAGGTGTGGGGATGAAGCACCGGGTGGCCTAGGCATGGCAGTGCTTGGGAGCTCAGCCTGGTAGTGCAGATAAGAGAGAGCCACCACACTGACCAGCTCAGCTGCCACCCAGGCCCAGATCCATGACGCTGAGTTGGCCCACTTCTAAAATCTATATCATCTATGAATGGATGGGATGCGTGAAAGGGCCAGCCCTGCTGATCCAAAGCTGCAGAATAACCCAATGGAGGTGAGGATCCAATATTGATGGTGTCATAGAAGTCAGAGATCTCAAACCAAACCAATGACTCATTGCAATAAACAATTGCAAGTGAAGATGTGTGGACAGAGGGATATACTGTGGGACACACTGTGACATACTAAAGCTATCACGATGAGATACTTTCTATGCTGTGTGTGTGTGTGTGTGTGTGTGTGAATGCTATTTTGTTGAGGGAGGTTGTAAGGGCAAAAGGTGGATGGAGAGATGATCAGGATTGGGGTGCATAATATGAAATTCACAAAGAATCAATAAAAAGTTTTTAATAAGCTGTAAGATGCTCAACCTTCATTCAGAAAGGCAAATAACTTAGATATCAAAAGAAGAGGAACAAGACAGGAGCCTACCACAGAGGGCCTCTGAAAGACTCTACCCAGCAAGGTATTAAAGCAGATGCTGAGACTCATAGACAAACTTAGGGCAGAGTGCTGGGAATCTTATGAAAGAAGTGGAAGATAAAAAGACCTGGAGTTTCACAAGGAAAACAACAGAACCCCCCCCAAAAAAAATCTAGGCACAGGGGTCTTCTCTGAGACTGATACTCCTACCAAGGACCATTCATGGAGATAACCTGGAGTTCCTGCACAGAGGTAGCCCATGGCAGCTCAGTCTCCCAATGGGCTCCCTAATAAGGGGAGTAGGAGCTGTCTCTGACATGAA
The DNA here is from genome assembly GCF_030254825.1 of Meriones unguiculatus. Lineage (NCBI taxonomy): Eukaryota > Metazoa > Chordata > Mammalia > Rodentia > Muridae > Meriones > Meriones unguiculatus. The sequence continues at coordinate 111,215,558 of NC_083358.1, read as the reverse complement.
CTCAGTGGCTGGCTCTTTGATCACCTCCCCCTGAGGGGGGAGCAGCCTGACCAAGCCACAGAGGAAGACTATGAAAGACAGTACTGCTGAGACCTGATAGACTAGGGTCAGATGGAAGGGAAGGAGATCCTCCGCTATCAGTGGACTGGGGAAGGGGCATGGGAGGAGATGAGGGAGGGAAAGAGGGAGGGTGGGATTGGGAGGGGACATGGGTAGGGCTACATCTGGGATACAAATAAATAAATTGTAATAAATAAGAAATTATATTTAAAAAAGAATAAAAAAATATACTAACGTTAAATGAGCACATGAAAAGATATCCTTTAACCCCTAGGACAATGCAAATTAAAATCAAAAGAAGGTAACATTTACAAACCGAATAACTTTAAAATTTGTTACTAATATAATACCATGTACAAAAGAGGTGCAGGGGATCTATACTCTGGGAATGAAGGAAGGTACATATACTTTGGAAAACTGAGTTCTTTTAAAAGTAAATGTGTTTATCATCTATCTAAGAAATCACATTCTAGTCACTCCAGTAAAGTAAAAACTTACATTCAAGCAAAGACCTGCATGTAAGTGTTTATAGCAACTTTTCTTGAGATAACTAATGACCAGGAAACTACCCAATGTCCTTAACCTATTAAACAGATAAGCAAAATGTGTGATATATTATCAGGATATGCAATGAGTTTGTGATAAATTATGCTAAGTGAAAATCTAGGTTCTATAAGATTTTTCTCTGTACAATTTCATGCTTGTGACATTTTGGAAAAGACAAAGCCACATGGTCAAATAAGAGCAGTTGCCAGAGCATGGACTTGAGGATAAAGATAAAACTGAATGTAAAAGGGCATGGAGACACTTGACAGTGCCATTTAGATAGCTATTTATTTGTTCAAGTAGCAGAACTGTGCAAGGAAAGGTGAACTACCAATTTAAATAAGCATCACATTAGGAAAAAAGGTTAAAATTTAAAATATTAACTTCATAGTAATATATCTCATGTAATATTACATATTCTTTCTAGAACCCCAATTTTCTCTATGCCTTGCTGTATTTTGTCCAAAGCACTTACTAACATATTATATAATTTATTATATAGGTTTACATTATCTTCAGTCTTAACCAGCACATAATTTTTATGAGTCTTTGCCTATTTTATTTTTTGTTGTCTTCCAAATACATAGGGCAATTCTTGATAAACTGTAGGCACTAAAATCATTTGTTGAATTAGAGAATAAATAAATGAGTGAAAGATTTGTTTTACCTATGCCCTTTTTTGATATTATAAAAGCTTATTTTTTTTTTCAATGCAGTTTATTCAGGAACCTTGAACAATCATCTGACCCTGGGTAAAGCCAGCCCACTTTAAATAGCCTCTGGGTAGCCAACCTCAGCATGCCACGTGGGCAATGCAGATAGGTCCACATACATGGAAGCAAGCCAGATCCTCAGCCTTAGCCAAATGTGGAGTTGTTTGTGACAGAGAGCACTCACCATGGGGAAGGTGGAAGGGGGAAACCAGCTCCATCTTTCAGGCGTGGCATTACGCAGCTCTCTACAGTTCCCCCTTTTTGTTTTGGACGCATCAGGCAAGAGTAGAGGTCTGATCTCTGATATTAGAAATAAATTGGGACTTTGTACTGATGTTCATTTAGGTGTCATCCACCCAAAGATCATCAGACCCGTCTGATACCTTTTTCTCAGAGGCGGGACCTGGGGCATCAAACCCGCATGCAATCAGACATGCTCTTCTCTGGGTCGAAAGCGGCTGACCCTGAGTGCAGTGCTTAGCCTCGCATCCTGAGCATAACATTTTAGCTTTTTATGGTAGCCAACCATGCTTGGGGAGACTGTCCTGCTTCAATGGCTGTAAAGGCCTGAATGGTCATGGCTGCATTACGCTGTTGTGAGACTCTAATCTTGCATATATTTTTTAATAATTATTTTTATTTTTATTAATTACAGTTTATTCACTTTGTATCCCCCCCTGTACCTCCTCCCTTCCCTCCTCCCCATCTCTCCCTCCCTCTTTCCCACCAGTGTCCCTCTCCCAGTCCACTGATAGAGGAGATCCTCCTCCCCTTCCTTCTGATCCTAGTCTATCAGGTCATCAGGAGTGGCTGCATTATTTCTTCTGTGGCCTAGTAAGGCTGCTCCCCCCTCAAGGGGAGGTGATCAAAGAGCAGGTGATACAGTTCATGTCAGAGACAGTCTCTGTCCCCATTACTATGGAGGCCACTTGGACACTGAATGGCCATAGGCTATCTCTGTGCAGGGGTTCCTGGCTATCTCCATGAATGGTCCTTGGCTGGAGTGTCAGTCTCAGAAAAGATCCCTGTGCCCATACTTTTTGGATCTGTTGCTGTCCTTGTGGAGCTCCTGTCCTCTCCAGGTCTTACTATCTCCCACTTGTTTCGTAAGATTCCCTGTACTCTGCCCAAAGTTTGGCTATGAGTCTCAGCATCTGCCTTGATACCCTGCAGGGTAGAGCCTTTCAGAGGCCCTCTGTGGTAGGCTCCTGTCCTGTTCCCTGTTTTCTCCCTCCTCCGATGTCCGTCCTCTTTGCCTTTCTGAATGGAGATTGAGCATCTTAGCCAGAGTCCTCCTTCCTGATTAGTTCCCTTAGGTGTACAGATTTTGGCATGTTTATCCTATATTGTAGGTCTAATATCTACTTATGAGTGAGCATATACCCTGTCTGTCTTTCTGCTTCTGGGATACCTCCAATTAACAAATGGGACTTCATGAAACTGAAAAGCTTCTGTAAAGCAAAGGATACTGTCGTCAAAACAAAATGACTGTCTACAGATTGGGAAAGGACCTTCATCAACCCTATATCTGACAGAGGGCTGATATCCAGTACATATAAAGAACTCAAGAAGTTAAACAGCAAGTAATCCAATTAAAAAATGGGGTACAGAGCTAAACAGAGAATTCTCGGTAGAGGAATATAGAATGGCAGAGAAACACTAAAGAAATGTCCAATGTCTTTAGTCATCAGGGAAACACAAATCAAATGACCCTGAGATTTCACCTTACACCCATCAGAATGGCTAAGATGAATAACTCAAGTGACAACACATGCTGGAGAGGATGTGGAGAAAGGGGAACCTTCCTCCACTGCTGGTGGGAATGTAACTTATACAATCACTTTGGAAATCAATCTCAGACAATTAGGAATAGTGATTCCTCAAGATCCAGCTATGCTACTCCTAGGCATATATCCAAAAGACCCTCAAGTATACAACAAGGACATCTGCTCAACCATCTTTGTAGCAGCTTTATTTGTAATAGCCAGAAGTTGGAAACAGCACAGATGCCCCTCAGTTGAGGAATGGATACAGAATTTGTGGCTTATCTACAGAATGGACTATTACTCAGCGATAAAAAACAAGGAAATCATGAAATTTACTTATGCCCTTTTGAGAAAACTCTGAGTAAATCACAAAACTTCATGTATCTACCTCATCTATAAGTGGGAGTTTTACTCAACATAGGGGACCTATTATTAGGGTAAAATAGGAACAAAAGTTTACAATGTTGCTATAAACTCTATAGTAATATAAAATTAGTACACTTTTAATTTAAAAGTAACATAGCCTTTAACTTTTGCTCTTTCTCTTTACCATACTTGTTTAGTAAGTAGCATTTATAGTTGCAGACTGTATTAGTCACATTCCTCATTGCTGTGACACAATACAAGGCAACACATAATCACTGTAAACATCTACTGGGCCATCTCAGTGGCTCTTACTGATTCTTAGGTTGAGAAGGCTATGAGTGAGAGAGAAGATCTGTGGAGAGTAGGCATGAAACATTGCATTGAGGCAAGAAAGATTTGATCTACTAAATACATAATTATACAGTGTATCCTATTTCTATAAATTAAAAGAGTAGTAAAATATTTGTCAAATAATTTGCTCTCCAGCTTTGAAAATATGGTCATTTTACCATATTGTCTCAGTGTCTAACATAGTAGACCTAGGTGCTAAAAAAGTGAATCTTAATTGGTGGATGTAAATTGTTTACATTAGGAGATTAAAGGCTGCTTAGCCTTCTTGATGAGCCTAAAGAAGATCATCTCATTTAGCTTTTTGGGCCTGTGGCTAGTGACAAAACTGGGACTTTTTCCAGCTGGCAGTTTTAGTTGTGAGATGATCAATCCATGTGACAGTGCGTAGGACTTCTGTAACAGAAATGCAACTCCATCTCATGCCAACACTAATCACGAGTACTTGTTCCAGAACAAAGAGCTAGCCTCCAGCTTCTTGTGTGAGTGAACTGAGGCTAATACTGCACCATGTGGACTATATCTGGATTCTCTATAATGAGTTGACTTTTTTCTTGGTATGTGTATTTTTATTTTATTTTATTAATTACAGTTTATTCTCTCTGTATCCCAGCTGTAGCCCCCTCCCAATCCCATCAAAACACAATTCCATCACAAGTAAAAGAGTGAGTATGCATCAAAACAGCAGATAAAAGAGTATTTTTTCTTTTCAAAATTTTTTCATTTTTAAAACTTTTTTTACAATTTATTCATTATATGCCCCAATTAAATCCCCTTTCCTCAGCTCCTTCCAGTTTCACCTTCCCTCCCTCTTCCCCCCTATCCCATTCCCCTAGTCCCTGAAAGGGGGAGTTCTCCTCCTCTGCCGTCTGCCCATAGCTTATCAAGTCTCATCTGAACTGCCTGGATCCTCTTCCTCAGGCAAGGCGGCACACCATATGCAAGTGATCAAAAAACAGGCAATCGAGTTCATGACAGAGGCAACCCCTGTTCCCCTTACTCAGGAACCCACATGGAGACTGCATCCTAAGGGAGGTAGCCCAGAAACAGTAAGACACGCATGATATATACTCACTTAAGAGCATATATTAGCCATATAATATAGGCTAGACATATAGGAGGACCCTAGGGAGCATGCTTAAATCTCATTCAGAATGGTAAACAGGAGAGACACCAGAAGCGGTAGAAGAGAGGAACAGGATGGGAACCTACTATAGAGGGTCCTCTGAAAGGCTCCACCCAACAGGGGATCAAAGCTGATGCTGAGACTCATAGCCACATTTGTCTCATGAAAGAGCAGGTTCTATAAGGAAGAAGATAGAATAAAGATTTCACAGAGCAAGGAGAGATGAGCAATGCCTAGAGGCATGAATTACTCTTCAGAAAGATTGAAGAAGGACTATTACAGGCAGAAAAGCACCATGCAGAGGCACAGCACTGTGGATTTAGAGAAGCACCCGGTGCTTTAATACTAGTGTTTCTGTGCACAGTAGGAAAGCGGGGTTTATGTAAGAAACTAAAAGAGGGGAGGTAATTGATAATCCATTATAAGGGGGAAATATAATAGGTTAAAAATGTACTTAATACACCTAAACTATTTAGTCCAATAGCTTAGAAAGCAGTTCACTGCAGTGTATTGGTCATTCACTTGTAACGTCATGCCTGACTTATTGCCACTACCCAATGATTTAGTATTATACCATATAACGTTAGCTTGATGAAAGAACAAAACTTAAAGTCCAATTTCTACTAAATTAATATTGTTATTATACAATCTTAAGTAAAAAAGGTTCTAAGTCAACCTATCATAAGTTGGACACTAGCTAAAAAGTGTAAAAATTTTAGTTACAGGCCTTTTAAAATACTTTTTAACACTGATATTTCAACATTTACATGTGCTAGGATCATAGTATGAGATAAAAAAATATTTGCTGAGCAAAACCAAATCAAGTTTTAATAACTTTTAGTTAGCAAAGTATGTTAATACAATTAGTTCATTTGGTCCTTGTGATAGCTATTACAAGTATTATCTTTATTTTGTCTGAGGGAAAAAGAGGCTAACGGAGGCCAACTGAATTGCCTAGGATCATATAAGCATAGTCCAACCTAGGACTTCTAACTTGAAGTCCTTTGTTATTAGAAACGTGTGTTTATTTATCTAACGTTAGGCCATTACTACTTCTTAATTAATGTAGCTTTTGGGTTGTATGACTTAACATGGATAGGGCATGTTGGAAGTTGTCAGGGTCATTTGCATGGGTTCCCTGAAATCATAAGGGATCTTATAAAAGGTAGATAAGAGGGTAAACATCAGAGAGGAGATGGGAGCTGAGATTGAAGAGAAAGGTCACAGACAAAGATGTGGGCTTCCCCTAAAAGCTAGAAAAGGCAAAGAAATGGTCTTTCTCTTAGGACTTTTAAAGATTTCAGTACCGGCAACATTGCCCATGTTGTAAAAGTGGTAGAACATTCACCTACCACGTGTAGGCCCTGAGTTTGATTCATAGCCTCTTCCTCTCGCCTAATGATTCATCATATAAAATACATTTCAAGCATCTGACCTTCAAAAAGGAAAGGGAAAAAAATGCTATAGTTTCTGAACCACTAATTTTGTAACAGTTTTTATAGTGAAAATAGGAATTAATATAGTCATTTTTCATTGTTTGTCGCTGCCACTATTGCATTCCTTTAAAGACTCCCAAATGGCATGGTTCCTGTCTCTTAAATGATCAGGTACCATGTCCACCACATCACTGTTTTAATAAATTTATGATAGTTACTGGGTAGCGTGATACGTGCCTACTAATTTATTTTAGAAATACTGATGGAGACACTAAGCTGTCTATTGGTTTATTGACACGCAGTCTATAGTCTGTAAGCATTTCCAGATTCAGGTGCACCTCACCCCACAATCTGTGGGCATTCTGACACAGTATTTATCATTTTCCAATAGCAATATTTGCTCACTATAAGATGAATCATTACTAGGAATGTAAAAAATCATTTATAAGGATTTCTAGGGAACTACCATGTTTTTATGCAGTGCAGGTCAACAACACTAAACCTGGACATATGTGACATTACGGATCATCCCAACTTACACCATCTGCCTGTCATTATTGCTTCTTCTTACAACTTTACACCTACATTACAAATTAATGACTTTGTTTTGTTTTCATATAAGATACGAGAGAATCAGAAAAATCCAGAGAACTGTGTCTGACACTGCATTTTATTACTTTTAAAATGGGTGGCTTCCTCCCCACCAATATATGTAGACAGAGAACTTCTGTTAGGAATGGGAATGGGGAAAAATAAACAATTAACGGATGAGTAAATATATGTGAATCAGATAGTGATAGTTACTGTGGAATACAATAAAGCAGGAGATAAAGGCTATTTTATATAGGAACGGGATCAGGGAAGTTCTAAATGAGAAGGTGATATGTGGATAAAGAGATCTATAGCAGTGAGGCACAAACAGAAAAAGAAAATGTCAAGGGTTCTGTGGTAAGACCTCTTTGGTGCATGTGAAGGATAACAAGGAATTATTGTAGCTGCAAGAGGGAGACAATGTAAATTCTTATGAAGGGCCTCTTGGATAGGAAAGTTTAAGGATGTAAGTCACCCCAAAAGGTAAGTTTGCTCAAGCACAAGTGAAAGCTATTTTGCAGTGTTTCTTATACACTGAGCAGAGGTCAGGGTGGAAAGTATATCTGATGAGCCTAGGATCAACCATCTCCATTTTCTCCTTTTTTGAGAGGAAGCAGAATGTTAATAAGAGAATGAACAAAAATAGAATCAGCTTTTAATATAGAGCCACAAAAGATATTATTTGAAAATAGAAATAAAAATAGAACAACAACAACAACAACAAAAAAAAAAACTGGACACAGGGGTCTTTTCTGAGACTGATACTCCAAACAAGGACAATACATGGAGATAACCTAGAACCCCTGCACAGATGTAGCCCATGGCAGCTCAGTGTCCAAGAGGGTTTTCTAGTAATGGGAGCAAGGACTGAATGCACCAGCTGGCTCTTTGATCACCTCTCCCTAAGTGGGGGGATGTAGCCTTACCAAGCCACAGAGGAAGACAATGCAGCTAGTCTTGATAGACTAGGATCAGATGAAAGGGGAGGAGAACCTCCCCTATCACTAGACTGGGAAAGAGGCATAAGAGAAGAGGAGGGAGGGAAGGTGAGACTGGGAGGAGATGAGGGAGGGAACTACAGATGGGATACAAAGTAAATAAACTTTAAATAAAATTTAAAATGTCACTTTAAATATATTATCCACTTAATCTTCTATTATTATTTCTATCTTACATGTAAGAGAGTTAGATTACTCCAGGTCAAACCAAGGCTTAACTTCTGGTAGTCTGGCCATTGAGTATACATTATTGGTCACATGAACTGGTTGCTAAAGAGAGTTAAGAAGCCCAAGTTCAATACAACCTTGGTAAATCAAGTCCCCACTGTACAACACAAACTGAATAGGACTGCCTGTTAAGCTAGATAAAGCTGGCTCTTTAAACCCTGTCACATCATATTGTCATGCTAGACTTGCTCTGGGTACATAGCTGCCTTGAAGCCTGCACCACCTGGGGTATGAGATTCCAAGTGCTGTAGAAAGAAAATATTTTGTCTTCCAAACAACTGTTAAACCATGTTGAATCATGACTTAGGAAGGTGCTAACAAGGATCCAGGACCAGTTTGATGATGTGCCAAATCCTATATCCATTGCCTGGTGTCCTATTGATGAGTGCTGCCAAGAATGCAGAGGTTTACTCTGAGATGACAGTGTCTAATTATGTGGGAAACTGTGGGAATGATGACACCCAAGAACCCTACTCACAAGAATGCAGGAAATTTTGTAGGTGTCAGGACCCAAGAATCCAAAGCAGTAGTTGGCCAGACAACACTGCCACAAAAAAAAAAAAAAAAAAAAAAAAAAAATAGAGTTGAGTGGAGGTCACTGTAAATATGTTTTGTTTGTTCTTACTTCATTGTCAACGCTAAGCCTAGTGTATCAAGTTTGGATTCATTCAGAAAATGAGCATCACTGGAATAAGAAATAAGACATATGAATCAGAGCTGACACGAGTGTAAGAGGAACTGAGAGAATGAGGTTCAGAACATTTATAGAAAATAATTATTGTGGAGAAGTCTGGAAGCCACAATGTCTGGAAAAATACTTCTCTGCTCCCTCCTTCCAAGTCTCACATAAATTTCTTTCATTGGCAAAGTATACAGATCGAAACAGGGAACAAGATTCGAAAGGGGTCAACTTTGGCTTAAATACTGCTGCAGACCTGGTGTAGAATTCCCCTTAGTCCAGTGATCAAAGCACTGCAGAATGGAACAGCAGAGCTCCTCTTTCTCTGGCTTCCAGATTTTCACTTACCTCCTTACACACTTGCTGCACGGAATCTCCAGGAGAATCGCTGTTAGCATCTTACTCCCACTGTCTACACCAGAGGAAATTAATTCAATGTTGGCTTCATCCCAAAGGTTTTCCCATCCTTGTAACTTTTCTAAACTATTACCACTTCCCAAAAGCTGTGACAAACACCAACGTCACTCCACTTTCAGAGACAATTATGACAATTTCTGAATTGCCAACGACACTTTTAGAAACCTACCCCTTCATCACATCTTGTTTTCTCATATTCTCTTGTAATGGGGAGAGGTTACAACTCTGTCTCGGGGTTCAGCCTTGGTGTTTGGGTCCCATCAACTACCATATTATCACGAAAGTGCACTTCTGACAGATTTTTTCACAGCTCCATTCTTGCCATTTGTGCAATGCCACTATTCTCTAGTTCTGACGCTAGTCTCAGAACTTTATCTTGGTACCTCTTCTTCCTTCCTTGTATGCTTTTAAAGACCGTATTTCCAGTGCACCGTTTGAAGTCTGCCTCTTTTCATTTATTTGTATAGGTTTTATGACAGACTCACTCATGTCTGTGGCTTTTACCTTAACACAGTTTTAATATAACTGATAAATCTCTCCTGTTCCTGAACTTTAAACTAATATATTGGACTGTCAGTATCTTTACTTAGATATTGTATGACGTCGGCTAAGTTGCTGTAACAAAGGACTCTAAAATTTGATAGCATAACAAAAAGTGAGTACATTGATTTGTCAGCTAAACAACTAAGTTGAATGTTTCAGTGAATAGCTCTGATATATTGGGGGACCCGGACTACTGAGGTGCTGCCATTTTCAGGGTCATTATGAAAAAGCAGGAGAGATCCAGGATGGTGTTTTCTTAATATTTCAAAAGTTGGACATGTTCTTTGTCATAGCCCAACAACATCTTAGGCACATGCCCACTTCCCACTCCATGGAGGGCTGGGAAATGTAGCCACAAAAGAGGACTGGGCAGCCATGTCATAGCTCCCATGTAGAAAGAGAAGTAGATTCTAATAGACAGCTAGGAGTCTCATTTAGAGATTTCGACACTCTTTCTCATGTCAGGGTTTTCTTCTTCCTAGTCCCTTTCTGTGTTCATTACAATTTATCCTTGTTGCACTGAATAGGATCCTGGTAATCGCCCTGAAATCCACTCTGCCATGCTTCCTGAGCCAACATGTCATAACGTCCTGTTAACTTTGTGTCAAATTCTTCCTTAACCCTTCGTTCCCTGGGTTTCTGGAATAAGATACCTGTATTTGCTTTCAACCTTGCCATTCTTGAAATAATCCAGTACCCAACTTCCAGAGGGATCTTTCTAAAACACAAATTGACAAACGGCTTTTCAAGTTCTCTAATAGTTGCTCAATATTTTAGATTAAACCAAAACTTTTAAAATTGAAAATATTTTTTCATACAATACATTCTGATTATGTTTTTCCCTCTCTTCTCACAAAGCCTTCTTACCTTTCCAATTCTTTAGTTTCTCTTTCTCTCTCTCACTCTGTCTTCCTCTCTCATTAGATAGCAAAGAGGCAAATAAAGAAAATAAGCAAAAAACAAACAAGCAAAGAAAAAGCACAGGAACACACACAGATACAAACACAAACACCATAAAAACACAAAATTAGAAAGCATAATTCAAAATCAAAAGACTAGAAAGATTTTTTTAAAGAATCCAAACAAATCAATACAAAATAAAACAAAATAAAAGCTCCAAAGACATTAGGTTCATTTGTGTTGGCCATCTACTGTGAGGAATGGGCCATGGTCTTAAAAGTAGCATGTTTGCTGGGTGAAAGTCCATTACAGAAAAGTAACTTTTCCTTTGCAAGCATTTGTCAGCTAGAAATAGTTTCTTGTTTAGGGATGGAGGCTCATGTCTATTCTCCCTGTTAGCACTGGGACCCCATCTGGCTTAGAACTATGGAGACCCTGTGTACACTGCTACAGTCTCTGTGAATTCATATGTGCCTCAGTCTTGTTGTATCTGGAAGACACTGCTTCCTTTGTTTTTTCATCCCCTCTGGCTCTTACAAATTTTTTGCTTCCCCTTATGCATAGTTTCCTGAGCCCTGGCAGAAGAAGTTTGATGAAGATATCCCATTTATGACTGAATATTCCAAGGTCTCTCACTTTTTACACTTTGTCTAATTGTGAGTCTCTGTACTAGTTCCTATATCCTGCAGGAGGAGGCTTCTTCGATGGTGGCTGAATGAAACACTGATCTATGGGTATAGCAGGGTGTTATTAGGAGTCATTTTATTACTATCTTCCATTAGCAGGATGATAGTACTTGGTTTTCCCCCTAGGTTCATGGCCTATCTAGTCCCGTGTCCTTGGCCACCCGAACTGTGTCAGACATGGATTCCATCTTAAGGAGTGGGTCTTAAATTCAATAAGATAATGGTTGGTTACTCCCATAATGTTTATGCCACTGTAGAACCAGTGCATCATGCAGGCAGCTCAACCTTGTAAATTCTGGGGAAAACTAAACTTCTTAAAGTGTGGGTTAGGAATGTTTTGTGAGTACCTGTTCAATACATATTCATGGACTGAACAAATGATTCAACTCTTGTTTGCTGTTTGAGTCATAACAGCAACCATGCCCTTACATTTACCCATGTCACTGAACAAACACATGGAAGTTATTTAAGTTATTTCCATCTTCTGTGTATTTCATACCACAGTGTTTTTACTGTACCTGCTTCATATACTCTAAATGTCTTTTTCTTCTAAGACTTTTACTCAAAATATTATTAGTTCTTTTATTCCTTGTCTCCTAAGAAATGTTTATGCACGGTATAATACATATTGTACTTCTATAATGTTATTTTTACATATGTATTCATCATTTAACACATTAGTTCATATACACACCAAGCACATGTACATAAACATGTACATTTGAATCTGAGAATAATTATAGGAAATGGCATAAGTAAGGTACCCACTTCAGACTGAGAGTTTGAGGCCAGGAAAAGCTCCTCTGGAGAAATTACTTTTATGCAGAAACTTGGAGTTTAGCTTGGGCACTTGCTTTGCTTACTCATCTTTCACATACTGTTTGGCCTGCTGCTTTAAATTCTGGCTAGAGGTTCATATGTGTGGTTCTCTGTGCTTCAAAAAACCTGTCCTGCTGGTTGTTGAAATCCTACCTGTTCTTTGAGATTCAGTTCCAGCTTTGTTTCTTTTATGAAAACTCCCTGGCTATGCCAGGCTAAAATAATCATTTATTACCAATTAAAAACCTGTTCTTAACCACCTTGACTGTATTTGAGATGAAGAACTAACTATATCTCTTATGCCTGGCTGATGTCCTGCTCCCTTTGAACTTTTTTTTTTCAATCTAAATATCTCTGATTATTGCAAGCATTCTTTTTATGATATGAGCTGTAATCCCAATGGTTTGGTTTGTTGTCATTTTGTTTGAGGTACGGTCTTACTATGTAGTCCAGGCTGCACTCTAATTCACAACAGTCCTGCCTCAATCTCCTGAATAATAAATATAACCATTCCTAAAATATGTCAGCCTAAGCTCAGTTTGGTCCTTGTGGTCTGGCCGGGCTGCATTCAAAGAAGAATAGCACTAGCTCCCTCACTTTAAAGCAAGATTTTTAACTTCTCTTAGGCTTGTGCTGATTTTTTGTTTTTTGTTTGTTTTGTTTTGTTTTGTTTTTTGGCAAATGTATTGCAATCTGAAATCACACGGCCTTGAGAATGAGAAGTCCTAGCTCAATTCGACTCTGCTTTTTTTTTTCTGACTCAAAAACTTTACATTTGTTTCCTTTAAAACACATTGCTTTACTCAGTTCATCAATACAACATACTGAAAACTTTTAAACAAAGTTATTTCTATCTGAAAGTATTTGTTATTCTTCCAAGCTTTATGTTATCAGCATAAAAGACATTAATATAGTATTAACAATAATAGTTGTGGTTTTAAGTCTAGCATGGCACTACATGCTTTCTTAAGAACATTGATTAATCCATTAATCACCACCTTTACTTAGTTCGGGCAATTATATAATTGCTATGCACTCAAGAGTTCTTACTTTTCCACAAGGGTAAGTAATTTGTCATCCTTGTCAAAGTTCAATAACATGCCTATGCAGCATAATATTGTGTGGTAAACTTAAACTGGGAATATGAATACTTCCTAAAATTACAATGAATTTATTTTATGTGTTTGGGTGCTTTATTTGCACATACAGGTGAGTTCCTGGTTGCCAGAGGAGACCAGAAGAAGGATTTGGATACATTGCTAGAGTTATAAATGGTTGTGAGCTGAAATATGCGTGCTAGGCACTGCACCTTGTAAGCATGCACACTTATTCACTGGTACAAGTCACAAGTCACCTGATATGGCTTCATGAAATTAGACTCGGCCAGTTGGAGGGTCTACAACAAAACTGAAGCTGTGGAAATTTCATTAAGAACAGTCAATCTTCTTATACTCTTTTTTGAAACAGAGTGTAGTAACAGTTGCCATGATCAATACAGTTGTAATTGCCAAGATACAATGACATCTGCAAGCTATACAAGATTAATGTCTAAGACCATTTGTCCTGTCAATCTTCCATGCTTCCTTGATTTTGAAGGGAAAATACAGAGAAACACAAACTGGCCTGAATGTTTTACTGTCTGAGGGAATGCCTTTGTCTCTCACAAACAGGAAGGCACATTATACCCCAAGAGGCATGGACTCTAACCTGAAAAACCTGTGACACACGCCTCTCAGAAAAGGCAGGCCAGGCCAAGTCTGTGGTACCATGTACCAAGTCTTCTGGGAAAACAACTGTTAACCTTAACCATGGAGCCAACTCTCCAGCCCAGAAATTAGGATACTTTTATTTAGCAAAATAGTCAATGCAATGAAGATGGTTTTTATTCAGGGTAAGACCAAAAAACTAATTTCCAAAAACCCAGGAGAGTGACTCTTGAAAAGTAAGACATTTTTTTTATGAAATGAAATATAAATTAGAATGATGGGTAGTAATATGAAAGGCTGTAAATGTGACAATCAGAAGAGATTTTAAAATGAGAATACGGAAAGTAACAGGAAGAAATTAAAGGAAGATGAGTGTTGCTACGTCTTCCTCACTTGGGTATTGAAATAACTGAAGTGGGTATTGAGGCTTAAAGAGGTAAATAACTTGTCTGAGGCTTGTCCCTGAAAACGAAGCATGATTGCAACCCAGATTTCTCAACTCAACAAGGCTGGGAGGCTTAACTTCACTAGGTTCTTAATTTAGGAGGAATGTATGTAAGGCGAATCCAGGATTTAGGCAGAAGCAGAAGGGACAATTCAGAACAGCTTTAGGGTGGCTTATTTCTGATTCAGTGGAGAAGAAATCTGAGCCTGGAATAGCATGGGACTAACCTAAAAAACAGACACAGTTAAGAAGAGCAAGAGACACACTCAGTCTATAATGAAAGTAATGGTATGGTCCGTCTTTTAATTTTTAATCAATTAAGTAGTTAGTTACTTAATTAATTCTCTTTACATCCTGACTGTGGTCTTTCTAACCCCCAGAAGAAGCTGCAGTTGAGGCTTGGGGATTTGATAGATATTTCCTTGTAACATTGTGAACCGAGAATGTAGATTGTTCTGGGATGAAACTTATAGACAAAACCCTGGGAGATTTGTTGGCCATTCTCTTTACTTAGTAGATACATGAGGGAATAGAGGATAAAGGCATTCCACAGTGCTCTCAAGGACATATGTAATCTACTTTGAACGCAGCTAGCCTGACTTCAGAGGCCACCCTTAACACCCATAGCACTCAGTCTCCATGGATGCTACCTGCACTGCGAAGTCTTCTTAGACTCGATGGCAGCAGCAGACTTCTTTATCTTCCAGGTTTTTGCTTTTGTAAATTCACTTTATGAAATTGTTTTCTCTTGCTTTTCTGTCTGGTTGGGAGGCCTGAGAGCAGGCCTGAAGCCAAGATTCCCAGCTGTAGGTTATGGTCACCAACAGTGGCTTACTTAGGCAGAACCACATTTTACAGGAGAAAAAAAAAAAAAGAAGTTTACAGAATCAAACAGAAAGCTGAAAAGTGCTGTTAAAATGTGAACAGAAAACCAGGGACGTAAAGGTGGGAACACAAACAAAATAAAAAAGAACAATTACAAAACCTGTTCAAAACTTGGTTAAAAGAAAAGATAAAAATTAGTTACTACTTAGAAGATACTTAGGAGAATGCGTCATGTTGCAACGTACTGATGCTTACTACTGGCACATGATCTGGGTCTAGAAAGATACCAAGTTTGTCATTTGGAGGAAGAAGAGCCACATGTATGCAAAGGCACCTGTCCAGTAGGCCATGGTGTGCTGAGGGAGTTTTTGGAGCTCGATCTAGCTGAGGACAGAACATAATAGGACATAAAGCAGAAGCAAAGCACAGAAAGCCTGAACTAAAGTGACTCTCAAAATCTGAAAGAGTCTTTTGGGAAGGTTCTCTGAGGGAGATGAATTCTGAGCTCAGATTTCAGAAGTAGAGTCATTAAGCCCCTTATCCTACCAATAAATGATCAAATGTTCATAGAATGGGTCACTGACCTATCCACAGATCACAGAGTCCTAATGGCTGGCTTCTGCTGTGGCCACTCTCTTAACTGCATTCTGCTGCTGCTACAGGAAGCCTCAGCTTGACTTAACTGGCTCTAGTAAAAGCCCAAACATAGCTCATGGGATTGTAGGGAGGCCTCCCTCATTACAACAGCCATCAACCCATATATGAGCTTGTAAATATTCTTCAGCAGTGTCCATATATGAGTGAGAGGCTTTTATGATGACTGCAAGGCTAAAACTGCCTTGTTAAAACTGAGGGCAGGGCTTGAAAAGAAGCTAGTCCCGCTACAAACCTCATACATATCAGTTAACCAGCCTCCTACATCAAAAGGAAACAGCTTGCTGATGGGGACTGGTAGTTTTAATAAAGTATGTTTCTTTCTTGACTATAGAACGATATGTTTGTCATAGAAATATTGCAAAATACAGGAAAATAAAAAGAATAAAGTGAAAGTGTAACTTCCCTATTCAGGTTTCACAAGTCACTGGTAATCATGGCTTATAGCCTTTCAATGTTTCGTGTATGTATGAATTACAAAAATGTACTATATGTTTATGTGCATATATATATTATGTTCTTTTGTTGCAGTAAAATATAGACAGCATGAAATTTAAGATTTTAACCTCTTTTAGATTCTTTGACAGTACTTTAGTTGTTTTTGTGTAAAAAAAAAAGAAAGAGGTGATCTCTTTTCTCAGCAGCTGCTGCTGAGATCTAAGGGAGTTGGCCTTCTCTTGTGGTACCTGATCTTTCTTCAAAGCAAGGGACATTTGGGGAAGGCCTGTCACTTCTTGTTGACTTCTCCCTTGGGGCTGCCACAGGCATCCTTCCCCTTTTGGAAGCCTTGTGAGCTCCTTTATACATCTCTTCCATGTCTGGGCTTGCAGTGTCCTCTAGGTGCTAAGAAAATTATTTCTTGTGTCTTCACTTTCTTCCATCAGGTAACACCTGTCATGTGCATGTTCTAGTCACTATGTTCTTAGAGTATAGTTCTGTATTAAACTCCTGTGTTCTAATTCCTAACCAGGGAACTGTTCAGAATCAGGAACAAGCCTCTATATGCAGCTCTTTTCACGGACTCCCAAATTATATTATCAGTGGCAGTTCTGCAAGGCTGCATCCAAATGCCAATTTAAAGTACCAGTGTGACCAACAGTGTTGCCTGGTAATGCACTGTGCTCATCTTCCATGATCTCCACTCAGCCTTTACAGATTTTGACCATGCTAAACTTGTTAAGACTCCAGGGCAACAATAAGCAAGGACAGAATGCTGCAGAACCATATTTTATGGTTCATGAGTTCATGCTGATGGGTTATTGTCTGTTTTTCTGTGTAGGCATGAACAGTGTGACAAAGAATATCTCATAAAATCAACCAATATCTGGTATTTGGATTTGTGGTACCTACTTTTAGCCTGGATCAAGCAAAGTTGTTCATTTTAACTTAATCTTCTAAATGTCACCCAACACAAACATGCAACTTAACAATAAGTACCATGTTGGGATGGGATTGGAGTCACAGAGGAACCTTTTTTTAAATTTTTGTTATTTATTTTATTATTTTAGCATATAGTAGTAGAGAATGAGTAGTATACTTTTTAATTTTTTATTTAACTTTTATTAATTACACTTTATTCCTTTGGTATCCTGCCATAAGCTCCTCCCTCCTCCCCTCCCGGTTCCACCCTCCCCCCTTTCTGCATGCAACCTTTTTAGCTTCTCCTAAGCATCAGGTCTGTGGTGTGGAGAGCATCCCCACTGCTGTGCAGCTGTAGCCATGACCTATCTCCAGAACAGTTTATCTTCCTAAACTGAACTTTGTGCCCATACTAGCTTTCTTTTCATTTTTCTTCCATGTCTCTAGGAATCTCTTCTACTTTCATTATGAATTTGACTATCCTAGGTCAAAATACACTGAATTTTGTGACTACCCTATTTGTTTAGCAGAATGCGTCCAAATTTCATCAACTTTACCAAATGTTTTCAAAATTTCTTCCCTTTTTAGGACTGGATACTATGCTCTTGTGTTCATATACAATATATTTTATTATATATATCAATATATATTTCACCCATCAATGGAGGCATGAGCTGCGTCTATCTCTTTGTTGAAAATAATGCTTCTGTGAATGGATCTGACCTGGTCTCTGCATACATACACTTTGCAAACTGGTGGATCTGACTCTATCTCCTACATAATATACTTTCAGAGTTGATGATATATTCAGAATTTTGCATCTAATTATATTTTTCAATCTCATTATAGACCATTAAGCATAATTTTTGGTAACTAACTATTGTTTTTCCATGGTTATAGTATTTTGATTGCTTTCAATTTTTACTATAATAAACATCCTATATGCAAACCTTTGAACATTCACTTCCTAAATATGATAAATTTTTAAAGGAGAAATTATTGTGTCAAAAAGCATGAACAGTTTTAAAGTTCTTTACATATATTTATGTATTTCTTTCTCATGAACTTTATTCTGGTTTGCCATTCAACTCTATATTTCCCAAAATAAAGACTCATTTTGCAGTCTTCGGTTCCAAGTTGGTTTTCATCTTCCAAAAACATGTTTCTGGTTCTGAGTTTCTGTGAATATTATGAAGCTGAGGTCGTGGATTGGGTTAGAAGGAAGATTTGAGAAATTTTATTAAAGGAAATTATTAGAAACTGTCAGTTTCTTCTGTGAGAAAGGCTGGTGGTGGGGCTGGGTAAAGATTGGAGAAGAGAAAGCACAGGACACCAGAATCTTTTGAGCATTCCTATGTGAAAGTTGCTTTATACATTCTATTATTTATATAATCTATATATTCAAAAACTCTAAATGGGAGAGAGTAGATCCTCATTTATAATGAGAAAAATTAACTCTTAGGAAGGTCCAGAACCACACAGTCAAATCTCTCACACTGGCTTTGATGTATGTCTACCTTATCATTGTGTTTTTAGGAGATGATCTGTACCCTGAGATACAGAGAAGTCAAAAACATTCCAAAGTAAAAACTTAATTTAATTATTACTTCCTGGATTTGGAGAGAGGTAAAGGTTGCCATGATTGTGTGGGTAACAAAATGTGCCTTCAGTTGGTGGCTAATCAAATTCCCCCATAAAGAAGTGTGGGATTAGCACTTGTGGCATGCCACTGAACTAGATAAACTGACTGATTTCAACAGATGCCACAAACCCCAGCTGAGCCACGAGCGGCTCTCACATCTGCCTTGATTAAGTGTGTGCACGAGGGCATGCATCAGGAAAAACCAACAGAGAAATCTGATAGGGAAACCCACAGGAGAGGCTGGAAACCAGAACCAGTTAAATGAGAAAGACTAGGTCATGGAAGGAAAAATATGAATCTGTGGCTTACTTTAGATTCCTGTGCTGATGTTTAAATTTGGGATAGCTAATACCCTATGTATGTGAAGGTGTGACTTAATTTTTCAATGATTGTGGATAAGGTGGTGTAATTAAGTTTCATGACACTCATTCATAAGACAAACAAATACTTCAACAGTCGGTATGGCTACAGATCTTATCAGGAAATAATAGTTGTTAACTGGAGCAGTGAGTTCCTGGCTGGTGTGTCATGGAAAATAGGTAGATTTTAGTTGTGTAGACAGCTATGTGTTTGTTGTGGGCAACAGGCAATGGTAAAAGGTCTCTGATGACTTGATGTGCATTTGGGGGAGGGAAATTCATGACTGTAATAAGCAGAACCCCATTAGCAACAGGGAGGTAGCCCAAACTGCCACTTGCAGTACCAATGGTGGCTACTTAGTAGCCATCAAGAATTCTATCAAGCCAGGGTTAGTCTAGGGAGGTCTACTGGCAGAGGGCATGGGAGCCATCCCAGGTCAGAGTCCTTGTTACCTGAAGGTGCTTCTTAGCATGTCCATTAGTTACATGTCAGCTCCTTGACACGAGAGTAGGCCTGGGTCATGTTATAATAAACCCACTGTGTGTGTGTGTGTGTGTGTGTATGTGTGTGTGTGTGTGTGTGTGAGAGAGAGAGAGAGAGAGAGAGAGAGAGAGAGGGAGAGAGAGAGAGAGAGAGAGAGAGAGAGAGAGAGAGAGAGAGAGTTCATAGTCACATACAAACCAGTGTGTAGCAGCATTTATATTTGGGGTGGAAACTGAGAAATTAGATAACAGCTCCCATGCAGGAGTTTTTTTTTTATTTTTTTTTCTATATGTGGTGAAATTGCTTAAAAGAAAAGAAAAAACTTAAGTGATGAAATGTGAATTTTCTTGTCCACGTGACTCATATTCTACTTTGTTAAATATTTGTAAGTCAGATGCAGGCAATGCAAATGATATTGACTGGACTCTCCAGCTACCCACACTCTTCATTCCTCACTGTGTCCTGTGGAAAAGTAAGCCAATTAGAGTCACTGCCCAGCTTCTTCTTGTCTAACAGCTTATTGATCTTGGGAGGGATAAATATGGAGCAGTGCTAACCTGCTTTTACCCCAGTGAACAGGACAGAGATCTTATGGGGAAACAGAGGAGGGAGTTATGTTGCATCTATTTATATATAATATAATTTTAATATATAATAGTATAAATAAATATACTATTTAGAATAGTACTGATTCATCCCTAATTCTTGGATTTGATTTGAGTGTAAATCCCCCAATTAACCATGGTCATTGCAGCTACTAAAAGCCAAAACTATCTTTATGGGAAGAAATTGTAGTCTGAGTGGATCTTCTGTGTGAGTCAAAATCTATCTGATTAGAACTTTTCCTTCTTAAAATAGTCTTTGCTTTATAAATGGCTGGCCTTAATGTTTCATTCTGAGCAATTGTTGAGGGCCAGTTGCTAGGAATTAAGTGTGTAAATTTATTTATTCTCACACGTACCTATGAAGAGGAACCATTATTTTCTCCACAATAGAAACAAAGCTATTAAGACAAATACTTTGATCAGAGGCACACCTTTTGTGAGGTACTTAATTGAGGTGTGACTTTGCACTATAACAAGTAATCCTAATCACCAAATCCTGCTGACATGGCCTGCCCTCAGTCACTGGACATAGCGTGTGGAAGATATTCTGTTACAAATCGTTAATATATATGTTTATATCCTGTGTAAGAGTTGAGATATGTAAGTGTAATTTGCAGTGTAGGTATAATTTATATAGTTGACACGTAAATGTATCATTTATAGGTATTAATATATATATATTTGTATATACAATGATACATTTTCATAGATATGTTTTGGCAGTAATTTGCATAGAGAAGAGTCTGGAAGGCTTAAATAACAATGGTTATTTCTGTGTAATAGTTAATTTTTCTTTCTTCCTTCCTTTCTTAGGTCTTTTGCGATTTTTCTGATATAAATGTATAATCATTTGTAGCTAAATTTTTGTCTCGTTGTTTAAGGCACTTAAAATCATTCGCTGAGTTCCTGCCAACTTCATGCAAGGTGATATAAAGCTTAAGCTAAACCTGTGCTGGGGCAGTATATGGCTGCGTAGTTACTTAAACAGTATACTTCCTTTCCAGACAGACCATCAGAGACTGCTAATAGTATGTGTTGTCATTGCTTCTTAGCATCCTATACCTCTTTTCCTGGAGAGATGACCTGTACCACGAGAATAAGATGCAGAATGGAAGACGTCTTGATGGACAAGGAGTGGTGCTGCCTCCGGAGTGCAGTCTCCTCTCTTCTACCAGCTTCTACAGCCTAATCCCCAGCCCCTGGTAAGAACTGGACCGTTGGGGATCTATAAGCCCCCAAATACCTATCCAGACACGAGAGCAGTGTTTCTCAGCTTTCCTAATGCTGACCCTTTAATTCAGTTCCTCCTGTTGAAGTGACACCAAACCATAAAGTTATTTCTTTGCTACTTCATAACTGTAATTTTGCTACTGTTATAAATCATAATATAAATATCTGCTATGCCACCCCAAAGGGGTTGCGACACACAGGTTGAGGACCACTGAGCTAGAAGAAAGCCCTCTGGCTTTAGTTTCTTTTTTCCTCTCCCTTAGAAATATGGAAGTATAGGGTGTTCCCTCTCCAACTCTAACACTCACACTCTATGCATCTTCTTTTTAGTTATTATTATTGTTGTTGTTGTTTTGGGACATGGTTTCTGTATGTAACCTTGGCTGTCCTGGACTTGCTTTGTAGACCAGGGTGGCCTTGAACTCAGAGATCCACCTGCCTCTGCCTCCCAAATGCTGGGATTAAATGTGACAGTCACCACCACCCGGCATTTCATGCAGCTTCTAGCAAAGGGATCTGACAGTCATCACTTGCAGCTCAAATATAAACAAGGAATGCTGAAGAGTGCCACACAGCTCTGTGCTGTCTGCAGCAAGGCTAGGAAACAAATTTACAGTCTTTCCAAAAACACGCAGGACAAGAATGAGATAGAGCTTTGATCTCAAGACCTCGGAGAAAAACATACAGGTCACCATTTTCCATCTGGTGGAAGGAAATCCATATGCTGCTTTCCTCCCTACTCACTAAAGAAGTTTCACTAAGCACATGCTCCCCAGTTGAAAAAAATCAGTCAGCCACACATCTGTATCTGTGCAGTGGTACCCAAGGACCCTGAAGGTAACATGGCTGAACAGATACAGTATCTGGGAACTGGTTGTCAATGGGAATGGCTGCTTGAAGGGCACTCCTCAATAGAAAAGCACAGAAATCCCACTGCTCAGAGAAACTGAAAATGGAGCATGCCTGAGGTTTCTGGGCCATTCCCTCTGGTGCTGCAGTTAAAGGCAGTGCTGCTCTTTCTGGTTCCAGAAAAATAAAAAGCAAACTTCCTCTAGGAACTTTTAAAAAAGATTTTTATTTATATTGGTGTTCTGACTCCATGTATGTTTGTGTGAGAATGTCAGATACCCTGGAACTGGAGTTACAGACAGTTGTGAACTGCCATGTGGTTGCTGGGATTTGAACCTGGGTCTTTTGGAAGGGCAGCCAGCACTCTTAACTGCTGAGCCATCTTTCACAGCCCCACTTAAGGCAATTTTTAGCAGTGCTCTTCCCAAGTGCCACTAGGGGACAGCAGTACAGCATGTCCTGGGAAGCCACCTGTCTTGCTGGATTTTTGAAGGCCTCTGTCTGAGTATCCCCTAGACAGGGTCACTTTCTATGCTGTGGCCCAGTGGAACAGAAATAGATGAGTGCCGCTCTAAAAGTATGCAAAAGTTGTTTCCGTGTGTGTGGAAAATATGGACACATGTTGTGTGTATGCATTTGCGCACATGCACGTGCCAGCTAGAGGTGGACGTCAACTATCTTCCTCTACTGTTACACACTTTAATTTCTGAGACAGGACTTCACATTGAACCTGGTGTTCACTAACTGACTAGACTGGCTGGCCAGCAAGCTCTGTCTCCATCCTGCCCCACCCCCAGCACCAGGATTGCAGGTGTGGACCATCACACCTGTTGTTGTTTTTTGTTTGTTTGTTTTGTAATATGAGTACTGGGGATCTAAACTCGGGACTTCATGTTTGCCTGGCTGGCATCTTACGAACCAGGCCATCTTTCCTACCCCGTTCTAATTTTCAGATGTGCAAAATGGACACAAACATGCATTTAAATGTTTAGAGATAAAAAGTTTATAAATCTCATTCACTGTTAAATTTAGCATTAAGATACTTTTAATGTAGCTTTTTTTTTCTTTTTAAAGATTGTGCACTGCAGTTACAAAGTTATAGCTAGGATCAGGTAAATATTCTACTTATAACTAAATAACTTAAAACAAAATTACAGAAGAGTTGAAAAATGTCAGGAATTATATTTCAGTGGCATGAAAATAGAGTTTTCTTATGCTTGAGATGACATGGGTGAATGTGTATGTCCTTCAAGAGAAAGTTTAGAGTTCATCTCACTTGCTTCAAGTACTTTGTATTCCCATCAAGTCTTTATATTTAGCACAGTTCCACTCCCCTCCCCCATTTTGGCCCTAAAATAACAGGCACATGGTTTGGTGGTGGTGGGGAGAATTTATATGGAAACTTAAAATTTCTAAAAAGGCCCATGAACCCTCAAAGGAAACAACAGGCATGACCTGGGATGGAGCAACCTGGGTCCCTGGAGTGCAGGACTTTGGAGGTGCCCAGCCCTGAGCTGCACGAGGACAAATCCTGAGTGGCAGTCTCAGAAATCTGGAGGCCCAGAGCCCGGGACTGGCATTCACAGATCCACGCTATGAGTTTACAGTCCAGAGACCTGCCAACAGCTATGAGCTGGACTGTGTCCAGTTTCACAGTCACTGGGCTGTGTAAGGATGATCGTAACTGGTAGATGTGGAAGAAAGATCAAGTTACTCAGTTTCTTAAACAAATAATTAGTGGTGGCGGCCGTGTGCCACCTCACCTACGCAGGACAGATCAGGAAGCAGTCAGGCATTTGCAGTGTTGAGCTGTGCTGATCTCTCCTCTCCTGAGGCTGCATCACTTTCTAGTCCCACCTGGATGTGTGAGCCCTTCTCATCATTTTTAGGTTTCTGTCATGCTAATGGTGAAAAATGGTTTCTCAGTGTATATGAATTTCCAGTATTAAACAAGCTACGCTGTCTTTAATACATACAAGGACTGTATTTTGGGGATTTTTATTTATGTATTTGTGTGTGTGTGTCCCCACAGAGGCAGAAATGGGTTTCAGATCACTTGGCACAGGTATTTGTGAGCATCTGATGTGGGTGCTGGATCTGAATGTCACTCTTTAAGAACTGTCACTGGTTCATCTCATCAACCCTGAGGGTTATATATTTCTTATGTGAACTGTTTGTTTACACACTTTACCCTTTATTATTTCTTATTTTGTGCATTTGTACTTTTTTACTGCCTTTTACTAAAAATTATGTTTCTTAATATTTTATATCATGTTAATTAAAATAGTAAAGCAGGTTGTTTACTTATTCACTATTATTAGTTGTTAATTTCTACTTATAACTATTAATTTTTCATTACACTTTTGGAGGAGTTGTTGCTATTTTTCCAGCTTTCCATTTAATAACTATCATTTTCAAAGAATTCTGTAATTTTATTTTCTATTAATCTTCCTTTGTCCAAGATTTTTAAATAATGTTTTGTCACTGTTACTTTCCAGAAATAACATAAGCTAACAATATTTATCAATATTTGTAGAGGTGACCTTCATTCACATTGTAGTAAGATATATCTCTATATATTTGATTGTTAATTGCTGAACCAGCAGTGAGCTAAATGCTAACAGATTCGGGTATTGTGAGTGCTACTGAGAAATCTCCAATCTCAATGTTGTGTAAAAATTACTCTCCAATTACCTCTGATTGGTTAATAAAGAAGCTGAAGAGCCTATGACTGGACAGAGAAGACAGTAGGCAGGACTTCTGTTCCCAGTCAGGGGGTCTGACAAAGAAGAAGGAGGAAAGGAGAAAGAAGAACAGGGAGAGAAAGAAAGAGATAACAAAAGGAAGAGAGGAAGGGAGAGGGAGAGGAAGAAGGAAAAGGAAAGGGAGAAGAAGTTTGTTGGATTATAGGGAGTCACCTTTGGGACAAAGATGGAGCAGGAGCAGCCCAGGCAAGACTAGATGGCAAGCAGCATGGGACACATGGCTAGCAAGTAACTAGAATAGCATAAACAGTTTAGAATAGATCAGTATTTGCTCAGTTATGGTGCTTAAGGCTTATTAATAGATGTAAAAGTCTCTGTCTAATTATTTAAGAGCCAGGTGGCTGCAGAAAAGAACCTTTATTACAACAAATAATTCGTGCATCTGTAGAAATCATATTTGGATTGTTTCTATTTTGCATAATAGTGAATTGATAGTTTCTTTCCTAATAACAAATTATGTTTTATTTATTTTTTTTTGTTTTTCATTTACTAAGTACCAGACATTTCTCCCAACTACCTTTTTTTCTTTTCTTTTTTATATTATAATTGTATCATTTCTCCTTTTCCTTTCCTCCCTCTAAACCTTCCCATATACTCTTCCTTGCTCTTTTTCAAATTCATGGCCTCTTTTTCCATTAATTGCTGTTACATGCATGTATGTATATACATTCGTATGTACATCATACACACAGACATATGCCAATACATTCCTACATACAGTCTGCTCAGTCTGTATGCCATTACTTGTATATTTGTTTTCAGGGCTGGCCATTTGGTATTCCACACAGTTGTCGTGGTCTCCTATGGGGAAGACTATTTCTCATGCTATCAGCATTCCGTAGTTGCCTATTGTTCTGTGGACAGTGTTGAGGCCCCACAGGCTTTTCCCATATGCTTTGGTGTGTCTATTGGGGTCATCTTTGCTCAGTTCATGTTTAGGCAGTCACGTTGGTGAGACTTTTTGTGGCCTGTTGTTGACTATTCTGTGTGCACTTTTTATTGTTAGGTTATGAAATAGTTTTGTTCATATGAAAACATATGGAAAAAATTAGTTCTTTACACAGGGCCTGGGGAGATAGCTCAGTCATTAAGGCACGAGCCTCCTTTTTTTCATATTCATGGAAACATGTTGCATGCATAAACAACATAGTTCTCAGAATTTCTGTTAAATTTGCTTTATATCTGAACTGTCTTGGTGTTGCAGAACCTTCACTCATTTGCCCTAGCATAACTTTAATAGTGTATCATTACATACTACATATTCCCTAATCCCCTCACCTGCTGTCTATTCATTCTCTAGTCTAAATAAATAGGATTTTCTACATCTTCATAGTTCTCCTCATATATTCCTTCTCATTGCATAATTTGAATGGAAATTCTTTAACTCTTAGTTTTTCTGTACAAGCGAGTACTTACATGAAACAAGCAACTATTTTGATCACTTCTCCCTGGTAGGGCCACCATGCCAGCCCACAGAGCAAGAGGATCCAGGCAGTCCTGATGAGACCTGATAGACTAGGGTCAGATAGTAGGGGAGGAGGACCTCCCCTATCAGTGGACTAGGTGAGGAAGTTAGGGAAGAAGTAAGAGGGGGAGTGAGACAGGGAGGAGACAAGGGAAAGGCCTACAATCAGAATATAAAATGAATAATTATAAAAAAATAAAAATAAAATATTAAAAAATACAAGCAGTTAGGTAACTCTGCATTCCATTGGCTCTCTTAGAACTTTCATCTTTTTTGATAGCTGATTATATTTACATTTTCAGAGCATATAACATTAATTGCTGTTCTGTTGACTTGTCCACATCATTTTGTCTTAGTTCTGCAGTTAAATGGATTTAAACCTGCATTGTCAAGTTGTATGCCAAATGTTTCTGTGATTTCATCTTTGTGTGTGTGTGTGTTTATTCTCTAGATAATTATACTAAAAAGAGCTAGTGGCAGTAGTATCCCTCGGTCCTTGCAAGTTCCTTGCTGTCTGTCTTTGACATTTACACTCAAAGTCCTGTGTGTGTGAGGGGGTGAGGGTAGGACACCAATTTGTTCTCACAAAGGCCAACCCTGCCTTCCCTTAGCCTCAGTGCTGAGTTTTTGTTTTGTGTGTTCATTTTCCTACTTCTGCTGTCACAAATAAAGCTTAATGACTTAAAACTACAGAAATTTTATTCCTATAGCTCTGGATGTCAGAAGTGTACAGCCAAGGCTCTGGGAGGAC
Organism: Meriones unguiculatus; assembly: GCF_030254825.1. Classification (NCBI taxonomy): domain Eukaryota; kingdom Metazoa; phylum Chordata; class Mammalia; order Rodentia; family Muridae; genus Meriones; species Meriones unguiculatus. The sequence continues at coordinate 111,188,197 of NC_083358.1, read as the reverse complement.
AGCATTTCTTCCGGAGGCACTGTGGAGTTTTCTTTTCTAGCGTCGAGAGTCTGCTTGCTTCCCTTGCTTCTTGACCAAGGTTCTAACTGTTGGTCCCACCATCATGTCTTTTTACTGACCTTTGACCCCCTTGTTTCACTCTGAGGACCACTGTGATGATATTGAGCTCTACCAGTTAGGCCAGAATCATCCCCCATCTCTGTGTCCTGCAAAGCCCCCTTGGAGATACACGGAGACAATCACAGGTTTTTGGGATTGTCAGAGGCACATCTTTGGGGATGTTTAACCTACCAGATTTTCTTTCATCCTTAGAAAATTTTATAAACCAACAACACAGGGAAAAATTAACTTTCTACGTCCTTGCTCTGGGAGGCCTTTCAGAGTCTCCGTTCTGTGATACAAGTATCCACCCCTAAGTTTGTAAACTTTAGTCAAAAGGTTCACTCCAAAGAGTGAGACTTTTTAGGCTTGGGATTTGAAACCGGTCCCTTCCTGGGTGGGAGAGATGGCTCAGTAGTTAAGAGGACTCACTGCTCTTGCAGAAAACCAGGTTCCTTTCTAGCACCCACAGAGCAGCTCACAACCATCTGTAACCCCAGTATCAGGGATACTGATGCCTGCTTCTGGCCTCTGCAGACTCCTGTACATGTGTGGTCCACTAGTGTTCACTCAGCCACGTACACATACCAATAAAAACAAACAAAAACCTCTCACCTCCCTAGGATTTTTTGTTTTGTTTTGTTTTTCAAGACAGGGGTTCTCTGTACAATAGGTCTACCACTTTTTCTGGACTTGCTTGGTAGACCAGGCTGGCCTCGAAGCCATAGAGATCCACCTGCCTCTGCCTCCCAAGTGCTGGGATTAAAAGCATATGTCACCATGCCTGGCACCTGCCTGGTGATTTTTAAAGTAAAGAGTTGAGAGTTTCTGCCCTAAAGCTCATTGATACCCAGCAAGTGGGAACACAAAGAGCAAGTGTTGGCACAGAGTGGGAGGGGAGGGAAAGGCCAGGCCCTCTCACTTGAGGCTAAGCCCCTGGTAGTGCATGCTGTCATCCCTCAGCACAGCTCCTCAGGGTCTTCCTTCGTTTATTCAGTCATCTCAAGTCACTGTTCTCTGTGACCTTGCATAGAAATAAAGTCTTAACGTTCTATAATTAGAGAAAAATGAATTTCAGTAATTTTATCTGTGTATGTATCTTACTGGTCCTTTGAGGGCTTGTCACAAAAAAAGAATATTGTAGAAGAAGGCATCCCTGACTCATATCTGCCAAGTATAAAATGTGCTCTCTCCTCTCTTCAGCTCTTTCTCTGAGAAATGCATACATTTTCTCAACTCAGTGTTTCTTGTGTGATGGGACTATGTTCAGTTTAACATCAGAACTCTAGAGCCCTCCGTTAGATATGTCAATAGAAATTATTGAGTAGAGAACACTGTGGTCAGCTGCATAAGCTTTTATTGATGCATTTGGATGACAATGGACAGATAGCAGAGATAAAACAGCTCTGAATCTTCCTAAAAGCTGAGGGGAATTTGATGCATTTTTTTCCTGTTTCTGAGAGTGCAGGCACAGCAAAGCAGGCAAGAGGGGTGAGTTTAGACAAGACAGTGCTTAATAGAAAGAACCTGATCACTGAGAAAGAACCAAATGGGAAGAATAATGGCTGTCCAGCAAAGTTCCAGGGCAGGGCAGAGCAAGACAGGGTAGGTCAACTTCACCTAGCACCATCTGTCTTCTGGTACTAGGCACTGGAGTCAGAAAAAGTCATGGCTGGTCTGTCTTCAAGTAGGAACATAGTCATTTGGCCATGATTCATTTCTTTTCCTTCATCTGTGCTGTATCCTGGCCTTCAGCTGAAGGAGCACCAGAGTTCAGGCTGCCTAGATCCTGGCTTTGGATCACTAGTTCCCTTGTGTGATCATTGACCCACTCCTCTCTAACCACGGTGGGTACTCTCTCTTCCTGCCCTCCTGTCAGACTTGGGTGATTGCTCCTCCATTCTTGTCTTTCTTTCACAGTGTTTGTCTCAGACTGGACCTGTCCTCCTAGAACTGGCTCTCCTGTATCATAGTTGCTTACTGGTGTCCAGCTTTGTCCTTCACATGACTGTATTTGGGTTTGTCCCTTTTCTTGATCCCATACTTGACTTGTGGACTGGCTTCCATAATGCTCCAAAGTCTGAGTATATGATCCTGCCTGTGTCTGGTAGTGTCCTATCCCCACTTGGCCTGCCTGACTGCTATCTTGCTGATGGATCTCAGTCTCTCTGTTTTGGCCACAGATGGACCCAGGCATCTCAATGCTGCTATTTTCTGCCTGCTGGCTCCTGCCTTGTTCCACTGTCTGGGCATGTGTCTGAGTATATGACTCTTCCTGTGTTTGCCAATGTACTTTAGTAGCTTGCCTTTCCTGGTTCCTATCTTGGCCATGAGTCTCAGTCTTTCTGTTCTGGTCATAGATGGATCTCTGTGTCTGGATGATGCCATTTCCTGTCTGCTGTCTCCAACCCTGTTCTACCATCTGAGCATGTATCTGAGGATGAAATCCTGCCTGTGTCTGGTAGTGTTGTGTAGAAGCTTGGTCTGCCTGGCTCCTGTCTTGGCTATTAGACCCTCTGTTCTGGTCACTGGTGGACTCCTGTGTGGGGAAGGTACCTGCTTGAGTCTGAGTTGTGGTTCCAGCTGTGATATCATCTGTCTGTTGGCTAATTTGTGACTGCTGCTCTGACCTCCTCTCTTTGGTGCAACTCTTGTCTTCTATTCCCTGGGTCTGCTCCAGCTGTCCTGTCATTTGTATTTGCTGGCTCTGAGACTCAGCCTGCCTGTCATGACTACTGACCTGTGTAGGGTAACTGTCCTGGCCATGGGTGTGTGTCCCCACCCTAACCTGTCCTCTAGAAGCCTGATCTCTCTGTCCATATCTGTCCTCACAGCACTGCTCAGTTCCATCCTTTGACACTCCAGTGGCCCCTCTCTGGCCTTGCTCCAGCTCTTTTGATGATACAGGACAGCAGGTTTCAGACTTGTCGGACATGCAAACGCCTCTAGGACGCTCATTCAGTGTCTCAAAGCAGGCGCGAGCAACTTTAAACACTAATACCAGGAATTCCTTGAACTCTACAGTCCCTGTGTTATCTTCATCCAACAGGCACAAAACTTCGTCTACAGTCGCAGGATCATGGGGCTTCTGGGGGAGAGATGAGGACAAGTCAACACTGCTCCTCTGAGGAGAACCTTGTCAGATTATTCGCACTCGACTTCTAGGCTCCCTCACACCACCGCATCCTGGGAGCTCACAGACCTACTGCGCTGCCCACAGCATCTCAGTGTTAATGTTTCGTTGCTGTGTCTTTTGTTCTAGCATCTGTCTTACTCATCTTGATTTCAGTTCTGCAGGGTGATCGACAGGGTAAAGACTTATTGAAGAAGGTGTGTGTGTGTGTGTGTGTATGTGTGTGTGTGTGTGTGTGTGCGCGTGTGTGCTTCTTATGCGACTATCTGGCTCCTGGCTCCTTCTTGTGGCTGCCCTAGCCACTTTGCCTCTAACTCCAACTCCACAGGAAGCACTGCAGAAGCCTGGCTCTGTGGGCATCCAGAGAGCTTCCATGAAGGAGAGTTCCAGCAGAGCAGCAGACTGCTAGAAGCAAGCAGGCACCATCCTAGTGTGCCAGTCATGGCATACAGGACCTCACTAAACAGTCTGCTTTAGATGTAAACCAAAGGCGGAAGAGTGCATTAAGGCCCTGATTCTGGCTTGCTGGGTGGGGTGGGGCTCTCAGTGCTGCCTGTACCCACAGCTGTCCAGAACTAGTGCTCCAAAATTTCATTTTGACTTGACTAGCATTTAGCTAATACTTTGAAGCAATTGCTTTGTGTAAGGCAAAATCAATCTCGTAATGAACGGTAATGGGCAATCCCATTTCAGACAGGCATAGGAATGTTTACCGTATCGGACTTGAGAAGCACCAGAAAGCGGCAACTACTTTCCCTTTTAGACCATTTGAAGAATCTGTTCTTGCCTGAACTGTCTCCTGAGAGTCTCTCTACCTCATCTTAAAATTAAAATTAATTAAAACAGAGAATCAGATTCAAGAATCTGCCCTTTCTCTAAGAATCAGGATGTGTAGCCTACTGCGACCTCTTTTCCTTCATGTTTTTCTTGTCTGCCTATGCAATTGCTATCAGCTAGCAGGGTTGAATTTGGCTGCTTGCTCTTTGCATTCTCTAGGAAAGAGCCCTTGCAGGTAAATGCACTTTGGCTGTTCTTACCCTGTCTCTCCCTTTCACCCCCACAGATCATACCACTATGACGTCGGCAAACTCATGTTCGAGGAGGGTCTTCAGCTCCCCCCGCGTGAGCACTTTGCAGCCACCCTCTGACCTGGCGTAGCACCGAAAGGCTTCGATGATCCCATGAATGTTTTGCAGCAACTGAGGCATCTGTGAAGCTCAGCTGGAAAACAGGAAAAGTGTCTTCATGGGCACCATAGTGAGCCCCCGATGTTTCCTCACAGTACTCCAAAGCTCTGTCCTTTCACTGTGTCTTCAGTGTGCTTTGGGTTTCTATGCCTTCCTCAAAATGTACTTTGTGATGGGAAAGAGAAGTTCTCAGGACTTGGAAGTTTCTGAGTCAACCCTTAATGCCATGCTCTGCCGCCTACGTGATGTGCATGGGACCAAGATGCTTTGCTTGTCTGTGCCTCAGTGAATGGAGCTGAGTGAGCACTTACTCCAGACAGGCATCATGAAGACTTAAGGAGATAATTCATAAAAAGCACCCAGTTGATGTCTGGTTTATCCTAAGTGGCAGCTATTAAGTATTATTATTATTATTATTATTATTATGAACATATACATATATAATTTGTGTACAACTATAGACACTGTACTGCTCACAAAAGCGCTTTCCTGTTAGCATATCTTATGATCCTTATTATCACCACTATTTTTATAGGTGGTGAAAAAGGCTGAGAGGAGATAGATTTGTGAAGGACACACATTATTTTCTCTTAACCCAAATGTAGTTTAGTTCTTTAGAATGTACCTTTGGACAATTGTTTGTTTGTTGTTTGTTTTATTTTGCTTTGCTTTTCTCTAGGGTGTTAGGTACACACAGGGGTTAGAGCCCCCAAGGCCCAGCCCTACCCTCTCTATTTCCCTGTGAAAAGGATTCAGGAAGGAGATGGGATACACCTGTTGGAGATAATGGGGTTAGGCGTGCCTTCCTGAGGTAGGAGAGTCTGAGATGCTCTCTGCCTTCAGCCCTGGAACCTGTCAGAGAGGTCAGCTTCTGTAAAAGACATGTGGTCCATCAAGTCTAAAGTGCTGGCGAGCTGTGATGGATGGTTCTCAGTCAAAAGAGAAAATTTTCCTCCCCCTGATGGGAGAGCAGCCTTACCATGCCACAGAGGAAGACAATGCAGTCAGTTCTGATGAGACCTGATAGGCTAGGATCAGAGGGAAGGGAAGGAGGACCTCCCCTATCAGTGGACTGGGGAAGGGGAATGGGAGGAGATGAGGAAGGAAGGGTAGGATTGGGAGGGGATAATGAGGGGGGCTACAGCTGGGATACAAAGTGAATAAATTGTAATTTATAAATAAATAAATAAATTCATAAAAAAAGAAAAAAGAGAAAACTTTCATTTCTATTAAGCAGGAATTTGGAGGTAGGTAAGTGTGAAGCTAGGTGTGACTAAATGGGAAGTAGGCATATATGTGTTAAATAGAAGACTTAGAGAGACCAGAAGTAGGAAAAGTGCCAAAGATGATGAGGTTTAAGTTCAAGGGGAGACAGAAGCTGCTTAAGGCTCTATGGGGACCCTTCTTGCCCCCAGAAAGCCAGGGAAGGGACTTCAGAGATGAAGAGAAGGATTGTGTAAAGAGGATGACATAGGTAGAGAAACAGGAAGTGAGGGAAGGAGTTCATGAAAAATCAAGTCAGAGGACTGAGGAAGTCCAGACTCCAGGTGGGATGCACAGGGATGACTTTCCACTGACCCAGGAGTCAATAACTTAGACTCTTTCCTCTGTGTGCCTCATGGCATATAACTTCAAATACCCTTTATGTTTTAGAAACAAATGACAGTCTTTAATCACTGACCTATAGTGAAAAGGACAAAATGTTCTTTAAGTGATGAATCAAATTATTAGGATAAATCTACAAATTCAAAATCTTGCCTATAGAAAAACTTAGGAAGGAAGTTCATATTGGACCCTTCCCCCATAAGACAATTTATGTCTGGGTTGGCAGAAACAATCTGATTCCAAGCCCACAGGCGCAGAATCTGGGATTCTGACCCCAAAGGCACAGCCTTTGCAGAAGTCTCTTCTGCAAAGAACCTCCCAGAGCCCTAAAAAGGAAAAAAAAAATAATTACGCTGATCCAGGAAGGTGCGTGGGTGGTGGGTGGCCCCATTGCTCCTGCCCACAGCACTTAGTCAGAAAAGCTGCAGGCTAGACCCAGGGAGAGGAGAAAGCTAGATTGCTTCAGAAGAGCAGCATTTCCCAAGTGCTCTGGCTTCAGCCTGCCTAAGGCACTATGGGGGCCCTTCCTCCAGCTAAGCACTGAGACCAGACAGCTCAGATCTGGCAGCCCTGGATTCATGAGTTTAGTGTGCCAAGACACTGAGAATGAGCAAGAAATTCTGAAGGAAACTTACCTAATGCCCAGGCAGGATGGGACAAGTTTCTGTTATGCAGTGTGTAGAGTACTTGTCAGTGGAATGAGAACCTTTTATAGAGGATTTAATGGCACTCGTATTTTAGACAGGATGTCTCCACCCTACAAGAAGGCTTGATTCATCCAAAGCTCAGCCCAGCCCAGCTCCACCTCCTTTCTTCTCCAGATCACCTTCTGACCCAAGGCTGCTTTCTTCTAATTACAGGCCCTTTCTACCATGGTTAGAGCTGTCTCTTGCTGTGTCTGTCCCCTATGACTAGGAGGCCCCTTTTCAATGAGCAGGGCTCAGCACTATTCTGCACAGGCCTGAGATCCTAGGGAATACTGAGCATCTCCAGGAACCTGCAAAGTCATAAAAGTCTTTGATTCTTTATTCAAGCATTCAAAACACATCTGTTTATTGAAGACTGTTCTTTTCAAAGTGCTTTATGTATTTTTTCTTCTGATACTGCGGCTGTTACTTATACCTGTTCTCAGCTCTTGTTCTGGAATTTCCCTTCATCCTAGTTTAAAAGGTCTCAGTGTGTGTCTGTGTGTGTGTGCATGCACACACGTACATACGTATGCATGGAGGCTAGAGGTAAGCCTTAGATATTGCTCTTCAGGCACCTAACACAGTCCAGTTTCTCTCTCTGGCCTGAAACTCAGCGATTAGGCTAGGCTAGCTGGCCAGCAAGCTCCAGGAATCTTCTTGTCTCCAATTCCTCAGTGCTGGATCTGCAAGTACACACCGCCACAAGAACTCAGGTCTTGTGCTTTTAAGTTAAATATTTTTATAGACTGAGCTATCCATCCCCAACCCAAGATGTAGTCTCAATTTTTATTAAAATTAAAAGAAATCACTTCCTGCTCTGAGTAGGTAGCATTTTACAGCTGTTAAGAAAGAGGCTTACTGTGCTCATGCTTGGTGTATCTACCAGGCAGAAGGAACCCAGTGAGTGGCTCTGTGGATGTGAGAGGCAAGGCCAGAGGAAAGAACCCTTCTTCATACTGACTCATACAAATCCCTCTCCTCTGCACTTCGCAGCAACATCCAAGGTGGAAGTTTGTCACTTCAGCCGGGAGAGCAGCTGGGGCTTGCGCAGTGGTTCTCTCCTGCCCTATTTCATACTCACTGCCTCAGGGCTACAAGAGGAAGACACTATGTCAGCTGTAAGTTGACACACCCTAGAGGCCACTGTACACAACTTAGTGGGCTCAACATCATCTGTTAAGTTGTGTGTCTCTTCCAACATTGCATGATCTGCATCAAATGTCAGATCATCATTGTTTAGTGGGAGAGATATCAAGGCTTCTCTTAGGCTGGTTGGCAGGTGACTTTTCACTCTGAAGGTTCGTGAGTGGCCTAATTGTCTGTGATCAGAACAGCAGTCACAAATCCCTCTCTTCCTGAAAACCTGATCACCAGGCCTTACACTCACTGATGAATGCACAATGATAAAGTGGGGGTGATTAGAGGGTGGCCATTTATGCTGTACCCTCAAAGTAGCAAACAGTGTGAATTGAGTTTGTCTAAAACCACTCACATTTTAAAGATATTCTGAAGACTGATTAGAAATCAATGATTGCAGAGTTAGGATATGATAGTGAGAGCCAAAATGACCTCAGGCTATCCTTAGTTCTTAAAAGTTCTTACACTCCACCTGTGTATCTGACTTAATACCATTTTAACTTGTTGACTAAATTTGGAATATATTGCTAAACTTGTCATGTCTAGTTTGTACCAATTCAGAAGATAAGGATGTCATCAGAGCACATCTGAAACATGTAGAGATTTCTTTATCTTTGTGTCACTCATCTGCATGATGTCCCATCAGGATGTTCAGTGTGATTTGTAACTATTTTTTTTTTCTGAGTCTGTAAAATGTTTGTGTAGCTTCCACAATGGAGCATGTTACCTGAGGCACCCTGACTGGTGTTATCAGATCATGGTCACTCATGGTTTAAGAAGAACCTATTTCCTCTGGAGCAAGGTTGTTTTCTGTCGAAATACAGAACATTCCATGATTCTTTGCTTAAGAAAAGAGTAAAACAAACGTACTAAAATCCACAGACCTAAAGAAGATAAACAACTAGGGAAGATGCTTAATTCTCATTTCGAAAGAAAAACAGGATAGACACCAGAAGCACTAGAAGAGAATGAACAGGACAGGAACCCACCACAGATCTCCTCTAAAAGACTCCATTCAGCAGGGGATCAAAGTAGATCACAGCCAAACTTTGGCTAGAATGCACAGAATCTTATGGAAGAAAGGGGATATAGAAAGACAGGAGCTCCACAAGGAGACCAACAAAGTAAAAAAAAAAAAAAACAAAAACAAACAAACAAAAAGCTGGGCTCAGGGAGGACTACAGAGACTGATGCATCAACCAAAGACCATGCATAGAGAGGACATAGACCCCTTGCTCAGATATAATCCTTAGACAGTTCAGTCTACATATGGGTTTCCTAGCAAGGGGAGAAGAGTTTCTGACATGAACTTGGTTGCTTGCTCTGTGATCACTTCTTCCTGGTGGGGCAACCTAGTCAGACCACAGAGGAAAAGGATCCAGACAGTCCTGATGGAACCTGATAGGCTATACTCAGACAGTAGAGGAGGAGGACTTCTCCTATCAGTAGACTAGAGAAGAGGGATAGGGAAGGAAGAGGGAGGGAAGGTGGGACCGGGAGAAGATGAGGGAGAGGGCTACAACTGGGGTACTAAGTGAATAAATTGTAAAAAATAATAATGAAAAAGAAAAGACTAAAACATTTCTACAGACTAGAGAGCTGCTTCCAGGACTGGGCTATATAAAGAGAAATATGATGGCACTTGTTGACAACACATCCTAATTGAAAGCAAGTTTACAGATATATGGTTCTTGGAAGGGAAGCAAAATAAAATAAAATAAAATAAAATAAAATAAAATAAAATAAAATAGCCATCAGTTCGGTGCCTCCATTATCCTCTCTCTAATTTAATCCTTTTCTTCCCTAAGCACACTGTAAAGGGCACTCTGGAAAGCCAGTAAGTAGCTCAGAGTCAGCCCTGAAGATGCCAGGAAGGATTAGGTAGATGCCTGAGACAGCCCTGATGACAAGAGCCTGGTAGTTTAGGATATGTCACTCCTTTTAAGTCTAATCCCTGACTGACAGAAAGTGGTTGGCCCTGTTGTTTCTCAGTTACAGTCCAGGCAGCTCATGTGGATAATGTCTCCAGCATCTTTAGTTTGGTCAGGAAAGCCATAAGCTACCATTTCCAGGATGATAAATCTCTAAGTATTCATAGAGAAAGCAAACTAGAAATACCTAATCTCCTTCCTAATGGGAAAAGAAGAAAATTCATGGCAGAAGCTATAGGGGATAAGGAGAGCCTCCTTTTCCTGCTTCATTAGAGTCCTCAAAACTCTGATGTCCTGGTGGTTACAGAAGGTTTGTAGAGTCACAGATAATGGGAAGAGATTTATTTCCCACTATATTCTTGTTTTTATCATAGTCTCTAGTCAAAAGTATAAATCTGCCATTTCCCATCAAACTGCCTTCTTGACTTCCTTGTTTCTCTTTTAATGCTTCCTTTCTATCACATCCATGGAGAGAGCTTCCCCTGCAAATGTCACTGCTCCCTCTGTAGTCTGTTTCCAGACTGCCCTGGTCATATGAGATTGCTCCCTATGCTTGATAGCTTGCAGTACTCTTGCATATGTACAGCTTTTGTTTTTTCTGTACCATCACTATCATTGATTGTCTCTCAGCATTTGCTTATTTCCTTCTTCATTTACCAAACATTTATCTTTCCCACAGAAGTATCCAGGATTAAAGGTAATGGCTGATGACAGCTGTCCTAGGTACTGAGGGTGTGCAGAGACTTGGGTGGTTTCTGTAGGGGGTTGGAAACATAATCATTATTTAATGAAAATAGGGTGAGGTGCGAAGTACTGTTTAATTTTGACAGTTTAATACATATATCCATTGTATTTATCACAATATTCCTCTCTACCCTATTTCCAGCTCTTGTCCCTAACTCCTGCCAGCTCCAACCCATCTTTCCCAACTTGTATCCTTCCTACGTTCATGTCTTTTTGTTAAACTTTTGAGGCCATTCTGAAAGCCACTGGACTGGACATTTTCTAAATTTAAACACTCATTCTTTGTAGACCGCCTTCACCCTGCTGGTACTGGCAAAATGAGACACACACAGGCATTGTTACTCAGGATCAGAGACACAGCTCCAACATGTGACTGGATATTGGCTTAATAAACTTCTGTTTTATTATCTGCAAATGGCCTGACCTTTTCTTATACTAGCTGGTTATCATCAGGTTATAATATCCATCAAGAGGCTGTGTAGATAGTTTAGCCAGTAAAGATTTTTCATGCAAGCATAGGGGGTTTGAGCTCCAGAATTCATCTTTTAAAAAGTATACTCCAATTTTGGTTCTCTTGAAAGCAACTTGGGGTGAAAAGGATTTCTTTCAGATTACAAATTACAGTCCCTTATGGAAGGAAGTACATGGATAGGCACTGCAGGCAGGAGCCTGGAGGTAGGAACTGAATGAAAGAGCGTTGGAAAACAACATCGTCTATTGCTCAGCCTGCTTTCTCATGCAAGGTAGGCCCACCTGCCCAAGGGTGGGATTGCCCACAGTGGGTAGAGTCTTCCCACATCAACTGTTAATCAAGAAAGTACCCACAGACACTTGCCAGTTTGATGGACGTCAATTCCTCAGTTTCTGTTCTTTCCCACAGGTGACTCTAATGTACATCAAGCCAACAAAACCTAATCAGTATATACATACACACAATAAATGTGAAGCTACATTGTAAACCAATGAACCCTATGTCATGCCTGGGTTACTACTGGCATTTAAAGTAATGGTAACGAATGAGCCTTTTGATTACAGAAAGGAGAAGTATACATGAGATTAATAGTCACATGGCTCACACGTTCTCTCCTTTAAAAAGCAACTAATATGTAATTTGTACAATAACAGTTTCAGAATAATAAGAATATAAAGCAAATGATGGTTTCATTTTTTGGCAAATTAATAGCAAATAAAATTGTAATTATCTTTAAACATAAAGAAATATCCAATGTATATAATTTTTGTGTCCGTATAACTGGACACATCTTTCAGTGATCTCAGCTCATTAGAAGCAGATAGGGACTGTTGGAGATTGTGGTTGGTCATTTGGGAGCCTTGTCCTCCCATCTGAGTGCTTTAAAAAGGTTTGTAATGCAGATAGGTCCACATACATGGAAGCAAGCCAGATCCTCAGCCTTAGCCAAATGTGGAATTGTTCGTGACAGAGAGCACTCACCATTGGGAAGGTGGAAGGCGGAAACCAGCTCCATCTTTAAGGCATAGCATTCCGCAGCTCTCTACAGTTCCCCCTTTTTGTTTTAGACGCATCAGGCAAGAGTAGAGGTCTGATCTCTGATATTAGAAATAAATTGGGACCTTGTACCAATGTTCATTTAGGTGTCATCCACCCAAAGAGCAAGCATTGCCCACGTGGCACGCCTGGGTTGGCTACCCAGAGGCTATTTAAGCTGTGGGCTGGCTTTCCCCAGGGTCCGAGGATTGTTCAAGGTTCCTGAATAAATTGCATTGAAAAAAACAAACAAACAAACAAACAAAAAAAGAATTCCAGGCATCCAGGTTTACAAAATGAGAGCCTGTCTCAAGATAAACGAGAGCGTCAGAGAGACAGAGGGAGACAAAGGGACACAGAGATAGAGAGAGACAGAGAGATAGAGAGAGACCCAGAGAGACAGAGACCAGATAGAGAGGGGCACAGAGAGACAGAGAGGAGAATGATTAATGGGAAAAATCTCTGTAGAAGACAGAGGATGGAGCAGGTAGTTAGGGCTCATTTTCTCATTTTTCCATCCTGTTCTCTTATTTATGGTTTGGGTCTTTAATTAAGTATTTCTTGAATAAATATCTTTTCTACTTCAAAAAAAAAGAAAGGTTTGTAATTCCCAACATAGAGGTTCCAGGTGCTTGGTGGCCTTTCTAGGCATACTGTAGGGCCCACAAATCCACATGCCTGCCAAACAGTGCTAGGTATGGAAACATTATACCTGTGTGTGTCATGAGTTTTTCAAATGTATGCTGTAGAAAGGGCAGCAGTATCCAAGACAACAGTTATTTTCCCCTACACATCCAAGCATGAGCTGAGGCGTCATGGAGGTGGTCCAGTCAGTCGAGTACTGTGTCAAGAGCATAAGGGTCTGAGTTCAGATCCCCAGCACCCACACAGAAGCCAGGTGCAGCAGAGTGTCTATAATCCCAGCATTGGGGGTGCAGAGACATGTGGACTCCTCAATGTAGGTGCTATTGTTAAACTCCATTTGGGGTTTTAAAAGTAGCTACCTCTCTTCCAAACCTCCAACCCTAGATATGAGAGAAAGGTTAGAAGGGAAAGGGGACATAGACCTATTTAGACTTAGTTCCCGCTGGTTAGGGTTGCCGGGTTCTTTGGGAAAACACCAATCTTGGTCCTCAGGATATCTAGCATTCCAGCAACAGCAAATGGCAAATGGAGCAGGATGAACAAGCATCTTTCTTCATCCTCCATCCATCTCCTTGAAGCCCCATCTTCTCTCTGGGCTCTAGTATTTATATTCTCCCAGAGTCCTCAGAATTCCACTAAGTCCAGCTGACAAAGACCACACCCCTCCCTGAGCCACACGAGGCGGCTGTTACCAGCTGGCATAGAGCACACAACTCCTTGAGAAAAGTATTATATAGTACTCATATTATACAATATCATACAATAATTGCCTCTCTGAGGCATGATTAAACTAAGGCAGTCCCATATTCCACACTTGGGATTAAAACAAAAACATATTTATATAACATAACTGAGTTTTTAAAGAAACCAAAACTTCCACTACACCTCAAGCTCACTGGCCAGCCAGTCTAGCTGAATTGGTGAGCTTCAGGCTCAGTGAAAGACCTTCTCCTAAAAATAATGTGGGGAGAGACTCAAGAAAGCTGATGCTGACCTTTGGCCTCCACATCCATGTAAACACACGTGCACATATCTCTACATGAACACATGTGCACCCACACAAATATGTTCAGAGGCAGCCCTGTGCTCTCGTACACACACACACACACACACACACACACACACACACACACACACGAAACCAGGGCTTTAAATGCCAGCTGACTTTGGGCTCCTCTAATAAGGATCTCAGAGTCTTTGGGTAAATCCTATAAATTCTCCTAGTCTTGGTCTTTTGTCTGAGAATGGAGCTTGTATAATACTTTAATTTCATGGTGGTATATAGATTGCATGAAATAATGAGTCTTAAAAAGTATTTCTGGTGAGTGGTGACAGTAGGCTTTCAATGAGAAGTAGATTTATGGTGCTAGTAACAAAGACAGGGGCAAGGGTAATAAAGGAACATTGGCAGTTCAGAGTTGAGCTCATGGTCCTTAAATAAAAAGAACTGATGTAGTTAAACAGGGAGGCCAGAGGCTCCTGTGGTCATGAACCAGGTTTCAGAGTTTAACATGGTTGGATAATGAGCATGTGCGCCTGGTGTGACATCTATAGATACATCTACTGTCATTTCAACATGTCAAGTAGCAAGGTAGGGTCAGAAGTTATCTGAGTTCACTCTCTGTGAGCCCCTATGTAGCCAGGTTAGCTTCTCCTGAAGTGTGTGTGTGTGTGTGTGTGTGTGTGTGTGTGTGTGTGTGCTCTCCTTGACCTCTCTGGCTCCTTCAGTCCTTCTTTTCCCTCTTTTACAAGGTTTCCCACCTAAGGTTTGTCTATGAATCTCTGTATCTGTTTCCATCAGCTGCTGGGTGACAGTTATGCTAGGCTCCTGACTGCAAGTACAGCAGAATATAATTAATAGTGTCAGGGGCTGGCTTTCTCTCATGGGTTTTCTCTCAAGTTTGGCCAGGCCAGTCATTGGTTGGCCATTCCCTCAGTTTCTGATCCATCTTTATACCTACACCTCTCATAGGCAGGACAAATTTTGGGTCAAAGGTTTTGTGGGTGGGTTGGTGTCCCCATTCCTTAATTGGAAATTTTGGCTGGCTACTAGAGGTAACCATTTAAGTTTTCATATACTCTATTGCTGACAGTTTTAGCTAGGGTCACCCTCATAGATTCCCCAGAGTTTCCCTTGTCCTAGGTTTCTGGCTTGTCCCAAAAATACCATCCCCCCCATCAATTTCCATTCTCTTTCTAGTTCTTTCTCTCTTCATCCTCCTCCCCCACTTGACCCTCCCCACCAGCCAACAAGACATGAGACAGACCTCCTTACATATATGTAACAGATGTGGAGCTTGGTCTTCAGGTCGGTCCCCTAACAAATGGAGCAGGGGCTGTCTCTGACCCTGTTGCCTACCTTTGAGTCTCTTTCCTGTAACTGGGCTGCCTTGTCTAGGCCCAATAGAAGAAGGTGTGTCCAGCCTTACTGTCATTTGATATGCCAAGGCTGGGTGATATCCATGGGAGGCCTTACCTTCTCTGAGGAGTAAAGGAGGGGGGCAATGGGATGGGAAGGGAGGGGGAAGGGAAGAACTGGGAGGAGAGGAAGGATGGTATGCTTAGACTACAAATAGAGAGTTAGAACATTCTCTGATGCTTTATCAAAGCTATGGCACAGGGATGTGAATATTTGATGATTGACATGGAAACAAGCTATACTAATAAAAAACCTAGAGGACCATACCTGCATGGCTCCATAGCTCTCATAGAGCGGCATTCATCCAAGAAGCTCTCTGAATGCTATTCTGAAAGCTATTGTGAATATACAGTTAATATCTTCATCAAAGTTCAAAGGGTTTTTAAGATTCTGTGTGGTTTTTCACTTTTCATTCATTTTGTTGACAGTTCCTAAGATCCAAGACAAGTGTCTTACCAGGAAAGGAGTGCTTGCTGCTTTCTAGATCTCAGTGCTCAGACATCTCGCAAGGAGGGTGGGCATAGGGGAACACTAGATCCTCTTCATGTACTATTACTGAAGCTCCCACTCTGGCTGTATGTCTTTGCAATGGTCTCAGATAGAAATTCAGCACAAACCCAGCAATATGGGGAATATGAGCTAGGGACGTTTAATGTGCTAAGGGTGTGTGACTCCAGGAAGGAGTCCCAGTTCTGCTCTACTGTGATGGAATGCACATTTTTTGTTTTGTTTCTAAAATGAGGAAAATGTGTCCTTGCATATTCCAGTGATAATGAGCCTCTGCTTGGCTTTCTGAGATGGTAACCGCCCTGTGCTCCTGGAGCCATGGCTGCAGCACAGGACCGAAGTTTAGAAGGCACTCTTGTTCTGTCTGGTTTCTTCACATGGGATCCTAATTCATAGAAGGCACCTAGATGTCTATGTGAAGACAGGTAGTTGAGAGTTTGGGAAAGGACTCTTTTTCTTTCTTTTCTTTTTTTTTTTTTTAATGGGTCTGGTCCCTGGGAGTTTGGCCATGCTCCATCAAGGATATGAGCAACGCAAACTGGACTTTTTAAATTTTTTTCTTCTTTTTTTATTTGTGGGGCGGTCATAGGTGGGAGTGGACCTTGGAGAACTGGAAGTGAGTGTGATCAGGGTGCATGATGTAAAATTCCCAAATAATCAATAAAAACATTATGTTGAAATAAAAGACAAAGTCATTTTAAAGATCAAAGTCTACTAACTTAAATATTAGCCACATCCACTGAAACATCTTTCTGACAAAATCTGTACTGATATTTAACCAAAAATCAGGTATCAGATTCTATTACATTGACACATAAATTTAGATAGCACAGCTTGCTGTTTCCTCCAGACATGGTTTCTCACAGTGTAGGGTTTCCACCATGACCACTTAGTAATTCAATAGTCTCTCTGGGTCTTGGGGTTTTGTTTGTTTTGTCTTTCTCCTTAAGAAGTCTATGCCAGTATTTTTTTTTTAAAGATGAACTTGTTTGAGCTCTGATATTAGAAATAAATTGGGACTTTGTACTGATGTTCATTTAGGTGTCATCCACCCAAAGACCATCAGACCCGTCCGATACCTTTTTCTCAGAGGCGGGACCTGGGGCATCAACCCGCATGCAACCAGACATGCTCTTCTCTGGGTCCAAAGCGGCTGACCCTGAGTGCAGTGCTTAGCCTCGCATCCTGAGCGTAACATTTTAGCTTTTTATGGTATGTGTCTAAAACAAAAAGGGGGAACTGTAGAGAGCTGCAGAATGCTATGCCTTAAAGATGGAGCTGGTTTCCGCCTTTTCCCTTCCCGATGGTGAGTGCTCTCTGTCACGAACAATTCCACATTTGGCTAAGGCTGAGGATCTGGCTTGCTTCCATGTATGTGGACCTATCTGCATTGCCCATGTGGCATGCCTGGGTTGGCTACCCAGAGGCTATTTAAGCTGTGGGCTGGCTTTCCCCAGGGTCAGATGATTGTTCAAGGTTCCTGAATAAAGTGCATTGAAAAAAAAAAAAAAAAGATGAACTTGTTTGTTTTGTTTTCAGTTTTTTGTGTATGAGTGTTTTGCCTGCATGTGTATTTGTACTCTGTGTTCTGGTGCCTATGGAGGTCAGAAGAGGACATCAGATCCCCTGGAACTTGAGTTACAGATGGCTGTGAGACATCATATGTGGCCTCAGAACTGAGTCCCAAGTTCTCTGCAAGAGTAGTGAATACTCATAACCAATGAGCCATCTTTTCAGCCCCAAGGATTTTAATTAAGCAGTTTCAAATTCTTCTTAAAAGTTAGAGTGTATTTGAAAGAAAAATCAAGATATCCAAAAGAAAAAAAAACATCATAATTCTTTTACCAAAAAATAGATTGTGTCTCTTTCCAGTCATTTTAGTTGTACAGATAAGTGGTGATAACAGTCCTCTATTATACTCCAGTACTCAACTCCAGATATTGACTGCCTTGATCCTTCCAGCACCAGTAATGTCATTTCCATCCACAGACACAGAAAGCCAGGCCCATAAAGGTTAAGTAACCCAGTGTAAGTTATAGTCAGTGAATGGTACTTGAATCTTCAGACCCAAGCACCACTGGTCTAGAGTTTGGGCCTTTGCTTCACTTATAGTATAGCCTCTCTCTCTCTCTCTCTCTCTCTCTCTCTCTCTCTCTCTCTCCTCTTCTCTCTCTCTCTCTGTCTCTCTTTCTCTGTGTGTGTCTGAGGCATTAGCTTATATTTGGGTATCAATTATTCAGTTAATTTCACCTGACCATGTAATTAGGGAAAATTTACATTTTAAGATCATTAGATAATCTTCAACAATTTTTATTGTTTGTGTCAGGCAACAAATAATTAGTTATTCTTTAGCATTTTTAAAAATAAAACAGATAATGTGGATATTATGTTCTTCTTTAAAAAAGAATTTTAGTGCTACAGGTTGAACCCAGGGTGCAGTGTATGCCAGGCAAGTGTTCTGCCCCTGAGCCACACATCCTAGGCCTTCAGCAGGAACACCTGTAAACAAAGCAGATGAGTCTGGGGATGGAACCTTAGCTCTGTCAACATTTTCAGGATACTTTTGTTCTGGATCATGGCCTTTGTCCCTCCTTGGAGATGAAACTTAACTATAGTCTTCTAAATAAATTCTTTTGAGAGTTATTTTAAAACCAATTGTTTTACTTTAGCCTCTGGCTATGCTTCACTTTTTGTTTTCTGTCATCTCTGGCCCCCAGGGACACAGTGGTATTTCTATAAATTCACCTTTATTGGCAGTGTGAGTCAGCAGGGCCCAGCTGCTGAGAGTGCTCTGGGCAGAGGCAGGGGCTGACTCATGAAAGGCAGTTTTTTTAGAGAGGTCATTAATGCTCAGGCTCTGGCTGCTGCCTCAAGGTCTGTAGTCTACTTATTGAGCTGGAGGCTGCTCTGGCCAATAGGGGCCTCTAGGAAGGATGGGGTGCACCCAACTGCTTCCAGGGCCAGCTACTTGCACCTCCTACCCTCTCTTTGCTGGCACATTCACCCTGTCTGGATCCTGAGTGCTCATCACAAGTTTGAGAGGTTTGGCTCCTCCATAGGGTGTAGAGGGATCAAGCACATGCTGGTGATTATGAGTCACAAAGAAGCAAAGCGCATTCTTTTGAGCTCTAATTGTGCCCCTGGTTTTCAGGAGAAATTTTGGGTGGTTCTTGTGGGCAGCTCTAAATATGTCACGCTTGCTTGCTAGGAGAATGGTTGGCTTCCATGGGTAGGATATGCCAATCACCCTGAATTAGCATTTATCTCCCCACTCCAGGCTTACCCTACATACCTTGTTGCATCTCCGTTTCTGAACCAGGATTGTAAGGATTAAAAACAGTACTTGCATTGAGTGAGCTATGCAAAAATTAAATGATTAATGTGCCCATTAATTTCTGAAAAGCATTAGATAAGTTTCAGATTCTTATAAGGTGCTTCTTAGGTTAACACCTTTAATCACTACATAATCTATTAAGTGTAATTTTATTTCTCTAAGTGAAGAAACAGCTTGGAGAGGTACAGTGACTAGCCCAAGATTACACAGCTATTAAGTGGAGGGTATTTTTTTCAAGGCCACATCCCTGTCCACTGTGATACACTCGCTATCCTTTGCTGGGTGGACAGGGAGAAGGAGAGCCTGGCCTTTCTTTTTCAGAAATCCTAATGACAGTCAGGCTCCTAAAAAGACTGTCTGCACTTTGCAGTGCTTCAAGCTCCCGCAGTCACACCTATTCCAGTAATTTTTCTCAGGTTCCCTGCACCTACATGTTCTTCTCTGTTTTCTCTGCTGCTTTGAATTTGTAACCTTTTTCGTGCTTTGAAAATTAGTTTCCAGTTCAATGGGCAATTCAGTTCAATTTCTCAATACCAGATCAGAGATGAAGGAGATAATGATGCTCCCTGACAGACATCTCCAGCCTTGCCCCAGACACGAACAAGGCAGTCATGTGAGACACAGTGAAATTTGGAGTGTTGTAAAAGCAATACAGACACTATTGTCTATACGCAGGTGTAGGGAAAGAGACTTCTTCAGTCTAGACAGTTTGGGCTTTTCACACCGAGCATTTGTCTTGAACTGCGTACTGTGCAGAGCAGTCAGGGAAGAGCATGGATAAAGCCCCAGCCTGGAAAATAGGCCCGGGAAATCATGGCAATGCTCAGTTGGTGTTGCCATAGCTGCTTTTCTCTTCCTGTTAGTGGGAACGTCAGCAATCTTCACTGTGCCGTCTGTGCTCAGAGTCAGCAGCATAGGCTGGCTCCTTCCTTAGTCAGTGTTTGGATGCATGGTTTCAGCCCTTCCTAGACTGCAAGAACAATCTCTCTGAGGCAATGTGAGAGCCAAATTGAGGCCGGTAGAATCTGCATTTTACTCAAGAGTGAGTCAGGAAACAGTGCCCAGACCTTTAAGAGTGAAGATAAGTGAGTTCAGGTCTTGGCTGGAGGAGGGTATCCAAATGTGTTACTTTGTATTGTTTGGAATCCTGGGTCTCACTTCATGATTCTGGGGTACAGTGAAAATTTCCAGACCATCTCCATATGAGCAGGCAAATTTCTGGAGCAATGTATCTGACATCCAGCTACATGTCCAACGAAGATCCAGCTAATCTCTTCTCAGTTTATGGCATTGGACTTGATTCAGGGACCAAAAGAGCACAGTTGTTTTTAATCTTAAATTGAGTCTAGTAATATGACCACACAAGTACAACCCTGGAGAGTTGATCAAGGAAACACGGAGGACAGGAAGTCCACTACAAAGCCCACTACAAATAAATCAGAGATGATTTTTTCTTGACTTGAACCTCTGTGAATAAAAAGGTGACAAAGCAGAACAAAACAAAACAAAAACATGATTGGATCATGAGAAAGTGAGAGCATTGGACATCTGTGGACATTTCCTCTGGGTGGGGGTTTGAGGAGGTAAAGGTTACAAAGCCACGTGGGAGAGATCGCAGGCATTGCAACAGTCTCTTCCTGCCATCTCTGGTGCATGGAAAGACTGCAAACATGGGGATGACTTATTTAGCTTTGCACTTTAAAACAACAGTGCCTGTTGGGAAGATGGTGCAGTGTGGAGGGGCTGAGATGGAGGGGACACCAAAGCCGTTTTGTATGTTGTGCTATAGACTAGCCTGGTGCTGAGTGTGGAATCTGGAGGAGATGCTGGAGAGTTGGGAAGTGGGGTGGCTGTGGTGGTGTAGTGGCAGGGAGGAGCCAGCAGTGCCGTCCACGGCTCTGACTTTGGCTGCTGCTCGTTTCCCTGATGAGGCTTTTTGCTGAGGCAGAAAACAAAGAAGCAGAAACAGGCCTATGGGGCCAAGGCAATGTTGAGGTCAATGTTGAGTCAGCAGAAGAGAAGATGGGGTTAGCTGAGCATCAGTTTTTTTAGACAGAGGTTTGCAAATCTCCACTGTATAATCTCTAGCTAAAATGTTGAAAGGTTTGAGTTTGAACTGTGCATAGAAAGCAGACCAAGAAGAACACTTAAAAGAGGGTTGGAAGGGAGCAAGGAAAGAGTTACACCAACAAGTAATTTCAGGTAAGAACAGCAAAGAGCTCAGCAGGATGGGACAGAACAGCCTTGGTGTTAGCAATCAGAGGATAGTTGGTGCCAGATCTGGGGAGGTGGGGTTTGGGCACACAAAAGAGAGATTAGAAATGCACTGGGTTGAGGGGCAAGCAGGAGGGCACGAGGAGAGAGAGAGTGGGTACAACCTTTCAATAAGCCAGGCTACGAAAGCATGCAGAGAAAGCAGGTGTGAAGGGAGGCACATGCAAGGAGGAATTGTTCCAAACAGGAGAGTCCTTGTCCTGCCTGTAATCCAGGGGAAACACTCCAGCATTGAAAGTATTATGTGTAGTATGCCTGGGCTCCGTGAGGCTGTAATAGTCCCCTTGGTGGCAATGTGTATAGAACTCCTGGAACAGCAGACAAAGCAGCCTTCTGGGCTGTGGGGACACTATACAAACCTCTCTGCTGCCATCAATGCTTCAGCATCTGCTGCGATCCTTTGTTCTGTGAGGGAAGTCCTCACAATCAGAAGGACTGAACACTCTTGCCCTCAGGGCTGCAGCCTGAGCCTGTCAGCAGCAAGCTTCCCTCGGGTACCTTTATCATCATGGCTTTTCATGGCAGTAGAGGCAAGGGCAAAATTGAATTGGAGCAGGAGACATGCCTGGCACCAGAGTAGCTAAAGTTGATGCCCTGGGTTCTCTCTTCTGAGTCAGGCTAAGTTCTCCACAAGGCCTATAGCCAGGCTGCCACCTAGTGTTCATCCCTGTGTATAACAAGGAAACCTCTGCCTGCCGCCAAAAGCCTTCAAAGCAGCAGAGGCTTGAGCTCATGGTGAACTTTTCACGTGGGGCAGAGAGAATGAAATTACCAGTTACCCTGAGTCCAGAAGCCACCAGCACACAGCAGTTGTTTTTAAAATATGCAGTCTTATTCCATCCTTTGAGTTAGTATTGTTTTTCCCGTTTATAGATATGGCTTATTCTTGGATAGTTCAATAGATTTGGCTAAGTCATTTGTCTGTTAAATACAGAGATTGGAGAGGGGTCTTAGCCTTTGGGAGTGAACAATCAAATACTAAGGCAGACATAGGTATGAAGCCTGGAGGGTTGAGACCAAGGTTAGGCTGGTCCACTGAGGGTAAGGGATGGGACACCCCATATGCATTTGTGCTGTGCTCCTGGGCTTGCATGGAGGCTTGCCAGGGACACAGGCTCCGGCAAGTCCTGCACAGGAGCCAAGACAGAGCTCATAACAAATCTCAGCTGTGATGGGAGGAGGATCTGAGGGGGGACTGGCAGGGTGTTCTCTAGGCATCCTCAACTCAAAATCGGAGCCATGCTCTGAAGAGTGGATGGGCCCTGGGAACAGGGAAGGTTGGGGGAGTCGAGGTCTGGGTACCTCTCTGTTGAGTCTCAGGGAGGCAGTTCTCAAGAACCGTCGGTTCAATTGCCCTCAGACCTGGAGAGCCCAGGCTTCTGGAGATTTGGGGTGGGGATGAGTGGATACAGCTGCCTTCTGTTCCAAGCCCACAGGTGAGACACAGAACTGTGCTTGCTTCCTATCTGCCTTCGTGTGTCAGTAGAGGTGTGAGAGCAGTGGATGGTCTGTTGGAAGTAAGAAGCTGAAGTGAGGCTGGATCCTGCCCCGGCATGTGCCAGCCAAGGACATCTGCATCTGGCCTCCCAGTGAGTTATTTAGGATGGTGGCTCTCTTGGTACAGCTTTTTACAGCTGGCACCTCCTAGTGCTCTTCTTGGCTTTTTTCCCCTTCTTGTTTATCCAAATAAAGTGTCCATTGAAAAGTAATCCACATTAACAGGAAGGCAGGATCAATTTGTTCCTGTTGGATTGTGTGTGTGTGTGTGTGTATGTGTGTGTGTGTGTGTGTGTGTGACAGAGGGAGAGAGAGAGAGAGAGAGAGAGAGAGAGAGAGAGAGAGAGAGAGAGATATTTCCAGTGCTCCAGGGGCCTACACATCTGAGTTAGAGTTTGAAGAGGGATGAGCTATGGCACGGAGAGAAAGACACTAAGGGAGGCTGACAGAAGGGGATACTTCCAAAGATGCCCTGTCCACCTTTCCATCCCTGCTTCCCTTCATACTCACTGCTCCCTGCCTCCTCATACATAGTGACTACCTGACTATATAGTTAACTGGATCCCATTGATGACCAATAAATCTCAGTGTTTATGTACCTACACATTTGATAGAGCCACTCAGTTGCTTTAAAACTTTATTTTTTAAATGTCTGATTGTATGAATAAGACAGAGTCATTATAGGAAAGTCAAGAAAATATACAAGGATAATATGAATTACACTGTACTTTTTTTGTGGATTTGTATTTTTTTAATTTTATTTTTTTCTTATTAGTTACATTTTATTAACTCTGTATCCCAGCTGTATCCCACCCTCCCCCCTTCATTTCCACCCTGCCCCTTTCCAAGTCCACTGATTGGGGGGGACTTCCTCCCCATTCATCTGACCCTGTTTTATCAGGTATCTTCAGGACTGGCTGCAAAATCCTCCTCTGTGGCCTAGCAGGACTGCTTCTCCCTTGGGGGGGTGGGGAGGTCGAAGAGCCTGCCATTGAGTTCCTGTTAGAAATAGTCCTTGTTCCCCTCAGTATGGGAAACCAATTGGTCACTGAGCTACCACGGGCTACATCTGAGCAGAGGTTCTAGGTTATATCCATACATGGTCCTTGGTTGAGTGTCAGTCTCAGAAAAGACCCTGTGCCCTACACTGTACTTCTAATTAGTTGCAAATAAGCAGCTATCTATCAGCCCTAGTGACTAGTAATATACCCTGCTTCTCTTTCCAGACACTAAAGATTTATGGTGCTTTGTTTTCTTGTACACAATAGGTGCTTAAGCCATACTTGTTGGGTGCTTGATGAACTCAGAAGTTTCCTGTAAACATCAGAAAATGCTGTGTGTTGGGGGTGGTTGCTGATATGTGGCAAACTGGCTGGGACATTGCCAGATTCCACGTAAGTTGTTTTCCCCAAGTCAGCTAGTGGCTTCCTGCCAGGACAAGCCACTGTGCCACGCAGGAGGTGATTTGGGATACTGCACTGGGTCAGCTGAGTGTGAGTCAGTTCTAGGAGGGCCAGTTTCTTAGCAATTATATGCCAAGGGCCTACTAGGTGCCAAGCCCCCATGAGAGCCTCTCTGGGGGGGGACAAAGATTGAGGTTACTGACCACAGGATCTACAAACCACCCAGAATGCAGCTTGCCACGAGTGGCAATAAACTTAGATGCAAAGTACAGCAGGGATGGCTTTGGGAGCAGGCCACTGTTGAGAAGCTTCAGAAAAGGTGTCCTAAGAGTTGGGTCTTAAAGAGGAATAGAATAGGTTTGTGAGGGGTGAGAGGAGGGATTAAGGGGTGGTTCAGGACCAGCTGGAGTGAGAGACTATTGTGAGAAAGAAAAATTTAAAAAGTAAGAGCAATGACCTGGCAGTGTGAAGGGCTAAAGTATGTTCCAGAAACATAAGAAGTCTTCCTGTTACTCACGTTTTCAAGTCTAAGCTTTAGGATTAAAGTAGTATCAGCTACCTCTAGGCCAGCTGTGAGCAGTGAGCTGCACTGGCACCATGAGTCCTCCCTTGAATCTTCCTTCCATGCTCAGTTTGGGTTTGCCTAGCAGGATTCAGGTGTGTTTGACAGGGCCATCCAGGCTGAGTTTCAGTATGCCTTCTTCCAAGCCTCCAGAATTTCCTAGACAGATGTGGCTGTTTTCACAAGTCATGTCCTTCCTGCTGTGTGGTGGCTGTTCACCTTTGTGGAGCCTGCTGTCTCCACTAGATTCTGAGTTCTGCATTGGCAAGACATGTTGGGCTCTTCCCTGGATTCTTAACACCTAGCCCTAGCCCTCACTCAGAGTACACATTCATTTGAGGTTTAATTTCCTCTGTGAACATATCACAGTGTCTCTGTAGATGCAGACCTCATTTCTCCATTGAAACCCATTCTAGGGATGACCCTAAGTGGTGATGATCTGATGTAAGTAAGAAGGGGTGGGTTTTTCTCATCAGCCTCAATTAGCACTTGATGAAGGTCACGTTCCAGGCTTAGGTAATGCGATCTCACAACTCGAAGGACGGAATTTGGTTTTCATTGGCAGCTTGACAATCATACCATACAGCCTCTCCCACTCCACCTACAGCACCAGTAAGTGACGAATTTAGGTGGTAAATGCCTGGAGTGCTTTGAAGAGTCTGTGCTAGCCAACCAGCAGAGTGCTGCTATGACATGGGTGCGCCCTGATGACAAATAGTGTGGCCTGATTATTGGGGCCCACTGTTTTTAAGATAGGTAGGTTTGGGGAGGCCGCCCAGTGACTGAGCCACCTTTAGAACTGCCCCAGGAACTGGGAGGCAATGAGAAGCACGTCTTCTGGGTTCCAATGCCGCTGCATCATTGGCCCCATTTGAAACCTGGAACTTAGCCTTGAGTATCAATAGTCCCCCGAAGACTCAGAATATTTTTGATCCCCTCCCCTAATTCTTGTAAAAGGGTGTCCAAGGAAGGGAAGATGGACAAGTGGATGAGCAGAGAGATGAGATTAATGGATGGTAGGTAGTAAACCATCAAGTCAATGACAGGTGGATGGTGGAATGTAAGGATGGATGGACACAAAACCAAGTTATAGCTGGGGACGGTCCAGCTTGATGCTAGTTCTGGGGTGCTGCTGTGATGGTTCCTCTGTTTTCAGTTTCTGAAGATTCCCTAAACGTGCCTAACTAACTGCATGGGGGCAAACCCCTTCCATGTATTTTTCAGGAAACAATAATAAATCAAGAGTAACTAATACCTCTTCAAAGACTTGCAATCCACCAAACTACCTTCTTCGAATTAAGAAATTGTTGTCATGTTTATCTACTCACTGAAAAGAGACTTCCCTCAGCCAGATTATAACAAATTTATCACAGCTTATTCCAATGGAAGATTTTAATACTAAACACATCTGTTTAAAATTTTCATCCTGAACGCCTTGATAGTTGTGTTGGAATCCCACATGTTCAGACTTGAGCCAACTTTGGAGGTGATATAAAGCATGTATGCCCATATGTCTTTCTCTCACATAGTTGCTGGGTAGGCTATATGGGAGAGAACGAAATACTTGCAAATAAAGCACACTAAAAAATTAATCCTATAAAAATATAAAAACAAACAGTAAACGGCCCCTACATGCAGTTTTAGACGCAGTCACAGAAGCTTTTAAGGACCATTATTCTTCAACAAGCTTATTGTTTCTGAGACTCGGTGCTTATGTGAATGAGCTTTCTACAGTCACTATCCATGTGCCTTGTCCACTAACCTGATTTCATCACCTTGCATGATGTCATGAACATTTCTTGTTGCCCCATAATCTTGGCAATTACTTTAAATGATTGTATAGTATTCCATTCATCATGGCACTGCTGAATATTTAGGATGCTTGTGGTTTTCATTCTTTGTAAATTTGAAAAATTAAATTAGTGGGTATTATATTTCTTTTCTTCTTCTCCTTTTTTGAAATGGGAAAGATTAAAAATGTTTATTTGATCCTTTTCTGAGGGTAGATTTTTTAGGGTAAAGATCGAGGACCAAAGTTTAAGCATGGCTTAAACATACTGAAATTATCATCTTATAATAATGATGACTGTGAAAGTCTACACATATTATCTAGTAAAATCCTGAAAATATTTCCAAACTTTAATATCATCCATTCTGGGTTGGAAGCCAGAGGCCCTATTCTGAAGTGATTTGTCCAGGGTCCAGACCTGGTGTATCATCCCATTGCTCACAGGATCTGGCAAGGTTGGGCACTGAGTGGCTTTAGAACATACTTTTGGGTGTAGTATGCAAGTTGGGGATCATGAATGAGACCCAGGCCTGTTTCACTTCCAAGCCTGAGCTTTCCTCTAAACCTTGCCTGCTGCATACTGACATTGGTTGAGGCCAAGGGATGGACTTGCAGTTGTTGCCATGGCTTTAACTAAGGACTTGGGCCCAGGGAAACACACCAGAGTTGAGACCCTAATACACAGTTTCTCTAGAATTGTGTTTGCACAGCACTTTTCAGAGGTCATCACCCAAGCGGAGCTGTGATGCATTGCTAAGTCCAGAGAGGGAGGGAGGTTCAAAGTACTAGGTGACACATTAGATTCAGAAAATTTGCTAGACTTTGTTTGTTATTGTTCTTGTGGTGGTGGTGATGGTGTGTGTGTGTGTATGTGTATAAACAGATGTTCTGATTATGCATTTCCAGAAATTCTGCCTGTCTGTAAAACTCAACTCTATGAGCATAGGAGAAGAGTAATCAGAGGAATGAATTTCTCTTCTGTCCATGGGTGCTGCCTGGCCAGGCAGAGGTCCCATGCCATACAGATATCACACCCCAACCCAATTCAAGCTCCGTGTTCTGGAGGTGGAGAGATTCTAATCTGCTCCTCCATCTTATGCAGAGAAATGGCAAAGCAGGTTTAGTATGGAAAAGTCAGAAAACACACATTTAGAAGGATGGAGGAGAAATACATCAAAGGAAATGGGATCTAGAGACAGACACAGAACCACAAAACATTCCTCTTTAGGGGCCAGTCCCCCTAAGCAATTCTAGCCGTGTGATGGACCCTTCCTACATGCTCTATTAGGCCTTTGGAAATGCAGCAAGGCTGACAAAGGTCCCTGACACAAGGGAAATGTCACATTTGACCAGGACAAATGCAGAAAACAATAATACTACAGAAAAAAAGAAAAAAAAAAAAACAACAAGAATTCACTGCTTTCAGGGATGCCACAGAGAGGAAGGAAGGGGAGAGTCTGCAGCACTTCAAAACAGGGGTACAGTTTGGACTTCACCTGGAAGCACGGATGAGGGACCCACTGGTACAGAAGGATTGGCAGATCATACAGGTCAGAGGGCAAAGCAAGTCCCAGAGACTCACAAGGACATGTAGTGACTGGCCCTGTGAGCAAGAAGGCTGTTTCCAGTGGAGGGGATGTCAAAAGCAGCAAATGCTTAGGAGGCTGCAACCCGAGTTGATAGTGATGTATGCAGTATATGTGTGAGTATTGGGTGTCCATTGTATGTCTGTGTATATCTTCTCATGTGGCTCTCTCTCTCTCTCTCTCTCTCTGTGTGTGTGTGTGTGTGTGTGTGTGTGTGTGTGTGTGTGTGTAGAAGAGCACCGAGGGATCTCAAACACTGTAGTAGGTAAAAGACTGACAGAGTGAAAGATTTGTTATTTCAAGAGAATCCTTACAAGTACCTGTATCATGTGCTTGGCAAGTGGGAAAAGAAAAATGAGTCAGAGAGATAAAATCCTTGCCAAATGCAACTCACAGTCTAGTATCTATCAGAAAGTACCCCAAGGAAAAAGGAAATCACAGAGTATGCCAACAAGGAAAGATGACGGTACAACAGAAAATAACTGTGGGGCAAGATATCCTTCAGGGAGCCGGGCAATGCTACCTCAAGGGGGTTACATTTAAGGCATTCTAGACAGATGGAGTGCTTAAACGGAGGAAGGAAACCTGGTTGTATCTGAAAAAGAGTAGAGAGGCTGATGGTATGTGAGTGTAGCCATTAAGGGCCAAAGAGGTATGAGACGAGGTTTCTAAATTGATTTTTTCTAAGTGAATAGAAGTATTGAAAGGGTTCAGGTAGATGTGGACAGGAGGGACCATGAGTGTGTGAGGTGCAGGGGGAGAGGCGGCTGCTGAGAGGCTGTTGCAGTGGACCAAGCCGAAGCGACGACCTTGACTTAGGCAATGTCAGAGAAGACAGAGAAGGCAGCTACTCCAAGATGCATTTGAAGGTTAAATGAAGAGCATTGGATGTGCAGAGAATGAGGACAGGGGACAGTCCTGGTTAACTTCTGGGTTGAAGCTTAAGTGAAACAAGAGTGGGATCTTCTTAAGAAATTTGGGTTCTGAGTCTGACTACACAAGGATCTCAGCTACTGCAACATGATCTCTCCCTCTCTCTCTCTCTCTCTCTCTGTATGTGTGTGTGTGTGTGTGTGTGTGTGGTGGTTGCAGGGGGAGGTGCTACTGTAGCCCTTCTGGATTTTCACAATTAAAGAGATAATTTGGAGCCCATTACTTCTCAAAGAAGAGCCAGGAGTTTGAAAGGCTGTCTGAGTAATTGGCCCATTACCTAATTGCCAGGGGTAAATGATGTCATTTTAGTTATTTCATGTATTTTTACTAAGCAGCTGCATGACCTAAGCTCTGTTCTGGGTGCCGAGGGTACAGCAGTGAACAAGATACAAACATTTCTGCCCTCCTGGAGTTTACTGTACCGGCTAGTAGACTAGTAACAGGAAAGATAAGAGATAAAACGTGAGGGAGACTTGCAAGAGTTATGGAGAAAGAGCAGGGGTGAGGGGTGGGGAGAGATGTTGGTGGGTGGAGGGTGGGCTGAGGACAGATAGGTAGTTACATATGTCAGGTTGCAGAATGTGTGCGCAGCCCCCACCGTGGCCTTTGTGGGCAATCTGTTGCTACAGTGCCACTGCCCCATGGCCTGCAGGCAAACTTAGCACATCGTCCTGTTTGCTTGCTCGTACCTTCCAATCTCACACTTCCTCTGTGGTGACATTTATTTGTTTATTTGTTCTTTCTTTAAATAAGGCAGGTGGATGCAGATATGTTTATAATAGGTGTGAATTGGGGGAGAAGGACCTGGGAATGGGGTCAGGTCTGTGAAATCTAAGCTCGTGGCCTTGGAGCAGCGTTAAAACATGGGAGGAACTGACGCTGGTACTGTGTTTGCAGCTAGGCAGTCCTGAATTTGAGTTTGGGGGAGTTTTCTGACCGGGAACAGAAAGGTATTCTGAAAGGAGAAGGGCTTGGAGAAACAACTTGGCTGAAGTACTCTGAGGTCTGGGTTAGCTGTGTGAGCTACCCTCTTACTGGTCTAAAGGGACATGGGTTAGAGGCCGGTTTTGTTCCTGATTTAGTGCTAATTTAGTGCTGATTTAGTGTGAAAAGAATTCCCACGAGGGACCCTTAACCCTGCACTGACCTTAATGCTGTTCTCCCACCTGTGGTAAATTGCCACACATTTCCCCAGGGGAGCCTCAGCTAGGGAGGAGCGCCCTTACTCAGCAACTGAAACTCTGGCAGGTGTTAATTATGTCGTCTTGTGGTGATTCTATCTTTCCTTCATTAAAGATGAGGACAGCACAGGCCCCCCACCCCTCGCTCCTGGGTCCTCCCTGCATTCTACAGGAGGCTGGTGGGGTGGGGAGATTGTGTGGAAGAGCCCTGTGGAGTTGAATGTCCCAGCTCTGCCATGCCAGGCTCAAAAGAAATATTCCACACCAGAGTCCCTGCAGGAAGAATCGGGTTAGCCTCTAACAGCCCTACATCCTGGGAGTTGCCTCAGTGTGGCAGGAGGTCCTTCTTGTGGGTTACACACCTACAAATCGTTCTGATCCTGAGTATTTCCTCACCATGCTGCTCTCAGCACCAGAAAAGCAAATACATTCACACGTATATTTACCTCAGCCTTCAGACATATCGACTGGTAACAGGAGAAATTTAATGGAAGAGCACTAGGCTGAAATTGAAGGATTAAAGTTGTCACTTCTAGTAGCTGAATCTGGGTTATGTGACTGTGGTCACACAGAGTGTTTGAAAAATATCACCTGTAAAATGACTTTTGAGTTATTAAAATAAGTTTCTTCCTCTCGTCTTCTTGTTGTTTGTTTGTTTTGAGACAGAGTTTCTCTGTGTAGCCTTGGCTGTCTTGGATTTGTAGGCCTCTGTGTGGCCTCCAACTTACAGAGATCCACCTGCCTCTGCCTCCCCAAGTGCTGGGACTACAGGTGTGTGCCACCACACTTGGCTTTTAATTATTCATTTTATCAGAGACATTTACATTTGCAGTGAGGAAATGAAAGACTATTAATGGCAGTTATGCATAAGCCCTGAGATGTTGGCCTGGTATAAGAATTGGATGTGTTAAATCACACTTTTTTTTTTTAACAGTGGAGCAGAAACTCTGAAAAGGTTTTAAACACTTAAATATTCTTTGGAGTCAGTTTTAAAGGCAAAAGAGAAGAATAACAGAAGGCTGCATAGGCCTTTCCTGCCAGGTCTTTGATTCGGACAGATACAGTTGAGCACACTGGTAGCAAGCTAATGACACAGAACCTTTCCGTGTGTATGTGACATAAACTTTAGCTCAGGTGTCATGCCCATTCCTTACCAGTTGACTTTAGACAAGTTTCTTTAAACTTTGTGTCTCCATTTTTTTTTCATCTATAAATTTGGGATAATCATTTCCATTCTCTTTGTGTTGGGTGTTGAAATGAAGAAACAAAATGAGAAGATAATTTATTAGCATATGGAAATGAGGAAGCAGTGCTCAGTGAACATGGAACTCTTGGGTTGGATTTTCAGGTTCTGATTTCTTAGTCTTGTTTCTAATGTGAAGGCTCCATCTGAGCAGTGCAGAAGAGCCAAGCTGACACATGATAGGAAACGACCAAGGAATACAGTGTGTGTGTGTGTGTGTGTGTGTGTGTGTGTGTGTGGTGGTGGTGGTGGTGGTGGTGGTGGGAGTGGGGAGGGAAGGCCCTCTGATGTGACTTGTCTTGCCTTTTATTTTGCAAATAAGAGACAAGTGTCCAAATGCTCTCATATTACTGAAAAGCTGGATAAGAATCCAGGTGTTTTGGTATGGGGACTGGGAGCCTTACAGAGCCTTTCAGGTTTTATAATTTATCCCTGAGGGATCCTACCCTTGTCACTGCTTTAACCGCTGAGAGTCAGGAAACTTAAAAGGGACAGAGCAGCAGCCAAGGCCATCATTTCCAAAGTCCACAGCCGCCCCCTGTTGGTCAAGAGCTAAAGGCTGCTTTTGAATAGGATTTCTGGGTATCCAGCACTACACACTGTGGTGTGATTTTTTTTTAACTGTAATTATTCCAGTTCACTCTCCCATTTAAAAGACATTTTGATAATGATAAATAATAGTAAGGGTCATCTTAGTCACGTAAGTGACTCCAGGACCTCTTTGTTTCTTCATGCAGGCTTCCATCTAACACATTTCCTTCTCTGTGAATTCTATCCGCATTTCTCAAGACACCCTCATTTCTCCTCGTGTTTGGACGATAGGTTGGCTGGGTATAAAGTTGTGGGATGACGGCACTTCCAGCAGCTTACAAATACTGCACTGCATTGTCTGAAGTTGTTCTTTCTGTCAAGGAGGCTGCCACCCCTCCCTTCTGCATTTCTATGTGAAAAACTAATGGTTGCTCTTTCTAGCTACCTTATAGATGCCATTCTTTATTGCCAGAATGCACCTTGCTTTAATTTCTTTGTGCTTCTCGTGTTTGAAGATCAATAAGATTCTTAGGTTTATAGTTTTCTAAAAAAAAAAAAGTCACTATTTCTTTAAAACATTTTCTTCCACCATCATTCTGTTTTTTTCTTTTGGGGACTGCAGCTACACATACATCAGGCCACACAGAGTTGACTGCCATGTGTTCATGTCACTTATTTATTGTAAAATTTTTGTTTCCTGTGAATCATCTTGAAATGTCTCTCTAGGCATCCAGTTCTTATTAACTTTTTCTTCTGTGGCTTTTAACATACTGCTAACCAAACCCATCTCATGTATGATGGGTTTGTGTCACATCCTGTTACATTTTTTTTTTCAAACATTTCAGTTTTTCTTACAAGGAACTTGATGCGAGCCCCCTTGCCCATCCTCTTTGCCTCTGTGGGTCTTTCGGTAATGGTGAACGTTCCTAATGCCATTGTTTACTTATTCTACCGGCATGTGCCTTCTACTGAGCTGTACCCCAGCCCCTGACTAGTCTGTTAATATAGTGTCCTCACAGACATTGATTCTACACACCCTCCAATACCAAACCCGAAGTGCTCAAGCTCTGCAAGTTGGCCACTGTCTCTTTCTGCAGTTTGCATCAGAGGATGTGAAGGGAGAACTGACTGCATCTACCTACTGTCTGGTGAGTTGTTTTTTTTTTTTTTTTTCTCCTGAAGACATGGTGCTCTTTGTAACCATGGTGATTCATGCCTGAGAATGATGGCTCCTTCCCTGAGTTAGGGTCCCTCCTCACAGACAAGAGTTCAGCATCTCAGGGCTACAAATTTGCAAGGGCCACTCTGGATTATTAGGGCACCCTTCTCCTCCACCAGAATCTTTTTCTAGTACTCAACTTTACAAATTTTTACTACTAGAGTCGTTCAGGACCAAGCATTATTTCTTTGGTCCTGGGAGAACACAGGGCTTGCCTGGTCCCCTCCTTGCCACAGCCTGGAAAACCACATTAGAGAGCTGCAACAGCTCTGAGGTCTAGTTTGTCTGCTTGCATCCATTGGCATCTTGGCTTGCTTAGACTCAATTTCTTAAAGGCATTTGTTTTTTGTATGTTGTCAGCTTTTACAGATACTTTTAATGGGAGGATAAAGCTATTCTGTACCTCCATTTTCACCAGAAAACAAAGTTTACATTTCATGCTTTTGCTACCTTAATACCATTATTACAGTCTACTTCAGTGATTAGAAACTAAAGTTGTAAAAGCTGAACATGGTGATACACACGTGCAATCCATAGTATTCAGGAGGCTGAAGCAGAAGGATTACCCCATTGCCTTAAATTCTAGGCCAGCCTGAGGTACATAGTAAGACTCTGTCAAAGAAAGAACAAAAAGGGAAAAGATTATAATGAAATTAGTAGCCTAATAAAAGTCCAAATTGATTGAAAAATATGCCATCCCCCATACTCCAAACACAGTCCCACAGACCTTGTGCTCAAACACCTGCATTTTTCCCAGGTGAGGTGAGGCATCATCTTTTATGTTCATAACCTTTTATAATCCCTCCACAACCAGCCTGGGTCTGTGTAAGTACTGGTGCTTACACACCAGGTCAAAGTCACCTGATACGGCGTTGGAGGGGCCACAGCACAAATGAGGCTGCAACAATTTTGTTGAGAACAATCAGACATTTTTATACCCTCATCAGAAGCAAAATATTGTGGCAGTTGCCAGAATCAATAAAGCTATAGTTGGCAGGATACAATGACGATTGCAACCTATATGGGATACACAAGATTAATGTATAAGACCTATTATCCTGTCAAGTGTCCACAGACTCAAGTCTGGAAAATCTGTGACACATACCACCCAAGGCAGCGGGACCAGGTCAACTCCATGGTTGCCTGTAGGTCCAAGGTCCTTGACAGACATTTTTGGAATGGAGAGGTATGGGGGAGAGGCTGAGTAAAAGTGGTTGAGGCATGGTAGAGAGGAGAGAGGAGAGAGGAGAGGGACAGGGTATGCACATCTCAGGAACACTGTTACGTGTGGGACCAAGAAGCCATGTGACTATGCGAACCAGCCTGGAACAAGAGTGAGGTCGAGGCGTATCTAAACCCTGAACATTTTGTCCCAGAACGCAGGACAGATAGGAGGGTCCTGAACATGGAAGAATCAGTTCCATGAGAGCTACTGAGCCTGAGAGGACCAATCTAGCCTCATGTTTAACTCTCCACAGGAGTATGAGGTGTGATTTCTTATTCTTCAGGGCTGTAGTTGCACAAGGCCTGCAAAAGAAGGCCAGAGCACAGCTGAAAGGAGGGCAGCTATCGGGGTGGGCACTTTAGCACCATGAGACTTTAGGGGAGATAGTGGGGATGGTAAGTTGCTTCAGGCTGTTAGACACTGCCTGGAGTCCTGAAAGGGAAAGTGTACCCCCAAAGAATGTTGGCATCTGCCCGGCCCAGCGCTAGCATTACAATCTTGATTCTGTTCATTCCTTAAACCAGCCTTATGCGGTGGGCTCTGCCCTTCTGTACTTTATAGCAGAGGACAGTTAGACCTCCAGAGGCTTGCTCTCCAGAGTTGGAACGACAGAAATGTGTTGGGAGTCTGGAACGGGACTATGACACATTGGTAAAACTGAGTTAGAGCAAAGAAGTGAAATCTGACTTTGGACCGTGTAAAATTGTTTTATGGCACAAAATGGTGGGTAGGAAGTGTTCTGTGTTCATTAATAAAAGCTCCCAGGATCCATACCGGTCTTCCACATTACTCATGAAATGTAGATAAGAGTGAGGTAAACCAGATGCCTGATTTTGGCATCTGGAATGTACAACAGTTTACAAATATATCTTCTAGAAGCCACCTGTTAAAAGATGTACATTTCCTCTGAGGACGAAGTGTTACCTGACACCACTGCAATGTTAGTTTTATCAAAGCAATTTGTCACCCACCCAAAACAATATACAAACTGATGGAGTGGGCATTTTAATCAGCCTATGAGGGGGGAGCTGTTTGGCGACAGCTTCTCGGGCAGGAAGGGTAAAGGGCACTGAGCGAGTGGAAACTGAATGGTGGAAGCCCCAATAATGTTGTCTGATTTGTTCCCATGGCTGATTTGTTCCCATGGAGTATGACAGGCTTGGGACTGTGGAACTCTGGCTCCCTCTTTAGGCTAAGTCCTGAACTGCACAGCCTTGCATCAAAGGTTGCAGATTTGAAAACCA
Source organism: Meriones unguiculatus (assembly GCF_030254825.1). Lineage (NCBI taxonomy): Eukaryota > Metazoa > Chordata > Mammalia > Rodentia > Muridae > Meriones > Meriones unguiculatus. The sequence goes on along the minus strand of NC_083358.1, from coordinate 111,152,573 downwards.
CATAAGGAAAATCAAAAGCATACTAGGGTGAACAGGGCTGGGCAGTGGTCATCACTGCTGCTCTTGTACAAGAATATAAATAAGGTTCAGAGTTTCCACGATCACAACTCAACAGTGTCAGAGTTAGGGTTGACATCTGTGTTTGCTACTCTGAGACAAAGGAGAATCTCAGGGGAAGGACCAATTCTTACCTTCTTCCACCTCAGTACACTACAGCTGAGGGCAATAGACATGAGCCCTCGAAGACAGAGGCTCCACCTAAACTCCCCACCCTTGGCACTTATCCTCAGAACCAGAGCTTGGCAAATTCTCATTCTACTACACAGGGTAAGACTTACACAAGGGAAGTTTTAAACATCGGAGATATGTGGGGATCAGTCCTTCTGCCCCACATTCTTTCCACAGCGTCTGCCTGGCTTGCTCCCTAACCTCATTCATGTTCCTGGAGATCATCTGGGAAACTGTCTTTCTGGCACTCTTTTCTTTCCAGTGCCTCCTGTGGACAGTCACCTTTTGTTTTGACAGGTGAGGAAATCTGAGTTTTGGAAATGGAAGAGCACATATCCACCCAGCCAGTCATGAATTGAAACAGTAAGTATGTAGTGTCCCTCTTCATATGTGTATTCGATGTTGGTGACAATAAACAAGGGTTAAGGGTTGGATGCAGTGAATGAATAATAAACCAAATAAATAAATTGTATAAAATCTAAGGTGAAAGTGACTCTAAAAGCAAAGCCACATAAAAAGGCTCAGGAGTATGAGGGTCAGAGGGTAAAGTGCTATTTTTAATGAGCTAGAGCCTTGTTAGAAACCATGAGTGAGGTCAGGAAGTGACTCAAGCAGATAACTTGGTAAGAAGATTCCCGGCCTGAAAGTGCCTGAACTTACTTATCAAGGAAGGTCAACTAATAGGTCAACTACAAGGAATCAAATCATGCCTGCTGAAGGACACAGCATAACTGTGACAATTTTTTTGAGAGCAACAAGATTTTTAATACCTTTATCAGAAACAGACTATAATGGCAATTGCCAAGATCAATACAGAAGTAGCTGCCAGGACACAATGAATTTTGCAAGCTATTCAGGGTATACAAGATTAATGTCTAAGACCAATTGTCCTGCAGAGCTTTCATGCTTTCTTGACTCCTAAGGAAGCCAGAACATCTGACTTGTTAGATCGTTGGCCATGGGCAAATAACACACTATTGACAGGCCTCAGTTTCTCAGCCTGTAAATGGATTCATAACCCCATTTCAGGGGAGATGATAGATGAGCATGTAAGGGTGCCCTGTGAGGCCAAGCATATAACAGATATTCCAAAGGTGGTAACGCAGATGCTTTGCTCCCCTCATACTACCCCCCAGCCGCGCTAGCCTGCCTGCCATGCTCTGTGTGAATTAGGCTCACTCATACATTTATCCTCACTTCTGCTTTGGCCTGCACAGGGAATCATGGAGTTGGCCTGGCCTCGCTGCCTTGAGAAACATGTATCATAGGGTTTTCAGGTTAGAGTCCATGGCTCCTGGAGCACAGTGTGCCTTCCAGTTCTTGAGAAATTGATGCGCTCCCTCAGGCCGCTTTGTGTTTCTCTGTTTGTTCCCTTTGTAGTCAAAGAAGCATGGAAGCCTGAAGGGGCAGTTGGTCTTATTAATCTGTGTGCTCCTTTTTTGTGGCTGATGGGGGCACAGGAACTTGTGGAAGAACTGTGTATTCTGTTGTGTGTGTTGGATGTGTTAGAGTGTAGAATGGAGTCTGGGTATTGTAGACAGGCATCTTCCTGGTTTCTTCCTAGTTTCTTCCTGGCCGTTGTGACCGAAAGGATCTTGGCCATGCTACTTGTCTGGTAAAGGGTGGCGCCACCTGCTGTTTGTATGTGGAATCTACCTTTTCACACAAGGGCTCTTCAGTTCTGCCTCAAAGTGGCACCGAGTCCTTCCTGGATATGACTCTAGCACATCATTTCTTGTTTGCCTTTGTGTCTGTAATTCTTTGTAGTGCCATCATTCTAACTTCCTTTGTCTTTTTTTTTTTTTTTTTGCTTGTGTCAGTGTCTGTTAGTTAGCCACTACCACGTGCCCCACCTTCAATTAAACTAACAAGATGTCAAAATTATCTACTCTAAGCCATCTCCAACAGTCCCCAAACACTCTGGTCCTTCTGTCCTCAAGATGGTTTAGTTACACCTCTTTTGAATGTGCTGTATCTGTCTCCTGTCGTCTCTGACTCCTAAGGTGAGCCTAAGGCCTGAGGGTATGTAAAATGTTGAGTACTCTTCAGAGAAAGAGCGTGAGGGAGACTGCAGAAAGCATCCCGCACCTGTATCAGCACCGTTTATGTAAACGGAAAATGTCCTCCCCCAATGACAACCTTCCTAAAGGATGATTGCATGCCAGGATCCAGCCCTGGGTGAGAACAGGGCCTGAAGTGGGTGGGCATAAGAGCAAGGGAGAAATCAGACACAGGACACATATTTGTATGGTTTGACCTCCTCTGATAACCAGTGTCTCTCACAGGCTTTATTCATACACGGGATTTCCTCAGATGCTAGAGACCAGCTCCAGAGCACAGGATAGACCAAGACAGATCATAGGGTCCACAGTGTGGGCGAAGACCAGCTGGTGGCTGGTGGTTCTTTCTATAATTTAACTCTTAATCTTTCAGGCTGATAGCTTTGCCATTTAGGCCACTTCTAAAGGAAGAGAGAGGGAGCAGGGAACTTAACCCTGGACTCCCAGATTCAGGGTCAGGAATCTTACTGAGCTACCCAAGGCTTCTAGTTTTCTTGCTGCTGAAACCGCTCTCTAGAATTAATAGATCAGACATTATTATTTTATTACCTATTATATCAAACTTATCTTTCCATGAAAGCACATTTTATTTTTCTTTTATATTTGATATAAGACCATCATCATTTTCTTTGATTCTTAAAATACTGTACAGCTTTTTTTTTTAACAGCAGACAAACATCGCTTAAGCAAAAGCAGTCTGTTCTTTGTTTTTCTACAATATCAGAAAAGTCCTGGTCTGGCAAGTCTGCTCAGAAAAGCAGGCTGTTCACTGAGCAAAATATTCCTCTCTGTGTCTTTGTCATGAATCCTCATTTCAAAATGATCCCTATCTTTATTACAGTCCTGTAAAGGGTAGAAGAAAATAAGGATTCCTAAAACTGCCTGCTTTGCCTTATGGAAGGTACCAAGGTTTGTCATTAATTGTATAATCAAAATCTCTTCCTGTCCATATTAGTTCCATGTGTCTGAAGATGGACATGAAAAACTAATGATTCAGTGATAGATTGTTAGCTTCTAAAATTTCCCTACACTTTCCTTCTTTAATTTTTTTTTTTTTTTTTTTTTTTTTTTTTTTTTTTTTTTTTAGATCTTCTGTCTCTCTGTCTCATGCTTACTAATAGCACTTGTTAATGGTCTAAACTTGTTAATGGTCTAAGTAACAAGTTCTATAGAAGACTTAATTTTCTGCATAGCTGTTTTCCCCAGGGAACTACTATTTTATTCTTATTAACCAGCTTTTGTTATATTATCCCAGCTCTAGCTGTCAGTAAGAGGCCTTTAACAGTAAGAAATATAAATACGAGCAAAAGTTGTGTAGCAAATTTCCACTGAGGTCAGTGAATGGTCAGTCTAGGCCATCCAAGCATTGAAACTTTGTCAAACAACACCTTCAGGATACTCAATATCATGAATTTCATCTGCAAACTTCTGCTGTTAAATACTGGTGCTGGCAAATCAACAGCATCTCTTTTTTTATTACACTTCCTTCACTTTCTATGCCCCCATGAGCCCCTCCCTCCTCCCCTCCTGATCCCACCCTCCCTCCCCCTTCTTCACGCATGCCCCTCCCCAAGTGCACTGATAGGGGAGGTCCTCCTCTCCTTCCTTCTGATCTTAGTCTATCAGATCTCATCAGGAGTGGCTGCATTGTCATTTTCTGTGGCCTGATAAGGCTGTTCCCCCTTCAGGGGGAGGTGACCAAAGAGCAGGCCAATCAGATTATGTCAGAGGTAGTCCCTCTTCCCATTACTATGGAACCCACTTGGACACTGAACTGCCATGGGCTACATCTGTGCAGGGGTTCTAGGTTATCTCCATGCATGGTACTTGGTTGGAGTGTGAGTCTCTGGGAAGACCCCTGTGTTCAAATTTCTGGTTCTGTTGCTCTCCTTGTGGAGTTCCTGTCCACTCCAGATCTTACTATTTCCCAACAAAATATCTTTTAAAAGGCTTCATAGATGTCAATATGTCACACAGACACTGAGTGTTGAGGTCTTGGCTTTCACATAGTTCAACTGCATGCATTCTGAGTTTTGTTAACACCAACTCAAACTTGCTATTTCCTTTTATTGAAAATAATATATCCTGATTACAGATTCCCTCACCCTCTTTTTTTTTCTAGTTCTTCCTCACTTCTACTCCAATCATATCCACTCTCTTTCTCTTTCTTATGAGAAAGCAAACAGGTTTCTAAGGGATAATAATAAAATGCAACAATATAAAACAAAAAAATCAATACATTGGAATTGGACAAAATAAACAGAAGAAAAAGAGCCCAAGAGAAGTCACAAAAAACAGAGACCCACTTGTTTGCACACTCAGGATTCCCCTAAAAAAATGGAAAGTATAATATTCTTTTTCTCTTTTTACCCCATATGTTCCTTGCAAATATGCAATTTTGGGGTAAAAAGAGAAAAGAAAATGTATAAATAAAATACAATAAAATGATAAATATACTGAGAACTACTAAAAATGAGGATTTTTAGTAGCCAGGCAAGTAGCCGTCTTTTGTAGCCAGGCAAGGCGTCCAACTGTGGGCCAAGGTTGTTCTCCTTGCGTTGTTGGCTGAGGGGATCCCATGGAGATCCCCAAACAACTCAGGTTGATGTAAGGACAGATGGTTGCTCTCCAAAATCTGATAGGGGGCTCCATTGCCAAGGACAACATCTGCATAGCTCATTGAACATAGAAAGGTTGAGCTGAGGCCTGCATGGAGCCTTCACCCCTATGTTCTGGTTGCTTTGGCTACTGAAAGAGAAACCTGAACACCAACCCCACCACAAATCCTTCAACCTATAATCTCTTCTGCCTGCAAAATGTGCTGGAGCAATGATGCAGAACTTGTGGAAGGGGCCAACCAACATCTCATTTAATAAGAGGGGGCCCATTCCTGACACTGCCTGGATGGCCAGGAATCAGAGACTGGACAGTCCAGAGACCTAGGATAGGACCAGATACGACTGACAAAAAATAAAATAAAATAAAATAAAATAAATCTATGAAATGATTCCTAATGTTATTTTGCTGTAATTATAGAGTGGTGCCTTGTCCAGTCATCATCAGAGAGGCTTCACCCAGCAGCAGATGGGAGCAGATACAGAGACTCACAGCCAGACATGCAGAGAGTCTAAACTGGAGATCTCCACTGGGTCCCATCCCTTGAATCTCAGGGAACCCCACGGAAGAGGGGAAGGAAAGATTATAAGAGTCAGAGGAGGTGGAAGACACCAGGAGAATGAACTAAGCGGGGCTCTGTGGGCTCACGAAGACTAAAGCTGCAAGCATGGGGTCTGCCTGTGTCTGCACCAGGTCCTCTGAGGATATGTTGTGGCTGTTAGCTTGGTGTTTTCTGTGGGACTCCTAACAATGGACGCGGGTGGGTCTAACTCTTTTGTCTGCTCTTGGGACTTTTGCCTGTTGCCTTTCCCAGCTTCAATATGAGGGCTTTTGCTTGTCTATTTGTATCTCATTTTGTTGTTGTTGGTTGTTGCATCTTGGAGGCTTTCTCCTTTCTGAAGAGAAATGGAGAATAGTGGCTCTGGGGAATCAGGGAGATGCAGGAGCGCTGAGAGGAGTGAAAGGAGGAGGAACTGTGGTCAGGATGTATTGTATGAGAGAAGAATCTATTTTCAATAAAAACAAACAAATAAATATTAACATAAAAATTATAAAAATGGGAAGAAAAAGCCCTGACACGAGTTTGTGAGACAAGGAACCTCCAAAGATGCTGTTGTGTTACTTTTCTGTTGGCTGTCTGCTGCTGGGCACACAGCCCACCTTTAAGAGCAGTTTGTTTCCCCAGGGAGACTCCCTTGGAGGAAACTAAATTTTCATTTGCAAGTGGTTATTAATTGGAGACTGCTTCTGCATTAGGGGTGGGGAATGTGCCCATGTCTCATTTTGACTCTAGAGCCCCATCTGATGCAGACATGTCCAGGCTCTGTGCATACTTCTTCAGTGTCTGTGAGTTCTTTGTGCTTTGGTCACATTGGTTTAGAGGGCCTTCTTTTCTTGTTGTCCTCCAACTTATACTTATGATTCTTATACTCTTTCCTCCTTTTCTTTCTGAACCCCGAGGAGAAGAAGCATCCTCTTTTAGGCTTAGAGTTCCAAGCTCTCATTCTCTTCATAAGGCCTGGCTTTTGGTTTTTGTATTTGTTCCCATCTGCTGCAGAGGAAGCTTCTCTGATGGTGACTACTAAGAGAGGCCTTGATCTGGCACTGAGTGCGACACAACGTCATTAGGAGTCATTTTATTGCTAAGTTTTTTGTTGTTGTTGTTTTGTTTTTGTTTTAGAACTACTGTACTGGGTTTTGTCCAAGGTCCCTGAGCTATCTTGTCTTAGTCCTTGGTCACTGAGGCAGTGTCATTTCATCTCATGGAATGCGTTCAATGTCATAGAATGGGTCTTAATTCAAATTAGTTACTGGCTGGGTACTCCCACAAGCTTTGTGCCCTATTGTAATATCTTGCAGGCAGGAAACCATTGTAAATCAAAGGTTTGTGTCTAGGTTGGTGTTTCTCCTTTGATAGCATGCAGAGTCCTGTACCAAGGATGCTAGTGCATGGGAGTATAGGCTCTGTGTAGGTACCAGTTTTACTTCTTCATGTTCAATGGATTGTATCGGGTCCTTGTCATCAGTTTGTAAACTATGGTCTTGGCAACGGCATGGGTTGCTTGGGATTCCAGTGAGACCCTTTTGGCCAACAACTCAGTTAGATGTAACCAAATCCTGACACTGGGAAACTTCATTTGGTGACATGAATGGGCATTTGGGGCTCTGACTCCACCATTATTTGGCGATTTCATTTACATTGCCTTCATATAGGCATATGTTTTAGGAAGCTTCTACTGTATATTAGATTTCCATGTTGCCCCTCAAAGGGCCCCTAATTTTAGCTGTCTCTCCTTGTATTTCCTACTTAGGCCCTCTCTTCCCTCACAGTCTCTACTTCAATAATTTCCTCTTATTTTAATGGCTGAGTAATACTCCATTGTGTAAATGTACCACATTTTATTTATCCATTTTTCTGTTGAGGGACATCTAGGCTGTTTCCGATTTCTGGCAATTATGAATAGGAAGCAATGAACATAGTTGAGCACACCTATCTCTGTGGAAGGATGAAGTATCTTTGGGCATATGTCCAAGAGTGGTCTAGCTGGATCTTGAGGTAGATCAATGACCATCTTCCTACACTGACTTCCATGCTTGCTGTACAAGTTTGCTCCCTCCCCCCCAGCAATGGAGAGTGTTCACCTTACTCCACATCCTTGCCAGCATGTGCTGTCATGTCACTTGTTTTTATCATCTTAACCATTCTTATTGGTGTAAGATGAAATCTCAAAGTAGTTTGTATTTGCGTTTCCTTCATACTAAGGATGTTTCTCAGCCATTTATAGTTCATCCTTTCAGAACTCTCTATTTAGCTATATTCTTCATTTTTAATTGGATCATTTGTCTCACTGACATCTAGTCTTTTGAGTTCTTTGTGTTTAGTTTATTAGCCCTCTGTCAGAGGTGTAGTTGGTATACATTGTTCTCTATTCTGCAGACTGCCACTTTGTCCGAATGACAGTGTCCTTTGTCATATAGAGAAGCTTTTCAGTTTCATGAAGTCCCATTTCTTAGTTGTTGATCTTAGTGCCTGTGTTAGTGGTGTTTTCTGTTCAGAAAGTCTGTGCTATTCCCCAGTTTCTCTTCTATCAGGTTCAGTGTATCTGATTTTATGTTGAATCCTTTGATGTATTTGGAGTTGGGTTTGTGCATGATGATAAGTATGGATCTATTCCAATTCTTCTGCAAGCAGACAGGCTTGCCTTTTATTCTGGCCACACAGACTCCTTATTAAATCTTATCTAATTGTTAGCTCTTTCCTTCTTTCTTTCTTTCTTTCTTTCTTTCTTTCTTTCTTTCTTTCTTTCTTTCTTTCTTTCTTTCCTTCTTTCTTTCTTTCTTTCTTTCTTTCTTTCTTTCTTTCTTTCTTTCTTTCTTTCTTTCTTTCTCCCTCTCACACTAACTATATGTCACTATGAATGTGTGACTATGAGTTTCCCATGAATACTTTGAAAGTGTTTTCCTAACTATGGGGAAATGTTTGAAGATCTGGGAAACCAGGCTGGGTTGGTTGTCAAAGGCAATCATTAGGAACCTAGTACTCACTCTTTGAAAGTGCACACTCTTGTTGACAATCCAAAAATGAAAAAACTTCAAAATACTTTTTACTATATGGATTGTCTCAACATCAATTAAATTATCTATGTTTTAACTATTAAACATGTGCGTGTACACAAACACATATGTATTAATACTCAATACTTTTCCATGAGCAGAGTTTTTACAGATGTATACACTCATGTCATCACACTTAGGTCAGCACGTAGTGTATTTTCAGTGCCTGAAGAAACTACCCCATGCCCGCTTTCATGCAGTGCAAAAAAGGACAATGGTCTTGAACTTTATTTCCCCAGATTTATCTGTTCTTGAGTTTTATGTAAGTAGAAATAAATGGAGTCATAAGCTTCATGCTATTTTATACCTTATTTTTTTTTTTTCAGTTAAAATAGTATTGGTGATTCATGTATATTTTGAGGGTGTTCTCTCTTGGCTTGCAGTCAGGAATGGTTTTCTTTAAATAAAGGATCCACATGGCCCATATGGATAAACTTAGATAATCTCATTCTAGCTTTCTCTCTCTCTCTCTCTTTATCTGTCTGTCTCTTTCTTATTTAGTTTTTTTCTTTGAGACAGTATCCTTGGCTGACCTGGAACTTGCTTTGTAAATTAGGTCGACTATGACCTCGTAGACATCCTCCTGCCTCTGCTTTCTCAGTGCGGGGAGTATGACACCATGCCTGGCCATATCTTTAATTTAATTAGATTTGGGAGGTGACTCAGAAGACAATGTGCTTCCTGTATAGTCACAGAAACTGAGCCTAGATCCACAGCTCCTATGTAAGAGCCTGGCAGGGTCTCATGTGTCTGTATCACCAGGCCCAGCAACTCTTTGTTTTCCATATGATCCATTCTATTGGTGAAGCTTTCCTCTGAGGTTTTAATTTCAGTTATTGGTTTTTTCATTTCCAGCATCATTTCAGTTTGTGTTTTCTTTAAAAGTTCTATTTTCCTGTCTTGAATCAATTTCCTTATTTTAGTCATCACTCTACCTTCATCTATAATGAATCTTTTTTTTTTTTTTTAATTTGTTGTCTGGAAGTTCTTTCAAGTCATCTCATAGGGGCCTTTGCTATAGGATTTGCTTTTTTTGTGAGGGTCATGTTATTTTTGGTCTTTCAGGTTGACATTTTTCTGTCTAGGAACTTGTGTGCTTGAATTTAGTTTTTTTTTTTTTCTTTTACTTTTTCTTCACTTCATTTTCCTAGTAACCTTTCTTCTTTAAGCTCGGTGTTGACAATACTCAGGTGTGAGTTAGGATATTGATTTTCTCTGATTGTCTAGTGCTTAAGGCCACAGCCCCTATCTTCGTTCTTTTGCTTGACAGCTACACTCTGGTGTATTCTGAGGCTTGGAACAATTTTTCCCCCCTGGTAATATGCACTGACTCTGGATCTCAAGGCCAGATAGGGCAAGTAGGATAGGGCAAGTAGAGGGTCCTAGTCAGGTTGCTGGCAGGACTCTGGGTCTCTAAGTCACGGTAGTAGCAGGGGAGTCCTTCATGGTGAGAGGGCTGGTGAGTTCTCAGGAGATAGAGAGGGGTCAGGAGCAGGTGACAGTTCCTGGAAGAAGCCATGGGGCTTGAGCATCCAAAATGGAGGGGTCAGGAGGGGAAGTACAGGTAACCTGCCTGAGTCTCCAGGCCACATGGGGTAATAGAAGACTCCTGGTAGGGAGGTGTCTAGGATCTAGTGAGTCTGAAATGGAGTAACAGAAGACAAGAGGAAGTGGCATTTGCTGATAAGTAGGAGGGCTGAGAGAGAGAGAGAGAGAGAGAGAGAGAGAGAGAGAGAGGACACATAGCTACTTGGATCCACAAACTACAGGTTATAGCTTACTTTAGATTAGTATTTTCTTGCTTTCCAGACAATATGAGAACTTTAGCTCTCCACCTTTTACTATTATTAAAAGGAATTTAAACTTTTGTGGTGCTGAGGAGTGAACCTGTGTGCTTTGCACATACTAGACAACTGCACTAACACCGAGCTATACCCCCAGACTCTATTATTATATATTTCATTTCGAAATATATTAAAATTCCCATATTTTTATTATTTTTAGCTAATATTTTTAGCTAATATTCACTTACTTTTAAAATATACTTATCTTTTTTAACCAGCTTTTGTTATTTCATGTTTTTATCCAGGATCATTTTTCTTTGGCTTAAAGAACTTCCCCAAACATTTCAGATAAGTTCTTCCATACTGATTTCTTGTTCTGAAAATATTTTCTGGAAGTGATAGGCCAGCTATTTCAGTTTGCTTTAATGTCATCTTCCTTTTGAAACTTATTTTCTTAGGGCAGAGAATTCTTTGCAGTTTTTCACTAGAACTTTAACAGTTTGTTTCTCATATCCTGAGCTGTACAACTTTTGTTCAAATTGTGTAACAATTATTGTTGTTGCATATATTAAAATAATATTTGGTGAGTAGTTCTAGTTTGCTTCTTCACCTATATCATGCTTGAGGCTCATTTATACGTTTGATTCTGTATGCCTTTTATCAGATTTTGAAAACTCTTAAACCATTGTTATGAGATTGTTTGTGCTATTCTGTTCTGGACTGGCATAGAGTTCACCCATCCTGTCCATTCTGCATAGGTTTCCTCTGTGTGTAGGTTTCTACACTTTCTGTTGACCTATCTTTCTTCACACTTAGTTATCCTGTCTTCTGCCAGTGCAGGTCAGCTGCTAGGTCTAACTCCTTTAGCTTAGACAGTTCACTTGGTTTGTCAAATTGTTCTCCATTCAGGTATTTTGTCTGTCTTTCTACTTGTTTCCTTTAGGCTATCTATCATAGGTATATAAAGTTTTTGTCTATGAACCCACATATCAAGTTCATCTCTCAGATATTTCCTTTCCTCTTTAAATCACATGCTCTCTCACTACCTCTCTACAATTACTTTTGTTTGTTTTTCTTATATACTGAATTTCTGGATGATATCTAGGAAAGCCTAATGTTATTGTGGTAGTAATGAATGAAGACAGGAGAAAGAAGTATCAAAATTGACATATAAAAGGAGCCAGTTAGCAGAAATATCAGAAATTCCTTTCCTACCAAAACTTTGAGCCCAGAGACCTCTGTATTTGGAAGGTAAGCTCCATGTAAAGATCCCCAGAGGAGACTGGGCCTTTTGAGTATCAGACCTATCCCAGATCTCTACTTTCTCTCATTAAAAGCACTTTCCTCCTCCATAATAAACTGTCTCTGTTTCTATCACAGGTCCAGTTCTTTCTATGGGGCACAAGAACCTGGAAATCTCAATGGGTGGCAGTTGGAGTTATAGCCACACCTAGAGAGTAAGCGCTGCTTGCCAGCTAGGAAGTAAGATATGTGCTATTTCTTCTTTTCCTCTTTCACGTTCCCCACAGCATTTGGGCAGTACTTAGTTGGGAAGTTCCTAGGAGAGGGCTGACAATAGTCTGGAGACATCAGGTCCAGCTCTTCCTTCCATTCTTCCTCCTCTGCAGCTTAGGAAGCTTATGCCTGGACCCTGCTCTGTGTGGAGTTTCACCAGAACTTAACGATGAAGCGCGAAAGCCCAAACAGGCCAGTAGCTGCCAGGAGAGCCTGTGCTTTAAAAACTGGGTGACAACTGCCTGTGAAAGGCTGACTTTGAACTGGGAGATGTAGAACCATGATCCTCCAGGTGATACTTTGGGTCCTGTAATACTAAGCTGACTGTAAATTATAGATAGAGGAAGGCTATGCAGGTAACCAAATATGCAAATTGTACAGGCAACTAAGTTGATAATGCCCTTTTGGGCAGCTGTGATGGTGCCAATAAAAGTAGTAATGCCTAATAGTTATGTGCTTGGGTCCACTACTTCAATGGCACAAGTTCAAATGCACCTCGACTCTCCTAGACTGCTGTCACTCAACTCATCTACCTGTATCCTTATCTCATAGTGTTTTGGGTTTTGTTTTATTTTGGTTTGGTTTTGTTTTTTGAGATAGGGTTTCTCTGTGCTGTCCTGGCTGTACAGGAACTCACTCTGTAGACTAGGCTGACCTCAAACTTGGGAGCCTTTGTCTCCCAAGTGCTGGGTTTAAAGGCATGCACCACCATTGCCTGGTCATCTACCCCTATTCTTAATTCTTTTGCCACTAGTCTTTTCTGGACCTCATTTTTTTCCCTCAACTGTGAAATGTACAGTTTGTCTTATCTCAACTTTCAACTCTGGATTTCTGTTGAAAATAGTGGCATAATGGAATGATACATATTTACAAATATATATTTATTATATATTTTTTCTAGATTATGTTCATTCTATTTTTATGCTAGACACAAGTACTAGACAAATAGTGGCAAGGAACAAAAGCTTGGGATACTTATATAGAAGAACCTAGAACTGATAATTAAAAAGAATGACACATATCCTACAGATACAAATTGGAAAAAGACCTTGTTAATCACTGTAACCATTCAATGCCTTGACTTCAGGCAAGCAAGAAACTTTCTGTGTTCAGAGGTGGTGAGGAAGGCTAGAAAGTAAATACAAATGATTTTATAATAAAGTTTGGTGATCCTGGAGTACTAAAAGAATAAATAAATAAAGCCTTCAAGTGCCTTTTGCTATAGCCTTTTAATCCTTTTGTCTAGTTTTCTTCTAGTAAACATCTCCTTAGGAAGAGAAGAACATTTATTTTTTTGCTTTTGCTTTTTAGAATATTTACTTTTGAGATTATAATATAATTACATTATTTTACCCTTTCCTACTTCCAAATTCTTCCATATACCCCTCCTTGCTTTCTTTAAAATTCAAATGCATGTACCAACAATTAATGAAAAAAAAAGAGCATACTACAGATTTGATTCTACAGATGAAACAATGAAAAACATAGGTGATTTAAATAAATTGGTAAAATCATACCAATTGAAGGTGGCTAGGAAGAATTTCAATACAAAGATATTTTGTTGGAATTCTCTGTCTCTCTCTCTCCCTTTCATGTGTGTGTGTCTGTCTGTGTGTGTGTGTGTGTGTGTGTGTGTGTGTGTTTGCATGATCAGGTATATGGACATGTAGCCTCTTCAGTCACTCGCTACACTAGGTTTTGAGACAGGCTCTGTCTCTGAACCTGGGCTAGACTGGCTGGCTACCAATATTCAGGAATGCAAGTTTCAGACTAGCTTGGTTTTTTGTTTGCTTGTTTGTTTGTTTGTTTATTTGTTTGTTTTATTGGTGCTGGGGTTTCAAAGTCAGATGTGCATGCTTGTGCAGCAAGCTTTTCACTCACTGGGTCATCTCTTCAACCCTCACAGGAAGGAGAGAAGCAGAAGTTGAAACAGATTGGTATGTGTGTTGGGGGGGGGGTGATGAGCTAGGAGACATTTCTGAATCCCTATTGCTCCCTCATCAGTGCCCTTACAGTAATAATAGTTATCTGAAGCACTGACTACACACAAGGCCCTCTCTTGGTGTTTACACTGTCTTATCTAATCCTCACATCAATCCCATTGGAGGATGCTGTGATTATTCTCATCTCTTTAAGAAGAAACTGAAGTGTTTCTCTGCCATTTGATATTCCTCTACAGAGAGTTCTCTGTTTAGCTCTGTTCCCCATTTTTTAAGTGGATTACTTGGTTTGCTGTTTTTCAGCTTCTTTAGTTCTTTATATATACTGGATATTAGCCCTCTGTCAGATAAACGGTTGGTGAAGATTCGTTTTGTTTTGATGATGGTGTCCTTTGCTTTACAGAAACTTTTCAGTTTCATGAGGTCCCATTTATTGATTGTTGCTCTTAGAGCATGCGCTGTTGGTGTTCTGTTCAGGAAGTTGTCTCCTGTGTCAATGAGTTCAAGGGTATTCCCCACTTTTTCTTCTAATCGATTTAGTGTGTCTGGTTTTATGTTGATGTCTTTGGTCCACTTGGACTTCAGCTTTGTGCATGGTGATAAGTATGGTTCTATTTGCATTTTTCTACATGTAGACATCCAGTTAGACCAGCACCATTCGTTGAAGATGCTATCTTTTTTCCATTGTATGGTTTTGGCATCTTTGTCAAAGATCAGGTATCCATAGATGTGTGGGTTTATTTCTGGGTCCTCTGTTTGGTTCCATTGATCCACCATTCTGTTTCTATGCCAGTACCATGAATCAAATGGCAGAGAAACACTTAAAGAAATGCTCAACGTCATTAGCCATTCGGGAAATGCAAATCAAAACCACCCTGAGATTTCATCTTACACCCATCAGAATGGCCAAGATGAAAAACTCAAGTGACAACACATGCTGGATAGGCTGTGGAGAAAGGGGAACCCTCCTCCACTGCTGGTGGGAATGTAAACTTGTACAACCACTCTGGAAATCAATCTGGCACTTTCTCAGACAACTAGGAATAGCACTTCCTCAAGATCTGGCCATACCACTCCTAGGCATATATCCAAAAGGGGCTCGAGTACACAATAAAGACATTTGCTCAACCATGTTTGTAGCAGCTTTATTTGTAATAGCCAGAAGTTGGAAACAGCCCAGATGCCCCTCAACTTAAGAATGGATGCAGAAATTGTGGTACATCTACACAATGGAGTATTACTCAGCAATGAAAAATAAGGAAATCATGAAATTTGCAGGTAAATGGTGGGACCTGGAAAGGATCATTCTGAGTGAGTTGTCCCAGAAGCAGAAAGACACACACGGTATATACTCACTCATATAGACATATAACATAGGATAAACCTACTAAAACCCTGAACATCTAAAGAAACTAATCAAGAGAGCGGACCCTGACTAAAAAGCTCAATCCCCATCCCAAAAGGCAAAAAGGATAGACATCAGAAGCAGAAGAAAACAGGAAACAACCTAGGAACCTGCCACAGAGGGCCTCTGAAAGGCTCTGCCCTACAGACTATCAAAGCAGACACTGAGACTTAAGGCCAACTGATGGGCAAAGTGCATGGAATCTTAAGTAAGAAGTGAGAAATAGTAAGATCTGGAGAAGACAGGAACCCCACAAGGAGAGCAACAGAACCAGAAAATTTGAACACAGGGGTCTCCCCAGGGACTCATATTCCAACCAAGGAACATGCATGGAGATAACCTAGAACCCCTGCACAGATGTAGTCCATGACAGCGTAGTATCCAAGGGGGTTCGATAGTAATGGGAAGAGGGACTGCCTCTGACATAATCTGATAGGACTGTTCTTTGATCACCTCCTCCTGAGGGAGTAGCAGCCCTATCAGGCGACAAAAAAGATGACAATGCAGCCATTCCTGATGGGATCTGATAGACTAAGATCAGAAGAAAGGAGAGGAGGACCTCCCCTATCAGTGGACTTGGGAGGGGCAAGGGAGAAGAAGGGGGAGGGAAGGAGAGGCTAGGAGAAGAGGAGGGAGGGGCTTATGGGGGGATACAAAGTGAATAAACTGTAATTAATAAAAAATAAAAAATAAAAATAAAAAAAAGAAGAAACTGAAATCCAGAGCAGGGTCTGGCTCTACAGCCTGTGCACCAAATCCAGCCTGGATCCATAAATAAAGTTTTATTGGGACAGAGTCCTGACATTTGCAACTGTGGCTGCTTTCATACTATAATGTGGGCACTGCAGAGACACGATGGTTTCTTAACTGTTTACTACAGCTTAGGGCTGCTGATCCCTAAGTTGTTCAATGACTTCTTTTTGGAATGAAGTTGGGCTGGTCAGGTGTTAGAGCCTGCAACCATATGCTCATCTGCCTTAGGTCACTGACTTCTTTGGCATGCAGGCCTCACAGCCACAGAGACCCTACACTGAGAAGGACTCTCACTGTTTGTAAATTCTGAGTCTCTTTATCGTGTTTTCTTGTTAATCTTGTTTTCTCCTTCCTCCCTTTATTTCTTTCTTGACATAGTTCTATGTGTTTCAGCTTGGGCTCATATGTCTGAGGATGGTGACATTCAACTTCTGATCCTCTTGTCTCTATCTCTAATACCTGGGATTATAGGAATGTACTATCACATCTGACTATTGAAATGCTATAGCTGGGCTTTCTTGTATGGCCTCATTGGAAGAAGATATGCTTAGTCCTGCTGTGACTTGATGCGCCAGGACGGGTTGGTACCCATGGGAGGTGCTTCCCTTTGTTTGAGGAGAATGAATGAGGGTATGGGGGGAGGACCCACCCACTGTGGACACACCATTCCAGGGCAGCCTGGAGGGAAGGAAACCAGAGGTTGTGCTGCAAAGGAGGCCCTGGTGGCCTCCTTCAACTCAAACAGCCAGAAATGTCAGAAAGGAAGGGCCAGATACAATCTGGGGTTGTATGTTCTAAAGCCATCCATGCCACCTGCATGGAACCTGGAATCTACATATGAGGGAAGTCCAAAGGAGAACTAAGATGCTTTAAAGTTCTGTGTAGGTTATCATTTGGAGAGAGATCATCAGCAGTTGGATAGGTACAATGGTACAACTGTGGGCAATGGGCAGAGGTGAAAATAACGAGGAAGCATTTCTGAACATACGGCCTCAGAGAGCAAGATGATGATGTCTTGAGAACTATGGGCTTTTTTTTTTCTGGGAGTTATTCAAGCAGAAGATGGGAAGCCAGTGGAGCAGGGATGTCTGCCCAGGAGAAAGATTTCTCTCAAGGACTCTGAGCCTTGATGTGCATGTAATGTGCAGAAGTCCTTTGCCCTAATCTATAGTGACCTCTTGTTGATGACGAGGCCTCTATACAAGCAGTAACTGTGGATATGGGGCACTGCATCCTACCTGCTGCCCAGCACAAGCTTTAGTCCTAGGATTGCTTTCTGCTGTCTCAAAGCATAGACTCTGGTATGAACCAGAGCTGCCACCATGTGCCATCCTAACCTGGTAGCTGCTCATCACATTGCCAAACTGAGGAGGGCAGAGAAGCTGTATTGTCAACCTTCTATGTTGTCGTACCCTTGCTGTGTAGGAAGATCCACCAATTCTAGCAATTCTAAGGCACTGGCCTTTGCAATAGTATCATATCTCATACTCAGGGAAGCATGGAAGGAAGGTGAGTGGAGGAGTGGGGGCTTTCACTCCCATGCAGCTGCCAACTAGTTCTGTGAGGCCTCGGTTGGTGTTTAGAGCTTATTCATAGCTGTTCCAATCTGGGTCTGTCAGAACTGCTACTGTCCTTATGTCTTTCTTCTCAGTATGTTCTCCCTCCCAGGCCTGGGAAACACCTATTTGTTCTTTCACTGCTGTTTACTGCACTCCAAAGCCAGGGCTCTCTGGACTGCAGTGCCCATCTGGAAGCATGCTCATATGGTGAAACAGGCAGTAACATCAAGGCTGCACAGGGGATGCCTAGAACATGCCCAGCTGAGCCTCCAGAGGTTGAAGAAGGCTCCAGTGGCTTATTTCCAGAGGTCAAGGATCACCGGACAATGCAGAAAAGAAAACAAACTAACAAAAGTAAGGTAAAGGATTGATGAACTGTATCAAGAGGTTAGAGGGAAATGAAAGGGAAGGGAAATGATAGCAGAGGCAGACGTCCCAAAAAGGAAGGAGAAAGAAAAGAGAGAGAGGCAGATAGGCAGATAGAGACAGAGGTAGGAGAGAGAGGGAGTGTGAGGGGGAAGTAAGAAAAAGAGAGGAGGAGGTAGGAGGGAAGAGGGAGTGTGGGACTAGAGAGTTCTGTGGGAAAAGGGCTGTACTCACTGTGGGATCTGTGCTTGTCTTCCAGCTGGACACTGGGCTCACAGTAGGGGTTTCAGAAATATTTGTTTTTAAAAAGGGGGAAAGGAAGGAGCAGAGTGGAGGAAAAGAGAAGGAGGGGAGAAAGGGGAAAAAGAGAAAGGAGGAAGGAAAGAATAAATAAATATGTAAGTAAATCTCAAGTAGAAGACTGTAGTCAGGTAGGATGGGGGAATGGCTGCCTGGCAATGCAGCCTGGGTAGAATGGATTTTCTCTTCTGTCCAACACTGACAAAGGAGACTTTAAGCAACTTTTGCTAGATGTGGACCCAAATTGGGGCTACAGTTTTCCCATGGGCTGCCTAGCTCTCTCTGACCCTTCTCTGGAACTGTGTCATGTTTGGGAGACTCCACAGCTGCCATGCTTTCAAGCTCCAACCCAAGAGAGACACAGCAGGCCTCCGCTTGTACCTTCTGCCAGCTTCACTGCAAGGCAGCTAGCTTCTCTCAAAGTGACCGGGACTTCTCAGGCTATAAGTAGAAATTCAAGCCCTCTGTTTAGTCTGCCATTGTGCTGTGGTGGTTTTTCCTCCTGGACCTATACTCCTGGAATAATGACTCATGAAACTCAAAATAATATTTTATAAATACCTAGGCCATATAGCTAGGCTTTTCTCTGACTAGCTCAGAACTTAATAACCTGTTTATGCCATTGTACATTCTGCCACGTGGCTGGTTACCGCTGCTCAAGTACCATGCATCTGACCTCTTTACATCTTGCCAGATGAATCTCCCAGGTGTGACTCTCCTTCCTGCCTGCCGAATGTCCCACCTTTTATTTCCTGCCTCAGCTATAGGCCTTTAGTTTTTTATTAACAGGTGATGCTTCCTGAGATTCCTTCTATATTTCTCCTGCCTGTGAAGAAACCTGGGACAACTGATTCTGATGAGGCTGATTGCTCTAGAAAAACAGGTAAACACTGTCTTGGACAGTGTCTTCAACCTCACATTGGCAAAAGTTAGTCAACCCAATTTTGCTTTTAAATGGAAAGAGCAAGAACCTGGACCAGGGTGCTCCAAGGATTTAAAAACACTCTAGAGGCTTCCTGGGATCATACTTTTGTATTATGTACATTACTTCCTCCTAATTTCTAAACCTAAAATAAATTATAAAAAGGCCTACTGAGGGACTGTTGCAAGAGTTACAGACCTTGGGCTATAGAATGTTGGCTAAGAAAGCGTAACTTTGTAGATAAGAGGCTACCTCTCTTGGCTACCAGATGAGGGGAAGCAAGAGGAGCCCATCTCATTCTTCCACTGGTCTTAGGGACATTTGTCAGACAGCCAGGTCAGCAGCATGGACTTTTGACAGGGTGGTAAGCTTGTCTAAGAGCTATGGTAGTTACTTCCAATCTAATGAAAACAACAACAATAAACATATTAAATCTGGGTTAGTATCTTTTACCTCACAGCACCTAGGCCTTTGAGGTGCTCCTACAAGGAATGTAAGAACACTGGCTGTCTGATGCCTTTGTAAAGAAGTCCTTGCTCCCCACAGCCATATTGTGAAGGTGATGGCCCCAGCGTGCTGGTCTTCTGCCTTTTGTTGGTCACATGCTACTTGAGTATGGAGTCATTCCTTCAGCATCTTCTGAACCCTAACATATGGTGTATTGGCCAGGAAGATGCTGATGCCCCTTCCTCAAGTAGTAAGGCATTTAAGGAGAACCGTTGTCTTCCCTGCTAATCAGTAAGTGAGTTAGGAGAGATGCATCATCAGAGACATTATGTTTTGTGTTTCTTTGTGTCTACACTCTTGTTTCTGGTGTCTACTTTCTTGGTTTTTATTTCCGTTTACAAAAGGAATTGGAACTGGTCCTTGGGATTAGTGGACACACTGAAAACCCCCTGCCTGAGATGCAGAAGACTTTCTTGCCACCTCTTTGGGAAAATGTGGGTTCTCATTGGTGTTGGTTTTGGAGAGAGCCTGAAACTCTCAGTTGTTTGAATCCCTCTTGTGGGCACATGAAAACTCTCAATTTGTCTTGGATTCCTCTTAGGGAGAGCATGAAAACTCTCAAATTGGTTCTGGATCCAGCAAATGGTACCGCCATAACTCTCTAGTCAATCAAGTTTTGCTTAAGTGTTTTCCCCAGAAACACTGAGTCTGAGTCTGTTTTTGAATGTCCTTTTTCTTGTCATTGTTTCATGGTGGGTCTGCTGAATTGATTTAACCATGGGTAAAATTTGAGTTTAGTTCTAGGACAACAGAGCCTTGGGTTGCAGTGACCCTGCCCTTTTGGCTTGAGCACACACCACAGGTCCCTGGCAGGACAGCCTGTGCTATGCTCTACAAGTTGGATGCACCAGGGCACCTCTAGCTATGGATAGGAAAGCACCTGCCAGGAAGGCAGGCCTGGGTAACAGCGGGGTAGAGGGAACCATGGGCAAAGGCAGTGGTGGACCTTAGGTCCAGTGCCAGGCAACCACAGCTTGTCCTGCCAGCAGCCTTCCGAGCTCTCTGTGAGAGTCTGTGGTACACCCAGGGATCTGCAGCATGTCAGGAAAGAGGAGGCTAGGCACTGTGTCTCCTAGACCCTGGACCAAGGGCACCCCACGTGTGTCCTTGGGGTATGAAGGAGGTGTAGAGTCTCCTGAGGAATGGTGTACACGGAGTCAGGGGCGGGGGGTACATGGATGTGATCTTAGAGCCCAGTCTCAGGGAGGGGGAAGGAACTCCTGTCATTGCGAAGAGAGTGCCTTGTGCAAGCCTGGCCTCAGGGAGGTAAACTTCCACCGTGATGGTGCCCACTTCTGTTCTGGGAGCGGGGTCAAGGGACGCTCTGACTGCAGCTCCTGCTGTGGACAGTCACCAAGGGTAGTAGCTATAGTGTGTAGAGCTGCCCCTGACACCCAGTGAAACCAATCAACACTGCTGCCAAGCCCCAACTCCTGCCTAGATTCAACAGATAACAAAATGCTTTTCCCTTGAAATTACAGCAAGGAAAGTTTGTCTGTTTTTTCTTAAATATATATGGTTAATATGCTCTGTATGTCTTAGTTACAGGGAACACACATGTGTGTGCATATATGTTTGTAACATCTATAGAAACACAGATGTTTTTAAATAGCAACCATGTGGACCATATGGTCTGCAGCCTGCCATGTGATGTGACTCCACATTGTGAAATTGACACATGGTGTAAGGTGATGGGTATAGAACCTCTTGGTTGTAATGAATTCTGTTTATCATCCCATCTCCATTTAGACTAAGAAATAAACATTTTAAATTGGTATGGATTCTTTTATATAAAAGGTCAAGGTTATATTCTTATAACATACTGTACATATGATGGTAAAATTTTAAAGTTATAAAAGTCGATTCAGATTAACAAGCAACTGCATTGGTGACTGTGTAAATGGGTGATTCTGGAGATGCTCTAAATTGGGATATATTAATTTTAGAGACATTCAATTGTTCACAATGTTAGAACTTGTTTACAGGAAACAGTTAATGCTCCACAGTGCTTTCCTGTGGGAGGCATTATCACCAGCAGCAGCATCTAATGGCTGTGTTTTAAATTGCCTGCCATGGCCAACATGTGGCTGGCTGCAAAGTTGATTTGGTGATAAAGTTGGTGAAGCCATGGTTTCACTGCCATCTTACCTAAGGCAGTCACATGACTGGCCGCCATCTTAGTTGAGGAAGAATCAGGGCCCATCACCATCTTTGTTGAGGGCTGCCAACTGTGTTCAGTTCCCTGTTTAGTGCTAAGTGCAACTTCTGTCATTTAAGCTTTTGCTGTTCAGTCTTAATAATGCAATATGGTAGGATCAGTCAGTCCCTCTATGAATTGTATCTGTGATTAAAAGTTTTGCTTTGATTTTAGTTCAGAAATATATTTAAGATTATGCTAATAACTGATACAGTTGGTTATAAGATTGAGGTTTACCTAGTCTCTTGTTCACATTTTCAAGGTTAAGCCAGGGTGAGTAAGTACAAAGTTTGCTGTTGGTATAATGTTCTTTTGGAATGTATACAATTTACCCTTGTTCACGCAAATGCTGATTTCTCTACCCCACTATCTGGTTTCGGTCAGACATTGCATTGTGATGCTTATTCTAAGCACCGCCTGCCTCAAGTTTATGTAAACATGCCACATTTGTTCTCTGTGTTGTCAATTAAAACAACCAGCCACGATACTGTACAATGGAGAGGATAGGGTGGGACATCCTGGTCCAGAGGGGAGAGAGAAGAAGCAGCAGGGGAAATCAGGGAGAATTCACAGAAGAGGTCCTAGAACCATGTGGAGAGATGAAACGGACCTCAGATATGACTAAAAGCAAGTATAATGGGTGAAATCTGAATGGTAGGAAGTTATGCGGGCTTAGAGGTTTAGAATGGAGTAACTATTGCCCAGCATTGTACTCTAGGTTAATTAAATAAATCCTAGTCTCTGTGTGGTGATTTGCATATACAGATAGATTAGGAATAACTGCTGCTTAACTAAAAGATATATTAATAGTAAATATTAATATTCAACAACAGTTTACCTATGAAGATCTTCTTGAAATAGACATGGGCCTAAAACACTTATCTACAGAGTCATAATTATAGATTATAACATTCTCTTTTACAGGATGCGGTTTAGAGCAGTTAAACTAAAGACAGACAAAGACTAACTCAGATATTGTGGTCCACAAACTTGTCAGAGATCTGCTCAATATGGCATTTAATATATGTAAGCTTATGACAGACAGAGAGTCCCAAATCCTGGCAGTAGCTCCCCAAGGTTTCCGAGAAGATTTGGGCACATCAACAGATGACTTCAACTCTGGATTATGATATGCTAACCACTGGGCAAGACTGCCCCAATGCTTTGACTGCTGCAAACGTCCAGTCTGAACTGTGTGCAAAACTGGACACCTGGAGAATCATTGTTTCACGTTGCTGAAGATAAGGTGAAGTTGGTCTCTCCTGTTATTTTTCCACAGAAACATTCTCTTGTCATCTGTGCATGATGGACAGACTGTGATTCCATGAAACCACAGGAGCCAGGGACAACTGTGTAGGTGGTGGACTGACATGTCATCGCTGTCAATTTTGATTGGTACATAGAGTGATCTAGGTTACAATTTTTCCTTCTCAAGTCTCTGATCATATTATTTTGCAACTAAAGAGGAGACAGTTAAATCCACTGTTAGTTTATTAGTCAGTTCATCAGCTAGTTAATAGAACATTGGATACTAGATCTTATTTAGAAAGGCAAACAGATCTGCCTTGCTCACAGGCTTCCTGTTAACTGCCTGTGTCTTGTGGCAAATACCTGGATAGAAAGATGTAAAGTTTATATAAGGTCTGAGGATATGAAAGTTTAAGTTATGAGGATATAAAAGTTTTAAGTGTTTTGAGAGGAATCAGATTTCTTTCTCCCCTTTATGCTATTCTTATGCTTATGTTGTTATAAGATTACAAAGGTTCGGAGTTTTGACAATGGCCAATCGAGTTCTGAAAAGCTGATAGAGCCTTGACTGCTTCTTATTCAGTCACAAACTCAAGATTTTAATTTCCCTTTGGTTGTCTTCTGGATATAGACTTAAAATTTTTTCTCATTGTGGTAAAAACATCTCTGTCCAATGTGTATATCTCTGACCCCAAACTGTAGCTTTAACTAGATCTTAACTGCATGAGTCTACTCCTGCTGTCTTACAGACACCTGTTAACTGCTTTTTCTAAAATATGAATTTCAATACAATGGTGATACTAATACACCTGCCTTTGTAAACTAAATTTATATGAGCTCCAGGAAATAAAAAAGTCATAAGACCTGGCTCCATGGGCACCAGTCAATCCCAATCGAGGTTACATAGCCACAGAAGGAATTCCTCTCTCTGGCTTTAAAAGGGGCCTTAAACTCCCCTCGGGGTGCTGTCATGTTGCGAAGGTGGTGGCCCCAGCATGTTGAATTTCTGAAGAATAAATGCCTTTTGTTGTTTTCCAACAAAACAAAACAACAACAAAAACTAGTCCTTACACTTGCACCACCCTCAAGTCTAGTTTGAAAAACCCCTGCCATCTGTCCTCACTGATGGTGAGCCACAGGTGCTCATCCATAACTGTCACAAGATGAAAGATAAAACAAGGTGTGTGGGAGCTGCAGTTCATTATAAATTAACTGAAACAATTTTGGCCCAAGGCAGGTACTTCAGCCCAGAAGGCAGAACTAACTGATCTGACCCAGGCTTTCAGATGGGGAAAAACGAAAGCCCATTGCCATATACATGGACAGTCACTATGCTTCCACACATGCCCACAGCATGATCTATAGAGAAAGAGGGCCTCTCACCACTTGGGAGGGGGGCTGCATTATTTGGCTTTCCCTATGATGTGCTCTCTCCACTGCTGAGGACTTCAAAAAGGTAACTTCCCCAAGACAAGAGGTAACCATGCTGCTGGCCTGGCTGACTGAAAAAATGGCCCTACGACCAGTGGGACATATTTATATTCTGGTGGCATATCCTGTCCTAATGTTGCCTGACACTCTGTAGTAAAACCGAGATAAAAGAGGATGGAAAAAAAAAGATAGCTCACTCTATTGGTTGATGGCAGACACCAAAGGGAAAGATCATTCTACCAGAAGCAATTGGCAGATCTCTGACCTTCACCAGGCTACTCATCCATCATTCACAAAGCTTTCTGAGTTGCTTGGCACAGGTATATTATACATACATTGGGCAGCCTAGCCTGATTGAACCGGTCAGATGCAAGGCTTGTGCTCAGGTAAATCCAAAACAGTCCTTACCCAGGAAAGAGTGCAAATGGGTGGCCAACGCCCCAGAAATTTCTAGGAAAACTGACTTTACTGAGATCCAGCCTGTCAGGGAAGGATTAAAGTACTCGCTAGCTTTTATAGATATATTTTCTGGGTGGCTAGAAGCATCCTTCACCTGGGCTGAAACTGCTCAGATAGTAACTTAAAAAGCTCCTCCAGGAACTGGTCCCATGATTTGGCCTCTTCCTCACAAAGGGGTTTGACAATGGCCTGGCGTTCATAGCCAAAACCACTCAATTAATAGCTAAAGCTTTATATGTAGATCGAAAACTTCATTGTGTGTACAGGCTTCAAAGCTCTGAGCAGAGAATGAAAAAGCAGGACATTCAAAGAAACTCCAACAAAACTCCCATTAGTGTTCAGAGAAGGTGGATAAACCTTCCTTCGGCTTTAATTTGGGCCTGCTGCACCTCATATAGAAAGGGGTCCATCTCTATGATATTATGTTTGGAAGACTCCCCCAAGTGCTTCCTGGGATCAGAGAACAGCAGTTGGTAGAACTCTAACCATTCCTTCCTTATGTCACTACAGGCCCTCCCATCTTCCCTAAAGGCTACCCACCAGACTATGTGGGACACCTAGCCTTAGCTGACCGCCTAGTTCACCACCAGTTTCTTTTTGTTTGAGCCTGGTGATACTATACAGGTCATGCAGGTAGCTAAAGGGGTTCTAGAACCAAGTTGGAAAGGACCTTATACAGCGATTCTCTCCACTTCTGTACCTGTGAAGGTAGCTGGCATTACACCAGGGATCTGCCACAACCAAGTCAAGAAAGCAGAAGCTACAGATGCTGCCCAATGGACTGTCTATGGGACTATGAACCAGTTAAAATTAAGGTTCATTGGCCACTCCTGAGTCTCATGTTTTGTCTCATGGATAGGAATGCAGGGTCATAGTTCAACTCCCCCATCCCCAAGCTTGGACTTGGGAACTGTGAAAGATAGATACAGGGAAGGTATTAGCTAGTGTGACTACAGACCAGCAACCCATTTTCATCTTGACGTTTGCTCACTGGTGCCCACTTTAAGTGTTTGGTTCTATGGAAAAAGGGTGGATGTGAGAGTTTATCTTTTGAAATAGGAACGTAGGGTTTATAATTCTATGTACGCCCTATAGCTGGTCCTTCTAATTGCCAAAAACAAGGAAGTTTCCATTGCTTAAAAAGGGGTTGTTAAACCCAGGATTCCTGGAAAATTACTTAAGAAAAATTCTGGACTTTTGGAAATAGGGAAAATCCCAAAATCAAAATCTATTCCACAGGGAAAAATCCTGGGGGAGAAGGAGGAAAATACACTTAATATGCACATACACACACACACACACACACACACACACACACACACGAGCTACACATGTTCTCATCCCATTCCTGGTCGAAGCTGGCATAGTTGGTTCAGCAGCCATGGGCACATAAACCTGTGTCATGGGAGATAAAAGTATTTTAGAAATTAAGTAGACAGGTCGATCAGGATCTATAGGTATTAAACATTTCTATTTCTAAATTAAACAAAAGTTAGGTTTCCTTGAAGAAATAGTTCTATAAAATTGGAGAGGCTTAGATTCACTTCTCATGAGATAAGCAGTACTGTGTATAGTTTTGGTGAAAACCTATTATTTCTATGTTAATCAATCAGTAGTAATTAAAAAAATCTTGCCAGTGTTGGAGAAAACCTGAGAGAGAGAGAGAGAGAGAGAGGGAGAGAGAGAGAGAGAGAGGAGAGAAAGGAGAGATAATTGACATCAAATAATTGTTACCAGTCTCTGTTCTCTTTGTCTCTCTGGCTAACAACTCTGTATCAACTGGTTGGGCCTTTAATTCTCATTCTGACTGAGCAAGGCTCTGTATCTTGAGCTATATGGCCAATTATGTATTGATTTATGAGTCTATAGTTTGACTCATTTACTAAGACAGTTGGTAAATGTAACAGTACCTCAGGCCTTAACTGCTTAAAAGCTCAGCATGTTGACAGTGCCACCTGCCAAAACTAAAATAAAGACCCAGTCTATCAAGATCCATAGTGTAGAAGTGACTCGCATTCATGTTGCATTAAGGTGTGTCTCTGCAAATGGTGTGTAAAAATTGTTCTGCATCATTTCTGATTGATCGATAAAGAGCTGAATAGCTTATAGCATGAAGGAGAGTTAAGGCAAGACTTGCAATCTTGGTGGTGTGTGTGTGTGTCCCAAGTAGAAAGAGAGAGGAGAAGAAGGTCACAGGGCCATAAGGAAGAGGCCATGAGGATGTAGCCATGAGGCTGGGCCATGAAGAGAAGGTTGCTTGGCCTAGAGATGGAGATACATGAAGGACTTACCATAGGGACATGAATAGAACAGAAGCAGCCAGGCTAACATAGATGGGTTAGAATAACAAGAATCTGCCAGCTTAGTGCTTTAAACCTTGTTATAAATCATTGTTTGGGAACTAGAGTGGGTATAGGGAAAAAAACACCTTTAATTCTTGGAAAGTCTCTAAATGTACTAACCTTGCTTTTTGGCTTCTGTATTTCTGCTTCTGGCTAACTGTTTTTGTTAACTGAAGTATGTCAACCCAGCACATGGTTTTCATGCTTAAAAGCTCATACTAAGAAAGACATGGGGCTACAATGAGATCACAAACACCCAGGATGGTTGCATTCTGGCTAATAAAGATTTTCTATTGGCTTAACCCATGCCTGAGTAGTATTCTCTGCTGGATACCCCAGAATGCTGCACTTTCCTTGAGCTTTCCTGGTACACCTGGAATGAAAGTGACTCAGATTTCATTTTTCTCCTCTTCAGGGAGGAACTGTCAATGATAGTCGCCACTTTCTGGGGTGGAAGAAGTAGAGGACAATGCATCTTTATACTGAGATAAAGGGAGTGCATACTTCTGTACTGAAAGCTGTAGAGTAGGCTTCTGGGCAAATTGTTTTGGAGCCGCCCACACTCTAGCTTCAGAGGCCCAATCAGGGCTGAAGTGCTTGCAGTGACCTTTAAGGTCTAGGGTGCAGGCAGGTCCTGGGAGCACAGACAAGAACAGAGCTGACCAGCAGGGTAGCACTAAAGTAACTCTGTTCAGTTTATGAACAGTAGGGGGCAGTAGAACACCAAGTTCCAGTGGAGGAATCCAAAGCTCACTCCTAAACTGTCACTGAAGATTAGAGGGCATCCTGAGGAGAACAAAGGAGAAGGGAATTTAAGAAGTCAAAACAACAACAACAACTACAACAAAAGCTAATAAGGAAGTAAAACATACATTGACTGATTTGCTAAAACAATATTTTCTTAAAATAGAAGGGCCAAAAGTGTAGACATCAAATCAACTGTGTTAAGTGCATCTCCATTTAATGCTGTCCCAAGTGAGTTTATGAAATAGTGTCAACACCATTTAAACTAAAGCTTACATGTGTTTGAATTTTTGGTTACCTTACCACAATTTGTGAAAGGTATAGTCTCCCAGCATCCAGCTTAAAAATAAAATAAAATAAAATACTTTGGTCTGCCTTCGGTATTCTTTGCTTTTCCCCATGTCTTACCCTGTCCACACCGAACTTCCTCCCTCACGGCATCCAGACACTGCTGCACACCGGGCTGGGAAGGATGAAGCAGAGCTGGAAAGGGTAGGGTCTGTAGGATCCTTGTCCAGCTGGAAGTTCGGGGGTTGAAGATTGGGGGAAGCCTTCTCTGAGGATTCTGGCATTACAGTTCTGTTAGCATGGAGCTCTCCCAGTGAGACAGCAGCTTTTAGACAATATTCAGTGAAACAGCTTGTGTGTGTTTATTTGGGGTGAACAAATGCTGTATACCCTGGGGAGTGAGAAGGGATTTCCAGGGTGAGTGTATATCTTTGGCTGAGGCTTACGGTAGTAGGATGCCTGATTTGCGTGGAGAGGCATTCCAGGTGCTAGACTACCTGCAGAAATGTGGGGGTGGGGGCCACAGAACTACATGGGGCAGGACATTCAGGCACACAGAATGGGGAGGTTCTTACTCCCGCCAGTGTCAAGATTAAGATTTTTGAGGTTTGGGACATCGCAGCCCCACTCTAGCTTCATGCTCATTTCCTCGGTGATACAGTCCATGAGCTCCACAACTCTTTTTTGTTTTATAAAGGAGAGTCATCATCATAGGCTATGTTGGGTTTGATATTGAGCCAGAACCAGGTTGGTACTGATTTTTGTATGCTACTTATCTGACATTTTAAAATTTGGATGAGATGGGGTGCAAGCATCAAAAAAAAGGGGGGGTAAAGACCAGGAAAACAAGGGGTTACTGAACCAACTTAATTACGTAATGGGTAATTTCCATAGGTTTGTTTTTGTTGTTGTTGTTTTGAGAGCATTAACATTGGTCTCAAACAACATTTGATTCATTTACACAAGCATAACATTTTTCCCAATACTATACAAGTCTCCTCATGTTTAGTAGTCATTCGTGATTGATTGAATAAAGCAGATTGAGCTAATGGACAGTGAAGCTGTATTATATAAATGCAGGTTTATTAGAAGCAGCAAGGGAGGGGGAGGGAGAATGGAGAAGTGGCTTAAGTAAGGGAGGGAGGAAGAGAGAGGGCAGGAAGGGGAGAAGAGGGAGCAAGGGGAAAACCAAAGTGTCTGGTTATATAGTGAAGGGCCTCTGGGAGAGAAGCCCACCCCTAGGTGGAGGGTCAGGGTATGGCAGCTACACCCTGCAGCAGGAGGGACTTAACATCCCAGCCTTTTGTTGATAAATAGATAATGGGCAAAGAACCTTTCTGGCTACTTCCAGCTGACATTGGAGGCATTGATTTTGGGGATGGGGCAAAAAGCTGGAATGTTGGCCAAGTCCCAAAGGCAGGATCTGTCCAGGATCTGTGAGATCATCTGCTGCTAGGAAAATGTAGGTCAAGATGATGCAATCTGTGGGGTTTAGGCTGGAGCTTGTGAGTTCTGGATACAGCTCTTGAGGAAACAAGATGCTGGAACATACATATTTTAGGGACAGAAGGTAAAGTTAAGGCATTTAACTTTTAGTTCCATGGTCTTGGTGGTTGGAGAAGGTGAGTTCCAAAACCAGGGGAGGAATTCCACCCTCAGGAATAGGTAGGCTGGGAAACAGGCTGTTGACTGGCAGTACTTATCTGCCAGTGGATGACCTGTGGATTCCAGTGGATCTCCTGAAACTTACAAAAAGAGACAAATTGGCTTGGGAGACAATTTAAAATCTGATTACTATTGAAGCTCTGAACAGATGTAATAATAATAATAATTTAAAAATAGCAT
Source organism: Meriones unguiculatus (assembly GCF_030254825.1). Classification (NCBI taxonomy): domain Eukaryota; kingdom Metazoa; phylum Chordata; class Mammalia; order Rodentia; family Muridae; genus Meriones; species Meriones unguiculatus. The sequence goes on along the minus strand of NC_083358.1, from coordinate 111,122,449 downwards.
AGTGTGGAGGGGGAGAGTTTTTATACACTTTCTTATCATCAACCTTAAAACACCTTCTCAGACCATCAAACACTTCATCATAAACTACATTTTTGAGAGGGCAGGGATAGCCTTGGTTTCTGCTGTTAAACTGATCCTCAAACTCATCAGAGACCTGAGAAGGATAAATTAGCACAGGAAGCATAATCTATGTGGCCTATGTATTGACTAATATGACAGAGGCTTACCCATTATCCAGACGGCCTTCCGGTTAGGCTTCTGTGCTATCAGTGGCTCTTGTGAGCACAGTCCTGGGGCAGCATCGCAGCATCAGTCTTTGGGTGCTGGGCCCAGCAAATCTGAGAGGCCTTTACATGGAAGAGGAATTTTGAAGAATGATTGACCTTATTTTGTCTGGGCAAAATGGGGCAATCAGCTCTCCGGGTGTCATATTTATCCACAGTTCAGGCAGGGCCAGGGGGCCAGTTGGGGCAGTCCTGCCCAGTATCACAGTATCTAGGTGGAGTCATCTGTCATTGTGCCCAAATCTTGTTGGAGGCCTTCAGGTCACTGCTAGAAGCTGAGGTCTCGGTCATGTTAAGCTTTTTTATTAAGCATTTAAATGTACTATTCTGCAGACTTTCTGACAGGCTTGAGGACCGTGATCTACTAAGTATAGCTAAGTCAAGCAAACTTTGACTGTGTAGTTACTCATCCTAGGCTTAACCCTGAAAACATAAAACAAGAGGCTAGGTGAAGCCTAATCAGTTTTTAAATCATGACTGCACATGTATTTCTGAACTAGTATCAAAGCAAAACTTTCAATCATAGACACAGTTCATAGACTGGAGATCCTGCTGATCCTGTCACACTGCATCATTACAAACTGAACAGCAAAAGCTTCAAAGGTAGCAACAAAGCCATGGATTCACCTCCTTTACCCAAAACCAACATGGTGATCGGCCACATGTTTTCGGTGGCTGCAGTGGGATATGTAAACTGCATTGCCAGTGCTGCGCCATCCAGCCCACTGCCTCCACCCTCCGAGACCTTGCATGGGTGTGGGGAAGAGTCAGGATGGAGTAGGAGGAACCTGGAGCCAAGTGTGCAGACAGCCAGGGTGTCCTGAGGAAGGGGCTCACCCTGACAGCATCAGCTGTCTGCTCCGCCTGCCCCCAAGATCATAAGTTTTCATATACCTTTTCACACACCCTTCATTTTGGTTAAATCTTCCCTCTCCCCTTCTATTTCCATTCCTCACCACCTCCATATTTGAATCTTTCTGCCCCCTATATTCCCCCTCTGTATTTTCCTTTTACCTATATTTTACTAACCTTTCTCTTTTAATGAACCTGACACCAATCACCCGGCTTCCACATGTTCTCCAAATTAAACATATACAGCAAAGTAAATGGACAGGTGACATGAAGGTATGGGTGGAGAGTAGTCCAGGTTAAAAATTTAAGTGAGGATGTGGGCAGGGTGATATGGTGTGTGCTAACAAGTCATGAGGATATATGACGAAGCCTTAGGGAAACTCACTAGTTTATATACATATACATATACATATGTCATACAAATTGCCTCTTTAGATAGAGCACTGCTGTGGGAACGCATCTCGCAATCTCTGTTGTCTAAGCTACTCAATTGATAATGCTTGGTTTATAGTAGTATTTGCAAATGAACTTGCTCACTGTTCCAGAGAGATCTCTATCCAAGCTTTCTTCTCACTCTTCTCCTTTCTATTGTTCTTCTTATTTCACAGCCACTGCACACAGTCATCCAAGTCTTTATGAATTGGTTGTGGACTCTCTGAATCAGGATTTTAGCTTGTCTCTATACTGCCAAAGACATTGAGCACCTCATTTTCTTTGCATGCATTGGACACTAGGAGGAGACAGAGTCAACAGCATGAGGGAGAAGGTTCTAGTAGCATCAGGGTAGGAAGCTGTTGCTGGCCAGTACAAAGCTCCTTCTTATTCAAGACTTAATGTAATGTTATCAATTCCAAGGACTCAGAACTCATTGTGCTTTCCTATATGGAAACTACCTGCTTTCCATGTAGCATCTTGCAAATAATGAAAATTTACATGGTTATTAGTGTGTGCAAGATACTATTTAAAGTGTCTTACTTAATATATTTCATAGAATTTATATTGTATTATACTTTACATAATTATATACACATGTACACACATTAAAGCAAAGGTGAAGTTTATCCCTATAAAGTATTTTATCTTCTGTCTACTCTGTCTCTTATCTATCTATTGTCTTTCTATCTGCCTACAAGTAATCATGTTAACTGAATCATCATCCCATTTTAGAAGAACCTGGCCCTAGGGAAATAAATATCCCACTCAAGGTTGAACTAGGAGTCAAATCCAAACCACTGGCTCCCAAATCTGTGCCTTTCCATAGCCCTCTTCATGTGTCCTTGTTTCCATATTTAGGTTGCCTGTTCACATGCAACAACGGTGGCAGACTGTCTGTGTTTAAGTTTATCCCTTAAGTGTTTTTTCTTCTCTTGTTCTGTTTCGGGTTTGAAGTTTGGAAGACATTATCAGTTTAATAAATAATTATTGGATAACTGACTTCCCATTTCACAGACAAGGAATTACGATGTAGGAATAGGGACTTCACCTACAAGGCCAGTACCCAAGTCACCTCCACTTAGCCATCATAAAGAGTGACTGGGCAGGCGTCTCAGTCCTAAGGCAGCAGGAGGCTTTTTCAATAGTTTCTCAGTGGTTTCCCTTCACGTTCCTCCTCCAGCATATTTTGTCTACCTGATACCTTAACCTTTTTTTCTTAAATGAACCCAACGAATTACTCTGAATCATTATTATAAAAAGCAAGGAGCTATAGAAGAGAAGAGAGTGTGCTGATTAAATGCTTTACTTGTTGGCCACGATGCTGCTAAGTTTACATTAGAGGTCAGATTCTTAGACCAAACCTAAATATTAGGCAGGTTTTTTTTTTAAATATGCACATAAAAAGTGAGACTCAGACAGATCCAATAACCCTCTCAAGATCATGGTTCAAATGTGTTTGACTTCAAAAGATGGGTTTTTCTACCGTACCACCAGTTGCCATTTCAATCAAAGGATGACACTTTCAGAGAGAAGCAGGGACTATGGAGTCCTTAGTATCTGTGCTTGTACTTAAGTTTTAGATAAGGAATCTTGGGTGAATTTACTGTTTAGCTCTAGATGGAGACAAACATTCACCCACAACTTCTTGAGTCTTAGATATGAGGCTTGTGTTCTGCCTTGTGTTGGGGAAGACTGCTGTCCCTTGAGGAAGGCTGTAGTTTATTGGGGCAGGAATTCAGAAAATATGGGGTCTGAATCTGTCACTTTCTACTGGCTTTTCCACTCTGGCTCTGACCCCAGTTTCCTCATATGGTAGAAATCTCTCTTAGTAGTCACTGCATTGCCATACAGGACTCCTCCATCTGTCTCAGGAGTCATGGCCTCACAGTACAGGACTCTTCCTGGTACCTAAACCCAACTCTGTCTCAGTAGTCATTGCATCACTATACAAAACTCAATTTATCTCAGTGGTCCAAGATCTTTGCTTTATTGTGAAGTGCAATGCTTAAGTTCATGTCTCAACTGGTTTACAGAGATGCAGTAGATTCTACAAAGGCAGAAAGAGCCTGAGGAGACTCATGGAGCATGAGAGGCACAGATATCAGCCCAGGAAATGTGTCATTATGGAGCCACTCCATAATGTAGTGATAATAGCAGGCTCAGAAACAAGGCCCTCGTGCTGTTCAGTTTGTTGCGTAGGTGTGAACTCCTCTCTGAACCTCGGTTTTTGTATCTGTCCACTCAGTGTCCACAACAGCTGAGTTGGACTCAGCTCATAGCATGACTATGCTTGTCTCCTACAAAGATACAGCCTTTGAAATAGGAGTGAACACCACAGCAGTGAAAACAGGGCTCTCTGGCACAGGACCGCTCTCCACTTTACTAGCTACCGTTGCTTAGTGGGAACTCCATTTTCTCTTAGCATCTTGGCTGGCAGTGTGTGTGCTTCGCCCCAGCTCGCTGTAAGCTGAGGAGAAGGGTGAAAACACCAAGGAGGAATCACTGCCTTGTTTACCGAGCTTTGGAAGAGAAGCACCTGCTTGACCTTTGTGTCCGATCCCTAAGCTTATGTCCCCTGGGGCTTAGTAGTTAGCCTCCAAACATCCCTGTCCCGGTCTGTAAAATAATATTTACTTTGGGAATGACTGTGAAGAAGTACCTGCTACATGATGATATCCGAGTGGCTGCTTGTTTTCCTGTTTATCTTTCTCATATTCTGACTTCAGAGTTTTGAGTGGGAGAAGCAACAGTAGCAGGGTAGATGGGCGGATGCTATTTGTACAGTGCTCTGAGGCTTAAGGAGCACTTTCGTATCCATCTTTCAGCTGAGTGACCGTGGTGCCTCAGGAGAGATCATGGCTGGCTCATCTTCCTGCAGTTCTTCAGCTTCACACACTGTGCTTGTGCCATGTCCTTGTTCAGTATCTGTCCTGGTGAACCTTCAGTTATGAAGATCAGCCGACATATACCTCTACCCACTACTGTTCCCTCAATTTGTGTCCCCAAGTACAGCATAGAGTTGTTTTTAGGGAGGAACAAGGTTATTTTTGTTTTATTAGGGAGAAAATGAAGCACTTCTTTATGGTTGAGAAGCCAAGGGTCTTAGAAGCTATTAATTTGCCCATTAATACCTGATGCCAGCATTGGGAATCTAGCTCTTAGCTTAGACAGCTAGGAGGTGTAGACAGGCTGCTGGTAGGAAGGCATCTGTCCTCTGCTGGAGCAGCATGGGACTCTGGAAGGAGGACAGAGTATCACCTGCTGTCTTCACCACTGAGGTGTCCTGGGAGCTAGCACAATGTTTTGTAAATGCGCATTTAGGCATCTGTCCACTCAAGCCCTGCCTTCACCTAGGACCTTCTCCTGAGGACAGAAACTGTGTGTTCTTCACATGCATGTCTTTCAGATTCTTTTCAGTTCCTGGCATTCTGTTGCTACTTCCTTTGTTCTCAAAGATCATAGATTTCCAAAGACATAACATGAGGAAGACCTTAGGTTCCACCATGTCCACTCCAAGGAGGTGGCTCTACAGAGATCCTCTCATCCAGCTTCCTCCTTGTTCCTATGAGGTTATACTGGTATTGGGAGGCAAAGTGACTTCCCAAGCCCAGGTACTGTCTCCCCTAACACTCTGATTCCTGGGGTTCTGCATAACCAGCTAAGGAAACCAAAGTACTCAATTTTCTAGCAGCCAGAGGAGTCTTGTGGGGGTCAAGGCAGGGTCACAAAAATTAGGCAGATGTACTATTGATATTTTGGGGCCAGGAGTGATTTTACTTAGTACTGTCTTCTAGGTAGGCAGCAGCAATGCTCAGAAGTGTCACTGATGCTCAGCTCTCACCTGTCAGTCTTTTCTCTCAGATGATTTGCTATTATCTGGCTTCTAAACAGTGACATCACATAGAGCCTCGGGTTATATGAGGGACAACACCATTCACAAATTGATTATCACATCATTAGCTGATTGTGTTTCTGTCATCATTATTATTAGCTTATATTTTCATAGCACTTTATGGCTCACCAAGTACATGGCTACTTGGTGATCTCATTTGATTAGATAGCATACAATAAACATTCGTTTTGTTGATAAAATCACTGAGGTTCAAAGAAGGAATGAAAGATATTCAATGTTGTATTATTGACAGAGTAGAGTTGAGACTCAAGGGTAGGTTTCTCTCGTTCCTGTTTATTTATTTATTTATTTATTTATTTATTTATTTTCTGCATTTACTCTGCTAAACTGGTTCAACTTTAAAGATTAGTAGCTCCACCCCGTTACTCATGTCTTACTCTCTTGATAGAATTTATTCAGTCTTCCACATCCTGGTTCACAACAAGAAACAGCATGTTGGTAACTGAGGCACAAAGTGAGCCTGGTACTTTGGAGATAGGGACTTCTGTGGCCCCAGAGAAGGTGGTTGGGAGAGATGTTCATGGTAATTCCCAAGAAGGGACAGAGAGAGAAGACATAACAACAGAAGTTCTGAGGGTACCGTTTATGTGCCACAAAGGGTGACTGCAGGATGACATTTTCTGACTCAACAGACTTTCTGCTCAAGTAAATGAGACTTTGTATCTAAAAGTCTTGGGTTTGGTTTGGGAGGGGTTAGCAGATGCCTGAGAAGTTGGCTTCTGCATTATATGTAGGCTGTGAAATGCATAATCAGACCCATACTTCTCCTTTAGCCAGCGTGATGGCAGCTAGTTCAGTACAGTACCTGACTTAGCATCCTCTTTCGTTTCCTTCATCCTGTTCCATTTCCTTTTTACTGCAAATATTTAGTGAGCCTCTACAATGTTATCTTCTGGGATTTATTAATACATCATAAATCTAAAACTATCGGATGTCTTTGGTACCTAGAGTTTGGTTCAGGATCCAAGCTCTGTCTATATCAGAAGACTCTGATCACAGGAATGTTTCAGTGTATTCTAGGAAATGAGAGAGGTCCAGAAAACTCATCCAAAAGGATTCCACAAGTAATCTTCTCAGGATAGTAGTAACTGTGCCACTGGAGACCCATTTCTTGCTCGCCTAAGGCGCCTGTATAAGTGTATGTGGTGGGGGGAGGTAGATTAGGCAACAGAAATCAATGAGGTTTTAATTTTTCCAAAAGACTTCTCCAAGTCTCCCTGGCACTCAAATGGGTTGAATGGATGATCTGTTTGGCACTGAAGGTTGCATTTCATGTCACACTTTTCATACTCTCAATCCTGATGTAGGCAGTTAAATGAGTTGCAGTGGAAAGAAAATGTTACAGCCAAAGCATCTGTCTTAACTTTTTTTTCCAAGTTCTTATTTTTTATTTGTTACAATTTATTCACTTTGTATCCTAGCTGTAGACCCCTCCCTCATCCCCTCCCAATCCCTCCTTCCCTCTCTCTTCTCCTCCCATGCTCCTGGCTTAACTTCTTTACCCAATCTCTGGATAAGGAGAGATGGCTTGGATACCTGACGGACTCTAGGTGACCTGAGAAGTCTAAGAATAGCTCAAGCAGGATCTGACGTCACCTATTTTACCTAGGGAGGAATTCAAACACCCGGTGTTTGCCCAGCATCCCTGGGAGACCAAGGCAACATGCTGAAGAGAGATGACTTCAGTCACAATTTCCAGTTGAATCAGGCTGAGTCAAGGTCAGAGCCTGCTGTGCCACAGCCACACTGGCCCTGTGGGCCCTCCTTCTTCTGTGATAATAATGACAAGCTCTCATTCTTCCACTGCTTCTTTCTTCACCCAAGAACTATTTGCTGAATGCTATGAGCCGCTGAGGATACCGTGATGAATAAACAGAGGCATCTGTCCTTAAGGAAGCTGGGGTCAGACTGTCAGACGGTCTCCTTAGAGTTTCAGTGATGTGCTGAGCCATGCAGAAGTAACAAGCCTGCCACCCTAAACTGGGGGAGACTGAATTCACTAGGAAAGGCTGGCAAGTACAGAGCATGACAGGCAGTTCTCTGAGGTTCACTCTGTAACAAGAAGAGTGCTGGGGTCTGTCTGGGCAGGTTTCCTAAACACAGACCTTGGCAGGAGACTGAAAAACACGTTAAGAAAGCAAATCTATTCCTAAGGGGAAGGTGCATCTAGGCATATTTAGGGATGGCAAAAGTTTGATCAGGCCATAACACCTACATGGCACAGGGAGCATAAGGGTAGAAGGTTCTTAGAAGATGTTAAGTTATTAAGAACCTAGGTACCATATGGGGGAATTTTATTTTTATTTTTATTTGGAGATAGCGCGAGAACCATTGAAAGTTTCAAGAAAGATGGGAAGAATCTGGAGAAAAGACAGAGTAGGGCTAAGAGGAATCGATCTGTGTGTTTTATTAGATGGGGGGAGATAATGAGATGGCTTCTAACCTTGGTCTTGGGACCATTTACTAATAGAATTGAGGCAGCTTACAGGGAGGCACTGGTAAAATTGTACAAAAAGATTGCTGTGAGCAGTTGGTTCCAACCATAGCATGTCCTTTCTAGTGTCATTCTTTTAACTGCCCACCTTATTGACCATATTAGAATTGAGGGAGTCTGAGGATGTGACATGAAGCTGGAACCTTGCTGTGTTTAACAGCATACCCAGTCAACCCAGCTGAGAGTAGGTGGAATGGTTGATATCATCAGAGGGTGGGGTAAATAATGGGGACCTGGAAGGAGAGAGGAGATAGTAACTTGGAAGCTAGGAGGTCTCTTAGGAAAACAGTAAAAGGACAGAGAGTATTTGGAGATACTGAAGCCAGTGCTTTTATGAGTGTGGCATAGATTGTGTGTGTATGTGTGTGTGTGTGTGTGTGTGTGTGTGTGTTAGAGGAAAAGTGAGAAGGAGGAAAGTCTAAGCCTGAGTCCCTTAGATGGAATAGTCTGCAAACCTAGGACAGAGACAATTCTCAGATAACTCTGCTGGATTTTGATGGAAAGGATTGGCACAAAGACAGCAGGAAATTCTTGGCCGTTTCATCATTAGCTCAGAGCCTTCACGTATCTGTGAAATTGTCCAGATGCCTGAAACATGACTCAACTACAATCTGCTTGTGCTCCAGAGGCAGAAGCATAGCTGATCCTGGCATGGCAGGACAGGTTCAGCCTTGAGCTGGAGTGAGCATGGTGGGCGGAAAGTATCTAATGTCAAAGAAAAAGAGGTGACGAAAGAACAGCTCCAGCTGCAACTATAAGTCCTCCTGCTAAAATCATTGGACATTTTTTTTCTGTGTCAAGAAAGAGTCACTTTGGCTTACTTTCTATTTTATTTTTTATCTTTATAATTTATTCACTTTATATCGTGATTGTAGCCCTTGCCCTGCCTTGTCTCCTCTCAGCCCTACCCTTCCTCCCTCTTCCCGTCATGCCCCTCCCCGAGTCCACAGAAAGCTGGAGCTCTCCTCCTCTACCATCTGACCCTAGCCTATTAAGTCTCATCAGGACTGCATGCATCCTCTTCTTCTATAACCTGGTAAGGCTGTGCTCCACCAGGGATCAAAAAGCAAGAGCAGGCAACAGAGTCCCTGTCAGAGACAGCCTCTTCTCCCCTTACTAAAGAACCCACATGGAAACTGAGCTGCCTATTGGCTACATCTGAGCAAGGAGGTCTACATCCTATTCATGCATGGTCCTTGGTTGGTGCATCAGTCTCTGAAGGTCCCAGATTTGTTGGCTTTGTTGATCTTCTTGTGGAGCTCCTATCCTCTCTGGGTCCTTCTATCCCCCACTTTTCCATAAGAAAAGTTTCCTTGCACTATGCCTAAAGATTGACTGTGAGTCTCAGCATCTGCTTAGATCCCCTGCTGAGTAGAGTTTTTCAGAGGACATCTGTGGTAGGCTCCCATGCTGTTCCCACTCTTCAACCCCATCTTTGTCTATTCTAAGTCTCCTACCTAGGGCCCTCCATGTTATTTAGTCTCTTTAGGTTTGTGGATTTGAGTATGGTTATCCTATAAAATATGGCTAATATCTGCTTATACGTGAGTATATAACCATGAGTGCAGATGATATGGTAGTGTACATAAGTAACCCCAAAAATTCTACCAAGGAACTCCTACAGCTGATAAACAACTTCAGCAAAGTGCATAGATATAAAATTAACTAAAAAAAAAAAATCAGTAGCCCTCCTGTATACAGAAGATAAATGGGCTGAGAAAGAAATTAAGGAAGCAGCACCTTTCATCATAGCCACACACACACACACACACACACACACACACACACACACACACAAACATTAAGTATCTATATTAAGTAACTATAACCAAGCAAGTGAAAGATTTGTATGAAAAATCTTCAAGTCTCCAAAGAAAAAAATTAAAGAAGATATCAGAAGATGGAAAGATTGACCATACTCATGGATCGGTAAAATTAACATAGTAAAAATTGCTATTCTACCAAAAGAAATCTACAAATTCAACGCAATTCTCTTCAAAATTCCAACACAATTCTTTACAGACCTTAAAGAAAAATTCTCAAATTTATATAAAAAAACAAAAATACCCAGAATAGCTAAAACAATCCTGTACAATCAAAGATCTTCTGGAGGTATCTTCTTTCGATCCCTCCTTGATCTCAAGCTGTACTATAGAGCATCACTAATAAAAACTGCATAGAAACAGACTGGCGAATCCATGGAATCAAACTGAAGACCCCGAAATGAACCCACATACTTACGGACTCTTGATTTTTGTCAGAGAAATCAAAACCATATAACGGCTCACTTTTAAAAATCAACAGACTGTGTACTACCTGAAATAGAACGGAAAACAATGGAAGAGCCGCTTGTCGCTCACACTCCATCTGCTGTTTTCGAGCCTTCTTCCTTCCTCTTTCTTTTCTTTCACTTTACCAAGTCTGCCATGTGCTCTGGAGCTAGGCTTCAGGCATGCAAAGTCAAATTAATTATCCTTAACTTCTGGAGTGTGAAATAGTCAACTGGGCTTTGAGATCTCCAAGGGGAAGATGGTATCTTTGCATGGGTTGAGGTAGAGAGCTTCTTTTCGCTATTGGAGCCAACACCTTAATTCACTCAATAAGTTTCTGGCATTATGCAGCCATGACTTGACATACAAAGACTTGAACCCAGCACCCTCAGTCCCTACTTGGAGCGCAGGGCCAGACCACACAAGTTATCCTGACTTTGGCACCAACTCTGCTCTTCTTGGCCCTCCCACTCCACCCTTCAGGCCTCCTTCCTGAAGTATGGTTGCCTTCAGCATGTGTTCCTAGGATACATGCTATAGTTTAGCTCCATATTCAACAGAAGGGCAGCACGCCAGAGGTCAGATACACAAGGAGAGGGGAAAGGTAACAACTCATCCTTGTATTTCCAGTGGCAAGCATGTTGCCTGGTGCTAACAGAAACTCAAAACAAAAATTGAGTTTGAATACAAAATATCATTCTGGTGAAGACTACTCTAACTCTTTTGGTCTGTATAATCTCTCTATGATAAGTTAAATACTGAGTAAAGAAAATTATTAACAAATCATTTAAATAAGTAAAGATTAGAAAACACATGTAACCAAAAATAAATAAACAAATCAAATGCTTGTCACCTCCCACTCTGAAATGATTGCTGTTGGCATCTTGAAATATCTCCATATAATAGAAATGCATGTGTATATTATGCACATATCAAAAGACTAAAATAAAGAGCCAGTGTACTAGTTACACTATTGTAACTCACTGTAAACACTTCTTGCCTAATTCACCTTGCCTGGGTTTTGTTCCCTATGCATCAGAGTCTGGTTCTATTACATTTCAGTGGGAGCTCTCAACTGAGATGTTGACTCCTAGGATTCCTAGTGTGTGATGGTGGAGAGCACCATCCTGCCTCCCCACTGCCTACCCCAGTCCTGGCTTTCTGCCGGTTCTAAGTGTAAGTTGAGAACACATACATACATACATATATATATGTATGTATGTATATGTATACACACACACACACATATATATAACACATATATATATATAACACACACACACACACATATATATATAAACCCTGCTAGAATAGTTCCTCTAACAACAGCAAATAAGAACATACAGCTTTGTGCAGTTGTTAGAGTCAGCTGAGCTTTCTACCTGCTGGACAGCACATCCTTTGCAGCTGCCCTGGTGTTCATGTCTGCAGCCAGTCCCGCCCCACTGCACCTGAGCATGCCACTTCATCACCAGCTGGTAAAACAAGATGCCTCAGTGCATGAGCTCCTGGGAGCCTCATTGGATATTTTTACTCTTTCTGAGTCCCTACCCCATGTATTTGTTTACTCTCCAAGAGGAGGAATCCTCCTTTCTCCAGTTACTCATTATAGAGAATCCTGGGGCATTCTTGCCTCAGGCTGGAGCTATGGGAATGTTCCTCATGGAGGAGATAACACTACAGCTGGCTATGAGCATCCTAGAGATCAAGGACCAGGCACATATTGCCAGGATGAGTTGGGCTGGCTCAGGGCCTGGAGGTAAGGTTTTTTCTCAGAAAGCACTCACGCATATACTTGGGTCTTCACAGAGCTGTTGAGTCAACCTCTGGTGTCCTTGCTTTTGTCTATGTCTCAAACATTCCATTATTGTAGACAGCAGTGTCCAAGAAGGAAGGAAATGGAGCTTGTAGATTCATAGCAGAACTTCTAGAGGCCTCCCCCACCTCCCGCACGCCCTTCAGTCATGGCAAGAAGAAAGCTGTTTGTGTTTTCCAGCTACCAGAATGGTCCATACTCTTAGACCTCAGTTTTTAAAATGCCTCATTTTAATACCTGCTTCTCTTGTCATGTCTTCTCTTTTGACTGTCCATTTTGCCTTCTTTTTAGAGGAACCCTGAAAATGACATTAGACCCAATCTGTAATTCAAGAAGGTCTTTCTATCTCAATACTCTTAACTTAGTCAAACATGCTAAGTTTCTTTTGCTGTGCAAGGCAAAACATTTACAGGTTAGAGTAATGGGGATGGGTGGACAACATTGACTACCAGAGACTACACCAACGCAATCATCAGTATAAAAATAAGAGAAGCGGGGCAGTGGTGGCACCTTTAATACCGGCATTCAAGAGGCAGAGGCAGGTAGATCTCTGTGAGTTTAAGGCCTACCTGATCTACAGAGAAAGTTCCAGGACAGGTAGAGCTGCACAGAAAATCCCTGTCTCAAAAGACAAAGAGACAACAAAAACAAAACCAACCAATCAGACAACAACAAACAAAAACAGAAGGCAAGGTAATTTTTACAATGTTAAATCCTGAATCAACGTATGGAGGGTGAGAATAATGTGCTCAGCCCCTACTCCCTACAATCAGGTCCCAGGGAAGGACTGGCACAGAGCCACATAGAGAAAAGGAAGCCAGAGGACAGGTTTTCAAGGTCTACCTCTTACGTCTGCCCAAGAATGGAAGTGTTCATATAATGCAATGGGACTGTCTAGTTTTGTTCACCTTCAAAGTCTGATGTCCTTTTGCCACCTTCAATAGCCATGTTTAGTAAGCAAAGTCCAGGCATCCCCAAGAATGTTTTCAGTATTTCCTGTGGATCTCATGTTGCCTCCCATCCCTCCTTGTTCAAATATCTTAGATACAGGAAAACTATTTGTATTGATCTATGCACATCCTCTAATATACTTAAAACCACATCTAGGTTGCCTAAAATGCCAAGTACAGTGTAAATCCTATGTATATCACACTGCATTGTTTCAGGAATAGTGATTCAAAGGAAATGTCTGTTCACATACTATGGAGATAAACCTTTCTCCCCAGATGTTTTTGAACTTCAACTATAGAGCCTACACATTTAGACGGATAGTCATTTATAAAGTAACTTTTTTAAATCAAATTTTTATTTTTATATTAATTACAATTTATTCACTTTGTATGTAACTTTTTTTTTAAACCAATCACATGAAGAAATTAAATTTTCATCTAGGAGGCAGAGTGCTGTGATGGAAGCTCAGCTCCCTCTCTAACCTTGTGTGAGCCTGTGGAAGTCTCTTTCCATTTTCCAGTCTGTTTTCCTTTCTACATATAACAAAAGGAATTAATGTAAACTAATAATCCTCTGACCCGATTTTGCATTAGAACCACCCAGTGAGCTCTTAGAGAATGCTGTGGCTTCTAGGGTTGAGAACTGGCTTCTGTGAATACCAATCAACATGCTACCCACATGTTCTATCATTCCATAAACTGTATGGAAGTTTTTAAATGAAGTCTTAGGACAGATTTGTTGGACACATCTGACCTCTTTTCGGAATGGCTAATTCAACCCGATGAAGAAACGAGAATTGAGCGTCTACTGCCTACAAAGCACCGAGTTAGGTTTCTCAGAGATTTCTGAACTCAAAGACCTTGCTTATCTGTGTGTTCCCACGGGCAGATGCACAGCCAAACAGCTGTTAGCAGCTGGGCACTGCTCCTTTTATCCTTTGCCACACTCATGCACACGATTCCCTTAGCTTCCACTGAGCCTCTTTTTCTAGAAATCTGAGCCATTCTGTGCATTCCTCTTATGTTTCTCAGCAAGGGAGGGGTGGTTCTTGCTGAGAGCTAACAACTAAAAAGCCTATCTGCTTCCCCACCTCGTGGTCTTCAAGGACAGCTTGTTCCATGTTTGAATTTCTGAGGTGGAATGATGTCAGGTTTCACTTTTTAATATTTATTAAGTACTTCATATATATGCTAGGTACTATTCTAAGGGATTTATGAATGTTAGTCACTTACTCTGTAAATGACCCTGGGAGATAAATGCTATTTATTGCCCCACTTCCTTCGAAAATGAGGACAGTGAGGGAGAGAGCTAAAATAATTTAAGGTCACACTGAGTCAAACATGGAACCTGTCTGAGGAGTTAATGCCTGTTGCCACAGGGACATGTTGTCTTTCAAAATGTTCTTCTGGCATTTACACTTCAAATGGGGTTCATGGGGAGTGTTCCCATCAAAATATTCATTGAAAATAATAGACAAACCCTTTACATAAGTCGTATGGTGGCAATTATGAAAAAAATCAATGCAAAACACAGATTACGAAAAATAATACATGGTAAAAGTTAAAGGAAGGAAACATGTGAAATAGATGAGAGTACAAGTGGTTTTATTTTCATGAGTATTGTCTCTGCATAATCTCATCCATCACTGACAAATAAATACTCTTAATCTTTTGTTATCAGAGAACACAGCTGACACCAGAGCTGTTGTTTTATGTGCTAGGCATTATTCCAAGAGCTTAAAGGCTGTTAGCTCAATCTGCAAACGGACCTTTGAGACAATCACGCTTTCCTCATCTTACATAGTTTTGATTTCAAAAAGAGGCAGGTTACTGATTTGATATTTAGGGTAACTTACCGAAGTAATGGGATCTATAGTGATTTGATTATTTTTACTTTTGACATTCATAGCTTTTCATAGATTTTTGTTTTTTTTAAACTGCTGCATAAAAACGTAAAGATTGTGTATATTGATGGCTGCCATTTGGCACATCAACACATCGAAGCAGCAGATTCCTTTTAAAGGTTTTTTTTTTTTTTTTTTTTTTTTTTGTACACACACATTCACAGATCTAGCTCCTCTTTGAGACCTTTACCTGTATTGCCTTATTTAGTGGGCTAGGGACTGTTATTAGCCAGATTTTATAGAGACAATTAAGCAAGTTGCTTGAGAATGCGTGGGCAGAAAGTGGTCCTAGAATGCGGGTCATGACAGAGCCACTGTGCTTCCAATTGCAGCCCATCCACCCAGGCATGGACCCCAGGCACTGATGCTTCTTCATCTTCAGTTCTAGCCCTCCATCTTTCCCTATGAGCTTGATACTGAGAACTCTCCCAGCTCAGCCAATGTTGGTAACTTTCCTGGGGATTGAACCTACATATGGACTATTCCATTAGAGGTGCTCGAAAGCTCCTTGTAAAATCCCTCAGCTCTTTTCCAGCATTGGAAAAAAAGTCTCTACCTAAGGTCATTTATGCCAAAAGTGTCACTCAGCTTTTTCCTCTGGGATTAGTACAGCTGAAGCTCCACTTCTGACACTTCAGTTGAATTTTCTCTTCTCCTTAACCCTCGGTACACATGGTCCCTCTACCTTGGCCAACCTGAAGTGTATCCTTTAGGACCATATGTGGAAACACAGAGCCTTCAATGACTTCTGCCCACTTGAAGGTATCTATCAGTGTCAAATGTTCATGTCAAATTCAGACAAGAATAGAAATCCAACTGTCCATAGTGTCTACATTCGATCTGCCTGAAATAGCATCAATAGAATATCCAGCATTCTTGGTTAAAGTTATGGCACCATCCAAGAATGAAAAGAGCCACATTAGTTCATTGGTTTGGGCCAGGGGTTTTATTTTGGATTCTTGTCCTTTTCTAAAAGAGCCATTTAATCTCCACTTTGGTAGTGTCCTCTTGCATTTTCTGTTCTAAAGAACACATATTATGTTTGCCCTCTAAGGTCTAGAACTGAATTGGCTCAGGTCAGGAAATAGAGAGCATAGCAGAGCTGCCTGTGTGATTGACAGACAGGACCTGTGTGCAGTGTGCAATGTTCTATCGCCATCCAACAGGTTTGCAATTCTCAGGCTCTTTCTGTGCATTGATACTTCAGATGCTTTTAGAGGGAGGAATTGGGTCCTTGGGATGTAAGGGAAGGGAGTCATACATATCCCTCATGAAAGATGCTATCAGTATCCCACACATGGGATCTCAGGTCAGAGCAGAACTGTATAAAGGGCAGAAGCTTCTCAGAGCACCTCAGTCCATTACTTTGTGAATGATCTACACCAGTGCCTGAACCAGGTAGGACATCTCCCAGACCAGAGAGACTCTGATGCTGGTTTTCTGGGCAGTAGGGGCTTCTGGGTGGAGCTGAGGGAAATCTTAAAGATGAGCAAAAGAAAAAGGTTGTGAGGAAGGGTTTCTCTGGAAGGGGAAGTAATGGATGATTGTGATTAGTATCTTTTTGACCTTACAATGAATTCATTTGAAAGAATTAAGTGTCTATATTAAGATCACTTGTATTTTTTTTTTCTGGAAGTGAATTTAGAAAGATTGGGTTTTAAAAGTTATAATCACCATAGAGGTAAAATATGGTGAATTTGTAGTTCAGTCTTCAAAGCATCACTTGGTCTTGTTGAACTTAAAATCTCTGTATTATCTTTCAGTTTTATCCAGTTCCCTTTGAGATGTCCTGCCAGCAGAGTCAGCAACAGTGCCAGCCCCCTCCCAAGTGCAAGAACCCTCCTTCTTCCTGCTGTAGCCTGGGCTCTGGGGGCGGCTGTGGCTCCAGCTCTGGGGGCTGCTGCAGCTCTGGCGGTGGCAGCTGCTGCCTGAGCCACCACCACAAGCCCCGATTCTCTTTCCGTCGCCGACGTCACAGCTCCGGATGCTGTAGCAGTGGGGGCAGCAGCAGCTGCTGTGGCAGTAGCTGTGGGAGCAGTTGTTGCAGCGGCGGCGGGGGGCAGCAGCTGCTGTGGCGGCGGCGGCGGCAGCAGCAGTAGCGGCGGCGGCAGCAGCTGCTGTGGCGGCGGCGGTGGCAGCAGCAGTAGCGGCGGCAGCAGCTGCTGTGGCGGCGGCGGTGGTAGCAGCAGTAGCGGCGGCAGCAGCTGCTGTGGCAGTGGCGGTGGCAGCAGCAGCGGCGGCGGCAGCAGCTGCTGTGGCAGTGGCGGTGGCAGAAGTAGTGGCGGCAGCAGCAGTAGTGGCGGCAGCAGCGGCGGCGGCAGCAGTAGCCAGCAGCAGTCTGGGGGCTCTGGCTGCTGCTCTGGAGGTTGCTGCTGACCCGGGGAAGAGGACCGTGGAAAGCAGCACCGCCGAAGACACGCCAGCCAGTGTCTCCTCTTCTCTGGTGTTCCTGCAGAAATACTTGTAGAACTCTGTATGCCCTTCTTCATTCCCACAAAGCTCATCTACCACGAGGCCTTGAGGTCTCACTTCTGACATCTATTAGCTTTGCTTTTTCTCTCAGACGCAACTGAGAATGAGATGTTGAAAAATCAGCTCTAAAGCTCTTTTCTGGGTAATAAAGCTTTTGATTCTTGACGTCATGCCCTCCTAATGTGGTCTTGTTTACCTCTTCCAACCCTCACCCTTCACATCAAGCCATATTTCCTTTCTTTATCTAAAGTGAGTATTTCGGTACCAAATCCACTTAAAACTCTGGGAAGCACCATTCACCTAGTACTCTGAATTTCGGAACTTCGAATTTGGAAAAAGAACTACATCTGAGACCTGTGTCCCTTAAACCAACTCACACAAGGGGGACCAGGGATGGGTTGGGATGAGAAAAGCCCTATTCTGGGAAGGTGGCCTCCAAAAGGGAGCCATGCTTTGGAAATTTTACCTCTTAATCATAAAGAAGATGGTTGCCTGAAGTGCTCCTGTGGGCTCTAGTGAATAGACACACTACTGTCTGATTAGTATTTGTTGGGGAGCCAGGAGAGCTGAGTGTGTAGTATTTCTAAGAGGAGTAAGTTGAGAAGACAGGTGTAAAATGTTGGAGCCCATTTTTCTTAGACCCTAGAATCTTGTTTGAACAGAGAACAAAGACATCTCAGCCAAAGATTACCCTAATATGGGGGTGGTGGTGGTGGTGTGTGTGTGCGCGCAATGGAGTCAAGACACTGCAGCCATTGCGATTGGGTGTTCATGTAATATTCCTTTGGGATTGGGATGGTTTCTTCAGAAGATACTAAAAACGTTTATGAGAGAAGAGATAATTGCAAGTCAGCCTTCCTATACAAAATAAGCAGCTAGTCCCTCAGCTGATAAGAGTTAACAGTGAGGCATAACGTTGGTGTAAGACTGATGCACTTGACCTCTCTTCATCTTGATGCCTATTGCCCTGTTTTTTTTTTCTTCACCTTTTGCACAGTTTTCCAGAGGAGACCCTGCATCTACCTTATACTTTATGACTTCCTTTCTTTTCTAACATTGATCTCTCTTCTTGGAATGTCTCACCTCTCCTTGACAAGAGGCGCTCTGGGTACAGTTGGCAACCTGTTATTCAGGCTCTAAAGCCACGGCAAACGAAACGGGTATCTTCTATGACTTGTCTTTCCTTGTCTGTTTCCTCATGCCACACCTAGCACATGCACCCCAAAACCTGTCTCTCACTCTTAACTAATCCAGGAATTCTTAGTCTTAGATTCTCTTATGTCTCATACTCATGGTTGTGTGGCCAGGTAGTTGCAATGATTGAAAGTCAGTGCAGAGGCACTTGACCCCTAAAGTTTACTCCAATTTTAAAAATCAACTAATCAAAAACCAACAATAACTGTGGGAACTTTTGAGCCATTGTCTTTTTAATTCTCCCCTTCTTCTTTCTTTGCTCTTTAACTTTATCCTTTTCCTTTCGTTTTGATTTGTCTTTTTCCCATTTGACAGAAGTCCTTGGGAAAATCTATCTTTTAGGGAGATGAGATCAGAAACAGAAATCTGTGGGCTAGCCAGCTTGCTATTTTACAATAATCCAATACCCCTTACCCATCTTTGACTGAGATCCCTAGGTTTATATTATGGGAATATGGTGAAATGACTTCTTTTAATCTTGATGGTCTCTTAACCTTGCCTGGGTTATTCTTCCTGTCAACAGTGTCAGGAAGAAACCACCACTGGGATTCCCATCCCTACAATCATCTTCACTCAATGCTCCCTAGAAGCATCTGGACAAACATAGAGGGTTTATCACACAGCCTGCGGCCTGCTATGCAAGTTCAAGAGCCAAGGGCCATAGAGATGCAAATAAGACAATAAGCGATAAGCATATAGCTACACATGAATAGGTGTATGAGAAAGCGGAACTGTGCATGTGTTCTCTTCTCTCCATGACTTGGTGTGTGTGTGTGTGTGTGTTTACAATGTTTAAAAGAGTAAAAGGACCCCAGACCTCTCCTTATTTGAGCCTCAGGCCTTCTCTGAGCGCACACACACAGCCCTCCCAGCTAGGAACAGTGTCCTGTTTGAAAAGTAAACACACCACAGCAATCCTGGCACCTCTGTGAAGTGACTTGGATACCCACGTGCACCACCTACAGTGCTACCTGGGTGATGAATGCCTCTGGGATGTGAGTGTCAGCTGAGCATGTCTATTGAGAAATGGGCTCCTCCCAAGTCCCCGGAAACTTGCTGGAATCTTATAAAAGGTTCCCTGGCCATACACTGCTCAGTCTTCTGCCTAGCAGGTGGCAAGTTCCAGTTGGAGAACTGAGTGAGTTTTCTCGGAGAGCCAAGGACTAGTAAGTATCTACGCCGGGTCTGGGGGAGGAAGCAGGGAAGAATGGAAGACAGAAAGGAGGAGATAGGACACAGCCAGAATGCAGCGGTGGGAAGACAGGCCTGGAATTGGGCGTCTAGTGGGTCAGCCTTTTATGTTGGCTGGGAAGATGCAAAGGCGCTGGCTTTTGAAAGGTTCCCCAGTCTGTGAACGAGCTGTGAGTTACCCGTGTTTTCAGGTCTTCTGGTTAGGTTATTCCTGCTCTCTGCTATGACGACTTTTCCATATAATGTGGAGGACAGGCAAGAAAGAATGTGCGGAACACGCTTTTGTGTCTTCGGAATCTCTGTAACCGGGAGGGAGGGATGCAGTCTTCCAGCGGTTTCTGACAGATGCGATGCTTATGCTATATTACCTGGGACTACTGCGTGGAAGCCTGTGTGGTCAAAGCACAGTGGGGAAAGGGCTAGACCCAAGAGAAGAGTTTTGATTGAGTCATACAGATAAATTGCAGCCGTATTCTCTTTATTTTCCACTATGGAGACCTTGGATGGTCCTTACGCCAGTTAGGGAACCTGTATTTAGCCTTTCCGTATTCTGTTTCCTGTTTTATGCTCGTGCCACCCGAAGCACCTGTTTTGGGTTTGTTTCTTTGCTTTCCTTCTGTTTTTTTTTTTTTTTTGGGGGGGGGGTTGTTTGTTTGTTTTTCTTTTTCTTATCCATTTTGCTTCAAGTCAGACTGACTTGTCTTCTAAGCCAAATACCAAAAGTTCTGACTTCCACTATAGAAAGAAGAGAAAGGCAGGATTTTTTTAATTTATTTTTTATTTTTTTATATTAATTACAGTTTATTCACTTTGTATCCCAGCTGTAGCCCTCACCCTTCTTCCCTCGCAACCCTACCCTCCTTCCCTCATTTCGTCCCATGCCCCTCTTTAAAGGTTGTCTTTCTTTCAGATTTGCCTGGACAAACGCAGTGATGTCTCAGCAAGGCGCCAAAGGCTTTTCCAAAGGGTCTTCCCAGGGCTCCGCCCCCTGCTCCGCCCCGACGCCCGCCCCCGCGCCCTCCTCCTCCTGCTGTAGCCGCGGCTGCTGCAGGGGCGGTGGCTGTGGCTGCGGTGGTGACTCCGGCTGCTGTGGCTCCAGTTCCACCGGCTGCTGCTGCTTTCCCCGGCGCCGCCGGCAGCGCGGTGGCGGCTGCTGCTGCTGCGGAGGAAGCCAAAGGTCCCAACGCTCCTGCAACAACCAGAGCTCAGGCTGCTGCGGTGGCTGCTGAGAGCTCACAGAGCTGTGCCCGAACAACTGGCATCACACAGCGGCCTCTGCTGCTCTCACCCTGCCCTCCGTAGTAGTAACAGGCAGGACCCGCCTAGGAGTTTGGTCCCCTTTCAGCTAACTGCACTTTGATGTTCGGAAACCTCATTCTGTTCTCCGGCCTGTCCCCTAATGTTGATTTTCCTCCCAGGGAATTTAGAAGTCAGGGGTGAGACCTCAGACCATGCTTTGGGCAGGGGCTTGTGCACAGCAGTGCTCCACACAGGTCTACTGATTGGATTGTCGCCTGAAGACATCATAATAAAGCTTCTACCTCCTATGAACGCTTCTTTTCCTATTTATTCCTTCATCGGTGCCTTCGTTTTCCTTATTTTATTGCCCTTTATACTACCCCTCAGAGGCTCATGCCTGAAGGAGAACACATCAACTGCTCTAAGTAGTCTAAGGATTTGAGGTTGGCACCTCATCCACTTTGTGTAGTGACTCACTGAGGTGGGTGCCGCCGTGCCCATTTTACAGAAGGGAAACTAATGTTAAGCTGAGAGTCGCTTTGGTATGCTTGCAAGATGGAGTTGACTACAAGATTGGGGAGCTCATTCTCCTAATTGCTCTGCTGAGCTTGGTCTGCTCTAAGTGGTCAGGAACCTTGTGTTCCTCCCCGGAGCAACCCCCATCCCTCCCCAGAGAAATATCTATCTCCTCCCCAAGTCCAGGCAGCTGAGGGTCTCTAGTTTGGTTGGGTTGGCAAATTCTGGAGTCTGGGATTCAGTCCTGCTGAATCTTCTTTCTCTTCTTTCACCTTTTCCCTTCTTCTCTACTTCCTCCCTTTCTCCCCTTCTTTCCTACCCTTTCCCCTCCCCTCTCTCCTTTCCTTTCTCCTCCCTCTTCACAAACACCGCGTTTTTCTTCTTCTGGTGGAAGACCATTGACCTTTGCTTGCTGGGTGAGAAAATTTTCTACGCCTACCAGGAGCCTGGAACTCACCCTCTTTTAGGTCTGATCTATGCGGCTGAGGCATGGCCAGGAACCACAGGTCTCCCCTGGTTGAGGTAGTGAACTGCACTGGCACAGGAAACCCTGTGAAGTTAGACCCCTTAGCCTAGTGTCTTTTAGGTTTAAAAAGGGTGGTATAATAATGGTAAAATAATAATAATAATAGCACAAAAATAGCTAACATTTGTTCAACACTAGTTTTGTTCCAGACACAAGGTATGGGACATAATGTGTACGTATATATCAATTTAATTTTAATGACCTCAAAGAAAGGTTTTGATTTCCCTAGTTTTGTTTTGTTTAAGTGTAAGTAGCCTGGGATTCAGAGACTCCAGGGGACTGGTGTAAGGTTTCACAGATAATGCTGCTAGGCTTCTGATGGTAAGTGGTGGGGAAAAGACTGAAATTGACATCTGTACGTATCAACATCAATAGAATCCACTCAGTGCCATGGAATTCACTCTACTGCAATCTTGGAAACCGCCACCGCCCAGAAGAAGGGACACTTGGGCTTCCATGGACACACCCAAGCTCTTAGAAAATTGCAGCTTGACTGCTCTGCGTCAGTGACCCAGTGACTGCTGAGCTCTGTGTGGCATCTGCCCAGCTGCTTGAAGGCATTTGCTCAGAGGCAAAGTCAGAAATTCACCATTGATTCACTTCAGATGACAACCCATGCTGAGGAGGCACAGGAGGACACTCCTACTCTGCCTCTCACTTCCGGCTCTGAGAGTCTGTGATTCCTAGGAGGCAGTGCTTTGTATGCACTGTTTACAAACAGATGATGTCACTGAGGGCCTGCCTCCTCCATGCCAGTCAGTGATGTGTAGTGAAGCAACAAGCCCTGTGACTTGCTGGACAGCAAGGCAGGAAGGGTGGGCTTGCCTGACTCAGAACATACTGGAATGCCAGTGTGAGGAGCAGGGAATACAGGACTGAGTTTTAAGAAAGAGAGATGGTGATTCATTAGGAGATCCATGAGTCTGTAGCAATACATGTCTTCAAACATGGATACATTGATATCCACCAAATGGCCAGATGTGAGGATGGCAGCCCCACTGGGTTCCCACTTATTCATGAACTAAGTGGGAGACATGCAAAAACACATGCAGGTATGGGTTCTTTCTTTCCAGGCAGCCTGAGGCCTCAGGTGTTTAAGGTGTCCTTCTGGTCACATTGACACTTAGACATTATCTTCACTAGAAAAGAAACCTGGGATTCTAACTGTTTGGCATACAGTCTTATACTGTGAACCTGGCATTCTTTCGTTCACTACTTAAAACTCTGCCACAAGAGAAGGGTCTCCACTGATCTTGGTAAGAAAGCTGAAACACAGAACTATCTTAAAATGGCACAGTTTCTAATTGGAGGACAATGTTTTGAACAGGGTGTGTCTGACCCCAAAATCAACATTGACACCTTTTTTGCTCTATGAATTTCTAAGGAGGGAAACCTTGGAGAGAAGCAGGAGAAAGAATCCAAGGGATTAGTGGCATTAAAAATAAATATCTGATAACATACCCTCAGAGGCGAGAGGAAAGGCCAGGCTATAGGTGGCTACAAATGGCAATTCTAGGATTTTAACAGTGTGTGTTTGTGGCATAGAAAATGGGTCTTAAGAAGAATTTGGAAAGACAGAAGTTGACCTACAGAATATGTAGAGCAATGGTTAGGATGCTTTGGAAACCGAGAAATATTATATCAATAGGCAGCTACAGTGACCCAAGCTTGAGATAGGCATCTGAAACTGGCATTGGGCAAGAAAAGAAAATGACAGATGGGAAAAGCATTTGTCTAGAGAAAAGAATAGAGAGAACTGGGTGCAGCATTGGGGCGTATGGAGAAAAACCAACTGAGGTGTCATTGAGGCTTTCTGTGTGGTCACTAGGAAATGACAGTAACACTGACAGAGAAGTGGAGAAAGAGGGAATGGATGAAAGAGGAAGAGGGAAGTCCCCATGATGTGATGGGTTTGAGGAACTGCCAGGGCATGGCAACAAATCAGTGATGCGTGGCTGACAGTGCACATCATCTTTGAAAATTGATTTGACAACATCTAGATGAGGAGGAATAAACTCTGTGGAGCTGGGAAACCAACTGTTGGCAATGGATGTAGTTTCCCTTCTGCAATGAAAGTTATAGGAAGAAAAAAAAAGACCTGGTCTGTCTTACTCATCACAGAAAACATGTGTAAAAATAGAAAATTGTACACTGAACACTGGAGATGCCTGATCAATATGCTTTGGATTAACGTGCTGGCAAAACAGAAAGCTTAAGAGGTGAGTTGAGGGGAATGAGCAGAGGAAGAAGCTAATTCTAAAACAAGGTCAAACGTGAAGGCAGAACACTCAGGTTTTACCTGGGTAGCTCATCAGCCTGCTTTCAAGCCTTGGGTTCTGGAAATCAAGGCTGAAAGGAACAGGACAGAGCAAGGTTGCAGAAGGTAAACATTAGTCACATGGGGTCTTCTTTCCCATTGCCTAGCCAATCTTCCCATCATTAGACATAGTAAGACATTCCATCTGGAGGGACATGAGTTCCTCCTTAATTGGGTAGGACTTGTTAAACAGGCCAATTGGTATCACAGTGAGTAAGGCAGAAATCCTCTCTGCTGTGGATGACACTGCAGCAGATTTGAATGATTTGGCTCTGGTAAATCTGAACTGTGTCATCTTGCCTCAGGATAAATGGCAGCTCTAGAAAGTCAAGTATCACCTCCTGTCTTATACTGACGAGGGTGAAGGCAATAGCTTCTAATCTATCTTATTCCGTGATGCATCTTGTTAAGAATGTTGTTAGAGAGACCAGGGAGATGGTTCAGGGAGAAAGAGGAACTGAGTTCAAATCCCAGGCACCTGTGTAAAAGAAAGCAAAAAGCAAACTCTGGGCATGGGTGTGCATGCCTGTAACCCTAACCCTATGGAGCAGAGACAGGTGGATCCTGTAACAGCTTGGCGTACAGCTGGCCTAGGTGAAATGGTGAGCTTCCAGGTTTCAAGGCAGTGAGAGGAAAGCAGTAGAGGAAGACAGTGCGCACCTTGCTCTGACCACATTTGTGCCTGCATGCACACATCTGCACACTCATGTGTGTAGCACATATACAGCACAACACTCACAAATCACAGACAGACAGTGTGTGTCTGTCAACTTTATTGTCGATGATGTGGCTGTGTTGGTTCTGTTTATTTGTGAACAAGATTTGTAGTGTTCAAAGGCCATTTTTTTCTCATTCACCCTCAAAACTATTTTTCTGCCAGTTTGAAGTACTACATGTACTAAAAGCTAGGAGGAATTAACCTTCTCCTTCTGTTCCTGCTTTTATATGATTTTCTGTTCTTTCATCGCTGTAATCTTTAATTGATTAAAAATGGACAATTGCTCACCATATCCTTGGCAGTTTGTGGTGTAAAAAAGTCTTAATGAGAGAGTTAAATATAAGTACTTGAAGTCACCACGTGAAATCAGCACTACACACAGGTGACGATTCACACTGGTCTCAGCACGCGCGCACACACACACACACACACACACACCATTGTTTGGACTTAATGCTGAAGATTGTGTTGGACAAGCTGGGGACACAGAAAATATTTAAGTTAAAGTAGATAACACCAAGGGTGAGCACAGAGAGATAAACATGTGTACTGTAGCAAACAATTGTATGAACAGACCTCAAGGAGGTCAGAGAAGGTGAGATTATACAAATAGCTGATGAGGGGACAAATGAGGCAAACGCTTACATGGTTTAAAAGTGTCCGGAACTTTATCCTAGAGGTAGGGTGGATCATAGCATTTTAACGCTTTATTTATTTAAGAATTTCCCACATGTATACAAAGTATTTTGATCACATCTAGCCACCATTTACCCTCTCTTCTGTTTCCCATGGGCCTCTTCTCCAATACATCGCCCACTAACTTCATGTCCCATTTTTTGAAACAGAAGCTACAGAGTAGTACAATTGGTGCTATTCATATGAATACAGGTATGGGGCCATCCCCTGGAGCAGGAACAACTTACCAGCAGCTATACCCTACAAGGAAAATGAATTGTCCTCCCTCAGCAAACCAGCGACTACCAATAGCTCCTCAGCTAGAGGTGGGGCCTTATGAGCCTCTCCTGCATCTATGCTGAAATTCTGACCAGCTTGATCTTGTTCAGGTAACCACAGCTGCTCTGAGCTTATACGGCCAGGATCCTGGCATCTTAAAAACTGTTAGGTCTCTCTGCTCTTTTTGAACATATTAAAATGACTTAATTTAAGAAACCATTGATCTGACATTGACTTGTGTGTGTGTGTGTCTTCTTCAAATTACCAAGTGTCAGTAACAGTTCTCTATTTTTTTTTACCATAGTTGTCTCCACTTAATAACTCTTGTCCCATCAACCATTGTGCAATATCATCATTCCATTCACAAAACCTCTCATGCTCCACATCCCATGACAATCTTTCCTCATTCCTCAGGGTCTTGGGCCTCAGTCAGGCACTGCCCAGTTCTGGTTAAAGCTCACCCTTCCATTCTGGACTCTACACTTCCATCCGTACTCCAATTCATTGGTTCACTCCATCCTTCTCTGCCTGTCTCTCTGTCTTGGTTCCTCCTTTAAGTATGAACATCATACCTAAGGTTCTGATTTTTCTCTTTCCATGGGAAATCTCATTTATTCATTCATTCATGCATGCAGCATGACATCAGGTGTCTTCCTCAGTCACTCTCTATCCTATTTTTGAGTCACTGAACCTGAACTCACCAGTTTGGCTAAGCTGGCTGCTGAGCAATCTCAGGAATCCGTGTGTCTCTGCCTTGCCTGGTGCTGGGGTGGGACGTGCTGTGTCTCACTGGGGACCTGAACATATATCCTCATGGCTGTTAAGTAAGTGCTTACCACATCAGGTCCTGCTGTGGAAGCTTTGATACTTTCCTTCCTGTTTGCTCTGTGTTTACACAGGTTGCCTTTCGTCCCCAGTAACTGTCCCTTCTGCTATTTCTTTTCTATTACACACCATCATCATCACCACCAAACCAATGAGCAGAGAATTTATAAGTCAATGATCTAGGCAAGTCACCTATCATGTGACACCAGAAGGGGTTAGTGTTGGATATATCTTAAAGTAAACCAATCTTTGGTGGAAACAAGCTACCTGCAGGGAGGTTGGAGCTCTGTTTAGTGTTTTATTACCACTCTCTTTATTTCATGCATAAAGTAAAAAAAAAAAAAAAAAAAGAAGTGAAGAGGAGTATAAAGGACACCACTCTCTGGAGCAGTACACACCTGAGAGCACTTTAACGCTGTGTCCTTTCCTTGTCTTTCATTTTGTTATCTATCATCAAAGCTTTGTTCTAACATCCTCAACATGGTAATCACCACGTCCGCTGCTTTTTACTGTCGGAGCTTGTTATTTTATTTACCTTTTTCTTTTTCCTTTCCCTGTGCTTTAGTTACTTTTCTATTGCTGTGATTAAATACCATGACTAAGGCAACTTCTAAAAGAAAGCATTTAATTTGGGGAGTCATGGTTCCAGAGGTAGATGACCATCAGCCATGGTGTGGGACATGGCAGCGGGCAGGCAGGCACGGCACTAAAGCAGTAGCTGAGACCTTACCTGAGTGGCATAGTATTCATACTGTGTTTTGATCCACAAGCGGAAGGCAGAGGGAGCACATTGGGAATTCTGTAGGCTTTTGAAACCTTAAAGTCCACCCCCAGTGACACACTTCTTTATACAAGGCCACAAAGCTACAAGTCCTAATCCTTCCCAGATGGTTCCATCAACCAGGGGGCCAAGCATTCAGTCATGAGCACACGGAGCCATTCTCATTCAAAGAACCACCCCTACTTGCCTAGATCATTCTTTCCTTTAAAATCCTGTTTCTGTTTTCCTAAATCAAATATTCTGGTAGTTCTTTTCAGCCGCTGTTAATGGTGAGATCATTCTTAACTGAGAATGTCTTGTTCCTCAACATGAAATGATATTTTAGTTGAGTATAGAATTTCAGGTTGGAAAATGTGGCCTTGGATCACTGGTGATATGGTTACAATGCTTTATGTCTTTAAGGTTGAAAGGGTGCTGTAAGCCCAATTATTTTTTATGGAGGTAATCTATTGCATCTCCTCACAGGTTTTATATTTTTCTTTGAGACTTATGTTTCTGAGGATTCATGACTTTCATTCTGTCTTGAAATTTTTAAGCAGATATCTCTTTAAATATTCCTTCTCACTCTGACGTTTCCTTCTGGAACTCTCATCAGATGCACAGGACTTTTGTATTCTGCATTCAAAGAGCCACTACATTCTAAGTAATTTCATTATAGAATCCACCCTCCGTGGGTTTTTATGTATCTACTCAGCCAAGTGTGGATGGAAAAAAAATGGACAAAAGTATCCATACTAATGTGCAGATTTTTTTCGTTATACTCTAAACAATACAAATATAATAACTTTTTCCATTAGTATTGTATCAGGCATCATACATAATCTAGAGATTACTTAAAGTATTTAAGAAGATATGTATAATTATATGTTGAAACTATGTTGTTTTATAAAGGGACATGAGCATCCTTGGATTTTAGTATCCTAGAGATCTTAGAACCAATCTTCCCTGCTGATGGAAGATTATATCTAATTTTCAGTTTCTTATTACTTTTAAGCATATATATATCATACATACATACATACAGATGCCCTTACCCTCTGAGCCAGGTTGCCACATCTGCTGCCAAGCCTCATGATCTAAGTTCAGATCCTAGGACCCACATGGTAGAAGGACAGAACTGACTCCTGTTACTGATTTTTGATTTGTATATGTTTGCCATGGTGTACACACACACACACACACACACAAATAAACACATGTTTAAATGCAATTTAAACCATTTAAAAAGATTGTTTAGGAAAAGAATGCCATAAGACACTTTTTGCCTTGCCTTGGGCTTATGTGCAGGAAGGAAAATCATTCCTTAAAACTGATAGGCATAGCTTATACATCAGTCCTGGCTGCCATTTTCTCTAAAGCACACCATACACACACCTGGGACAAGCCAAAGTTATATAATTAACACGAAATTGATCTCAAATAGGTGAGAAATTACTTGGCATAGCCTCAGAAATAAATTCAAATTTAATTTAGAGAGATTGCTTTTCCGCGTAAGCCCTGCACACTGGCTGCAAGTAAAGTCCCACTAGGATGCATCAGTGTGGAATGGAATTTAAAGTAGGTTCGTAATGTTTTAATTATTATTATTATTATCATTTATTACAATTTATTCAATTTGTATCCCAGCTGTGGCCTCCTCCCAAACCCATCCTTACTCCCTCTTTTCCCCCTGTGCCCCTCTTCTAGTCCACTGATAGGTAAGGACTTCCTTCCCTTCTATTTGACCCTAGCTTATCAGGTCTCATCAGGACTGGTTTCATTGTCTTCCTCTGTGGGCTGGCAAGGCTGCATCTGCCAGGAGGAGGTGATCAGAGAGCCTGTCACTGAGTTCCTGCCAGACAGTCCGTGCTTCTCTTACTAGGGGCTCCACTTGGAGACTGAGTCTATGGGATACATCCAGCTGGGTTTTAAGTCTTCTCCATGCATTGTCCTTGATTGGGACATCATTCTCTTCAGGGTCCCCAGCACTCAGGTTTTTTGGCTCTGTTGGTCTCTCTTTGGAGCTCCTGTCCCCTTCAGGTCTTTGTATCTTCCCTTCATTCATAAAATTCCATTAATTCTGCCAAAGTTTGGCTATGAGTCTCAGCCTCTGCTTTGATACCTCAATCAGTAGAGTCTTTCAGAGGCTATCTGTGGTAGGCTCCTGCCCTGTCCCCTGTCTTCTCCACTTTCCGATGTCTAATATGTTTGTCCTTCTGAAAAAGGATTGAGCATCTTCCCTAGGGTCTTCCTTGTTGTTTAGCTTCTTTAGGAGTATAGATTTTAGTATGTTTATCCTATTACATAGCTAATATCCACTTATAAGTGAGCATACACCATGTGTATCTTTCTGATTCTGGATTACCTCATTCAAGATGATCTTTTCTAGTTCCCACCATTTTCCTGCAAATCTCATGATTTCCTTGTTTTTAATAGCTGAGTAGTATTCCATTGTGTAAATGTACCACAATTTCTGTGCCACAATTTCTGTATCCATTCCTCCATTGAGGGAAATCTAGATTGTTTACAGGTTCTGGCTGAGAGACCAAAGAGTTAAAATTTAGGTTTTTGTTTGTTTGTTTGTTTGTTTTGTTTTTTGGATATTGGTTTAAAGTTTAAAGCACAACCCTGAACAAAGGCCAGACAGGTGGAGAGATGTCCAGCCACCTGCAGGGAAGAACCAGCCTTACTGCATTCTTTTCCTGCCCACTAGAGATACAGTTGCTAGGAAACTGCCCCCTCTCCCCTAGGGCAGGCAAACAAGGGAAGCCAGACCATTAATGGTTTGAGGGTCTTCTAATAGCCAATCAATTCAATTGTATTTCAACCAAGAGGCGCTTGCCAGGCAGGAATCCCCCTGCTTTGGGCATGCTCTGAGGGACCAGACTCTTTAAATCAACCACCTAACTTGAGCATGAGGCTTTTTGCTCTCAACCACTCTGGCGATGAAGGTATGAGCCCAAGCTAGCTTGTAATAAAAAGATCCTCATGTGTTTTGCAATGAACTCAACTCCTGGTGATCTTTTGGGGTCTCATGAATCTGGCACAACATGGCTATTATGAATAGAGCTGCTATGAACATGTTGAGCAAATGACCTTGTTGTACACTTGAGCCTCTTTTGGGTATATGCCTAGGAGTGGTATAGCTGGATCTTAAGGTAGCACTATTCCTAATTGTCTGAGAAAGCACCAGATTGATTTCCAAAATGCTTGTACAAGTTTAAATTCCCACCAGCAATGGAAGAGGGTTCCCCTTTCTCCACATCCTCTCCAGCATGTTGTTGAGTTTTTGATCTTAGCCATTCTCGCAGGTATAAGGTGAAATCTCAGGGTTGTTTTGATTTGCATCTCTCTAATGACTAAGGACGCTGAACATTGCTTTAAGTGTTTCTTTGCCATTCTATATTCCTCTACAGAGAATTCTCTGTTTAGC
The DNA here is from genome assembly GCF_030254825.1 of Meriones unguiculatus. Taxonomy (NCBI): domain Eukaryota; kingdom Metazoa; phylum Chordata; class Mammalia; order Rodentia; family Muridae; genus Meriones; species Meriones unguiculatus. Next base: position 111,091,386 of record NC_083358.1, on the reverse strand, counting down.
TCTGTACTCCATTTTTTAATTGGATTACTTAATTTGTTGCTGTTTAACTTCTTAAGTTCTTTATATATTCTGGATATTGGCCCTCTGTCAGATATAGGGTTGGTGAAGATCCTGGGTTGGAAGATCCTTTCCCAATCCATAGGCTGTCGTTTTGTTTTGATGACAATGTACTTTGCTTTACAGAAGCTTTTCAGTTTCATGAGTTTCCCACTTATTGATTATTGATTTTAGAGCCCATGCTGATGGTGGTCTGTTCAGGAAGTTGTCTCCTGTGCCAATAAGGTCAAGGCTCTTCCCAATTTTTTCTTCTAACAAGTTTAGTGTGTCTGGTTTTATGTTGAGGCCTTTGATCCAGTTAGACTTTAGTTTGTGCAGAGTGATAAATATGGATTTATTTGTATTTTTCTACATGTAGACATCCAGTTAGATGAGCACCATTTTTTGAAGATGCTGTCTTTTTTCATTGTATGTTTTTGCATTTTTGTCAAAAATCAGGTGGCCATAGGTATGTGGGTTTATTTCTGAATCTTCCATGTGATTCCATTGATCCACTATTCTGTTTTTATACCAGTACCATGTAGTTTTTATTACTGTTGCTCTATAGTACAGCTTGAGATCAGGGATGGATATACCTCTGGTTTGTAATTTTTAACTATGAACTCAACTTCCAAGAGAATCGATGCTAGAAACAGTATGCTGACTACCAAAAACTTTCTGATGAAAGCCCTATCAGATAAATGTTATGCGATTTTTATTATGCATGTAATAGTTTTCAGATGATTGTGACATGTCACTATACACTCATCAGCTGTAACAAACACACTACTACACTACTGTGGAGTATTGACAACGGGGGGAACTATATATCTGTTGGAGCAGAGAGTATGTGGGGCATTTCTCTATTTTCCTCTCTATTTTGCAGAACCTAAAGAGCTTTATAAAATGTATGATTAAAATGCTCTAAATACAGTAAAGAATTTAAATCATCAAATAGAGAGAGATTGAGAAGAACCAAACAGTCCTAAGAAAATTTTATTAAGTTGTATTTGAAAAAAATAAAAGAATGAGTGATGTAGAGAAAGAATAGCTTTGACTACAAGTAAAAGACATAAAAAAGTTAGTGTTACGATTTGCACATAAAAAGTAATTTACAATATAAGATTCTGTAGCAGCCTGGGACTAGTTCCTCTTCTTTTTCATATCAGTTCCTAGTCAGAAACACTTGTTCTTGAAAGCCTGTTTGGTAGCAGTAGCTGGAGAATTAGAACTCATACCATTAATCAAAGATCAGCTCTCCTGACTTTGCAAAAGCCATTCGCTTTTAAGAGCATAAAGTTTGGGGTCACTGAGGCAGGAGACACCTGCCTAGTCAATCAGAGCAGCTAAGCCAGTCCTGGCAATTAACCGGGTGAGAGATGTCATAGATAGATGACCTTTATATTCAGGATACTAGTTTTTTTTTTTTTTTTTTTTTTTTTTTTACCTCTGTATGTATTTTCCACCAGCAGTGTGCAGCCTAAACCAGGAAAAGAACAGAATGAAGGAAAAGAAGGAAAGGGACCCTGAGTATGGGTCTATCCTTTATTTTTTTAAAAATTTTATTATTTTATATTCTTATTTTTTAAATATAATTTTTATTTTTTATATTAATCACAGGTTATTTACTTTATATCCCAGCCGTAGCCCTCTCCCTCATTCCCTCCCAATCCCACCCTCCCACCCTCCCTCATCTCCTCCCTGCCCCTTTCCAAGTCCTTTAAAAATGTCTTAGAAGTATGTCGATACTATCCAGAAGTGAGTCACGTGGCCATACTCACCCACTGAGTGGCCAGGGAATCTGCTAAAATTTATGTGCTTTGTTATTTTGGAAAAAATAGGTTTTAGATATGGAAGTAAATCAATAGCTTGTTGACAAATAAGACTTTTTTTTTCTTTTATTGCATGAACATAACTCAGGTCATCAGTTTTGTTGGTAGGCACCTTTAGTAGTTGTTGTGGGTTATTAATATCTATTATTGATATATCTTTTAGTTAAGCAGCGGTTATTCCTAAACAGCCGTATAACCAAATCACCACACAGAGACTAGGATTTATTTAATTAATCTAGAGCACAATGCTGGGCAATAGTTACACCATCCTAAACCTCCAAGCTGGCATAATTTCCTACCATTCAGATTCACCCATTACACTTGCTTTTAGGATATCTTAGGTCAGGTTCATTTTTCCATGTGGTTCCAAGATTTCTCCTGCAGATTCTTCTCCTTTTCTCCTCTGCTTCCTTCCTCTTCCTCCCACTCGGGACCAGGATGTCCCACCCTCTCCTCTCCAGTGCTTAACATTGTGGCTGATTGTTTTAGTTGACAATTTAGAGAACAAATCATGGCATGCTTACACAAACTTGAGACAGGTGATGCTTATGTCCGGATTAAAAACAGATAGTGGGAGAAATAAATCAGCATTTGAATGAACAAGGGTAAATTGTATACCTTCCAAAAGAATATTATACCAAGAAGTGGTTAAGCTATCTCACTTCTCACTGGCTCTCTAATCCATCTTTTACTTAGTAAGAACACACATTTTATTAGTTTCAAATTTATATCCTGATCTTCACAATCTTGGATCCCAAATTTCTAGAAAATGACAATCTCCATTTCCAAAAGAGCTGCCTAGAGGCTTCCTATTTTGGTTTTGGTCTAATTTCTTCCTTCAACTGGAATGTGGGACATTTTCTTGCTTTTGTGAAAGGTTCGACATTCTTTTAAAGTGCATTTTAAACTCCTGATCCCTGCTCCCAATATTTGAGATGACTAAACATGTAAAAGCTTTCTTATAAGCAGTACTTTCAGAACTAGTATTTGGTTCTTTGGAAGTCCTAAACTGTCGTCAATGCTAAGGGAAATGAGGGTGAAAGATTTCTGTTGGCTTTACGTGTGTGTGTGTGTGGGGGGGGGTGTCAACATGCCCTGGAGACTACTGTGTGGGAAGCAATGATACTGATATAAAAGTCAGAAGAAATCCAAGGTCCTAGGGGAAGCCTCTGTACTCTCCTGCTCTGCTACACACCACATCTCCTATGGCCCCAGAAGACAGTAAACTTCCTAGGTACAGCGACTATATTTTATACATCTTCATGCTTTACCACCTCAGTGCTATGGCTTGTAGATGGATGTTACTCAACAGAGCTGATGATTGATTGTTGACAGGCCAGACTATGCAATTTAATCCTTGCTTTGTACTTTATACTCATCAGAAAATTACATCAAGGTGTGGTGCATTTCAAATACAAAGCAGCATATTAACCCTCTACTCCACCCAGCTCAGAAACATAGGGAAATACCTGGACTCATTTTTGGCATTATATCCATTCCATAGCTAAGTTACAAACAGTGGAAGAACAGAGATGATTACAAATATTACTTCGTTAGTTCCAAATAAGTTTTATGGGGGATTTTTAGTCCCATACTTCCTACACATTTAACCTTTGGTGGGGTTACTATTACAAGGCCTGTAATCTGCTGAGTTTCAGTCCCCCTGCCATGACCTGGTTCACACTGAATATATCAGAGATGGGCTGTTACCTCCATCCCACCTGAAGGCTCATTTCATGTTGAAAAATAATACTTTCTGAAAAAATATATGAAGTAAGTTTTCCATTTTACTGAATGACTATATCAGTTGCAGACAAGAGCAATTATAATTAAGGAAAAGACAACTTACAGCAGCATAACTATTTTATGTCTGATTGTGTGCCTCTCCCTACCATTCTTTATGTTTTATTTGTTAAATAAACCTATTCAGGCTTCAATGTTGTTTTTCTCTGTTTTGATTGTATATTACTCCATATCTTTATGCTGCCTCTTTTTGCTTAATAAAGTATCCAGACTGTGATGCAGTATTCCCCCTTGATTTTCGCTCAGTCATGTAAAACTGTCTTTTCATTATAGTAAACACAGGCTGCATACTTTGCATGCCTGAGTAGTTTTCTATTTCATGCTATGTGTTGTTTATTTAGCCGCCTCCTCAGTACTGGGCTTTATCTTGCTTCCAGTTCTTTACTATAATTAAGCACAGAGTCATGCACATTGTTTGTTCATTCAACAAACATTTACGAAGTATGTTAACTCTGCGCGGCACTGTGGAAGGAACTGAAAACTCAGAACAGAGGGCAAATTTACTGTTCACTTCTGCTACGGATAGAGACAGGAAATAAATACAATCAGACTGCAAATAAGATAACCACAGACACCGAAGAAAACACGACAGGCAGCGAGATAGAGAGTGACAGGATCCAGCTGGTAGTTTAGGCAGGGGCAGCAGGCTGTGCCACAGAGACACAGGACAAATCTCAGGTGAACCTGCAGAGGTGGAACGCTGCAATGGTTATTAGGCAAACTCCCATGTGGGAGGGTTGGTTGCTTGGCATGCTAGCCAGTGCTGAGCCCTGTCCTCAGCCTGGTATCCACCTTTCGACCCTCCTGCTGTGCCCTGAACCAACGTGGCGCCATCTCCTCCCTGTCTGCTCCATGGCAATATTGTCCTTCCTATGTACAGATGCTCACGCTTTGTGAAGAACTTTCACAGGCTAACCTAATATGGTAATCATTTCCAATTAATTAGTTAATTAATTAATTCAGTGAAAATCTTCAAATCTGAACACAAAGAGAGAGAACAAGAAAATGAGCCCTCAATTACTATGCATTTATTACTTCAACCGTCTGGACCTCTGCAATGATTTTTCCCCTTGACATTTTAAAACAAAATCCAGAGTAACATCTTTTTGGAACCTTCGAATACTGAAGTACATGCCTCTAACATATGACATTTTTTAATAACTTGCTTGTCATTGGCAATCCTGGCAGAATGAACAATATTTCAGTAGCACAAAATAGTTTGTGCTCACAGTTTTACAATAATCTTAAGTGTGGCTTAATTGTTGGCTCCTTTGAATCTCAGTGCAAACTAAGGCACACATTTGGTTGCTGCGCCTCTGAATAGTCTTTAGATATTTTTTCTCACATCATTTACTTAGTAAGGAAGTAGCTTACTTTTAATAAATTAAAAAAAATAAAATGCTGCGAAGAAGTAGCTTACTTTACTTAAAGAATTACTTCTATTTTGAGTTACGCTAATTGCTTCTCTTTGGTGCCATTTCTCCTTCTTGTAATGTCCCTATATTCCCAAGTAATTCTTAAACTGGCATATACTTAAATTAAATTGAGGTTCAGTATTTCTGGCAAGCACATGTCCAGTGTGATCTTATATGCTTGCTATTGAATCACACAGAAGACTCACACTGGCTGGATGTCCCACTTGAGTGATGTTGGCTGAGACTGACCTATAGACCTGGATGTTTGCAATACCATCATTTATCCATCTTAAAGATGTTTAGAAAAGTTTCATGTAACAGTGTAAGTGCTTCTTAGTGATTCCTGCTTGAGAAATTATTTCATTACAGATTTATATGTGTTTTTGGTTTGTTTTTTTAAGAGAGGGTATCCTTGTGCAGCCTTGGCTATCTTGGACTCGTTTTGTAGACCAGCCTGGCCTAAAACTCACAGCAGTCTACTTGCCTCTGCTTCCCGACTGCTAGGATTAAAGGCATGTGCCACCATACCCAGCTTATGTGGACTTCTTTGTCACTCATTTATCACTTATTACCTGGAATTGTTGAGGAACTTTCTCTCCAACTGCTTCATATCTTGAAATATAAATGATATAGAAAACATAGTAGCATCTATTAAATTCTTTCTGTGTCCAATCTTTAGAGCAGCTAGTGGACAGGTTGTCAATTGCTGAAGAAAACTTAAAAAAAAATAATTATTCCTGGGTCTCTGTTTTGATTTCCTTTAGAATGGCCTCCTTCGTGGTTCTGACAGAACCTCAATGGCTCCCACAGCATGCCTGCTTTCCAGTCAACTTGATAGTTCATTTTGTGTATTACTGTCCTCAGAACTAGATACATGTTTCTCAAAGGATCCTGCTTTCTCTTAGTGGGAAATTGGCATTTAGAGACCTCAGTATGGCCAACATAGATGCAAAATGCACTATTTTTAAAAAATATTGCTAGACCATTTTAATGAGCAGCTATGACTATATAATGAGAACATTGTTAATAATATTAATATTCATTACTTAATAATTAATATTGTTATTAATCAATTAATATTAATTGTTATCAAGTAATTAATATTTCAAATTTAGATATAGAGTTTCAGAACATGTACTTAATTTCTTGGATTTTTGTTCTTATATATTGTTAAATTGAAAAATGTGACATTTTAAATTCACTCTACAATAAAACTGATACTTTCTAAATAAAATTATATTATTATTATTATTATATTAAGATCGTGCAACACTTCATACATTTTCTCTGAGACTTCTTTTGTCCTTTAAATAAAGATCTATAATACAAATATTTTAGTGTTGCTTGAGATAATTATTTCTCCCTCTGTATCAACTTGATATAGCACTGGCTAACCCCAGTTGTTTTAGATTGGTTTTGGCATTTAGAAAATTTAACAAGTTTGTTTTGTTTATGCGTATAACGTTTATATAAACTAACAGACCAGGTGCACCTAACAAGGTCTGGTTTCTTCTCTTGACTCCTCTTTGTTCTGTAATGATTTTATTAAGGTTTAGCTCACCGTTTTTGTCATTATCCTTTGTTCATATTCCCAACCCTTTTATTTGGGCGGGAAAGCAGTAACTACAGCAATAGGGGAAGTGGCACTGCAGGCTTGAGCCCAGCTTCCCTGCCTCACACTGCCCTCCACAGACTGCTCCAGGGGTGTCAAGGGGAGGAGACATGAGCTCATCACACTTATACTCTCAAGATGGCCAATTTCAAGGGACACCTTGCTTCACTGAAGAGTCCTCCCACTCTAGGACACCCAGCATAACTATGAGAGCTATTTTTGGCCTCTACGCGCTGCTGAGTGTACAGGTGGGAATGTGTGACTACACAGAGGCGAGTTGTCACTTCCTGCCAGCTCTGCTGTGATGGAGACTTGAGCGACACAGAGATGCTGAGTAACTCCTGAGGCAAGTGTGGGGACAAGTCACATGAGGAAAGTGGTCCTGGAGTTAAGGAAAATCACAGTTCAGGGAACACCTGTGATTTTCTTTTTTTTTTTTTTTTTTTGACATTTTGGTTGTGACTTGGGACTTTTTAATAGTAAAAACTCACGTTTCAAATGAGAACAAGCTTGTATTTTCTCTTTCTAATTTAATTTAATTTAAAATGGTATTGGCAAATAGAGAGAAAATAGGGGCCACAACTTGCTTAATAAAACTTCCTAAAAGGGTAAGTATATATACAAGGCTGTGAGGTTCCTAGGGCATTACTGACCTACCTCACTGAAGGGAAGGGATTCCTCTCCACAGAGGAATCAGAGTTCCCTCAGCCCCCTCCCCCACTTCCCAGAAGAGGCACTGGACTGGCCATGGCAGTAAAATTCCCCTAATGCTCACTAGAATTTCATAGTCACCTTTCGGCTTAGGTCTGCAGCCTCACAGCAAACTCTGGAAGTAAACCTCACCACTCCTCCCCTCCCCACCCTGTGGAGCTTCCCTTCCCCACTCTAGCCCCCCACCCTCTGTCCTTTTCCTCTCCTCCTTATTTCCCTTTCTTCTTCCCTTCCTCTTTTTTCCTGTCTTTTCTCCCTTTCCCCTTCCTTTCCCTCCACTACTGACTCCTTCCCTCTGCATTCCTACCCCTTCTTCTCTTTTTCTTTTCTTCTCATCCTCTCCTTTCTCTCCCTTCCTCTCTCCCACTTCCATATCCTCTCTACCCTTTTCTCCCTCTCCTTTGTCCCCTCTCCTATCCCTCTGCTATCTCCCCCCCCCTTTTTGGACTATTTTATGGGCTTCCAGGCTCATTGCAATTCTTACACATCTAAAGAATGACATATACATTTTAAATTAAAAACATTTATTAATTTTTTCAGTACTTGAAAAAATTTTTCAGTCTGTTGAACAGAAGTTTTTTGGACCCCCTCTGCCACTGTGAGGAGCACGCCAGAATACTCACACTTCCAAATCCAGAAGTCTACACCATAAAGAGTCAAGTATAGGTGAAAACTGTTGTTTTTGTTAAAGAATGTGAGACCATATTAGTTTTTTAGACCATTACAGTCGTTTCATGTATTTTCTTTGTCTTTTATCAAATTTGTAAAAATCAAGAACTATTTTCTGTTAACAGATTTTGGTCCTTGTTAAGTAATACACACCACTTAGGCCATGTAGTCATGATAATATTGTTGAATATATGATATGAATACTTTACTTGGCTTTTATGTCCATTTCCTTAAAAAGAAAAAAAAAAAGTCTCATTGCTCTAAGTTTATTCCCTGGTGAGAAGCGTCCAGAGGACATGTAGGTCAGCTTACGAATCCTTTCCAAAGGACAAATGAAAACTGGCCTCAGGTGGCCGCTAGGTGGCTCTGCAGTAGAGATTCTGCATGGTGGCTTGGACTGAATAAAGTAACAAGGCAAAGATGCACTGGAATGATAAGAGAGCCAGGGGCTGACTTGGGGTATATCCGTGCATTGGTTTCTGTGGATTCAAAAGCAATCCTCTCTCAGGCCCTAGTTCACTGCCCGAGGTTGGTGGAGAGAATGGGCAGAGTGATGGTAAAGATTTCTGGTTGCATGAGGTGGGGTCGGGGAGGGGAAGCTTTTCATTTCCTTTTTTCCAGCTGCAAGTTCCCTCCTGCGTGCAGAGGTGCCAAGGAATTTCTGAAGGCCTCTTAGAAGAGCTTTAGGCAGTTCTCATCTGGTGTCACAGGGAAGCCTTTTTGCTGCCTTTTGCAAATTCTTTTGCAGCCTTTTGCTAATTTTCTCTTTTATTGGTTCACATATTCACTCACCCTATAGTCACTGATCTTGCCTTTTATAACACTTGCTGTCCTGAAAGAACAGGACTCACAAATGAACAAAATACATTTTTTTTTTTCTTGAGTGACTGTAAGAGTAGTGAGGTCAACCAGCACCCAAGTAGCTAGGATGCAATATGGTGGATTAGGGAATTCACATGAATGAGAAGTCTTCCAGTCTAAGGTCAGAGACTTTGGGTGACAGTGAGCCTCAGCAGTGATGAGTTTCAATCCTGTTACTTGCTACTGTTGGGGATGGTGGACCAGGTAAAATCATTGTCTTGGTCAGCAGGACTTGTCAGAAGCAGAGGTGGTGACCCATCACTGTTCAGGGGTACCTGGTTGAAGCTGGAGACCCAGGTACAAACAATAGATCTTCAATGTAACAGGGGTCTGCGAGAAAAAGATAAAACTGCCAGAGAGGTGACAGTGGGGCCAAGAAGGAAGTCAGAGGCCACCCTAGGTCATGGATTATAGAAGGAGTAATAGTTAGAACAGAAGGATAGGTATGGGAGGGTCAGCTACTGCTAGGCTGCATTGATGGTTCTGTTTTGATTCTTCTAATGATGTATATGAATTCCTGAAGAAACTCAAGCACACAATACTAATGTGTGGAAGTCATGGAGGATTTCAGCTCTGCTTCTAGCAACCCACTTTCTCCAGCAAAGTGTCACAGCTCCTAATCTTTCCAGAATAGCACTACTGACTGGGGACCAAGTACTCAAATGCCCAAGACTACATACAATTTTCATTAGAACCACAGAGTGAGTTTCTGCCACTGTGTATTTACTGTCATGGACTTCGACATGCTTTCATTGTCATGATGCATGAGGTAAATGTAGCAGTTATGTTACTGTTGCTTTAATAAAACACCATATCAAAAGAAACTGAAATCCTCTGTGAGCCACTAGAGGTAAAGGGGATGTTCTCTCACAGGCATCTATCGCACACCATCATTTTTGCCTTCCCAGTATACAAACTCTTCATGGTCTCCCTGTGACATGTGGTCTGTTGAGTATGAATTGTATACAGTTTCAAGCCTAAGAAGAAAGAGAGCAGTGGAGCAGTCCTGGAAGGGACACAGTTGACATGGAAGTGAAGAGATGTAGGAGGCAAAGAGGTGTTTGTGCTCACAGATAAGAGCTAGGGGGATCTGGAATGTTAAGGGCACAGGGTTGTTCCTTCAAGGAAAGAATGTAATACCTGTAATCTGCCCAAAGGGAGATTACTAGCCTGGTCACCTTTGCACTATCTGTGTGGCTAGCGACTTTTCAGCATCTTCCCCAGACCACTATTGCAAATTTGTATTTCTCAGTTAATTTACAGAAGCCATCTTTATGGTCTTTACAACAAGTTTTTTGATGAAGGCATGTCTGCTCTGTATTTAGCTTACTTTGTTCCTCAAGGAGATTTATGAATGCTTTATTGTGAATGAGGGATTGAGTTAATTATCACCAGAATATTTTTAATCAAATTAGGGCACGGTTAAATATAACTGAAAACAAACAAACAAACAAACAAACAAAAAAGCCACAACAACTTGGAGTCAGACTCCTGAAGTTTGAACCAGCACTGAATGGTGTTGAGCTGAACTGCCTTCTTGCCTCCTGTGATTCAACTCTCTGTAGCCTGTTTTGGTCACAGAGACCCCTGCTTCTTTTCTGCAGCCAGACTTCAGTGCTGCCAGTGACTGACAAGAGCATGAGTACTACTCATGATGGGCATCTAGATAATACTTAATCCTCCTGGGGATGGGCGTTGGTGCTCAGAACATGAGTTGGAAGTTGGGAACACCCCAGATTGAGACTTATCCTTTGTACTTTGAATTACTCGTCCCTCTATAAATGGTTCCTCTTTTCTACACTGTCCTGATCAAAGGCAGCAGCCAGAAGCCCCAGGAGGTTCACAGCAGTTGGGTTCTATCACCAGCCCCGAAAGCTTTGTAGTTTGTTCATATTTTGCCTAATATTTCTGCTTTTGCCTCGTGATTTTCACTGTGGATTTATATTGAAGACCTCAAGAAGAGTTCATAAATATGAGTATTGTATCATTGGGTAGGTATTTCCAGGTTAGTTCAGGGTCCTGTCATGTTTCAGGAGAAAAAACAGGCTATCAAAGATTTCAGAGTATCAGCCAAAACCTACAACCTTTCCTTCTCTTATCCTGTGGTAAGACTCTTCACGCCTTCCAGAAGCAGCAGAAAGTGCTAGCTGCTACCTCTACCTGTGTGTGCCTGAGGATTTGTCCCAAAGGAGGCTATGATAGGTAAGGAGCTAAAGATTCTGGCCATGCCCACAAAAGTTCAAAAGTGGCACAGAATGACACGACCCACAAGACTCCAGCAGTTCCAGGGTGATCAGCTTTATTTCTGACATGGATAGGTATAGGGTAGACAGAGCCTTCAGTTGGGGCAAGAGTGGAGACTGTTCGATCCTAGACAGTAGACAGTAAGAGAAGTTCTTAGAGGAGTTGGACCCCTGGACAGCAGTAGTCCAGAGGGCCTCCAGGAATGGACAAGACATTCCTGCTGGGCTTTCCTGGGGTCCTGGGATTCCTTTTCCTTTAGACTCTCTTGTTACAGCCTCAGGCTCCAGGTCAGCAGCAGCCCCCAGAGCTGTGGCCACAGCCTGAGCCCCCAGACTGCTGACCACTGCCTCGGTCACAGGAACTGGAGCTCCTGTGCCTGCATCTGTGGGACCTGCGCCTGTGGTGGCTCAGGCAGCAGCCTCCCTCAGAGCTGGAGACACTGCAGCCCCCAGAGCTTGCAGCACAGCAGGAGGAGGCTGCGGGCAGACACTGTGCTGGGCTCTTCTGGGGGCACTTGGGAGAGGGGCACTTGGGAGGAGGCTGGCACTGCTTCTGGTTCTGCTGGCAGGACATCTCGGCAGGGATTTGACCTAGAAGAGCATCATAGAGACATTGTAGAGAGAAGCTTCCAGTGAATGTCAATTCATTTAGTCTGTCAAGCCTGCCATGACCTCTCTGCTTCCTAAACCAAGATCTCTAGGAAACAAACAAGAACGTGGAAGCACACATCCATCTGTAGAAAGCATTCTCAAGACTACCACACAGATCAGCAGCAGCCCTGGTAATACACTCAGGACAATGATAACAAGAATCTGACACCCTGTGTCTTAGAGGAACCCAGGCTCCCTCACAGTGACACAAAGATGCTGTTCTTTCTCACCACTACATCTCCCTCCCTGCCCACTGTGGGCCTCTTTCTAGGGCTCTAGCTCAGACCTGGCTTGTCCCACAGACTCCCACATGTTGAAAATGTTCCCAGATGGGCACTTACCAGATGCAAAGGATGGAGGAGACTTTCAGAGCAGGCTGTGGATGAGGAGTCCAGGGCAGGAGCCTTTTTATTCTGTGTAGTTGGTGAAGCATCACCCAAGCATGCTGCTGTTTTCACAACTAGGCAACATGACAGTACAAGGCACTTCCCAGTTCCCGGGCTTCCAGTTCTTCCCTGTGCCGCTGCCTAAAGAACTCATAGGGCTGAACCAGGAAGCCTGGTGACTACAGAATCACGTCCTTTTGTTCTTCCCCAGACATTTGCACATTTGTCCCACCTTTGCACATTAGTTCACAGGATCTAACCCTGTTTTTATCACTTTACAATACTAATATGTAGATGTATCTAGGATGCTAATAATTTAAATACATTTGATCTAATGATATCAGTCCTCTCCTGGACATATTTATGAAGAGCTCAAGCATAAGGCCCCAGTCTTCATAAGTCAAGCCCCCATTGCACTGCAGAAAAAAAGTGGATGAGATGGGACCTTCAGGTGTCCTCTAAGAGTGGCACCTGAGAAAGGCAGTAGCCTATGAGGATGCAATGCGTGGAACAAGGAACAGAGAGATGCTTGAGACCAGTTAAAGAGAAGGGACTTAGCACTCCAGAGGTGATAAAGAACCACAACCTCTATTATTAAAAAGAAAGATTTCCTCAGTCTTCTCACCCCAGCTTCAGTGTCTGCAACCTCCATTCCACACTCTGCTTCTATGAATACAATTTATTTTAGAATTCATACGTAAGTGACATCATTCAAAATTCATATTTCTGTTCATAGCTTATTTCGCTTAACGTGGTATCTCCCAGGCTCTCATATTTTCACAAATGACAAGAATAATCTTTCATTTTTATTAAAGGCTGAAGAGTATTATATGCCACATGAACTATATGCATTCATCCACAGATACACAATTAGGCAGATTCTTTAGTATAGATCTTACAAATGGTGCAGCAATGAATATAACTGTATATATCTTTTCAGCATATGAATGTCCCTTCCATTTGGGGTATATACACACCTAATGAAATTGAGGATTACATAGAATTTAATTTTGAATTTTTTTTCAAGATCTCTATATTATCTTCTATAATGGCTGGGAGACTTTACATTTCCACTATATATTTTTTCCTTAAAATTCTTGGCAATACTTGTTCTTTCTTGTTTCTTTAGTAATAGACATTCTCACAAGTCTAAGGTAATGTCTCATTGTAGCTTTAATTTACATTTCTCTGATGACTAGTTATACTAAATCCTTTTCTCTATATCCACAGACAATTTGAATGTCTTTTAGAAAATATTTCTTCAGATTGTTTCTCCAATTAAAAAAATAATAATTTTTTTTTTTTGAGAGTGGGTTTCTCTGTATAGGCTTGACTGTCCTTGACTTGCTTTGTAGACCAGGCTAGCCTCAAACTCACAGAGATCCACCTGCCTCTGCCATCCCAAGTGCTGGGATTCAGGGCATGCACCACCACACCTGGCTTGTTTCTCTGTTTTTAAGAATACTTTTTTTTTCTTGTTATTGAGATCTTTGAATTCTTAATATACTAGGATATCACAAATATTTCCTGCCCTATCAGTCGTGACTTTTCGTTGTGTCTTTGGCTGTGCAGAAGCATTTTGTTTTGATAGAAATTCATTTGTCTTAGGTGGGTTTTCTTTGTGTGTGTGTTTGTGCGTGTTTATGCATGTGTGAGTTAAACTCTGGTTTTCTGAGTTTTAGACTCATTCCTGTTGTTTCATAGAGCCACATTTCTTTTCTTTTTATTGGTAAATAATATTTGTGTGTGTGCATATACATATATGTGTACATATGCCTCATATACACACAGACACCATGTGTTTTATTTAGCTCATTCACAAGTTGGATGTTATTTAAGATGCTCTGAGTTTGAAACACGTATGAGTAACACACTACACATACCAGCTCTGAGTTTCTGTATAAATATAACTTTTGTTTTCTTAAACCAATACTAAAAAAATGAATTTCTAAGACAAACAGCAAGAACATGTTTAATTGTTAAGGACAGTTTTAATGACACTTCCAACATGGTTGTAAATTTTGTCTTCCCACCAGCAGTGGCTGCGTCTAGCCATTCCACAGGCTAGACAGGATTTCTCACGGCCAGGTAAGAGATTTATTTCAGCTGTTGCAGTGTGTGCAAGTAATCTGTCATTTTGCTCTTAATTGCATTTCCATAGTGAGTAATGACATTGAACTAATTTATCATCCATGTATCTTCTCTGTTGAAATATTTTCCCATTTTAATCAGATTGTCCATTTATTGCGTTAGAATAGTCTAGACACACCCTTCAAGGAGACTTGTGCTTTGCTCCTCTCTTCTTTGATTTTGTAAATTATAATTGTGAATCCTTCAATAGTTGCTTCAAAAGCCGACATTTTAATTCTTTACTTTGTTTTACTGCTTTTTATATCAACCTCTCTGTAACCTAAAACTGGCCTCACACTCATGATCCTTCTGCCCGAGTCTCCCAAGTACTGCAGTTGATCATGTACCACTACAGGCATGTTTTATCATGTACCATTACCTGAGAAGTTTTAATTGTGGAGTTCAGTGTTTTCCTTTTGAACTGTGCCTTTTTGTCATATATTTAAAATTATCTTACAAATTACATAACCAATGTCACAAAATGTTGCCTATAATTTAGAAGTTCTTATATTTTGTTTTCCACATTGATCTATTATCTTATATAGTTCTGTTATTTTACTTTATTTATCTTAGATTTGCTATAGTTTATTTTATAGATTGAATATATACACAGTAGTAAATATGTTTTGCTTACCATACAGATGCCCAATTGTTTCATCATCATTTTTTTTTAACTTGAGGATTTAAAAATAAGAACACTGTGTTTGCTGCATTTGGATCCCTTCAGCAGCCCCTTTCATCTTCTCCAATGTGTCCCCCTCCCTACAATATGACCATCTTCTCTCTAATCCATAACCTCTTCATAGTCATGTATTCACATCCCTCCTCATCCACAAACACAGCCAACTGAATACAACATCTGTTGCTTTGATTTCAATGTGTGTTTAGAGCTGATTACTTAGGATTGAAATATCAGCACTTGGGGAATAAAAGGAAAACTGAAAAAACAAAAGAAAAGGAAACATAACAAAAAATCCCGTCTTCGCTTCCTCAGCAGCCATTGATTGCCTGTGGCTGCTCAACTAGGGATGGAATATTGTTAGTATATTCCTCCATCCATGTTGGCATTTCTTCCTCCAGTAAATTGTGTCTTTGTGTAAATTTGTGTCTTTGTTTGAAATATATGCTAATTTTGGTGCCTAGATCTACCTCTGTTCTGCTCTCCTCTTAGGACTAAAGCCCCCTTCTCTCATGACTAGGCATGATGTTAGTCATAAGACCTTGTTGATTCCCTTCTTCAAATTGAAGATGCTCTTTTTTTGATATTTACTTGCTGAAAGTTTTTATTATGGGTTGCTAGTGGGTTTTGTTAAGTTACTTCTCTGTTTCTATGGAAATGATTACATATTGTTAGCTTTCCTTTATTTTAATGATAGGTCTAGTCTTAGCTATTCACACACTTCCCTAGAACTGATGTCCTGTCTGAAATTTTCTACATTTATGCAAAAGTGTATTGTTGGAAATGATGAGTGTCTTCTCCAATATATTTGTAACGTGGTGTGGAAGGTCAGATCACAATAACTGTATTTGCCTAAGTCAAAGTAGCTAAGAATGGCCAACAATTCAAGGAGCCATAAATGGACTCCACATGATTGCTTGGGATCTACAAAGAGATGTGTCACAGTGTTGTAGAAGCCAGACAGACAGCCCTGGTGACACAGTCCACCAGGCCCAGCCTTTCCTGCCACAGCTCATGGTTTCAGTGCCTAACTGCCTCAAAGGAATTAAGGAACTTTTCCCCTCTGAGTAACCTAGGAACCTGGAGATGGACCAGTCATTGAAATACTACTTTTCAGACATCCTCATGTCTCAAGACTAAACCTATTTAAACCAAAAGCTGCCTTTGTACTTGGTTCTATAGAACAAAAAAAGTCAATTGAAAAGCGATTCAACTATCCAAAGATCTGAATTACCTATGAAGTTAACACTTCTTACGTACCTCTCAGAGCTTATAATTTCTCTTTGATATCACCCAGCTACAGTTCATCACTTTGTGTATTTCCCTTTGGGTAATCGTAAAGCACCAGTGAGGACAACCTATGTGTCTTATTTACAGTTGTGTCCTCAATGCTAAGCACACAGCACAGCTGGTTGAAAACAGGATTTGGGAGATGATGACCAGGTGAGATGAAAGTGAAGAAAAACAGCCGATGATGGTCATTAGGAAGGAGTGGATCTGGTTTGTGTGACGTCACATGGGAAGTCAGGCTATACCTCTTTTAACATCACCTGTATTGGGCTGACCTCTGCTCCCTGTGTGATGTCTACACCAGTGATTCTCAACCTATGGTTCGCCTCCCCTTTGAGGCATCAAACAACCCTTTCAGAGAGGTAACCTAACACCATCTGGAAACACAGATGTTTACATTATGATTCATAACAGTAGCAACATTACAGTTATGAAGTAGCAACAAAAATAATTTTATGGTTGGGGTCACCGCTCCATGAGGAACAGTATGAAAGGACTGCAGCGTTAGGAAAGTTGAAAGCCACTGATCTATACCAAGGCACTCCTGAAGAACTACACTGGTAATAGGTTGTAAACACCCTCATAGGGTAGGATATGAGGCTTGCTCTGCCCAGCACAGTTGCTGAGAACAGAAATGTATTTTATATTCTTCTCTTCCCGTGTGTCTGTATCACTGAGTCTTCATGGAAAACTTTTACCACTTACCTGACCCTTTTTCCCATTTGGTAACTAGTTACAGAATCTCAACAAGGAAAGAAAAATGGCTCGTGAAACTACAATGAGGCTTAGACTAAAAGTTAAACACCGAGCACCAAGAACCTCATTCTGTGGAGAGAGCATCCGGGTAAAGAACAAAGTGGGAAGATGTGACAGTCAGCCATAATCTGATGGCACTACGTTCTGCCTTCTCTATCTCCGTCAGTTGCTAACACTTCCTCCAGAGTGCTCAGACCACGTCGTAATATACTGATAATCCTCCTTCATCCCCCTGTGATGGCTAAAGAAATTTAATATGGTATCAAGCATTCAGTAAGGATTGTGACCTTTGCCCTGGTGAGATAAGAATAGGATAATGGTGTTTCTGCTATGAGGTGTTTAACCATTTTCTTTCAGGTTTTTGCCTAGCACTATGCAGTTGTGGTTAAGTGGTCTTTTTATTACTAAACAAGTGAAAAGAAAAATAACCAAAGGGAGCAAAACAAATTTCTTGCCCAGATGTAGATTCTGGAGATAATTGTAATATCTACCTTTGATATTCACCCTTTTAAACCCTTCCTTTGACTCCTTTCAGCATGACATGACATGACATGATGTTTGGCTCCAACGCTGCCATCTTACTTGCAGTAAAAATGAATTCAAGGGGCTGGAGAGATGGCGCAGAGGTTAAGAACACTCACTGTTCTTCCAAAGGTCCTGAGTTGAATTCCCAGCAACCTCATGGTGGCTCATAACCATCTATAGTAAGATCTGGTGTACAGGCAGAATGGTGTATAAATAATAATAAATCTTTTTTTTTTAGATTGTACATCGAATTAAATTTTTTTTCAGTGCAGTTTATTCAGGAACCTTGAACAATCATCTGACCCTGGGGAAATAATAAATCTTAAAAAAAATGAATTCATTTAATATAAATTTGAATTGAGTCTACGTCTTTGGTCTTTCCCAGTGGATTTGAACATCGCAACAGTATGATCCAATGAATATCATTCACGTCAGCTTTCCCCACCTTCCTCAGTTCTTGACACAGAGAGGAGACAATGCGTTAGCATTGCTTAATGTTGGAATGAAGTGAGCAAAACATTATGTGAACATTATCATATACATTTTAATGGCCATAAATAATGAGACATACTTACTGTAACAATTCCATTTTGCAATATAATTACTTATAAGATAAAATTAAGTGTGTATACTGCTTGCTATTTGCTTTTTATGGGTTAACAAAGCCATAAATATTTTTGCTATAAGAAAACTCAAATATATGATGTGATATTTTAATAATGAAAGTATTTAAATTGAATGTGAATCACTAGAGTTGTTAACTGTAGTCCAAGTTATGGTTTTAGCAAAGTATATTACATTACTTCAGCCAGATTTCAGCTGACATGAAATTATTAACACAAACAAAAGACATCTTGATCCGTGTAATGCAATTATTTATCTATTTGAAGTTAACAACTTAATCTTGTTCCTCTGTGTTCAGAAAGTCCATGCTACTGTTACAAGCCATGAGGTCATCAAAGGACTGTCACCAAAAATGCCTCACATACGCCCCCACTACTTCCCACCCCATCACTGCTCAGGTGCCCCAATTCTGGAACACAGGGGGCAACAGAGAATTACATCTGAAAGCCATGTTCATTGGGTATCATGGGATTTGTGGACATTACAATAGTTTATCATTTAAGATTTGTTTTTGTAAGGGTGTGTGTGTGTGTAAAGAATCCATTCACAATTACGCCAAGGAAAATAATAATGTACAATATACTCCAAATCATGTGACCCAAAAGGGAGAAAAAAGAAAGAAAAGGAAGTAGAAAGAATGGAGGAAAGCTAGAAAGAAGGAAGAACAGTTTCCAGGCGACCTCAGTGGGTGGTGTATAGGCAATTTTCTTTCTTCCTGGTTCAATCCTAAGTTGGACTTTATGGAAGTAACAGGACAATGCTGGACATGTGTCCAGGTAACACCTCCTCTGGTTGTGAAAGCAGAAGCATACCCAGGTGACATCATCAACCTCACAGAATAAAAGAGCTCCTGCCCTGGGCTCCTCTGCCACAGCATCCTCGGACACAGACTTCTGCCTCTTCTGCATCTAGTGAGTATCCTGCAGGGGTGGGTCATGGCATAAGGATGTAAGGGAACATTAAGACCACAGTGGAAGAGACAAAAATGATCAAGTCTTCCATAAAAACCCAGACACAAGGCCAATGGGGAAAGTAATCAACTTCTGGCAGTTAGTTTAAAAACACTGAGTGTGTAGTAGGTGAGTATTAAACTAGGAAGAACCACGGGGACTTGACGAGAATTCTGCGACCTTAGCCACAGGCTCAGCATCCACTTCCCACAGCTCATCCTTTACATTCAGGAGTTCACATGCTTCCTATGACACCCCTACTCCAGTTTGTTTTTCCCAAACACATGCTGGTTATTCTTCAAAGACACAAAAAGCCAGGTTCCGAGACAGACTCGGGATGTGCTTCTAATGCCTGGGTAGAGAACAGAGTGGGAGGCACCTGGGAGTGGGTTCCATCTGGATCACTCAGATCCCCCCTCACCCTCTGCCAGTTCTTAGCCCTGAAAGAAGACAATGCCAGAGACAAGGAGACAGATGGGATCACAGGTTACTGATAGTTGTTTTTTTTGCTTATCCAGGCCTAACTGACTTCTGCCGAGATGTCCTGCCAGCAGAACCAGAAGCAGTGCCAGCCTCCTCCCAAGTGCCCCTCTCCCAAGTGCCCCCAGAAGAGCCCAGCACAGTGTCTGCCCGCAGCCTCCTCCTGCTGTGCTGCAAGCTCTGGGGGATGCAGTGTCCCCAGCTCTGAGGGAGGCTGCTGCCTGAGCCACCACAGGCGCAGGTCCCACAGATGCAGGCGCAGGAGCTCCAGTTCCTGTGACCGAGGTAGTGGTCAGCAGTCTGGGGGCTCAGGCTGTGGTCACAGCTCCGGGGGCTGCTGCTGACCTGGAGCCTAAGGGTGACACAAGAGATTACGGAGGAAACAAGAATCCCAGGGGCTAAGGAAAGCTCAGCCTGTCTTGTCTTGTCCTTTCCTAGAGACCCATCTCTGCTAGTATGATGCCCAGGACTCCCTGTCTCCACCCTTCCTGTATAGTGGCAGTGACTGTCCCTGACTCTGACTAAAAATAAAGCTTCTATCCCCTTCACACTGGTGTCTCATGGTCATTGTTCTCTCTGGCTCCTCAGATAGCAGGTATGTGCCCCTCCCTTCTAACTCAGTTACAGCATTACACAAATCCAGAGCATAAAAAAAAAAAAATCATAGCTCTACTCCAGAAAAAGATTAGAGGTATGTTAGATCTGTTGGCAGTCACTTGGGTTGAAGCAGCGGGGGAGGAAATGGATAGGACCAGGGTCACTAACAAGGAAAGATGTTTCTGTCCTATGACAAATGGAGTGTATATTCATCTCACAGCACGCTTACTGTGAGGAGCTACTGTTTGCTTTAATGAGTAATTTCTAGCATCTAATAAAGAAACAATGACTTTGCAGTTAGATAAGTATTCAAATAGAGTAAACCATTCTTTTTAAGTTGTGGCTTTCCAAGGGTGTATAGAAATACTCATAGACAATTTTGGCCATAAAAAAAAAAATGGGCTTTGAAGCCTGAGACTAAAGCATGCCTTTAATCCGAGCTCTTGGGAGGAAGAGGCAGAAGGAGCTCTAAATATCAGGACAGCCTGATCTACAGAGCTAGTTCCAGGACAGCAAAGACTACACAGAGAAACCCTGTCTTGAAAAACAAACAAACAAACAAACAAACAAATCAAAATCTTCTTAGAATCAGGGAAATACAAATTAAAACCACTATCAGATTCCATTTCACCCAAGTCAGAATGACTATCTATCAGCAAGAAAAATGACAGGAAATCAGGCAAGGTTATGGGGAAGAGTCTCTGTGGTGGAAATATCAGTGAGTGAAACCGCTGCACCAATCTCTGTGAGAGTTCCTTAAAACAACAGAAGCAGCATAGAGCCCCGCTGTCCCGCCTCTGAGCACATACGCGGAAGAGATCAGATCCAGCCACAGAGATACTTGTACATTCACGTTCATTGCTTATCTGTTCACAATAGCAAGGAAGGAGAACCAGCTTAGATGCCCGTCAATGGAAGAATGGGTGATACGCCTTTAAAAATGTAGTAAGCGTACCCAGTGGAATTTTCCTTACCAGCAAGGAACAGTGAAAGTGTGAAATTTGCAAGAAAATGATTGGATCTGTAGAGTATCATGAAGTGAGGTCACCCAGACTCAGAAAGACAAAACCTGTATGTTCTCTCTCTTACTTTTCATGTTTGCATGCATGTTTTTATTAAAAAAAAATGGGTGTGGGTTGGTGTAGACTATAAAACTAGATTGAGATCGTGAAAGAGGAACAAGACATGGTAGGAAAGGAGAGCAAGAAAAGGTGACACTTGACATGAGCATGGGAAGGAAAATCCTGGGGTGGGACAAGGGGTGGGGAAAGAGAAGCAGATTTTGTTGAAATGTTTCATAATGAAACCTGAATCTTTGTATGCTAATACATTTTAATTAAAATAATCTTGTGCTTACGGTGAATATTGTTGGTATTTTTGAGTAACAAACGCTAGCCCTTACAGCAAGAAATATTCATTCCAAAACACCAGTAACACAAAGACTGAAAAACTTCTAAATTCAGTAAAGAAGTAAAGAAGTGTGGCATAGGATGAACAGACACACAAAACTCAAACAAAGGGGTCAGCGGAGAAAATTGAGTTAAAACATAGTATGTCAAGGGGAGAGAGGGAGCTGGGGGTTTAGAAAATAAGACAGTGACAGGTGTGAATATCAGGCAGTTTGAAGGGGGGGAGGGAAACCGAGAAATACTAGTCAGACTATGAATTTACTGTCTGATCAACAATTCACTAGAGCTTATTGTGTGAGGAACCCCTGGGTTATGGACTCTTGATAACCTGTAAGAGCATTTCCCTGAAAGGCCACATTTTACAGTGGAGGAACTGCTTTGTCCCAGAATGCACAGCTTATAAGTCTCTGCTTTGGGCCACTTGGTACTTGACTCTCGCTTGAGAATTTTCAAGAGATCTACAGAAACATTCTTCTATTTAGCTTAGCCTCTGTCAAGTTGACTTTTGTTCTTTTATTTGATTTTTTTTTTTTAATATTCTGAATTAATGTGACTCAAAACCGCCTTTTAATCATTAGGTTCCCACATTTGGAATCTACAACAAAAGACTTAACATCCCGCTGGGTTGCAATCATTTCCTCCACTTGTCTCACCCATCTACCAAACTCTATAAAATATTACTGTAAAACAGCATCCACCAAATCCAAGAAACTTTAGAGGTTAATAGAATTTAAAAACCAAGACTGAAAAATATATGATTATTTTCACGCTAAGATCCAATGACTCAGGGTTTTCAATATCTTTATAATTTAACGAAGAAAAAAGTTTCCAAAGAGAGGCATGAGACACCCTGACTATGTCCAGGTGAGGCCCACTTTCTAGAGCAACACAACTCCCTGCAGGGGAACCCTCAGCTGCCATGCTTAAATCTATTACCACAAGATGCTCATGACTCAGTGCTGGAGAAACTGTTGGGAATCACTGCATCATGGGCCAGAAATACTGTCAAGTTATCAAAAAAAAAAATGGCCCAAAGCTGCTCAGGAAGATAAGGTGGGTTGGGAGCTTCCACCATGTAACTGTGTCTTGCTGTGTGGACCAAGAGCCATGAACCCAGAACCAGTGGGCAAAACCATTCCTCCAGAAAGTGGAGAATGAAAATCATTGTTAATGGCTGTATTCCATGTTCCACACATGGAATAAGCATCAATTGATGCTTCTGGTTAAGCATCAAAAGGAAACGTATCTCTAGTGCTAACAGGAAAATTTGACAGAGCTCATTTAAATGCACCTTCCATAGGTGCAACCACATTATGCCAACTATACTATGTCAGGTGTACACAAAATCGCTGCTACATCTATTTGTTCTAAGTTGCCTTCTATATTTTATTGTTTGCCTTTTGGCTGATTCCTTCTCTGTATCCTGATCTAATGAGTTAGCTCCTTCTATGACCCATGTCTGAAACCTAGAGATACACAAAGTGACAGACTCTCAAGTTGTTCAGCAGATGTAGGTCTTGATTCTGACATCTGTACTGGGCTTTCACCATGCAGTAGTCCTTTCTCCTCCCAAGCACCCATACTTTAAGGCAGTCACCACCTATAGAAATCAGGATGCCCATAGAAAGGTTAAGAAGCAAGAATTTGAATGACCTTAGGACATGTCTCAGGGGAATTTTATCTTTCTTTCTCCTTTCCCTTCTTTCCCCAGACCTTGAGCCTATGAACATGAAACAGAGGATCTGGTGATAAAGGATAAACATAGGATCTGGTGTGGACCTGAACTCTGACTCCTGAATCTTTCCCAATATGTTCATATGGATACTTTGAATGCCAACAATTAGTCACTAAGGTATCCTAGTGCCAGCTACAGGAAAAAAGTACTTGGGTCTCTGGCTGTCACAGATATGTGAGGACCTAGGGGTAAGAGTTTTTGGAGAAGATGGCAAGAGTGATGCGAGAATGCAGCCAGCCTGTGACTGGTTGGAGACTAATACCAAGGAAGTTTTTGTCTGGTACTAAAGGACAGCACACCCAGGAAATGCTAATTTACAAATTTCATGTGATTTGTCAAAAAAAGAAAAAGCTTTCTTACTTCAGATAAGGGCACCAGTGGCAGATCAAAGCAATGATTCCCCCAAACTTGGGATTTGTAAGCTAATATTTATTGGGCTTACTTACAGAGCATTGATGAGAAGTTACGAACAGGAGTACAAATTGCTCAAAGGCAGCTGCATCACCACGATGCCCACTCAGCATAGGTGACAAGTCATGGGAGCTGTACCCTTGAAGCTCCTTGTGCGCCTTTCAGGAACCATCAACAGTTGTAAAGTCTCATTCCCAACAATCATTGCTGCTGATGTAAATCTTGGGGAGGAGGTTTTTTGAATCCTATAAGTTTCAGGACTTTTCTGAGCCTCATGACTTGTTTGCTTCCTGAGATTTGAACCTCAAATTCTGAGGAAAGAGCTATAAAATGTACTTGCATGTGACGTTTAGAGGTAACGGTAATGTTTTTGTTGTTGCTGTTGTTGTTCCCTGGTTTGGGTTGGTTTGGTTGGTTGATTGGTTGTTTTCTCTACCTGTCCACCCTGCATTCTAGCTGTCTGGTGGTTTAATGCTATACTAGCAATATTCACAAATAACAAGAGCCAGTTCAAGTAGGGTAGCCACAGAAAGGAGATTAGATTTTAGTCCCTCACATAAAAACTGTTTAAAAAATTCATAAAAACTGGTTTTTGAAGAGTGGTAAGAAGGTTGAGACAGTTCTTTCCAGTGTTAATTTACAATTATGTGCACATCTTTTCTAACACAAGTCTGCAGACTATGTCAACAAGGAGTGTTTCCCTAAAGAAGTCTAGAAAATATTATCCACTCTGAAGGGAATCTAGCCAACTTGAGCATGATAAACATGGCCCTGGCAGGCCTTGCCATCCTCCCTCATTCCCTGTGCCTTGCTAAAAGCTGTTAGATTACAGTCTTAAAACTAGCTACTCTTCCTTTATTTGACCACCACCTCCTCCTAAGACTGACGACCAAGGTTCAGCTATCAAAGTATTGAAGTCCAGCAATCAAAAGCCCCTTTTGGCTCCCCTAATTAACATGCCCAATTAAAATTAAAAACTTCATCTTAACATGGGGTTTCCCTTTTGACCTTACAAACCACCATATGCCTATGGGCCTCATCTGCTTTCTCTATCCAGAGGAGGTCCTTTGCCATTTTCCCACCCCCACCTCAAGACAAATACCACTTTCCTTCTCCCTATTCCCCGCCCCCTTGTCTTCACCTTCTGTCTTCTGTCTTTGTTTCTTATTCCCTGCCCTTTGTCTCTCTGGGACAAATAATTCTCCTTTGTACTGAGAACCTGGTCTTGGGGTGTCTTGAGCGATACTGGTATCTAAAACTACTATGTTGAAAAGGAAGCAAATCTCAGACCAGCAACCTAACACCCATCATTAAGACACTGAAAACAAAAGCAAATGAAGCATAAGGTTAAAAGAAAACAGTAAAGTCGATGTTCTACACTATCTAGAAGAGCCCCAAATTAGACATAACCCAAGTGTTGGGGCACAGAGGGAATATTTACACAATAGCCTTGAAGAGTAAGATATGGAAGTATTACCCGGGTAACTTCATAAACACAGCGAAGAGCCCTTTAGAAAGAGCTTTTAAAACTAGTTTAAATTTTTATCTTACGTGTATGGATGCTTGGCCTGCACATATGTTCACCACCTACATGGCTGGTTGCCCACAAAGGCCAGAAGAGGGTGTCATATAAGCTGTTGACATCCACTATGTGGTGCTGATAATAGAACCCAGGTCCTCTGTAAGAGCAGCCAGTGCTCTTAACCACTGAGCCATCTCTCCAACTCCCCTTTTAGGAAGAACTTTTAATAAATGACTGAAATGTTTTTATTTTTTTAATAAGCTAAGTGAAAAAGACCAGCATAAAAGGCTCTTGTTCTTGAATCATTTCATTTTCATAGTGCCCCATTGGGCAATAGAGAATTGGGAGTGCAGGTTATAGTGAACATGGATTTTCTTCTGATAGTAATAAAAGTGTTATGACATTAGTGATGGTAATTGTATCTTTTGACTATCCTAACTCCTCCAAACTACACACATTACAAAGGGGATTTTCTGACATGTAACAACAGTCATGCTATGTGTTGTCCATCCCTTTCCTCCAGTTTTACCTCAGTGTGACTCAGTTAATGTCATCTAGCAGACTTCATTATGATAACAAGAAAACCTTGAATTGGCAGTTCCTTCTGCTCAGTTGGGAGGAAGGAGTCACCACTGACTTATAAGTTACATGATCTGAGCAGAATGTACCGTGGAGGTGAACCTGAAAGGCTGCAGGTCTGTGTCATAATACCCACGAGCATGACTAAAGCAGGAACTCCTCCAAAGCCATCCATCCAGGCTAGGCTCTGAGCAGCTGCTGCCTTCCTTGGATCACAGGACGCCTGCTCACCCACCCTGAAATGGCACTTGTCCCATCCAGAACCTTGAAGTGTTCTCGCATTCTTTGCTTTTCCGGTGATAAAAGACTCCATAGGCAGGTAGGGGTGAGACATCTGAAAACACAACAGAAGATGGCTTCCATTTTGTGAGAAGATTCCATGCTGATAGTTTCTGAATTCTTTCATGTGAAACTTGCCAAAATGTGACAGAGGTTACTTTTCAAGTCTGTTCCCAACTAAGTCAAGATTTTACCCACTTGGTCAAAAATCATTGCCTATTTTTGCTTTTGAAGAGTCACAAAATTGGCAAGAAGTGTTCACTTCTGCCAAGGAGTGGAGGCTCCAGCCTTCCTGCAGCACAATTCAGAGACCTTGCCGCTCCAGCACCGAATACCAAAACCCTTATTCTCTTGCTGTTTGTTCTATATAAGCTCCCCTTTGTTCCCAGCTGCATTCACAGTGCAGTTCATGCTGCCTTGCTCATGAAGCATGCCCCATAAATGTGTTTAACCTAAAATACAGAGAAATGAATGACTTACTGAATTGGAAGTGAGAGGAACTTCCAGTAAGAAGGGTGTGTACAACATCTAGAAAGCTCAGGGACTTCAAGAAAAAAGGGTTCCCCGTGACAGTCACATATGGAAGGCCGGGGGCTTTCTTAGCTCATTTAGGCTGCTGTAACAAATGGCATCAAAACAGCTAAAGTGTATTTCTCAGAGCATTCTTATAATTCAGACACTCTTCCAAGGCTTATCCCTAGAATACCATAAAACTAGGGGTTAGAGTTTTGACATGAGTTTGAGGGAAAACAAATATTCATTTCTACAACAGAAGCCCAAGACAAAAGCTAAGCCTATGGAGGAGGATGGATGGTTTGTGCACACCCGGATCTTAGACCAGACAGCACATGGGCCCTGTATGTAGTTCAGAATTTCCTGAAAGTAGAGGCTAATTCGAATATGTCCTTCTCCTGGGGATACATTTTATTAGGCCTGGCACCATGCACAAAGCCAGAGAATGAGAAACCATGGATTTCACCATTCTACATTCGTCCACAGCATTGCCATGTGGTAGGCCAGGAAGACACCCACTACCCCTCCTTGTGAGCAGCTTCTCCTAGCATGATATAGTTTATAGCTATCCAACAATGCTAGTGAATTTCCATATTTCCATTGCAAGAGAAACTGGGAATGGAGTCCCTCACTCTCTGGTTAGCACCCTGAGCTGTGGTTTCCTTTAATAAAGATACACATTATCACACATGTCTCTGAAGAAAAGGCTAGGTTGGTGGCAAAGGAGAGGACTTTCCCATAAGAGAGAGAGAGAGAAAGAAATCATCTTAAAAATATTATTTTTCCCTCTAACAGCATGTTCCTCTCTGGTAGTCATAGAAGAGTAAGACAGGAGGAAAACATTGCATCCAGGGTGTCCAACAAACAACTTTGTGCATTTTAAAAGGGGTTATAGCCAGTCATAAATGATCCAGGAACACTTTGTCCTGAAATATAAACCTGTTACATAAACTAAAACCTAATTTAAATAAATTATGAAGTTTTGATCACGTTCTTTTTTATGGTTTATTTCTTTTATCTTGGTTTGTCTGGGAGTGTCTGCATGTGTGTTTTGCTCCCACAGAGTCAGCAAGGGTGTTGAATGTTCTGGTGCTGAATTGTGAACTAATTAGAGCTTGTGAACTAACATGCAAAGGTGGGACAATGTCTGGGGAAGAACAAAAGGACGTGATTTTGTAGTCACCAGGCCTCCTGGTTCAGCCCTATGAGTTCTATAGGCAGCGGCACAGGGAAGAACTGGAAGCCCGGGAACCGGGAAGTGCCTTGTACTGTCATGTTTCCTAGTTGTGAAAACAGCAGCATGCTTGGGTGATGCTTCACCAACTACACAGAATAAAAAGGCTCCTGCCCTGGACTCCTCATCCACAGCCTGCTCTGAAAGTCTCCTCCATCCTCCGCATCTGGTAAGTGCCCATCTGGGAACCATATCACCATGTGAAAGTCTGTGGGACAAGCCAGGTCTGAGCTAGAGCCCTAGAAAGAGGCCCACAGTGGGCAGGGAGGGAGATGTAGTGGTGAGAAAGAAAAGCATCTTTGTGTCACTGTGAGGGAGCCTGGGTTCCTCTAAGACACAGGTGTCAGATTCTTGTTATCATTGTCCTGAGTGTATTACCAGGGATGCTGCTGATCTGTGTGGTAGTCTTGAGAATGCTTTCTACAGATGGATGTGTGCTTCCACGTTCTTGTTTGTTTCCTAGAGATCTTGGTTTAGGAAGCAGAGAGGTCATAGAAGGAATGTATTTGACCGAGTAAGTAAGTAGATGGTCACTGGTTTAGAAAGCAGAGAGGTCATGGAAGGAATGTATTTGACAGAGCAAGTTAGTAGATATTCACTGGACACTCTACAATGTTTCTATGATACTCTTCTAGGTCAAATCCCTGCCGAGATGTCCTGCCAGCAGAACCAGAAGCAGTGCCAGCCTCCTCCCAAGTGCCCCTCTCCCAAGTGCCCCCAGAAGAGCCCAGCACAGTGTCTGCCTGCAGTGTCCTCCTGCTGTGCTGCAAGCTCTGGGGGCTGCAGTGTCCCCAGCTCTGAGGGAGGCTGCTGCCTGAGCCACCACAGGCGCAGGTCCCACAGATGCAGGTGCAGGAGCTCCAGTTCCTGTGACCGAGGCAGTAGTCAGCAGTCTGGGGGCTCAGGCTGTGGCCACAGCTCTGGGGGCTGCTGCTGACCTGGAGCCTGAGGCTGTGGCAAGAGAGTCTAAAGGAAAAGGAATCCTAGGGCCCAAGAAAGCCTAGCCTGTCTTGTCCATTCCTGGAGGCCCTCTGGACTACTGCTGTCCAGGGGTCCAACTCCTCTAAGAACTTCTCTTACTGTCTACTGTCCAGGATCGAACAGTCTCCACTCTTGCCCCAACTGAAGGCTCTGTCTACCCTATACCTATCCATGTCAGAAATAAAGCTGATCACCCTGGAACTGCTGGAGTCTTGTGGGTCGTGTCATTCTGTGCCACTTTTGAACTTTTGTGGGCACGCCAGAATCTTTACTTCCTTACCCATCACAACCTCCTTTGGGACAAATACTCAGGCACACACAGGTAGAAGTAGCAGCTAGCTTTCTGCTGCTTCTGGAAGGCGTGAAGAGTCTTACCACAGGATAAGAGAAGGAAAGGTTGTAGGTTTTGGCTGATACTCTGAAATCTTTGATAGCCTGTTTTTTTTTCTTCTGAAACATGACAGGACCCTGAACTAACCTGCAAATGCTTAACCAATGATACAATACTCATATTGATGAACTCTTCTTGAGGTCTTCAATATAAATCCGCAGTGAAATCATGAGGCAAAGGCAGAAATATTAGGCAAAATATGAACAAAATACAAAGCTTTGGGGGGCTGGTGATAGAACCCAGCTGCTGTGAACCTCCTGGGGCTTCTGGCTGCTGCCTTTGATCAGGACAGTGTAGAAGAGAGGAACCATTTATAGAGGGACCAGTAATTCAAAGTACAAAGGATAAGTCTCAATCTGTGGTGTTCCCAACTTTCAACTCATGTTCTGAGCACCAATGCCCATCCCCAGGAGGATTAAGTATTATCTAGATGCCCATCATGAGTAGTACTCATGCTCTTGTCAGTCACTGGCAGCACTGAAGTCTGGCTGCAGAAAAGAAGCAGGGGTCTCTGTGACCAAAACAGGCTACAGAGAGTTGAATCACAGGAGGCAAGAAGGCAGTTCAGTTCAACAGCATTCAGTGCTGGTTCAAACTTCAGGAGTCTGACTCCAAGTTTTTCTTTCTTTTTTTTCAGTTATATTGAACCATGCCCCAATTTGATTAAAAATATTCTGGTGATAATTAACTCAATCCCTCATTCACAATAAAGCATTCATAAATCTCCCTGAGGAACAAAGTAAGCTAAATACAGAGCAGACATGCCTTCATCAAAAAACTTGTTGTAAAGACCATAAAGATGGCTTCTGTACATTAACTGAGAAACACAAATTTGCAATAGTGGTCTGGGGAGGATGCTGAAAAGTCGTTAGCCACACAGATAGTGCAAAGGTGACCAGGGTAGTAAACATGTCTGTTCCAAGCCCTTTGGGCAGATTACAGGTATTACATTCCTTCCTTGAAGGAACAACCCTGTGCCCTTAACATTCCAGATCCCCCTAGCTCTTATCTGTGAGCACAAACACCTCTTTGCCTCCTACATCTCTTCACTTCCATGTCAACTGTGTCCCTTCCAGGACTGCTCCACTGCTCTCTTTCTTCTTAGGCTTGAAACTGTATACAATTCAAACTCAACAGACCACATGTCACAGGGAGACTATGAAGAGTTTGGGAAGGCAAAATGATGGTGTGTGATAGATGCCTGTGAGAGAACATCCCCTTTATCTCTAGTGGCTCACAGAGGATTTCAGTTGCTTTTGACATGGTGTTTTATTAAAGCAACAGTAACATAACTGCTACATTTACCTCATGCATCATGACAATGAACGCATGTCGAAGTCCATGACAGTAAATACACAGCGGCAGAAACTCACTCTGTGGTTCTAATGAAAATTGTATGTAGTCTTGGGCATTTGAGTACTTGGTCCCCAGTCAGTAGTGCTATTCTGGAAAGGTTAGGAGCTGTGACACTTTGCTGGAGAAAGTGGGTTGCTAGAATCAGAGGTGAAATCTTCCCAGGACTTCCAGTTTTCTGTCTCTCTTTGTGCTCATGGGGAGAGTTGAACTCTTAGCTTTTTGTTCATGCCACCCTGTCTACCATTCACTGCCATGTTGTCTCTGTTTCTATGGACTCTAGCCCTCTGGAACCATAAGCCAAGATAAATTGTTTCTTCTAAAAGTTGCTTTTGATATGGTGTTTTATGAAAGCAACAGTAAAGTAACTAACACATTTACCTCATGAATCAGAAAGTATAGGACATAAGCAGTGAACACAGGAGAGAAGTAGAGAGGGAATAGCTTTCAAATGCCCACTCCTAGTGGTCCACCAGTCAGACACTACTTCCTAAAGGCTCCACATCAATAGCATCCCAAACTGGCAGCGAGGAGGATGCTTTTAATTCAAACTAAAATGAGAAAAAAACTTAAAAAAAAGCAAAAACAAACAAACAAACCAAAAAAAACCTAAAATAATGTTTTCAAGGGAACACAGAGACAAAAACATGAAAAACAAAATAGTTGCAAGGGCACACAGAGACAGAAATATGAATAAAGTGATCAATAAAAATGATATAATTTCCTGGGTTTTAACTTGCATATGCTAATAAGGCCAGAGACTGGCCTACTGATTCTGTGCACCAAGGGCCTGACACTGGGAATGATGTAATCCTTGCTCTTCTTCATTTTTATTAACAACACAGATTGATTTTGCAAGGTTTCATGGCAGCCTAATGTTATGCTAGGGAGCCTGTGTTCCTGACTTCTGTGAAACCCAAATTTCTCTAAAATGTTCTCAGAGATGTGACAATAAGGTGAATTTCCTCTGGTATTATTTTAATCTGTAATATTTTGCCTTTAAACTTTACATCACTAGAAACCCAAACCACATTAGCCAGTTTTAAAAAGCTGGTCTGCCAGAGTTTGTACCCAGCATGTAACATGCAGCTTGACCTCAAGCTGAAGTCATTGGTCTTGATTATATAAAATGTATTAGTCATGTGGGCTGCCAAGTCTGTGGCTAATGGTCTAAGGGACAAAAGTCAAGATTGAAGATGAATGTTCATCAGGAAATCCAAAGAGCTATCACAGACTGAGCTAAAATAAAGAAGTAATTGTTAATAGAAGCTAATGAAGAGAGATAGCAGGGAAATTCATGTGTCTATTGATATAAAAATATATTAATTTTTAAATAATTTTTAAGCTCTTGGAAAATTTTTAAAAACTGGGAAATTGTTTTCTCTCCTATGTTATCAAAGCTTCATTTAAGACTCAGGGATCAAAATAGTACCAAGAGAAGGCGTTGGAGGAAGCTGGCTAAGACTGTGTCTTCCAAGAGCTGTCAGGACTGAGATGTTAATGTTCAAACAGGCTTTGAGCTTGTTAGGCCCAGCAGGAATCTAATTTCTGCAGAGGCTGCTGAAGGAAACTCTCAACCTCCATATAGATGCAAACACAAGAGGTTTATTCTGGCCATTGTGCGATGGGGGCCACTCTGCAAGTCAGCAAAGAGTGGCCCCAAGGAATAAAAGCCTTGGGTTTTTAAAGGGAAAAAACGCAGGGAAGCTCAGGGGTTACAGTCTTGACCGCACAGGATTGGGTGAAGGGGCTACAGTGTGGTTGACTTTTAAAATGATTGGTTTTATTTAGGCGCCCAGGTCCCGTCAGCCCTGCCCTGGACATCTGATCTTTAAGTCATGCTTGGAACGACCTGCTTTGTGACTCTGGATATAAACCAGGGACCCTCTGGGTAGGGGCGCTGAGACCTTTGGAGCAGTTGCTGGGCAACATTATCTCACAACTGCCAGTCTGGCCACTCTTTTACTACAGGGTGGGCCCGCTGATCTTGTCTCAATTTGCATCCTTCTCCCTTTTGTCCTTGTCCTTCTGCTTTCTGGGAAAGTACTGAGAGAACTTAGTTTGACATGGGGTATAAAATTTATAAAGAAACCTGTAAAGCTAACTTGTTCCTTTCAAGCTCACTGCTGCACACCACCACTCACTTTGCGGTAGAACCAGGTAGAGGCACAAGAATGCTAGGTTATGCTCCAAAACAGAAACAGAAACAGTTCCTGGGGGAGGATTTGCCATGTGCTTGCAAAGTCACATGGACACTGTCTCTGCTCCAGAGCCAAAAAAAACTGATATGCCCTAAAAGCAAGAGTTCAGGATAGACATCATGAGATTTGTAGGCAAAGCATAGTTCTACTTAGAAACAGTTCCTGGCCTTTGGTTTAGTTCCTGGCCTTTGGTTTAGAGCTTAAGGCCTGTACCATGTCATCTGCCAGGAATCTCTAGAGTCAGATTTAGCAGCCCTGCACTGCAATGAAAAAAAGTCCTGATGTTGGTGAGTCACATGGAGAAATGGGCCCAGAATCAACAACCTGTCAGGATCCAATCACAGATGGGGGAGGGGCTGGTGGTGCCCTGCCACTTCCTGAGGAGATGGAAGGAGTAATCTTCCTCACTGATGCAGAAACTGGTATCCCCACTCCAGTATTGCAGTAAATAGCTCCACACCCATGCTCACATATATGGCCCTGATCAAACTCAGTAGGTAACAAAACAAAAATATATGAATGTGGGAAGAAGACTATAGGAAGGAGCAATATTGACAAGGGTTTAAGGGGAATAGGGGAAGCTAAGTGTGATCAAAATGCATTTATACATCTGTGAAAATGTAAATTTAAAGCACATTTAGATAAAAAAAATTGTAGAACATTCAACCAATAGTTTGGCTCAAAGTCATTATTGTGATGAGAAGGCAGACATTATTTTAAGTATCTCATGCCATAAAATGTGATCCAGGTAAGAGAGGAGTGAGATCTCAGTGTTTGTAGAGACACATTTTCCCATCCTATTGAGGGACTTGCAGACCAAACCACTCATTCATTAATTCTCGTTCACTTAATGATGATATGATCTTGGTTCAGAACAGGAAGAGACTTAAGGGTGGGACAATAGCTTCTTTGTTCTTGAACTTCCCATTCTCAGCTTAGTGTATACCATTAGCTCAACATGAATTGTTTGAGAAGTTGAAGGATTTGAATGAGTAAAGAAACCAAAAATAATAGAACTACAGAAAGATTGAAGAACAGATATTCATCCGCCCTACCTACCTTTCATCTGTAAAGTAAAACAAGAAAAAGCTCCAAGATTACTCAATCCTCATTGGAATCAGGATCCCTTGACTTGGCATTTCTTTTCCCTTTCTTTCCAGAAACTATTCTTAACCTGTGGGTTCACAGCCACAGCCTCAAAACAGAAAATTAAAAAGACATTTTTTTAAGAAGTACTGTCACACGCCATCATTTCCATTTTTACTTCATGCAGTCTCTAAACTTCCCCCATGTGTCCTGAAGAAAACCCGTGTAAACTAAAGCTACCACAAGTGTCTCTCAAAGGAGCCATGCCAGTATCCAGCCTGGTTCACACCTACAGTCTCTTCTTACTGATCTTTACCTCTGGGGGAAAACCACATCTTCAAATATCCTCTGGAGAAGGTTTCTGCATGAGCAGCTCCAGGCTGCACCTATCCCACTAGCCACAGCATCAGAGTTTCAGCTCCTGTCACTTAAAACAATGCAAATAAAAGAATTGTGTTGACAAACTGATGAGTGGAGATATACTAGATACAAAAGCCAAAGGACTCTGGCACAGTCATCTACCTCCCAGAGGTTTCCTTTATCCTTCCTCCCCATGCATGCCAGGTGAGTGGCACAGACCCTCTTATCCTCCCACATCTAGATTCCTCTCCTCTACTTTTGAAACTTCTAAGATGTTCCTATCCTGAGAAGACATCTTTGACTTCCAAAAATTCATCATGTGTGCCACCACCCCCTACCCCAAACCCTTCCAGTAACCTCCCAGTTTCTACCTCTGAGTGACTTTGTAACCTGTGTGAACATTATCAAACTAATGTCAGTTTCCATGAACTGCTTCTTGCTTGTCCTCCGTGCCCTGGAATCATAGAACTTATTGTTCTGAACTAAAACTTCGAAAAGTAGAGAATCTACAAGATGCTTCCTTGGTGTGAAGACCTTCTGAGGGCCTTTTAAATGCCCTAGGTTTGGTGCAGTAAAATAAAAAGTGGGTGCTCTTGTTTTACTCTATTTTCTTTCCCTGTGTTGTGTTGACTGAAGCATAAAATCTAGGAAACTTCAAGCAGAAGAAAGGGCATCTGTTATTTCAGTGTTAAGACTTTAGCTTGCATCCTAATTTCAGAATAAAATTTATTCTAAGCTTCTCTTACATGCTATATCCATCTGGAACTTTCTCAGAGCGAACTATGAAGATATGGATACTTAACTACTACATTTCATCACGTGGGGAAGTAAGAGTCTATATAAGAACTTATGGCACGTATTTACAAATTAGCATTAAAAAAAAAATAAGTGGCTTCTAGCTGCCCTTTCCTCTCTTCCTTCAGAATAACACAGCTGCTTATAATGGGATGCACCTATTATGAGGATGAGAGGGACTGAATGAAAGGACTGAATTGTAAGGAAAAGATTATTTTTTTTGTGTTGTTGACTCATCCTAGACTGGTGGAAAGCATATTGGAAATACACTCCAAGGACCTGAACCTGAGATCCTGCACTTCTCATTCCTGTAGCACCAATTAGAATGACAAAGCCATAAACCCTGCCAAGATTCATCCAGCTAGACAAGTCTCTATATCTATTCAATGTGTTGAAATCATATAGAGCAAAGGTTCCTCAGGGTGAGCCTTGTGGGGTTGGGACCTTTGTCCTCTGGAGAAAATGAGCAGATACTCAGAGCTATGAGCTGTCACACAGGATGGATGCTCTCCATGGCTCATCACAAGATGGATGCTCTATGGATCACCTGACCTCACGAAGAAAAGAAACTGACAAGATAGTTCACCAAGAGGTGAGATTAGTGATCTCCATCTTCAGGTGTGTCAGGAAACTTCCTGAAAGGCAGCTGGGGAGAGAGCTGGAGAAAAGCTCCTCAAACAATGTATGCTGTATAAAGAGAGCTATGCACTGAAAGTCACTGGGAAACACATTTTGGTCCTTTGAACCTCATTCGAAAGTGTAATATATGTCCTCCTGATGGCTGTTACTCATGGCAACATGGCTGTGTGTTTGCTGCTGTTGTGACAAAGCCTGCTTCTGAAGACCATGAATAGGAAGCAATAAGAGACATATTTGTAGAAAATCTAGATTCCAATAACGTTTTCTTTTTACATACCCTATAGCACTTAACATTCATTTTGGCACTCGGTATCTCTTTCAATCAATTGTTCTGTAGTTTGCTGGACGATGCACCCATGAACATGATGTGGCACTGTGTTAGCTGCTGTGTCTCCATTGCTGGCTGGGAGACTGGCTCACAGTCATTGCTAAGCAAAGAAAGAGCCGTTCAGGAGAAGCTGGCCTGCTTCTAAGAGCTAATGCTACGATGAGTACACACATCTCACACACCGCCAACAACAGGCATGGTGCTCTGGCCTAGAGAAAGCCAAGCACAAACAAGTAGTTCTGAAGGCCAACACATATAAGAGCCTGGTCTAAACCACACACCACAAAACACCCACTAATTCAGTTAATGTGAGTGATTGCCACCTCATTAGCATTTAAAACTTTAGCTGCCTCATTCATCTCGCAAATAATGATGAAGATTTTTAAAATTTTGATGAATTATAAAGTAATGAAGAAGATTTATATCCTTTCTGGTTGAAAATGAAAAAGACTACCAATTGCATTTTTAAGTAGCATGTGCTTCTTGACAGCATCCAGTCCTTCAAAACTTCAGCTCCCCAAATCATATAACTCAAGCTCAACTAGTGAAATAATCATTTCTCTCTTTTAAAAGGGTTTGTTTCATGTGTGTAAGAGTTTGGCCTGCTTGTACGCATGAGCACCACTTCATACCTGGTGCCCCTGGAGGTAAGAGCATCTGCTGGGCTGGAGATGTTTGTGAGCCTCCATGTGAGCACTGAGACACAGTGCTAGGTCCTCCCAAGAGCACCAATTGCTCTGAACTACTGAGCCATTTCCAAAGTCCTCCAACAGTCATGTCTTTATGTCCCCAGAGAGTCTAGTCTCTCTACCATGACAACAAGCCAATCAACATGACTTTATTCTCCTACCTGAGATTCCTGGGGCTATTGGGGTGGAGATGGTCATTATAAGTCTATGAATGAAAATTATGGAATGATTATTTAAGCAGAGGAGATTTAATTGAGGAAAGTCATGTGGAAAGGGGAGGGGATGCAGGAAAACTATTGAATATTTCTGGGCAAGGGACAGGTGATACTTATAACACAGGCTAGTCACAAGGGAAGGGACACCATAAACCTTTAAGAAGGTCTAAAATTCTGGAACTTGTAAAGGAATTCACTTTCAGTAGACTATAATCCTGTCCATCTCATATTCTCTTGGCCGCCACAAGGAGCATAACCTGGTAAAGTGATTTTTTAAAAAAAATATTTTGTGTCCCTCTTCAGCTTCACTACAGACTATGATATGAGAAAGCAGCTTTACTGAGTGAATTAGTTACTTTTCTGTTGCAGTACCAAAACACCATAGAGAAAGTTTACTTTTGCTTACTGTTCCAGAGGAATAAGAGGTCACAAAGGCAGAGCAGGCAGTCATGGCGGCAGGAACAGAAAGCATAGCCCTAACATTTTCAAAGGAAAGAGCAAAGAACAGAGAGAAAATTAGTAGACCACAGTTTTTATTCTCAAAGTCCACTCCCAGTGATGTACATATTCTAGCAAGCTGTCACCACCTGAACATTCCCAAACACCACCAACAACTGGACCAAGTGTTCAAATGCCTGAGAACATGACATACACACTTCTCATTCAAACCACTGCAATGGATGAGAAATAATATTGTCTAGTACATTAACAATCGATAGGATGGTAAACTATTAGAAGGAAAAGGACATTCCAGCTTTGCTAATGATCTAAACTTTGAAAACATCCTTGGAGCAAGAAATACCTGAAGTCAGAAGAAAATCAGAAAGGAGGGCCACTCAGGCCTTCCACCTTCTTCCAGTAATGCCACATTCATTGGCTATGTCAAAAGGAAGCATGGAATCCCCACATTTTAAATGGAATAAAGT
This sequence comes from Meriones unguiculatus, assembly GCF_030254825.1. NCBI lineage: Eukaryota > Metazoa > Chordata > Mammalia > Rodentia > Muridae > Meriones > Meriones unguiculatus. The sequence goes on along the minus strand of NC_083358.1, from coordinate 111,053,490 downwards.
ACGTCATTATAAGGGATTTTGTTTTAAAAACCCAGAAACTAAAATATGCAGAGAGCAAGCATATATCCACTCTAAATATATTTCAGTTAAAAATTATCACTTAAACTGATGCAACTGGAAATTATTATGTTAAGTGAAGTATAGTCCCAGAAAGACAAATGTCATGTTTTCTCTCTTTAGTAGATCTTAGATTTTACATATGTACATAAGCTGTGTATGTGGTATGAAAGTAGAAGCAAGTAAGTACAGGAAACAAAGCAAACTAAGAGAAAAAGGAAAGGGAAAGGGAGGGAAGAAATATGAGGTAAAATCTGCTCATTACATCATATACATATACAAAAATATCCCTAAAAATCTGTATACAATGAATAAACCCCAATTTTAAAACCATCATTTAGTTTAAGTACAACCAGTGTTCTTCTATAATTATGATGGTAATAGGAAACAAAAAGCAAAATAGCTATGATGGTAGATAGATTCAAAGACGAATTCATCTCTAATAGTATAAGAGTCAGTAAAACAGAGAAAGAACTCAGATCTCACAGCAATCATCTTACACAGACAGGCAGCACCCATTACTGCCTGTCATACAATGCAAGCCTCCATTGTCATCAGGTTACCAATGCCTGCCTATAAATAAGGACCACCTGTTGATCACTGATGTTCCTTCAGAGAAGGGATGGAGTGGGAATCACCTTCATCTGAAGTTTCTGGTGCTCCTGGCAACAATGGCTGTGCATTTCTGCCTTAACTACACAGGATTCAGGAGTCTTGGGAGGTGCGAACTTCTAGGTTGGGGTGGCTAACTGGGAGGAGCTCCATCTAGGTGGATTTGGAGAAGACATCATACATTCAGGGCAAAGACTTTCCAATGCAGTTGTCTTTCACACTCCTGTAAGCAACTCCTCACCCATGCTTTATAATTAAGCCCCGTCAACTCATTGGTCCAGCATGTTGCATGCTAATGGAATCATACTCAGCACGATTGTTTGGAACTTACAAGGAAAATGTAGATGCTTATTTTTTTCTTGCCTGAGAAAGAAATTATCAAAACGCTTCCTATTCCACTGCAATGTATTAAACAAATTTTTTTTCTGTTAAAAGCAATCACATAAACTTTAGAAGTTATCAGGATAATTTCATTGGTGTATGCGCACAGTACCCCCATATCATCAACCTACTTAGTAGCAAATTAAAAAGTAATTATCACTCATCAATCATTTTCAATATTCCATTCTTCAAAATCATTCTATCTTCTTATTCTCAATACCAAATAATCCCCAGATAGGTAAATATGAACAAACTCCTTGACCACATTACATTGGGGTATTGTCATCAATAGTGTAAGGCCTTCACAACTTTGCCCATCATCTATATCCAACTTGAATATTCTGCCTCACACAGGGCCTGGAGACCCACCCTCTGTCCATTAGCTAATACACCCCTTTCCAAGGGCTGAGTGGTCTAAGGACTCAACATCCTTAGGAATCAGAAGCCAATCGCATCTTCATATCATTCATACATGTTTTTGGAGGCATTTGCATCACACAAAAATACTCAAACAGTACCCATACATATATGTTTACTTCTATGTCTCTGCAGTTACGTTTGCAATGGTCAAGAACAGGAAATGCATTTTTTGTATCTCTACATTCACACTGCCCATACAGACCAGTTAAAGCATGAGCTGAATAAATGGAAGAAGAAATGGCAGGTCTCTGGCACACCAGGGAAGCAATGACAGCGTTTGCTTAATTCTCGCTTGTCAGAAATCTTGGAAATATGAGGAAGATACTGGGAGTGTTGGGTGCTGTCAGCTCCTGTGCTTGTGAAATCAGCAACATGCTTGGGCTGTGTATCACAAGCTTGCCAAGGATAAAAGGGCTGCTGCCCTGGACCATTCACCAACAGACTCTTGAGCACAATCTTCTCCTCCAGCCTTTGCAGTAACTGGTGAGTACCTAAGTAGGGACAGGGCCTCATCTGGGAGGGTGTAGAGATGAGAAGCCTAGCTTGAGAGGGGAGAAAGAAGCAGAGGAGTCTAATGTGGAGGCTGCAGGATGAGAACCTTCCAGGGGACTGGGGACAGGGAGAAGAACACAGAACAGGAGGCTCTAAGGGTACACCAGAGTTCTGGCTCTCAGTGTTACCTCCACTTTCCTGAGAGGTCTGCGTCAGCTCAGAGAAGGCTACAAGAGCCATTTTCCATTACCTGTATTTGCTTCAGTTGAACAAAAAGCTGCTTAGAAGTATCAACATCTACTGCAAGCAGGTCATTTTGAAGACAATGTCTTGAAGGTCATGGAGATCAGATACCCTTTGCCTTTGTAAAGATCGTTATTCTGAATGTTTCACTAGAAATGCACACTGATCTATCTTGAGAATGGTTTCTACAGATGGATGTGTCCTTCCATGTTCTTGGTTATGTCATAGAGACCTTGGTTTAGGAAGCAGAGAGGTCATGGAAGGAATGTGTTTGACAGACTAGCTCAGTAGATGTTCACTGGAAATTCTCCAATGTCTCTATGATACTCTTCTAGGTCAAATCCCTGCCGAGATGTCCTGCCAGCAGAACCAGAAGCAGTGCCAGCCTCCTCCCAAGTGCCCCTCTCCCAAGTGCCCCCAGAAGAGCCCAGCACAGTGTCTGCCCGCAGCGTCCTCCTGCTGTGCTGCAAGCTCTGGGGGCTGCAGTGTCTCCAGCTCTGAGGGAGGCTGCTGCCTGAGCCACCACAGGCGCAGGTCCCACAGATGCAGGCGCAGGAGCTCCAGTTCCTGTGACCGAGGCAGTGGTCAGCAGTCTGGGGGCTCAGGCTGTGGCCACAGCTCTGGGGGCTGCTGCTGACCTTGGAAAGAGTAGTCTGGAAAAGAAACACTATCAAAAATGAATCTAAGATCCTTCCCCAATGTTCAGTCCTCATTCCCAGTTACCCTGTCCCCCCTAAGTGCTGAGATGTTTCCCAAGAGGACTCAGGTCTCTCCTGGCTCTTTCTGTTCTCTGCATGTTCACAGCGCATGTACCCTGTTATCTTGAGAGCTTGTGATAACTGCCTGGGTGGTTATCATCCTGTACTTGACCCTAAGGAAGTAAAGAACTTATTTCTCATCACCACTGTGTCTCTCATGTCTAGCTCTGTGCAGGTCTCCTCTCCTCTGCTCCTCTATCCAGCACTATGTAGCCTGTGGAATAGATGCTGCCTCCAGAGAGGAACAGCACTGGGGGAGGGGCTGTTGTATAAGGAAGCCATGGGCCAATGGCTTTGATTCCATGTTGGTAGTAGACCTGACCACCTTGTACTATGTGCTGAAAGTGCTCTGACTGGTACCCAAATTCTGTCAGAAGGCAAAGTCTAATATTAGAATAGATGTCCCTTGATCCCCAACAAAAGAAACAGGAAATGGGGAGTCAAAGGAATCAAAACCTAGCAGACAGGTAGTTATGAGTAAGAGAGTAAAGGAAAGCTGCAGGATGGCTGTATTCATGTCTGTAAACCTCACAGCAGCCCTTTGCCAATAAGCTATTTAGCTTCTCTGCTGTGTAATAAGCATCCATGTAGCTTTAATAGGAACAACCCACAACACTAAGCAAAACCTTACATCTAGTTATGTTACATTTGATGATGGTCAGTACATCTGGCACAGGCCTGTTTCCACAGCAGCCAGAACAGTTTAGCATTGTACAGGATCACATTGCTAATGGGAGATGGATTTCTACAACCCCTTTCCACATACCTCTACACATGTCTTCATGTTGAAAAAAAAAGTATCCTTAGCCATATCTTGGAAATACATAGTTTATTTTATGTTACATTTTAGTTTTTAAAAAGTGGAGGCCATTTCTACAGATTTTCATGAATTTACTTAGATAAGTAAAACCATACCTGACAAGAGTAATGTTTTCTTTCTCAAATGCTAGCATATATGTACATATATGACATATGTATGGTGTATAACATACTTGCTTCAAAATGTCTTTACTGCAATATTTGGAGATACTGTATTTCAGGAAGAAATAGACCCTTAATGTTGCAATAAACTAGAATGAAGAAATATATAGCGCACATACTCCCACTTTCTTTTGTCATTTTAAGTATTTTGCTGACAGGACAGTTGAGAAAATTTCAAAGATAAAATACTAAATGATGCACTTATGATTATGACGATGGCAGTATAATAAACAAGTTGGTGCCAACTTCATTTTCCCACCTGGCTTTGTCAAGAACGGTCACCGCATTTCAGCAGCCTGGAAGCACTTGGTGATGCTGTGAGAGGAGCAGTGTCATGGTCTTGTGGCAAGGTGACATCACTGATTGATAGTCAATTGTTGTGGGATATTAATATTTACTATTGTTTTATCTTTTAGTTAAGCAGTAGTTATTCCTAAAGATCTGTATAACCAAATCACTACACAGATACAAGGATTTATTTAATTATCCTAGAGCACAATGCTGGGCAATAATTACTTCATCCTAAACCTCCAAACCTGCATAGTTTCTTACCATTCAGAATCACCCATTAGACTTGATTTCAATCATATCTTAGGTCTGGTTCACTTCTCCACGTGATTCCCAGACCTCTCCTGTGGATTCTCTGCTTTTCTCTTCCTCCCAGCCCTTCCTTCTCCTCCCCTCTCGTTACCAGGATGTCCACCCTGTCATCTCCATTGTTCAACACTGGGGCTGGTTGTTTAATTGACAACATAGAGAAAAAAGGGTAGCATGTTTACACAAACTTCAGACAGGTGATGCTTAGAATAACCATCACAATGCAATGTCCAGATTGAAACCAGATATTGAGGCAGAGAATCAACATTTGAATGAACAAGGGTACATTCCACAAGAATATTATACCAACAGTCAATAGATATAATGGGAGCAGTAGTAACCCCACCGGCTGACAGAGCCAAGCATCTCTCTGAGCCGGTCAGCAATGCCCAAGGACTCAATGGTATTGTCAGAAAGACTATGTCACTGTGGAGTGCCTTAGAAACACTGATGCCATTCTTCATGACACCATTGAAGAGTGTTTCATGAATGATACGGAACATATGTCCAAGAAGCAAAATTAGATTAATAACTTTATTACATCCAATCACTATTCATAGCTACAGTAATCTCCATTAGCTAATCTAGTTAATACACATGAATCCTATTACTCTATAGTTCCCAAGACTCTTAAAGGGATTCTTCAGCCACCTAGATAGTCACACAGTATTCCTTATATTAGTTTCAATTTTCTAGTTATTATCTTAACGCATACAGTCTTAATGTTTCATGCTTGACCTTATATTAAACATATTTGCAGTCCTTTGTTTACTTGAAATCACTTTACTGCTGTCTCCTTCTAATTTACATAGCTATTATAAAGACATCATTGTGGCCTGTTTCAGATTTGACATGTGTCTGGCTCTTCCTCCCCCTTCTCTCTCTGTGTGTGCAAATGCATGCATGTGTGTACATCCACATTTATACACATTAGTATTGTGTGCTTGAGTTTCTTCAGGAATTCATATACATCATTAGAAGAATCAAAACAGAACCATCAATGCAGCCTAGCAGTAGCTGACCCTCCCATTCCTATCCTTCTGTTCAAACTATTACTCTTTCTGTAATCCATGACCTAGGGTGGCCTCTGACTTCCTTCTTGGCCCCACTGTCACCTCTCTGGCAGTTTTATCTTTTTCTCGCGGACCCCTGTTACATCGAAGATCTATTATTTGTACCTGGGTTTCCAGCTTCAACCAGGTACCCCTGAACAGTGATGGGTCACCACCTCTGCTTCTGACAAGTCCTGCTGACCAAGACAATGATTTTACCTGGTCCACCATCAAGTAACAGGATTGAAACTCATCACTGCTGAGGCTCACTGTCACCCAAAGGCTCTGACCTTAGACTGGAAGACTTCTCATTCATGTGAATTCCCTAATCCACCATATTGCATCCTAGCTACTTGGGTGCTGGTTGGCCTCACTACTCTTACAGTCATTCAAGAAAAAAATAATGTATTTTTTTCATTTGTGAGTCTTGTTCTCTCAGGGAAACCAGTGTTATAAAAGGCAAGATCAGTGACTGTAGGGTGAGTGAATAAGTGAACCAATAAAAGAGAAAATTAGCATACCCAAAAGGCTGCCCTGTGACACCAGATGAGAACTTTCTAAAGCTCTTCTAAGAGGCCTTCAGAAATCTCTGGCACCTCTGCAGGGAGAAGCGGGGAACTTGGAGCTGGAAAAAAGGAAATGAGAAGCTTCCCCTCCCCGCCTCCACCTCATGCAACCAGAAATCTTCAATCTCATTCTGCCCACTCTATCCACTACCTGGCAGAGAACATGGGGCCTGAGAGAGGACTGATTTTGAATCAACATAAACCAATGCATGGATATACCCCAAGTCAGCCCATAGCTCTCTTATCACTCCAGTGCATCTTTGCCTTGTTACTGTATTCAACACAAACCACCATGCAGAATCTCTACTGCAGAGCCACCTAGCGGCCACCTGAGGCCAGTGTTTGTCCTCTCGAAAGGATTCATAAGCTGACCTAGGTGTCCCTTTCTGGGTGCTTTTCACCAAGAAGTAAAAATTAGAGCAATGAGACTTTGTTTTGTTTTTAAGGAAATGGACATAAAAGCCAGGTAAAGTATTCATATCATATATTCCACAATATTATCATGACTTCATGGCCTGAGTGATATGTATTACTTAACAAAGACCAAAATCTCTTAATACAAAATAGTTCTTGGTTTTTACAAATTTGATAAAAGACAAAGAAAATACACAAAACGACTATAATGGTCTAAAAACCTAATATAGACTCACATTCTTTAACAAAAACAACAGTTTTCACCTATACTTGACTCTTTAGTGGTGTAGACTTCTGGATTTTGGAAGTGTGAGTATTCTGGCGTGCTCCTCACAGTGGCAGAGAGGGTCCAAAAACCTTCTATTCAACAGACTGGCAAATACTGGGAAAATCAGTAAAGATTTTTTTTTAAATTTTAAAATGTATATGTCATTCTTTAGATGTGTAGGCTTTAGAACCATCCTAGAAGCCCATAAAATAGTCAAATAAAAAAAAGTAAAGAAAAGAAAGGAAAACAGGGGAGGAGCAGGAGAGGGGACAGAGGGGAGGGAGAAAAGGGTAGAGAGGATATGGAAATGGGAGAGAGGAGGGGAGAGAAAGGGAGAGGATGAGGAAAAAAGGAAAAGAGAAGAAAGGGTAGGAAAGCAGAGGGAGGGAGTCAGTAACGGAGGGAAGGGAAGGGGAAACAGAGAAAAGAAAGGAAAAAGAGTAAGAGAAAAAGGAAGGAAAACAAAGAGGAGGGGGAAAGGAGGAGAGAGGGTGGGGGGCTAGAGTGGAGAAGGGAAGCTCCACAGGGTGGGGAGGGGAGGAGTGGTGAGGTTTACTTCCAGAGTTTGCTGTGAGGCCGCAGACCTAAGCCAAAAGGTGACTATGAAATTCTAGTGAGCATTAGGGGAATTTTACTGCCATGGCCAGTGCAGTGCCTCTTCCGGGAAGTGGGGGAGGGGGCTGAGGGAACTCTGATTCCTCTGTGGAGAAGAATCCCTTCCCTTCAGTGAGGTAGGTCAGTAATGCCCTAGGAACCTCACAGCCTTGTATATATGAAAGACCAAAAGATAGCAGCGATCGTTAACACTATGTAGAGTAGGCGCAGTATAGCGGTAAGTTCCCTGAGGGGATAGCTACCTCGCTGCATTCTTTCCTGCCTTCCGGTTCCGGGTGGGTACGTGACCCTGCTCACAATCTGCCTTCCCGCCTTCCCTGTTCTGGGTACGTGACTTAACTACGGCTTTGTTCAAACCACCCAATCAGAACCCTGTAACTGCTTCTCGCTTCTGTAACCGCGCCTCCTGCTCCCGAGCCCTATAAAAACCCGTCACCCTAACCGAGAGGCGCGCAAGTCCTCCGATAGGCTTGGTCGCCCCGGGTACCCGTGTATCAAAATAAACCTCTTGCGGCTTGCATCCGAAGGCTGGTCTCGCTGTTCCTTGGGAAGCGGGGTCTCCCCGTCTAGATAGGCTCCTGGCAGTCTTTCATTTGGAGGTCCCACCGAGATCTGAGACCCCCGCCCAGGGACCACCGACCCAGCATCGGGAGGTAAGATCTGCCGGCTTTTTGTTCTGTGAGTCTTGTGTATCGTTGTGTTAAACGGTCTGTCTTTGTGTGAGTTCGTTTCCAGGGGGTTCGAGTCCCCCTGTGGTCTGGACTTGGCCAGGTCATCTGTATCAGACGGAAACTAGAAGGAGCCGACGGGCTCGGACTTCTTTTCCGTGCCTCCTGGGAGACGTCTCAGGAGTGCCTGGTAAGGGTAACCCTTCTTGGGTTCCCTTCTGTCTGGAAACACGAGCCGAGTGGGACTCTTTGGGGCGACGCCCCTGAGAGAAGGCTACGTGCTTCATCTGGGAGACGGAGGAACCGGACCTCCGACAAGGTCTCCATCTGAATGTTTGTGTTCGCTTTGGCGCTGATCTCGTACTGCGCGGTTTGTGTCTTCTGTCTGCCTGATTTTTGTCATAAGTGTAGTGAGTGTTGTTTGTCTGTCTACCTTTTGTTTTCTGTTCTGAAAGGCCTTACGAAATTTGTTTAAAATGTGTGCCTATGCGCCTTATTAGATCCATAAGTGCATATTGTATAGGCTGCCACGTGGTCTAAAGTGTCTCAGTGTCTCGCCGCCATCTTGACTTCACCATGTGATTTTATAATGTAACCGCCATCTTGGTATGGATAAAAAAGAAAAAGAAAAACCTTGGTCAAATAATTCTCATTTCTTTCTAGGTTAAAAGGATAGCTTATTTTAAATTGGTATTGGTTTTAAAAATTAAATTGCTTGCACTGGTAAATTCTGGTTTTAAAATCTGGTTTTAATTTTAAAGATTATGTTTATGCCTTGTGACTTCTACAAAAGAGGTACTTTGTTTTAATATTGCAAAAACGGGTTTTAAAAAATTGTTTAAAGTTTATCAGACATTTGGGTATGACAATGACTGAGAAAATTGCAGTTTTTGAAATGTATCTTATGGAGAGCTGTTTGTTTGATAAGCTGCTTTGTTTATAAAAAACATGTTTACACCCTGTTCTTTATCTTGAGACAAAGAAAAGGGGAAGTTTCACCGAGTTCCTTAAAGCTTGTTCTAAGTTCCTTAGAGTTTGGTTGTTACCTTTATGTTATCAGATGCAGGAAAATTATCTTAAAAAAAAAATTTGGCAGTTTCAGAACTCCTCTTTATAGTAATGTAACTTGCTTTTGCTTTGCCTATAAAAAGCAAATCGTACGTAGACTCTGGGCTTCAGCAGGATCATGTCAGAATGGAAAGGATTTTAGTGAGAGTTTTTCTGAAAAGCAAGAAAGAGAGCGAGAGCAAAAAAGTAAGCATGTCTGGTTAAGCCAGAAAAGAAAAGCTAGAAATCTGAATGTATATAGCATGTCGCAGAAGGTTAGTGGATGTGTTATAAAAAAGCCAGAGAGTTAATATGATTTAAAGAAAAACTGTATTTTAAAATGTTATACTTCATTTAAAAGGCTGGTGATTCCTCATTACAAAATGTTTTTTTATGCTCTTTTAAGGAAAAAAATTCTAGCTGATAGGTTTGGTATGGCTAAAATAATTACAGTTTAAAATTGTTCTGTTATGCAGTTGGTTCTAAAGCTTGTTCGATTACTGGGAACTTTTAGTTGTGGGGGATTATGGAAGCTCCGAAGTGTTTGCTGTATCATCAGCACCTAATGGCCATGTTTGGTATTGTCAGTCACAGCCTGTGCTAATGCTAGCACATGGCCAGCCGCCATGATGGTTCAGCAATGGAGAGCTCATAAAGCTGTAGTTTGGCTGCCATATTTGTTTGAGACTTCCAGCTGAGTTCAGTTACACGTGGCCAGCCGCCATGATGGTTCAGCAATAGAGAGCACGTGAAGCTGTAGTTTGGCTGCCATGTTTGTTTAGGGATTCCAGCTCAGTTCGGTTACACGTGGCCAGCCGCCATGATGGTTCAGCAATAGAGAGCGCGTGAAGCTGTAGTTTGGCTGCCATGTTGTTTAGGGATTCCAGCTCAGTTCGGTTACACGTGGCCAGCCGCCATGCTGGTCCGGAGATATGTTTAGTCATTAGTGCTAAATGCAAAGCTTTTTAATGTTCAATTTTAATGCAAGTGGTAGGAGCAGCAAGATTAGCTAGCCTCTCTATAAACTTTATCCGATTAAAAGGTTTGCTTTGAATTTAGTTCAGAAAGAACAGATTTAAAGTCATGCTAAATACTGCAGTTGAGCCTTACCTAGTCTCTTGTCTATTTGTCTTAAAATATATACTTCTAGGACATGCATCTCGAAAATATGCTAGAATCAGAGATCATAGCATTCTGTTTTATAGGACACAGTTTAGAGCAGATGATGAAAACAGAGTAACTCGGATATGCTGGCCCTCAAGCTTGTCAGAAATCTGAATTAGGCATTTTAACATGTGTAAGCTTATTGTGACAGGAAGTCCGGCAATCCTGGCAGTAGGTCCCCCAAGGTCTCCGAGAAGATTTGGGCACAACGACAGATGAATGCTACTCTGGATTGTGGTATGCTAACCACTGGGCAATATTGCCTCAACTGGCCCACTGCTAAGGCCCAGCCAAAACTGTGGACACCTGGAGTCAATGTTTCACGTTGCTAAGGGCGAGGTGAGGCCATTCTCTCGTTTCTTTCTCCACAGAAACAGTCTCTCATCTTATGTGCCTGGCAGAACTGCGTCTGTTCAGGATGCTGAAACACAGGAGCCAGGGACACTGCCTAGGTAATGGGCTAACTAGTCATCCCTGTCATTTTGATTGGCACATGGATTGGTATTTATTTAGCTTATAATTTATCCTTCTCAGGTCTCTGAACACCTTGACGGCTATGCTAAGCTTACGGTAGCTTTGCAGCTAGAGAAAAGACAATTAGATCGACTGTTAGCTTATTGATCAGCTCATTGGCTAGAACCACAGAGTACTAGATACCTTATTTAGAAAAAAAGACAGGTTTGCCTTGCTCACAGGACTCATGTCTTAAGATAAATAAGTGGAGCTTATATAGGGTCTGAGAATACAGGAGTTTAGGTTGTAAAAGTCTAGAGTGTTATTATTTAGTTTAAAAAAATGTTTCAGGGTTGATAAATACAAAAGATTGGAGAGTCTAAGTAGTTTTTTAGGTATATAATTATAAGTTATAAAGAGAAATATTTTAAAGCAGATTAAAAATGGGAAATATTTTAAATTTCTCTCCCCTTTGCTACTGTTGTGCTTTTAAAAGTTCAGAGTGTTGACATTGATCAATAGAGTTCTGATAAGTTGATGGAGCAATAACTGCTTATTATTCAGTCACCAGGTTAAGATTTTAATTTCCTTTGTTGGCTTCTAAAGATAGACTAAAGGTGCTTCTCGTTATTTTAAAAAACATCTGTTTAATGTGTGTATCTGACCCAAAAGTCATAGCTTTTAGTATGGTATTCTTAATATCTGCCATTTCTGGGGTAGATTTTGACACAGAAATATCCTAAACCTATTCCTTCTAGTTGCTTTGTTAAGGAAAGTCCAAGCATCCAGGGTTTAGCACTAAAAGCCAGTAATGTATTTCTGCCTAACTTTCCAGTGTAAACATAAAAGTAAAAGTGAAAACTAAAAGTATATGCTGAGTGTATAAAAATAGCCAAGCTTCATTCGTGACTAATTACAAACAGCTATGCCCACAGAAGAAAAAAAATGTTACTGTGGACACACTTAGGTTGTGTATAAAGGTTATAAAACAAACAGCTAACTGATACTCATTCAGTGGGATGCAGTTTTACCTGTTCCTCTCAAAATGTTTGATTTGCTGATATGTTACTTTTCTGAGTATTTAAAATTATGTATATTTCCTTTTGTGTACTAAAATTTCACATGAGTTTCAGGGATGTGACCTGGATCTGGCATAGCTCAAAAGGATTGCAGATGAGATTTTCCCTGATCTTTCCCATTTAATAGATAAATTTTAACTCCTGTCTCCAGTCTGAATTTGTCTCAGCAGATCTTCACCTGTTTAACTCTGTCTGGGATCAGCTGTGGACTGCAAGCTGAGATCTGGACTTCCTGGAAACTGACATGATTGCTCCCTGCCTCTTCGGGTGGATCAACGAACCAGATGCTTGGGACTTCCCCATTGCCCAGCCTTTGACTGGCATTTCAGCCTTCCTAGCCCCTGATGCCTACTGTCCAATGGTCAGCTCGAAGAAGCTCCAGAAGACGGATCTACGCCCAAATCCCCCCTAGCAGGCTGAAATGCTAAGTCAAAAGGGGCTCCCTGGCATTAGCTATTGTCTTGGACATCTGCTTAGCTGAAATGGACACTAATATTGCAGCAACTGGGCTAAAAGCCTCGAGAGATCCTGTAATCTCCTTGGCTTACTACCCCTATATCCACCCTGAAGGGACCCCAGATCCCATTATAAAAAATAATCTATAAGATACAAGGGGTCATATCTGGAAGACCCAAGATTGGGTCTTCAAATGATCATAGGAAAGGGGGAAATGAAAGACCAAAAGATAGCAGCGATCGTTAACACTATGTAGAGTAGGCGCAGTATAGCGGTAAGTTCCCTGAGGGGATAGCTACCTCGCTGCATTCTTTCCTGCCTTCCGGTTCCGGGTGGGTACGTGACCCTGCTCACAATCTGCCTTCCCGCCTTCCCTGTTCTGGGTACGTGACTTAACTACGGCTTTGTTCAAACCACCCAATCAGAACCCTGTAACTGCTTCTCGCTTCTGTAACCGCGCCTCCTGCTCCCGAGCCCTATAAAAACCCGTCACCCTAACCGAGAGGCGCGCAAGTCCTCCGATAGGCTTGGTCGCCCCGGGTACCCGTGTATCAAAATAAACCTCTTGCGGCTTGCATCCGAAGGCTGGTCTCGCTGTTCCTTGGGAAGCGGGGTCTCCCCGTCTAGATAGGCTCCTGGCAGTCTTTCATATATACTTACCCTTTTAGGAAGTTTTATTAAGCAAGTTGTGGCCCCTATTTTGTCTATTTGCCAATACCATTTTAAATTAAATTAAATTAGAAAGAGAAAATACAAGCTTGTTCTCATTTGAAACGTGAGTTTTTACTATTAAAAAGTCCCAAGTCACAACCAAAATGTCAAAAAAAAAAAAAAAAAAGAAAATCACAGGTGTTCCCTGAACTGTGATTTTCCTTAACTCCAGGACCACTTTCCTCATGTGACTTGTCCCCACACTTGCCTCAGGAGTTACTCAGCATCTCTGTGTCGCTCAAGTCTCCATCACAGCAGAGCTGGCAGGAAGTGACAACTCACCTCTGTGTAGTCACACATTCCCACCTGTACACTCAGCAGTGCGTAGAGGCCAAAAATAGCTCTCATAGTTATGCTGGGTGTCCTAGAGTGGGAGGACTCTTCAGTGAAGCAAGGTGTCCCTTGAAATTGGCCATCTTGAGAGTACAAGTGTGATGAGCTCATGTCTCCTCCCCTTGACACCCCTGAAGCAGTCTGTGGAGGGCAGTGTGAGGCAGGGAAGCTGGGCTCAAGCCTGCAGTGCCACTTCCCCTATTGCTGTAGTTACTGCTTTCCCGCCCACATAAAAGGGTTGGGAATATGAACAATGGATAATGACAAAAACGGTGAGCTAAACCTTAATAAAATCATTACAGAACAAAGAGGAGTCAAGAGAAGAAACCAGACCTTGTTGGGTGCACCTGGTCTGTTAGTTTATATAAACGTTATACGCATAAACAAAACAAACTTGTTAAATTTCTAAATGCCAAAACCAATCTAAAACAACTGAGGGTGGCCAGTGCTATATCAAGTTGATACAGAGGGAGAAATAATTATCTCAAGCAACATTAAAGTATTTGTATTATACATCTTTATTTAAAGGACCAAACATGAAGTGTTGCATGTATGAAGTGTTGCATGATCTTATCAATAATAATAATAATTTTATTTAAAAAGTAACAGTTTTACTGTAGAGTGAAATTTAAAATGCCACATTTTTCAATGTAATAATATATAAGAAGAAAATCCAAGAAATTAAGTACATGATCTGACGCCCTAAATTTGAATTTGAAATATTATGAATTAATAATTTTCTCCTTAAGATATATTTATAGCTGCTCATTAAAATGGTCTAGCAATATTTTTTTTAAAAAAGCACATTTTGTATCCATGCTGTCCATACTGAGGTCTCTAAATGCCAATTTCCCACTAGGAGAAAGCAGGATCCTTTGAGAAACATGTATCTAGTTCTGAGGACAGTAATACACAAAATGAACTATCAAGTTGACTGGAAAGCCGGCATGCTGTGGGAGCCATTGAGGTTCTGTCAGACCACACAGGAAGCCATTCTAAAGGAAATCAAAACAAAGACTCAGGAATAATTATTTTTTTTTTTTTTTTAGTTTTCTTCAGCAATTGACAAGCTGTCCACTACCTGCCCTAAAGATCAGCCACAGAAAGAATTTAATAGATGCTACTATGTTTTCTATATCATTTATATTTCAAGCTATGAAGCAGTTGGAGAGAAAGTTCCTCAACAATTCCAGGTAATAAGTGATAAATGAATGACAGCAAATTCCAAGTAAGCTGGGTATGGTGGCACATGCCTTTAATCCTAGCAGTCTGGAGGCAGAGACATGTAGATTGCTGTGAGTTCAAGGCCAGCCTGGTCTACAAAGTGAGTCCAGGATAGTCAAGGCTGCACAAGGATACCCTCTTTTAAAAAAAAAATACAAGCACATATAAATCTGTAATGAAATAACTTCTCAAACAGTAATCACTAAGTAGCCCTTATGCCATTATGTGAAATAATATAAGTATAGTATCTATCTTTAAGATGGATAAATGACGGTATTGCAAACATCCAGGTCTAAGGTCAGTCTCAGTCAACATCACTCAAGTGGGACATCCAGCCAGTGTGAGTCTTCTATGTGATTCAACAGGTTTAAACAGGTTTAATCTTGAAGCATGAGGTAGTCTGAAAAGCTGTATTTCAATGACTAGTCCAACTCCAGGTTCCTAGGTTGCTCAGAGAGGAGAAGTTCCTTAATTCCTTTGAGGCAGTTAGGCACTGAAACCATGAGCTGTGGCAGGAAAGGCTGGGCCTGGTGGACTGTGTCACCAGGGCTGTCTGTCTGGCTTCTACGACACTGTGACACATCTCTTTGTAGATCCCAAGCAATCATGTGGAGTCCATTTATGGCTCCTTGAATTGTTGGCCATTCTTAGCTACTTTGACTTAGGCAAATACAGTTATTGTGATCTGACCTTCCACACCACGTTACAAATATATTGGAGAAGACACTCATCATTTCCAACAATACACTTTTTCATAAATGTAGAAAATTTCAGACAGGACATCAGTTCTAGGGAAGTGTGTGAATAGCTAAGACTAGACCTATCATTAAAATAAAGGAAAGCTAACAATATGTAATCATTTCCATAGAAACAGAGAAGTAACTTAACAAAACCCAGTAGCAACCCATAATAAAAACTTTCAGCAAGTAAATATCAAAAAAGAGCATCTTCAATTTGAAGAAGGGAATCAACAAGGTCTTATGACTAACATCATGCCTAGTCATGAGAGAAGGGGGCTTTAGTCCTAAGAGGAGAGCAGAACAGAGGTAGATCTAGGCACCAAAATTAGCATATATTTCAAACAAAGACACAAATTTACACAAAGACACAATTTACTGGAGGAAGAAATGCCAACATGGATGGAGGAATATATTAACAATATTCCATCCCTAGTTGAGCAGCCACAGGCAATCAATGGCTGCTGAGGGAAGAAAGACAAGATTTTTTTTGTTATGTTTTCTTTTCTTTTGTTTTTCAGTTTTTCTTTTACTCCCCAAGTGCTGATATTTCAATCCTAAGTAATCAGCTCTAAACACACATTGAAATCAAAGCAACAGATGTTGTATTCAGTTGGCTGTGTTTATGGATGAGGAGGGATGTGAATACATGACTATGAAGAGGTTATGGATTAGAGAGAAGATGGTCATATTGTAGGGAGGGGGACACATTGGAGAAGATGAATGGGGCTGCTGAAGGGATCCAAATGCAGCAAACACAGTGTTCTCATTTTTAAATCCTCAAGTTAAAAACAAATGATGCTGAAGCAATTGAGCATCTGTATGTTAAGCAAAACATGGTGTGTGTAAATATAATGTATATGTATACAAATATGTATATGTACACACACTGAAATATTATTTAGCAATAAAGAAGAAAAGAACTATTGCTCTACGAAACAACAGGCATGAATCTAATATGCAAAAAGCTAGACTTTAAGTCACTCATTCACACACACACACACGCAGAGAGAGAGAGAGAGAGAGAGAGAGAGAGAGAGAGAGAGAGAGAGAGAACCCACCTAGGACAAATGAATTTCTATCAAAACAAAATGCTTCTGCACAGCCAAAGAAACAATGACTAGTCACGACTGATAGGGTAGGAAATATTTGTGAATGATACATCTTATAAAGCGTTAAAATCCTAGTATATTAAGATTTCAAAGATCTCATTAGCAAGAAAAAAAAAACTGTTCTTAAAAGTAGAGAAACAAGCCAGGCATGGTGGTGCATGCCCTGAATCCCAGCACTTTGAAAGACAGAGGCAGGTGGATCTCTGTGAGTTTGAGGCCAGCCTGGTTTACAAAGTAAATCAAGGACAGCCAGGGCTGTACAGAGAAACCCAGTCTCAAAAAACATTAATTTTTTTTTAAATTGGAGAAACAATCTGAGGAAATATTTACTAAAAGACATTCAAATTATCTGTGGATATAGGGAAAAAGATTTAGTATAACTAGTCATCAGAGAAATGTAAATTAAAGATACAATGAGACATTACCTTAGACTTGTGAGAATGTTTATTACTAAAGAAACAAGAAAGAACAAGTATTGCCAAGAATTTTAAGGAAAAATATATATAGTGGAAATGTAAAGTCTCCCAGCCATTATAGAAGATAATATAGAGATATTGAAAAAAATGCAAAATTAACTGCTGTGTGATCCTCAATTTCATTAGGTGTGTATATACCCCAAATGGAAGGGACATTCATATGCTGAAAAGATATATACAGTTATATTCATTGCTGCACCATTTGTAAGATCTATACTAAAGAATCTGCCTAATTGTGTATCTGTGGATGAATGCATATAGATCATGTGGCATATAATACTCTTCAGCCTTTAATAAAAATGACAAGTTATTCTTGTCATTTGTGAAAATATGAGAGCCTGGGAGATACCACATTAAGTGAAATAAGCTATGAACAGAAATATGAATTTTGAATGATGTCACTTACGTATGAATTCTAAAATGAATTGTATTCATAGAAGCAGAGTGTGGAATGGAGGTTGCAGACACTGAAGCTGAGGTGAGAAGACTGAAGAAATCTTTCTTTTTAATAATAGAGGCGGTGGTTCTTTATCACCTCTGGAGTGCTAAGTCCCTTCTCTTTAACTGGTCTCAAGCATCTCTCTGTTCCTTGTTCCACACATTGCATCCTCATAGGCTACTGCCTTTCTCAGGTGCCACTCTTAGAGGACACCTGAAGGTCCCATCTCATCCACTTTTGTTCTGCAGTGCAATGGGGGCTTGACTTATGAAGACTGGGGCCTTATGTTGAGCTCTTCATAAATATGTCCAGGAGAGGACTGATATCATTAGATCAAATGTATTTAAATTATGAGCATCCTAGATTCATCTACATATTAGTATTTTAAAGTGATAAAAACAGGGTTAGATCCTGTGAACTAATGTGCAAAGGTGGGACAATGTCTGGGGAAGAACAAAAGGAAGTGATTTTGTAGTCACCAGGCCTCCTGGTTCAGCCCTATGAGTTCTTTAGGCAGCGGCACAGGGAAGAACTGGAAGCCCGGGAACTGGGAAGTGCCTTGTACTGTCATGTTTCCTAGTTGTGAAAACAGCAGCATGCTTGGGTGATGCTTCACCAACTACACAGAATAAAAAGGCTCCTGCCCTGGACTCCTCATCCACAGCCTGCTCTGAAAGTCTCCTCCATCCTCCGCATCTGGTAAGTGCCCATCTGGGAACCATATCACCATGTGAAAGTCTGTGGGACAAGCCAGGTCTGAGCTAGAGCCCTAGAAAGAGGCCCACAGTGGGCAGAGAGGGAGATGTAGTGGTGAGAAAGAAAAGCATCCTTGTGTCACTGTGAGGGAGCCTGGGTTCCTCTAAGACACAGGGTGTCAGATTCTTGTTGTCATTGTTCTGAGTGTATTACTAGGGATGCTGCTGATCTGTGTGGTAGTCTTGAGAATGCTTTCTACAGATGGATGTGTGCTTCCACACTTTTGTTTGTTTCCTAGAGATCTTGGTTTAGGAAGCAGAGAGGTCATGGCAGGCTTGACAGACTAAATGAATTGACATTCACTGGAAGCTTCTCTCTACAATGTCTCTATGATGCTCTTCTAGGTCAAATCCCTGCCGAGATGTCCTGCCAGCAGAACCAGAAGCAGTGCCAGCCTCCTCCCAAGTGCCCCTCTCCCAAGTGCCCCCAGAAGAGCCCAGCACAGTGTCTGCCTGCAGCCTCCTCCTGCTGTGCTGCAAGCTCTGGGGGCTGCAGTGTCCCCAGCTCTGAGGGAAGCTGCTGCCTGAGCCACCACAGGCGCAGGTCCCACAGATGCAGGCGCAGGAGCTCCAGTTCCTGTGACCGAGGCAGTGGTCAGCAGTCTGGGGGCTCAGGCTGTGGCCACAGCTCTGGGGGCTGCTGCTGACTTGGAGCCTGAGGCTGAGATATGAGAGTCCAGAGGAAACAAAGAGTATTGAGCAGTAGCTTCATCTTGGCTCGGTTTTTCTCAGATATCCTAATCTTTCTTAGTCTAAGTGTTTTCTTAATCCATTTTCCAAAGCTTGTTTCTCTTTGCATTTTGGTAATTACACGACCTGTGTCTGGCAATGTGTGCAAATAAAACTGTTTTTCAACATCACCAGTGTGTTACTTGTCCCTTGACTTATTCCACCCAAATTTGCTCATTGAATTTTTCTTTCTATGTTTTTTTTTGGGGGGGGTGTACTTGAGTATCTTTTGGATATATGCCTTCTTTCTACATTTTTGAAGGTCCAAGATGCTGATACCTAGCACTTGGGCTATTTTAGCTTGAGAATGAGGAAACAATGCCCTAGATTCTTCATACAATGCATTCTGTGGGAACTTCCAGGATAGAAATGTGGGTTGAAGAGTGACGTGCTAATAGATTTCTGAAGATCCTCTTGGGAAAAGTATTGACTCTTCTTCTATAACTTGAAGGTTGGCTCTATTTTATACTGAAATTCCTGTTTTTGTAGATAGCAGCAAAAACAAGAAAGCTGACAAGAACGAGAGCACCAGAATGAAGATGTATAGAAAGGTCTGTAGTTTGAAGATTAAGCCAAGCTACATGTAATAGACTGAAGTAATGAATGGAGTGATTGGAAAGTTAGTAAACTCTGAAGGAACAGATTTGAGGTATTTTCCTTAAAGCAGATGAAGAACTTCGGGTGCTGAAAAACAGAAAAAAAGAACGAAAGAAGAAAAAGGGATGTGGGAAGTGTCTCAGTGGTTGCAGATTGTAAGTTTAATTTCTCTTACAAAATGAAGATGCAAAATGATGTGGGATTGGCAAAGGGTCCTATTTGGGGTCACCTGCCTCCACTTTGCAGTGGAGCAATACTTATGTGTACTGTGGCCCATGGTGGTCATTCTCCATGTGAACTGTGGGTATGGTTTCACATTGATGTCTTGGCTTTTGAAATGGTACAAAAGACCATATGCCCTATGGTTCTTTAATTTCAAAGAGGCGGCCGGACTTTATCTACAGTCACAATTGAAGCTGTTGAGTGTAATTGCAGGCTGAGCATTGAGAGTTTAGACTAAGAGTGAAACCTGTGTAAAATGTTGGAAATTCAATGGAATTAAGTAATTTGAAGAGCTTTGCTTTTCCATTTTCTCTAAAAGTCAACGGGATACCTGCTTTGTGTAAATATTCTTGGACACACACCTTCTTATAAAAAAAGAAGGAAACATATCAAAATGAAGTTTGAATAGGTGCCTGTTCTACCTCTGCTCAGCTACTCAAATCGCTCAGCTGGATGAGACAGTGTTCTGAGAAAGTGGCCACAGACAGGGGACTCCCTTCTGAGCAGGACTGAGGATCTGCATGATAGGCTTCATGATCTTGAGATGTTCTTGGAAAGTACTCCTCAGAGGTGAAATTAAAATGCATCGCAGAAAGGAAAAGAATGTTCAAGCTCTTTCAGAGAATGTCCATTTTCATATTTCGCGTTGTTGAACACCTGGAATTGTAAATGCCGGTGAATGTGTGCTGCTTCACTTGGCTCTCAAGGGAACCATGTGCATTTCAGGGTAGATAGACCAAGATTAGTCAGTTAAATTCCAGTTGCACATAGCAATCGAGGCAGGGGAGATGTGGGGTTGTCGGTCCAGAGCCGACATCTAACCTCTCTGTGCCTACTCTTCTCACCCAAAAAATTAGACAATGGTTTACTTGGAGAAGTAAATGGTTTATGTTAATATATGTAATTATGCAAAGCATTGTTTAAATACTAATTTGCATTACTTGTTCTTTAAGGTGAAAACCAAGAAACAAGGCTCAGGGCTCAGAAGCTTCTAAGTCAGACCTGAGCTTCTTACCACAAAACACGTTCTAAATTTTTGCTGTGGGTAAGTGTAATGGGTGCGAGGAAGGAAAGCAGCCTAGTAATGACCTGACACTGGCCAGTTATTAGGATAGGCATGTGGTTAATTACATAGAGTCTTGTTCCTGACAGGTGAGATCCTAATGGGTAGAAGAAAAAATTGATTCTTTAGATTTGGTTATGTTATAGATATGGGCCAGAGTTGGAGCAGTGGAGCAGGAAGGGCACCTGCTGAGACTTCCTGGTTCTTGTGTCTCAAGACAGAGAACTGTACCCAGGATACATAGCTAGAAATATTTATTAAGAAAGAGAGACTCCTAACAATGGAATGGGCTAGAGAACATGGTAAAGGCATAATTTCAAAAGTTCTGGCTCTCAGGAGCACTGACCTCCCAGCATTTGTAAATCATGTTTGTTTTCTTCCCCTGTGCTTGCTACATTTTTTGCATTCTGTCCATGTAAGTAAGGGTCTCCAATCTTTGGCTCACATCTTTCATATGTTAATTTTGATGTCTCCCTCTTCTTATCTCTAGTCTCTGGCCACAGTTAGGCTGCCATCAAAAACCAATTAAGCAAACATCAGTTCACTTTCACAGTCATTAGATCCACAAATAGTTACTGAGTATTTCATGTGCCAGCTGCCATTCTTAGCGCTGAGCTACCATGGAAACAAGGTTTCTGTTTATTTGGAACAGATACTTATCTGAGTGAGTACTTTCCAGATTGGTATCTATAATTTCTTGCACTGTGTGCAGTTAGATTTATAACTCAGCAGTGTAGGATGGGTAAATCCAGGCCTGGTAAAAATTCAAGGCATGAGAATGGTTGACTTTGTAGGGTGTTAGAAAGTCAGAGAGTGACTACTGGATTCTCAGCAGAATCAGCAGTGTTAGTAACAGGGGAAAGCCAGTGGCGGTTACTGTTGTTTGCACATTGGCCCACGCTTCATGGGACATATAAGCACAGAAGAGGAGACAGGGAAAGACAATATACCGTGCTGGTTCCAGGAATGTTACAGATTGCTTTCAAATGTTTAAGCCTCCTCTACAAGTAGCAGCAGCCCCCACAGCTGTGCCCACAGGCAGAACCCCCAGACTGCTGACAATGCTGCTATCACAGAGGTCACAACTCCGACCCTGGTATCTGCGATGCTTGGAGCAGCTATGGTGGCCTAAGCAGCAGCTACTGTCAGAACTGGGGTAACTGTAGCCCCCAGAGCTTGCAGCACAGCAGGAGGAGGCTACAAAATGACACTGTGTTGCATTTTTGGGGTGTGGGGAGGACGCTTGGAGATGGGGCTGACCCAGTTGCTGGCACAGCGGTAGAACCTTTCAGCAGGAGTCAGTGAGCCTGTACAAAAGAAAAGAAAATAAATACTAAAACAAAACAAACAACATGTCAGTGCATAAGCCTCAGGCTAGTGTTCTCTCATTCTTTACTTTAGTTGGAGATACTTCAACCAAGATCAAGGCGAAATGGACTGTTTTGGAATTAAATGGGCCAGGTGAGCTATGGTTCTTTTCCCTCCTTCTTTCCGTAGAGAAGGGAGATTGGCATCCTTCTGGGTGAGCCTTTCTTCCGCACAGTACAGGTCATCACAAAGACTTAAACGAACAGTGCCCTCTGCAGGTATTTAGTGCACATGATACCCAGTCGCTTTACAAGGCTTCACCTCTCTGGATGTCAGGGAAGAGTGTGAAAATCATTGAGGCTTTGAGGAGACAGCAAGCGGCTCACTAGGCATGACAGGGAAGGTGTGGGATCCCGCTGTCATCACAGAGCATTGCCGTAGCTCACGGATCTTCACCTTCATCCCACTCTTCCACTATTGCCATTCCTACGGTATATGCCAGTGCCTTTCTGCCGCCTCTGACCTGTCTTCCCTGGAATCTCCATGCTGAACCACAGGCATGTCTGCTCAACTCTGTGGGCTAGGTTCACTCCCAGATGATCACTCGTGACACTATGTAAGAAATGTTTGCACTGGTACAAGTTTGTCATGGACCAATGAACTCAGGACTGCAGACCTTTTGTCTTGAGCTGGGTTTTATGATGTAGATGTAAGTGTGTGCCTTTGTTGTACCCCAGGGTAAGGGCCCTTGTCCTACCCCAGGGCCAGGTTTTCAGTGCTTTTATATGCAATCTTAATGGATGTTACCTTCAGCTCAGGCTCCTATGGGAGCCATTGTACTTGTGTGTTTTCATTCTCACATCACCTTATTTGTAATACGTTCTTCATGTTCCCTGGCAATATGGAGACAAGAGGAGCACATTTACACCCTCGACTAGTTCTTAGCCTCTCAGGACAGAGGGTGAGCTGAACTGCTAAGTCTGACCATGTAGACTAAGCAGCTGTGCACAAATGTGTAGAGGCGTCAAACAGCTGGAGCCAGGGCCTGTGGGTGTCACTCCCACTCCTTTGTAGATTCGGAAGATGATGGGTAATTACCTCACATATGGGTTTTGACTGAATTGTTTGCTCATCTTGGTAATGAGATAGGAACGAAGTAGGGTGCTGGGAGAAAGGGAGCTGACAGAGGACTTGGGAGAAGATCAAATCGTGTAAACACTTGACCTCCATCTCTGGAGCCAACAGAAATCACAATTGAAGTGTAAAGGGCTGTCTGTTTGTGGCACTCCATGGGGTTGTGAAGTTGCCTCTAGCGCTATGCACCAATGAAGATTTTGTTGATAGTGATGAGCGTGATTGAGTTGCATAAATTTTACTTGTGGGCAGGCATGATGATGCTTGAGGGTTTTTATATGCCAAATTTATACAAACTGAATGTCATTCCCATTTTGTAAAAATTAGTATTCCAATGATAAATTAACCATTGGCTCTGTCTTTAATAAGACAGTGCAATGTTGTAGATGTTACAGGGAAAAACAGTCATGATCTTTTAAATAACTTTAACTGGTCTTATATTAACTTCTCCTTTTTCTCTGTCCTTCACTTCGAACTTTTGCAATACTGTGTGTTCTTTAGAGAATCTCACAGTTAGTCAGCTGGGGAAGTAAGTAGTTCAGCCAGTAGAGTACTTGCCTTTGGTTTATAAGGCTGTAAATTGTGTCCCCAGTGCCACAAGAGGAGATTCAGTAGAACTATGACTAAGGAAATGAACATTCCAGAGAGAGAGAGCTGGTGAAAGGCTGGACAGGTAGGAATGTTTTTGGATCATGCCCCAGCTCCAGTGGGTTCCTTGAACTCTGTTCCAAGTCAGCTTAGAGGCTGGAAGTGGCCCTGACTCCATGTTACTGACACTCTCTTTTGCAGATACTGCAATAAAGATAGGTAATTCCAAAGGATGAAAATGAGCATTTGTAAAATGTAAGACTAGGTGGTGAAGCTGAGAAGAGAAGAGAGTTAGAAAAAGAATTCTGGTCTCAGATGAATAGTATAAGCACCAAATACAGCAGTGATGGGTATTTCTGAAGGGGAGATTCAGGTCATTTGTGATGTTCTGTAGTCTGGGGTTCAGATCTGCCTTCAGGAGTAAATATTTTTACTTTTTGGTCATATGTGCTCTTTAGGCATAAGCACAGGCCATTTAAAATTTTTGCCAGGCAAGAATTGGGGAATAACATACAGTACCTAGAACTAGTCAGGAGCCCAATGATTAAAATGTGCCAGAGACACCTGTTTGGGTTGTCATGAAACACAAGATTTCCCGGTGACGTCTCAAATCCCCGTGACTTCCTGTTGGAGGATTTCACGCCAGGTGCTCCTTTTCATTCTGGAGGAGGTGAGCCATTATCCCCACCCTGCAGTCCTTCCCTTTGATAATCACAGGCAGAATGGACAGCCAGGGAAGACACCCTGTGAGGACAGAGGACCAGCTCATCAGCTAGTCTTTCCTCCCTGCACTGGGGTAATCCCAGATGGAGAATACAGAAGTATCATCTTTTGCCACTATGGGGCCTGCAGAGACACTGTGAAGACTGAACTTGGTTTAGCTGATTGAACCTTTGGAAAAGATCATCATCTGGTTACACACTTGTCCTAATAGGAACACACACTGCAGGTTTACCTTCAGTGGTGCATTTCAGGCAAGGTACAAGGATGACAAAGTAACTGACAAGACCATGACTTTGCATCCAAATTCCTGTGACAATTGACAAGTCATTTCCCTTCCAGTTCAGATGATTATGTTGTATATGCTACAGAAAAAAGTCACATGCTTTTAAGGAACATGGATTTTAGAGTAACATCCTTATCATGTTCTTCCCACCCCCATATCATATGAAATGAAGTTGAATCATTTATAAGAAGCAAGGGTGAAGGGCCTGGGCATACTGACTTAGTTTTTAATTTAAGCATATCTCCTGCGATCCCAGTTCTGGTTCTTGTCTGGGAGCTACTACTCTTTCTGTGTGATAAATGCCTGGCCCATTTTTTTTAAAAAAAAAAACTTTTATTGATTCAGTGTTTGGAGTCTTTTAAAAATTTCTTTTCTTTATTTTACAATTTATTCATTTTATATCTGGCTGTAGTCCGTTCCCTTGTCTCCTCTGGGTCCTACCCTCCCTCCCTCTTCTCTCCTATGCTCCTCCCCTACTACACTGATAGGAGAGGCCCTTCTCTCCTACTATTTGACCCCAGCCTAACAGGACTGTCTGGACCCTCTTTTTCTGTGGCCTAGTTAGAGGGAGAGGATGAAAGAGCTGAAGCTCTTCGCCAAACTTTGGGCAGAGTGCAGCGAAACTTATGGAAGAAGGAAGAGAAAGACTGGAGAGGAGCTCCTCGAGGACACCAACAGAGCCCAAAAGTCTGGGTTCAGGGGGTCCTGCAGAGACTGATGAATCAATCAAGGACCATGCATGGAGAGGACCTAGACCCCTCTGCTCAGATGTAACCCATGGGCATTTCAGTCTCAATGTGTGTTCCCTAGTAAGGGGAATAAGGGCTGTCTCTGACATAGACTCAGTGGCCAGCTCAGTGTTTGGAGTCTTTCATACTGTTGTGAAATGATTTTGTTCAGATCTCAAAAGTAGAGGACAATAGGATGTAACGTGGTGTTTTTTTGTTTTTTGTTTGTTTGTTTTGTTTTGTTTTGTTTTTTCATCTGAAGCATTTTGTCTGAAGCAAATAGATGCAGGTGTTGTTTATGGGGCTGGGACTTTGCACTGGAAAGGGTGCCTTGCAACTTCATTGATAGTCCACTCCTTCATTGAAAGCCATATAAACAAAGGCAAAGTGGGGGGATTCCTAGTCATTGATCATGATCTTGGAGTAAAGGTTTGCAGCATGTTTCTTCTCTTCCTTGTGGTGAAAAGAATCAAAACATTTTACTGCTCCAAGGAGCTCCAAAAGGACCACTCATAAGGTTACAGTGTCCCCAAGAAAAAGAGATGAGCGTTTCAATCAATGCTTAGATGTTTATATTATGTTTGTTTTCTAAACCGGCTGTGATTAATTGGGGAGAAAGAGTTGGCAGAGCAAAGGCACCATGCAGTTTTCCTAAGTGCTTATTTGTTAGGGCAAATGAACACTCCAGGAGGTGGCCATTGTCTACGGAACGTCAAAGGGATGCTGCAACAAGTAGCAGGTATTAATAAATTCAAAACAGAACCTGGATCCGTCTTCCTAAAATAAACACTGTCAAAATCCATTTGCACTATAAACTGCTTGGCAGGCAGTTTTTTTCTTATGTGTTATCATTTGTGCATTCTTAAACAATGACGGATTGGAAAATGATCACATAAGAGGTATTTTATTAATCTTTGCTGAAGTAAATGAAAAGTGTCGAGAAGACTGATATAATGTCAAGAAAAGCCAATGAATGATAAACTGGAGACTGGTAAGAAGAAAGCCAGATCCCCAGGGAGTTGGCTCACAGCAGGAATTCCACTGATACATTCTTTATGTTCTTGACCCATGTCTGAACTTCTCCAGTTAAGAATCACTGCCATAGTTGAGGCTGTTTCTGGCTCCAATATTTCTACACCTTTCTTTTCTTGTTGAATCACCTCTTCTTTGCTCTGTGCTTCAGCAAAACAAGGTGAATGTTGTTTAGGTCACTGGGTGAAAGTTCCCAAGCTGGTTTAAGGAGCCTTCCCAGTGAGATATTCACAAGGCTTCGCAAGCTGAAAGCAGACACTAAGGAGACTGAAGATTAATTTGGGACTCTAGCATTGAACTTGGAAGAAATAATGTCATCTGAGTCTCCTCAGAAAAGGCATAGATGCCTGAAAATGTCCTTAGCCCACTTCTTTGGGGCTTCTAGTGTGAACCCAGGAGCAGTTAACTTATTTAGTTCTCCAGAGTGGAGCTTGGGTGTTAGACTTGATGAGAATCTAGGAGTTAGGCAAGAAGTTGTTTGGGTTTAGGGGAACACCTCTGAAATTTCTATGAGGAAATTGATGAGGTCAGCCAGTCATCTCTGTGAAGTCAGGAACTCTGCAGCTTCTTGGGGAGCTGGCTGAAGTAACTGCACATAAAAGTCTTAGGGGAAGGAGTCCTGTGAAATCATGCAGCATGGTATAAGGAGCAAATAGACATAGAAGCAAATAGCTTCTATGAACTGACTATCACTCAACATCCCACTGCCCATTTCTTTATTAGCAAAATGAGGATTAAATTGGCATTGTAGAATTCATTGATAGTGCAATAAGCAAGGTAGTGAGATGACTTAAAATAAAAATATACACATGGACCAAAGCCTTAAAAAAATACTGCTTAACATTTATATGTGTGATTCCTTAGTGTCTCAGAGGTGAGTCCTTCCAAACTAATATCCACCTTAACTGAAGTCTCAAGAAATGCCAGTGACTACTGCTCTTCACACTTAATATATTCAAAGAGACCTGGACACTTTTCAGGTTAGTTAAGCCTAGAGACACCAACAGAGGAGTACTAACTGGCTATTTCATATTATTCTAGATTAAAAAAAATGTAACCTGTAAAGAAGTATATATTATATAAGGGGGATTCTTATTTGATGAAAGTTAAGGAAAATATATAATGCACAAGACAATTAGAACAATGCAATTGTTACCAAACTAGTGTTACAACCTTCTGCCCTAGATCAGGTTCACCCATCCATACTCAATAAACCAATTAAAGGAGCCAAACTCCCACAAAGTGGAAGGCAGTAAAAGGAGATTTGTTTCATACGGCCACACTGGAAAGAGGTAAAACAGGATCCAGTGAACTCAAGTCCGTCATCCTAATGTGGCCAGATTTGAATCTTCCACAGGTGCTGGGATCCAAACTCATGTTTTCATTCTTATACAACAGACACTTTGCCAACCGAGCCATTTCTCTGTCCCTCTTTTAACATTTTTTTTTTCTGCTTTTAGTTTTATTGTCATTCTGAAGATTTAAAACTCTATTTTATATTACTAAGTTATGGCTTTTCTTTTTATTGCCTAGATTAATCTTCCTTTCTTCTGTGCTGATTTGCTACATGGAGAAACCCCTGTCACTGTGCCAAAACATTTCAGATCCCAGAATATAATAACCAGAGAGTTACTGAAGGGGGCTTATGTCCATTAGAAGTAAATTGGGGTAACACAGAAGAACCTACTCAAAGAAGAGAGTGGAAATAAATGTCTTCAGAATCCCATTCATTGTTTTTCCTAGGGTGTGGTAGATACAATCTAGAAAGCAGTTAATGATTTCTGCCTGCATGGAGGAGAGAGATTCTTAAAGTGCTCACCTAATGAGTTGTCTTAAGAGCTTCATGCTTGGATTTTATAAAGAATGGCTTATCACAATACATATATGTATATTGTTTGCCCAGACTAGTCTTTCCTGCATATATGTAATATATGGATTATTTATATATTTTACATATATTAAACACACACACACACACACACACACACACACACACATCGTAGTCATTGAATTCACTGGGACCTGACACAAATTCTGGAACTTTTTCATAACTATCTCCAGTCATAATATTTACTAGTCGGCAGGAAAGCAGGAACTCACTCTTTAATCGAAACAGGTAAGAAAAAAATATTCTATTAAGAGGAATATTAGGAATAATTCATTTGCTATGAACACATGCATAAGTCAAAACTCATCACATATTCTGTGAAAAACTTTTTCACTCGTCAACATTTTGCCACTGGTAGTAAAACAACACCCAAGGTAGACCTGGGATGGTGGTGAAGTAACAGTTTGCTCTAGCATTGTTTTCCTCTTCTACAGAGTGCAGTTGGAAGATCTGTCAATGCGCCCAGGCGTGCTTAGAGGGCACCACTGAGCACCACCTACGTGGCCGGAAGATCCGTAGATAGGCCCTGCCATGCTTAGAGAGCATCACTGAGCGCCGTCTAGTGCTGCTTGAAGTAGCAAGCGCTAAGAGCCCGAGGCTCAGAGAGGGTATTTAACCCCTGTATTCTTTCACTGTCCATCTATTAGGCGATTTTGGTTGCAGCAGCTGGCAAAAGGGCAGGTAAGAGACAAAACTATGAGAGCAAAAACCTTCTCCATTTGGTAGGGCCATGGTCCGGAATGGTGTGGCCCGTCTTTTCTGCTTTTTTCCTGTTCCCCCACCTCTTTTAAGCACACAGTCAGTAACCCTAATCAAGAGCATCATTTCTAGCCAGGAAACCATGAAGTTTAGTCACAGGGAGCCAGAAAGCATTGGAGGGAGTAGTTAAGAAAAATGACACCATTAAGTTATTTAACACTGGGTCTCTCAAAGACAAGGTCAGATAATTTAGAGATAATCTGTTTCTCAGTCTCAGGTTCACAGTGGCTGGTGTTTTCTCTGGGTAGATTAGGGGAGTGCTTCAAACACTGAATATATGGTGATATGGGCCGGGACTTGTAAAATGTTTATTAATCCAACTGATCGGCTGTTAAAACAAAAATCAGCATTTTATAATTGCCTATTTTACCTTGGGCTGGGCAGATATTTCATCTAAGCTGTCTCAATAACCTCACCCTCTATCTCCCAGCCCCCATCCAATGCCATCCGTCTTAACCATGCCTATCTGGGCTACCTTCCATCCTTAATCTTGTAAATATTTCCTTATATTTTTCATCTTGGTGTTTTCCATCCACACCATTCCTTCCTTCCTTCCTTCCTTCCTTCCTTCCTTCCTTCCTTCCTTCCTTCCTTCCTTCCCGCATGGTTTCTTCTCCAAGCTAACCCATCACGGTGTCCTCCTTCCTCTTCTCTTTCACCTTGAATGGGCTGCTGAGAGGTACTGATAACTCCAAGCAGAGGTTGGAGCCCCAACAGGGCTCCATCTGTCCTCAGCAGCTTTGTGTCTCTCTCTACTGCGCTGCACAGTTATTCTAGTGTTTTTTGTGTATTCCACAGCTTGAGACATGCTGGGAAGCACTTATTTGCAAATGTGTGAGTCTAAGGAAAAACAAATACCCCTTTAACAGACTTTCACTAATTTGGGATCAACAGTTGGGAAAAATACTTTTTAAGATTTATTTATTATGCACACGGTGTTTTGCCTCCATGTATACCTGCGCGCCACCAGAGGGCACCAAACATCATTACAGGTGGCTATAAGCCACCATGTGGTTGCTGGGAATTGAACTCAGAACTTCTGGATGAGCAAACAATGCTCTTCACCTCTGAGCCAGCTCTCCAGTCCAGGGAACATATTTGAGACCCAGGTTGAAACTCTTGTTTGTGTGGAGTGGTCTGCTGACGGTCACTGGCTCCCTTTTGAGGTTGCTGGGTCTGGTTAAGGTCAGCTCTGGACTTGCTACCTTGCATACATAGCTTGTCCTCTCCACGCTTGATATGATTTCTAGGAGTCTGTCCTGCTACCTGTACCACGTCCTCTCAGCAGGTGAATGATCACTGAAAAGGATTATTTCTCCCCGAAACCAGTGGTGTCTAGCTTAGCAATAGTGAATAAAAGAGGGACAGTGCTCTAGTGAATGGACCTTCCCTCCTTCAACACTTGGATTCTTTGCCTGTCACCATCAGAGGGGAGGGCAGAAGGGCAACAAGTTGGATGGGGTGTTGGAGGTTGGTCTAATGCTAATTACTGGCCTCAAGATCTGGTTACTGCCTGCCGAATACACGGGTCCTTTTTGTATAAAACTGCCTAAAACATGCCTGATTGGTTCATTAAATGGCCTATACCCGAGCAGGGCATAGGCCTGCAGAGCAGAATAGGGTAGGCGTGGCTAAGGTTCCTGGGCTTTTGAGGATGGAAGAATCACAGAAATCACGGGGGATAGACGGATGGGAAGAGAGGAAGGAGGAGGATGCCATGATGGGTTAGCCTGGAGAAGAACCGAGGTGGGGCTGGGAGCAAGGACTCCAATAATGGCATTAAAAGTCCCAGATGGAGAATAAAGGCAAGATTTTATAAGATTATGAATGGAAGAAAGGATGCTTAAGGAGGATGGCATTGAATGGGAGCTGGATGATGAGGTGATTCAGAGAGTAGAGGTAGGAATATCTACCCAGCCCAAAGTAAATAAGGCAACTATAAAATTTAAGAGGTGTCTGTGTTGTGTTATCTATGATAGCAGGTTAAATAATACCGCAGTGATAATCTTACAGCTAATAATAAACATTATATAGCCCAATACTCATTTTTATTTACTACAATAGTGGGGATATGTTGGTGTTAGCAGAGAAGAGGGAGACAAATTGGGACACCGCAGGAAACTGAAATGTGAGAGTCTCACATTTAGATTGAGATAACTTGTTGGAGATGATGAATTGAGAGTCTGACTGATGTAAAATCTCATTAAAGCCAGTTCCCCTCACCATCATGGCTCCCAAGGAACCTGCTCATTGTTACCTTGGACTTCTGCTCCCACTTGTCTCCAACCCCTAATTGTTAAAATAACTGGTATGAGCCACCACTGACACATTTTATACCTCTAGCGTCAAGTCTAGGGCTCTAAGCAAGCTGAGTGAGCAGCTCATCACCTGTGCTATATGCTCAGCTCTCAGTTTGATGCTTTTCCGTATTTCTATGTCTTTTTTGAATTCCTGTTTTACACCATTTCCTTATTTCATTCAGATGTATGCTTTTATTCTTTCAGGAGTTTATTTGGCTACTTTTTGAGTTCATGAAGCATTCCTAGAAGCATTCTTTAAAATGGAAAATTCATCTTAAAATTTCTTAAAGATGAAAATCCCTCATCTGGGCTGTCTTCACTCTCATTCTCATTGGTAGACATTACCATGAGGCTGTATTGTTTTTGTTTTTGTTTTTCATTACTGCATCAAGATTTACAGCCTGGGGTAATTGTATTGATTGGATTTTGTCAGCTATATTCCTTCAATTGAAGTATTTACAGTAGTCAAGTGGGGCTAGGTTATGGTAGATAAAAATACACAGTTTAGGAGTTAACTCCTTAGCACCTGTGCTCAGGATACCTAGAATAGTCTCTATGTTTCTTTTGAAGTAGACTATTAACTATAGAGGTGAAGTTTTAAATATCATGTTAGCCAGTTAAGAATGACAGTCTTTTTAATGACAATGGCTATAGGAGGTTCAACAAGGATAAGATGATATACACTAGTATAATAGGGTAAAGACAGGGATTAGTATGTGATTAATTGAGGAAAAAAAGCATGATGGGAAAACATCTGTTATGAGGCTTAGGGAAACTGTTGGGATCCACAGATTTTAGAGATTATCCAAATTTTGGAACTCTGTGGTTTTAATGTAAAAAGTAGACGGTTGGGGAGATCAGTAACAGAAGAAGAGACAGGAGTAAGAGGAAAAGAGTATGGGTATATGTGGGAAAAGCAAAGAGTACACAATAGCAGGCTAGGAAGAGCACGTTCAGAACAATCATGCAACCTCACTACGTACAACACAAACTGAAGGTTGTTACAAGATTTTTTTTTTTCTGGAAACATGAAGATTAAAAAAAAAAAAGAAAAATTAAAGGATATCAATAATAACAGCAAAAGACAAATTTCATTAGATTAGAAACAAGCCAGCAGGCTGGTGGAGGACTCAGTGGGGAGAAATGGTTGTTACGAGGCCTGGCAACCTGAGTTTGGTTCTTGGGTCCCATTTGGGAGAAGGAGAGAACTGACTCCATCAAAGTGTCATTTGACATCTAAGTATGCACACTCCACATACATAAGTATATGGATGAGTGAATGAATGCAAAAAACAAAAATCGGTCAATATTTCTTTCTTCCTTGCTTGGTTGGGTTTTAATTCTTTCTCCCCTGTGATGTTTCAAGTAGCAGACGGTGCCAGTGGATGAATCTGATTTGTGGTTCCATTCCAAACCCATTAACCAAGACCTGGGGTGTGCACTGCGGACTTTCGATCAGGCTTGTTGTGTACTGAATGCCCGGCACAGCTGTGCTGGGTATGCAGTTCTCAGCCTCCTGCAATGCACTCTCTAGTTGGACAGTGCCGTGTGGGAGAGCACCAGGCGAGAGCCCTGGCTGCAGGTTCCCAATAGCAGCCTTGTGGAGGAGACTGCCAAATGTCCCCCAGGGTCAGACCTCAGGGTCCCTGTTCCCCACTCATGGAGAGCAGACCCATCCATACAGGACTCATGGAGCCTCCTGGATCTGGGCTCTTTGGAGCTCTTCCCTTTGACTAATCCCTGGCACCAGTGTATAGGGGAGAGAAAGGAGCCCTTACTAAAGGTTCCACTGATCTCAGTTGCAAGAACCTCCCAGTGCCTCAATTCAGCCCACATTTCCTGTTCCACAGAGATGGATAGGCCTTTGGTCCTACACTCTCAGGGGCTTTCCACCCCTCTTTCTGGGGTTGTTCCATGGTGCTGGTCTGTGGGGAAATAAAGGAGGAAGCTATTGTTTGTCAGTTTCTACTGACCCCAGTCAAATCCCTATGCTGTGTCAACATAAAAACACAGCTCTCACCTTAAAGAAATTTAAGACAGATTTAGGTTGTCCCGAATTCTGTGCTCCAATATTGAAGCAACCTCAAGAAGTTTTTATAATAACAAAACAAAGGAAGTCCTAAATGAAGACAATTTGAAACTACACTGGTGTAAACACTAAGCAGGTGGCTATGGTAAAGAGTAGACATCTCAGCTATAGGCCTCACATGCTATGTGATGACTCCCCTACCATTGATTGATGGAGAGTAGGCTTTTATTCAGGTAATCCATTCCAAATGATTCTGTTTGTCTGGATGTTGGTTAGATCTGGCTTTATGCAGTAGTCATAGGATGTTAAGTGAGAGACAGAGGTGGCCAAAGAAGAGCTCTTTATTGTGCTAAACATAACTCAAGATAAACTGTAATTAGGCTCCGCCATGGCAATCTACTCATAACATATCTCATCTACCAATCTGCCTTTGCAAACAGCTTCTTTCCATGAGCTCTTGCTCACACTGCCAATTATGCATTTAGTCCTTGGTGGTTCAGGTAGCTTCCTGCAGTGCGGGTGTGTGAGGGAAAGTACTTCCTGTGGTTTCCTGTGACCTTACCGCCAGACCCATTTGTTGTACCTCAGTGCTCATAGCTGTTCCCACTTGTTTTGCTGTGGAAATCTTGGCTGGCGAGATAAGCTCAGCTATAGCTCTTTGTTCTCGCCAGGGTCCAGACTGTTGTGTCATCCTGATTGTCAAGTCAAGTCACTACCTTGAAGCTTTAGTCTTC
Organism: Meriones unguiculatus; assembly: GCF_030254825.1. Classification (NCBI taxonomy): domain Eukaryota; kingdom Metazoa; phylum Chordata; class Mammalia; order Rodentia; family Muridae; genus Meriones; species Meriones unguiculatus. The sequence goes on along the minus strand of NC_083358.1, from coordinate 111,019,263 downwards.
TACCTTGCCCGGGACTATCAGAAGATTTGAATCCCTGTTTTGAAGGAGCATATAATTTGAAGGTGTCATGGTTAAGTCATCATATTAAAAAAATAAACTAAGAGTCTATAAACTAATTCAACTAGAGGCTTCCTGGGAAGATCATGAACAAGACAGAGAAGTGTCTGCCGTTAGCACTTCTTGTCAGTGCAGTGCTGGATGTCTGGCAGGAGCAATTAGGCAGACAAAAACAGGGGCAGGCATAGTTGAAGAAGAAAAATAAGTTCTTTTGCGAGAACTCTCTAAGTAGAAGTCATGGCCTTCCGCTCTATTCTTGGCTAATCCTGTAGATGCAGGATTTGTGAGTAACCTTTTAGAGGGTGTGTGGCTAACCTGAAATGCAGAGGCTTCATGCCTCAGATAAAAGTATACTACAGCTATTGGAAAAAGGCCTGTGACAACATGCATTTGGCAATGGCGTGAGCTTGTTTTAGGTTAGCTCGCTTTAGGTCACACAGCTCCTACATGGTAGGTAATCAAACCCAGCAAATCCAGGCAGTCAGGCTCCTGGCCTTGTAAGCACTTATTTATTTATTGCAGTTTTGTTTGTTTGTTTGTTTGTTTGTTGTTCTTTTAGGGATTAGCAGATTTCCTGGGTAATGGAGCTATAACTTGTGCAGCTGTGGACTTGACAGAATCCCAAGGCTGCCTTACAACACAAAAACTCTGCACTAACTTATGATACCATCAGCTCAGGCTCTACTAATGGCAAAGGCCAGGTGCTCTGTGTTCAATCCAAGGGGCGGGCAGGTCCAGTATCCAGGCTGGGCTTCTCAAGAAGCTCTTAGGACAGGATGACTCACTCAGGTGTGTGGCTGTGCTGTGGCACTCCCTGGAGGCTGACACCTGACTGGGCCAAGAAAGAGAGGTGCTCAAGGCTGCTGCCTCTACTCACATGTCCTCCAGCAATCACCAAAACAAGGAAAATTTCAGCATTAAGAGAACCAAGCTGAAGTGTGCAAGCAGAGTAGGTGGAAGGAGAGAAGCCGACAGGGAACAGACCCACAGAGGATACATTTTAGAGCATTTAAGGGCCTGAGTTCAGTGTTCACTAGAATTGCGGCACTATTTTCATGGAATCAGATTTCTCAACTCCATGCCTGCAGTTTTTCAATTTGACAGTACATGCCCATCTTTGCCAGTTATTTCCAGACTGTTATGTGCAAGACTGACATATATCAGTCCATCTTCTTTATATCTTCAGATGGTAGTGCCAGTATTTATCCTATGCAACACTCATGGGGACCTGAGCAATAAGACCTTCATCTTAGAGCTCAGCTCATGTGCTGCCATCCTGAGAAATACTCAGTCAGAAATACACCATTCCCAGCATGTGGGAGACTTCATGGTCTTCAGAGATGAAGGGCTGACCATGTCTGCTGGAGACAGAACACGGAGGTGGATGAGTATCAGACCCAGCTGGATGCCTGCTGTGGCTATGAAGTGCTGGCTCACCCAGGACTAAAGCTGATTCTCCTCTGCAGGATCCCCTGGGTGGGCTCTTCATCTACTCTGACATCAGCGCTCCTTATCCAGTTGTTCCTGTTCTGGTCTCTAATCTACCTGAGGGTTTGGGATAGCCCAGGTGTGCTCTGAGCACTAGAGACAGAACATCTGGGACTTCAGAAGAGGGATAGGTAAGAAGTGGTGTTGGAAGAAGTCTGCAGAATAGATTTACTCAGTGTAGAACTGCGGTGAAGTTAACTTCTTGACATAGGAGCACAGAAAACAACAACAACAACAAAACAGCCCTTCTAGAGGACACTTAGCTAGGCTCTGACTGGTAACTAGCACTTTTTCCAGATGGGTAAGACCAGTGTTCTTGCGTCTGTGTTAGCTTTGCCTTGGGGCCTGGCACTGTATAGCTTCCATGTTGCTGATGAGTATTTTCCAAGTCTGCAGAAACCTGTAAAAACTTGCAGAAGCCTGCAGGAGCCTTGGAAGGCTGGCGCTTCTGAATTCCCTGCAGGGGTAGGATTTATAAGTGGAGGAGAAAAAAAAAGAGCCATTCTCAGTGTATACAATAATGTGTTTAATCCTGTTAAAACTGCAAGAAGATTTCTCAAAGCTCTTTAAAGCTCAACTTACTTTTTTGTGGTGAAGATTGAGGGAGGCTGGAAGTGATACCACTAAAAGCTGGAAGAGCGAGGATAGGATGCCGGTATCCGCTGCAGCCAACTGAGTGTGGAAGACAGTTGGGGCCAGGGCAGAGCTGCAGGACCCTGGGCCAGGCTGCTCATACCACCTCTCCATCTCGCTGTTCAGCATTTGCTCCACCACTAGCAAACTCTTCTTAGCCCCGCTGCAGCAGCTCCAATCACTCTGGTCAAGGAGGTGAAAGCCACCTTGCAGAGCATTCTCAATCGTTGCGGCCAAGGGTCTTCCTGAAACAAAGACCCCGTGAACTACCTGGAAGGAATTCCTGGAGAACACAGCCACCATAGCCACCACTGCAGTGCCCACCCTTTTATACAGGTTCTGGAAGCCACAGAACTCCCCTAGTCTACTGTTGGTGCCCACAAACAGCCTGCCTAGCTCCAGTTGGACTCCTGCATCTGCTGTGACTCCGACCTGACAGCCTGAGGACATTTCAGCCACCCTTGAATCAGTGGATCAACATTGTCTTGTCCAGTGAACTGGCTGCAGGAGCAGCACTGGGGATTTTAGAAAGAAAAATGGAGCTGGCGAAGGCCTAAGAGTGTGAGTTTATGAGTGTGGCCTGAGAGTTTGAGCACTGAACTGTCAGACAGAGGAAACAGTGTCTCCCTTGCCACTGCCAGGTGGGACTACAAAAGGGCAATGTGCCGTGGATTCCTGTGGTCACACAGTGATGCTCAGAGGGATGAACTCTCCACACCCTTTGGGAGCTTGAGTCACAGAAAGCTCTGCCTATGGAAAGTTTGATCCCTAGATTGCCAGGGACAAAACTAGCTTCCTTCCTGGGGCTCGAGGAGGGAGAGAAGAAGGACCCTGGTTAGGAAATTTTGGCAGAATATATCCTATTTTCACAGAGGTTCTTTTCATCTGGAAGGGAACACTGCCCAGCGCTGAACTCGGGACAGTACGTACAAGCCACTAGGGAGGTGGTACAAATGGCTGAGTGAAAGGGAAACCACATCTCAATTATGACTGAGAGCCCAATTCTTACTGGTAGAAGCATTAGTGGATATCAAAGGTTTGAATTAAAACACAAATAATATGTAACTCAAATCATATTGAACATTATTTTAATGGTGAATTGACAAATGGCTGATAAATCTTCATGAAGGCACAGCAGAGCGGATCTTTTTTTTATTATATAACCGTTTTATTTCTTAAATTCATTTCTTTTTTTTTTTTCTTCTCAATGCAGTTTATTCAGGAACCTTGAACAATCTTCTGACCCTGGGGAAAGCCAGCCCACAACTTAAATAGCCTCTGGGTAGCCAACCCCAGCGTGCCTCGTGGGCTATGCAGATAGGTCCACATACACGGAAGCAAGCCAGATCCTCAGCCTTAGCCAAATATGGAGTTGTTTGTGACAGAGAGCACTCACCATCAGGAAGGTGGAAGGCAGAAACCAGCTCAATCTTTAAGGCGCGGCATTACGCAGCTCTCTACAGTTTCCCCTTTTTGTTTTAGACGCATCAGGCAAGAGTAGAGGTCTGATCTCTGATATTAGAAATAAATTGGGACTTTGTACCAATGTTCATTTAGGTGTCATCCACCCAAAGAGTATCAGACCCGTCCGATACCTTTTTCTCAGAGGCGGGACCTGGGGCTTCAACCCGAATGCAATCAGACATGCTCTTCTCTGGGTCCAAAGCGGCTGACCCTGAGTGCAGTGCTTAGCCTCGCATCCTGAGCGTAACATTTTAGCTTTTTATGGTAGCCAACCTCTGCCCTACAGACTATCAAAGCAGATGCTGAGCCTGATGGGCAACTGTTGGGCAGAGTGAATGGAATTTTATGTAAGAACTGGGAAATAGTAAGAGCTGGAGAGGACAGCGTCTCCACAAGGAGAGCAACAGAACAAGAAAATTTGAACACAGGGAACTTCCCAGAGACTCATACTCCAACCAAGGACTCTTCATAGAGATAACCCAGAACCCCTGCACAGAGGTAGCCCATGGCAGCTCAGTCTCCAAGTGGGTTACATAGTAATGTGAAGAGGGACTGCCTCTGACATAATCTGATTGGCCTGCTCTTTGATCACCTCCCCCTTGGGGGAGCAGCCTTACCAGGCCATAGTAGAGGACAATGCAGCCACTTTTGATGTGAACTGATGGACTAAGAACAGAAAGGAGAGGAGAACCTCCCCTATCAGTGGGCTTGGGGAGTGGCAAGCAGAGCGGATCTTTAAGTACCTTTGATGCTAGCTTTCCACAGGAAAGCAACACTATAGACACGCTTCATTCTACACACTGTGTGGGGAGGTCTTGACTCCTTACACACACATACACATACACTAGCACCACCAAAATGAAAATAACAAGAATTAACAATCCCAACACAGAGTAGCAGAGTGCATGTAAAAACAGAATCCATCATTCTGCTGCATACAAGAAACACACAACAGTAACAAAGATGGACATTGTCTCAGAATAAAGGGCTGAAAGAAAGTTTTCCAAGCAAATGGATGCAAGAAGCAAGCCCTTGTAGCTATTTTAATGTCTAATAAAATAGACTTTCAACCAAAATCCATCAAATGATATGGGGAAAGGTGCTTCATACTCATCCACCAAGGTGATGTCCCAAATCTGAATATCTATGCTCCAAATGCAAGGGCACCCACATTCATAAAAGAAACACTACTAAGCCTTAAATCACACATTGAACCCCACACATTAATATTCCACTCTCACTAATGGACAATCATTGAGCCAGATGTTATGATCAAATGTACCTAACAGATATCTACAGAACTATTCACCCAAACACAAAAGAATTTACTTTCTTCTCAGCGCGACACTAAACTTTCTCCAAGAATGACCATGTAGTCTGTCACAAAGCAAATCTCAACTGATACAAGAAAATCGAATTAACCCATTTTTCTTTATCAGATCACCATGGATTAAAGCTATACCTCAACAACAATAGAAATAACAAGAAACCTACACTGTCATGGAAACTAAACAACTTCCTGATCAATGATCACCGTGTCAGGGAAAAAATACAGAAAGAAAATAGAGACTTCCTAGAATTCAATGAAAATGAAGGCACAACATACCCAAACTTATGGAACACAATGAAAGAGGTGCTAAGAGGAAAGTTCATAGCACTAAGTGCCTTCATAAAGAAATTGGGAAGTTCTAATACTAGAAACCTAACAGCACACCTGAAAGCTTTAGAACAAAAAATAAAGCAACCATACCTAAGAGGAGGAGATGGCAGGAAATAATCAAACTCAGGGCTGGATCAATAAAATAGAAACAAATAGAACAATACAAAGAAACAACGAAACCAAAAGCTGGTTCTTTGAAAAAAAAAATGAGATAAATAAAGTCTTAGGCAAATCAACTCATCCCTGGGAGAGGCTCATTCTTCTTTTTCCAGCATCCATTAGTTAAGTGTACTTCTTTGACTATGGGTAGAACCGTGGAGTTTCTCCTCCCGTGTTTAAATGTCCATTGATAGATCCATTGTTCCAGTCTTCCTTATGCAGCCATATCTGGGCTGTGGTTTCCTGACTCCAAATTCTCAGCTGTGAGTATACAACATGGAATACTACAGAAACTAGGGAAGCATTTATAGATTATAAACAATCTTAAGAGAAGGTAAGTGTTAAGCTACTTGGGGCAGACATTGCTTCTTACAATAACTAACACACACCCCAGTTCCAGGCATGCAAAAACCTCATTTTGGATGGATGGTCAGAGCAGTCCAAGCAACTCCAAAACAGTATAGATTAGCAATATATTCTTTGGTTGCTGCTCAGGGTTGAGGGGACTCGTGTTGCTTAAGCTACCACACATTTAGGAGCCAAGAGTGAGATGCTCTGGCCTGAAATCTTTCTTCTGGTTCCAGAAATAATATACTTATTTTTCTTGGTATGGATGGAGACCTGACATTGTACAGCAGGTCTTAATTTTTATTATTTGTTTACCTTGATTTTTATTCTTATCTTCCTGAATTGTTATTTTTACATGCGTATATATTTTTGGTCCTTCTTTGGTTGAACTTACTACTTTCTGTAGAGTTGCCAAAAAGCCTTCTCTGCTGGTTCAGTTGCTGAAGCTGTAACTTTGCTTTTGCTTTGTAAATTGCTTTGTAATTTGCAAATTGCTCTGGAAACCTGAATCCTTTCTGTTTGTTTTCTTTTGAATAGTCTTGAAATACTGATGAGGCTATGGGTTGGAATAGCTGAGTAATTTGGCTGGTGATTTTTGATCAACACAACCAAGTCATCATCTAATCCAATGGTTCTCAACACGTAGGTCATGACCCTTTTGGGGCTGAGAGACCCTTTCTTATTTCAGAGTCACATTTCAGAAACCTTGTATATCAGGTATGTACATTATTATTCACAACAGTAGAAAAATTACAGTTATGAAGTAGCAATGAAACAAATATTATGTTTGGAGGTCACTATAACATGAGGTGTATTAATCAACGGTATTAAAATATTGCAGCTTTAGAAAGGTTGAAAACCACTGATCTAACCCACTTTAAATGTTAGAATTTAAAGATCTGCAATTTCTGCGGTTTTGTCAGCTAGCCTCTGGCATTATATATAACATTGTTAAAGGAGGTTTTTACTGCCTCAAATAATTTATAATAATATAAGACACACTGCTTTGGGTTCTGTTTACACAGATAAATTTTATTCCAGTCCACATCTTTTCGAAAGACATGGAATGTTGTGCAATACAAAAACTTTTCCTACACAGTCATCTTGTTCTCAATTTAGTTGGGCTCATCTGCTGAAATTCTGATCCAAATTTACACTTCATGATCTTTTCTTGAGCTCTGTCTTCTGAAGTAGCATATGAACCCTCCCACAAAGCTCAGAGAATAATAAACATAAATACATAAAACAATTTTTCTAGAAAATCCAGTTAATACCTAGTATGAATCAAAGACAGGCTTTGGCTATTACTCTTCCCACCAACATTGGTTAGGTGTTAGGGTGTTTTGCCTTTTAATCACATTCATGCAGCACCCATGGAGCCCAGAAGAGGGCATCAAATCCTCAGAGACAGAAGTCAGACTGCTGTGGGTCACCACATAGATACTTGGGACTTGAACTTGGGTTCTCTGGAAGAGCAACAGGTGCTCCTAACTGTTGAACCACCTCTACAGTCCCTTTGGCTACACCTTTAAACTTACATTTAGGGCAGAGAGGGTACAGCTGGCGGCATACCTCCCTCTGCCAGTAATGGGTTCCCCTTAAAAGGAATGGCGGTAGGGGCTGGAGATAGACTCAGCAGTTAAGAACACTTGTGGCTCTTGCAGAGTTTGATTCCCAGCACACACACGGAGGCTCGTAACCACTGTAACTCCAGTTTCACGGGATCTGGCTGCGGATCTGTTCTCTATGGGTGCCAGACATGCACAGGGTGCACATACATGCAAGGACAAATTTATACGTGTGAAATAATAAAAACTTCAAAGATATGCCACGGCACGAGTTTCTTCTCTTGGCCTAGTGCTTCCAGGAGGGACAATTAGAAAACTGAAGCTTAGACAGACAAAGACAAAGGAATGCGGGAGCTAGAGAATCAGAAGAGAGCAGCAATATCTGAAATGCATATCTTTCTGTTGCTTATGGAAATTTTTAGTAATTTCTGTGGCTGTCCTGATGGTATTATATTCTAGCTGTTCTTCTTTAGAAGTGTTTATACATTATTGAAATTATCTTCTGCATCTTTCTGTTTAATTTGTCTTTACTTTTTAAAAAAGTAGTTCTTTGAGAATTTTGAATAGATATTTTGATTATATTAATCATCCCTCCTCAGCTCTTTCTGTATCCACTCCTGCCCCCCTTTCCATACTACTGTGTGCGCCTCTTGCCACTGTCAAGGATAATTTGTGCTGTTCAAACATTCTTGGGTGTATGGCCTTCTACTGGAGCGTGACCAACTTATCAGAGGCTATACCTTTAGAGAAAACTGACCTTTCCTCTCCCAGAGCTAAGAACTGTCAATAATTCCTGGGTTAGGGGTAGAACTTCATGTCCAAATCTCCTTTACTCTCCAAGGTTTGCTCTGTTTTGGGCTTGCATAGCTCTTGTGCAGTGTCACACAACCATTGTGAGTTCATATGTGCAGCTTCCCTCCTGTGTCCAGAAGACGCTGCATCGTAGTCATCCACTGTCTCTGGCTCTTACACTCTACACATTTCACAGTGACTGCTGAGCCTCTGGAGGGGGAGGTGTTATGTATGCTCATTGCAGGGCTTGACATTCTTCCGCCTCTAACTCTCTGCACTTCGGCGAGTTGTAGGTCTCTGCATTGGCCATCATCTCCTGCAGACGATGAGCATCAAGTTTCTCTGATGAGGGCTGAGTGGTACATTGATCTATGAGTATAATGAGGAGTTGGTTTAACAATACATCCATTTATCAGAATAATAATAGTAGCTTCTCCCCTGTATTTTGTGATTTGTAATCTTTGGGCTTTCTTTCTTTCTTTCTTTCTTTCTTTCTTTCTTTCTTTCTTTCTTTCTTTCTTTCATAATGGGGAATGAGTACACATTGAGGGGATGTGTAGAATGGGTTGGGAAATGGCAGTTAATAGTGTCTTTGGAGTTGGGATCTTCAATCCCCCAACATTCCCTCAGCTCATTTCTTTGGAGAACTGGGTCTCAATTATTTGGCTAGTTCCTGAAGTCCTTGCTAGTCTCCAGGAAACTCAAACTGCTCTTGTGCCATCTCTAGTACCATTTAAGCTGTGGTGGACAGCAGCTGGTGCCCAACTGCTGGGATCCCGGTGGGTTTGAATTCTACGGCTGTAGTTCACAATCACTGTATCCACCCATTTAACCCCATTTGGATAACGACAAAATAGTGCACAACCATGTTTTCCTCATTGAATGATTGAGATTTCACTCATGGCCTCTGGCAAGGCCTGGCTGTTTCTAGAGAAGTTGTCAGGGAAGATACAGTTCTAGCAGCCCTTCAGGTTCAGTAGGACTTTGGGGAAGACATAGTGAGAAATGGGGAAGTTGGTTGAAGTGCAAAGCATGTGCCTAGGATGAGCCACTCCTTTCTAAGAGGATCACCCCAGGCCTCGAGGAATGTAGTTTCTTGTCTGATAACAGAAATGATTTGAGTAGTCCAATAACAGCATCCACAGACTCCCTCCTCCCGCCTGTATTCCTTAGTAAACTCAGTAGATAAAACCAAAAAGCCATAGTCATTAATAGCAAATGTGTGAAAGTCCTTAAATTTATATATTTAAATCATATAAACACTAAAAGACACATTCATGCATCATTCTAGCCAAGACATTTAAGGAAAAACATGAATGAACATGTCCCTCACCAACTCCTGCTTCATGAGCATTCATGTTCTCAAAAGTTTTCTAAAATGTATCTTAAATGCATATATGTGGAAAGACTATATTTACCAAGAAAAATTCCAGTTAAAAATTCATAATTCTCAGCAAGGATCAAGCCAATTATTAAATTGCTTAGAGTTTTCCCATGACATGATTTAATTTATATATCATAATTGATGTATGTATACTACTTTTCATAGAAGTTTCATTACTTGCTCTTTGACAATTTCATAGATGTATACAGTGCAGCTTTATAATATCCAACGAAAATCACTTCTAGTTCATGACAATTTGAAGCCATAATGTTAGCAAGCTGGCACTGTGTTCCTCTGAAGTTTTGTTAAGTGAGAAAAAACAGTGACATCAATCATGTGCTACCTGGCTCCGTTGGTCTTCTAATGGCAAAGGAAGCTATTTGGCGGTATTTGTTTTGCTGGCTGATCTTTCCCATGCCTCAAGACTTTAGGCGATTTTTACAATGTGTTCTCTTTCCTAAATGTGCGTAACTAGGCTAGACCTGAACTGATTATTTTCAAGCAATGCAACACCAGTTGTAATGATATTCAGGCAACCATTTAAAAAAAAATACAAAAATAGGTCATTTATATTTACTTATGAGGAATTAAACTATTAAAAAATACAAAGAGGGATTCCTTCTTAAGGAAGAAAGAAGCAGCTGTTGGTTTGGTGTTTCCATAAAAGAGAGCCTCAAGGCTGAACAATCAGCATCAAAAAGGCTATGGGTACCATAGACCCGGAGCTCCATTGGCCTGCAGTTCCTGCACCAGGCTGCAGGTGGTGCATATGAGCTTCTCTTGTTAAAGGTTTTTCAGTTCCTGAACATATTCTCCCGGCAGGCTGTTCAAGTCCTCCATCCATATCACTACCCAAGTGTCTTTTCTTATACAAACACCAAATTATCCAACTTTTGGGGTCTCCTTGACTTTCTTACAAGCTTCCCGCCCTGGCCCCATTCCTTTAGGCTTTACTTACATGAAAGCATTCTGTAACCAACTGATACCCGTTAGTGAGCATTCTACAATGTGCAGTTTTCTAGTTGATATTTGCATTTTTTTTCAGACAGAGGAAGTAACGTAATTATCATTCAATTCTCCTTACACTCCAGGCACTGAGACAGGAAATACACACAAATTGTTCCCTAATGACAGGCCACCTTGGATCAAGAATTTCCCTCCCCCCTTTTCTTCATTTCTGCTGTCTCCTAGAACTTTCTCAGCTGGGCCTGTTGGATCATAGCTGTATTCCCAGGCAGAAGGACTGTGAGTCTGATTCAAGTCTGGCCTACACTGAACCTCTGTCTCACCCGGCCCCAAAGTGGAAAGGAAAGGAAGGAGAACTTTGTGAGCACACACCACCAGGTACACGGTGCTCACTATTCCCTTCTGAAACAAAGCCCAGACACCTTCAGACAAATAGCAGTAAATGGATATCTAACACCAACCCAGTGAGGTGTGTGGGAAGGGTTCCTTTCCACTCTGGATTCTATGGCTGCTACTGTGGGCCTTAGAAGATTTCTATATTTTTGGCAGAAAAATCCCTTATACGATGTGGCCTAGGTCCTGAAAGAGCTCAGCTAAACATGACTCAGAGGAAGTTTGGATGATATGCCCAAGCAACAGAGCTGATAAGTAAAGGGGCTGGATTTGAGCCTAGCTTGATGGAGCTAGGAAGAGAAAGGCTTCTCTATGCTCAGTCTTAGCACTTAAGTGTGTATACACACACTCCTGTCTTTTCCCACAAGCTTCAAACTTCTGAGAAATCAAACTTGGCAAAATTGGAGCACTAGTTGTTGAAAACAGGAATTCTTGGTTGCCTAGGATGGTCTGTCTGTCTGTGAGCTTCAGGAATAAAACTCATAGATCTCAGCTCACCCCCTTTCATCTTTATTTCTCTATTATGGACTCCACATTTAACAGATGAGGAGTGCAGACTGAGTATTTTGGGGTTAAATACATTGGAGATAAATCATTATGAGGTCCCAAACAGACCCCACCTTCAGATATTCAGGATCTCTCTGGCCTCCCTCGGGAACAGAGAACACTGTGATCAATGCCCATGCCAATGTGGAGGTTTATGATGGACACATGAAGTTCCAGAAGAATAGAAAGAGAAGATATCACCCGATTCCTTCCCCTGTGATCTCAGGCTAGATTAAGTACCACAGTTGTAATAAAATAACATTTTGATGTTTAAATATCAGCAAAGAAGTTTAACTTTGTGAGTGTGCTTTGTGAGCTTTATACACTTTCAGATGCATGAGACTGAAAAAGAATCCTCCTGGAGTTAAATATCACTACACACACACATACACAAACATGAACATGAGTGCATGCATGCACACACACACACACACACACACACACACAGAAAGAGAGAGAGTGAGGGGGAGAGAGAGAGAGAGAGAGAGAGAGAGAGAGAGAGATCTCAAGTACAAGAATTGCAACATTATGAAATTCATTGTATAAGGAATGCAGCCAAGGGATTATTCCCATTTTTTTGAGGCATCCCTTCTCCCTTCTGTGCCACAATTTTATCACTAATAAAACTAAATTTAATAATGGTGCCTACTGGTTGGTTGAAGTGCTTAGAAAAGATAGACATGAAGTTTACTTTGCAAGTGTTCAACGAAAATTAGGGAATCTCAGGACTGTGGCAGTCCTCAGACAGTATGAAGAAGAAATCTTGTATGCATATTATCTAGTATAAATGCTAACATCTGAGTGGCCTCCTCAAAATTCATACATTAAACTCATACCAGTCAGCTAAGATTATTAAGACATGGGGCCTTTGGAAAGTGAGTAAGTTGCAGGATCTCCGTTGTGAATAGAATTAGTGCACTTATAAGAAAAGCTACCACATTCTACTTTGTCTTCTTTCACCAACTAAGAACACAGCTAAAAGCATCGTCTTTGAAACAGACAGCAGACCCTCAGCAGACCCTAAACATTTTGTGCATTAGTCTGGGACTTCTAAGTGTCTGTGATTATAGACAGTAAGGTGCTATTATCTATAGATTACCCAGTGTAAGATATTTTGTCATAGTGGCCAGAACCTACGAAGACAGTGAATCCTATAAGGCTGTAGACAGATCGCCAGGCAAAGAGGAGAGGTGGGAAGTAGCTCAAACATTGGTAGTACCAGATGTAAATCACAAAATTAAACCCATTGTACTACGTGCAAAGAAAAACAAAACAAATCTAGTTTAACAAATTGTTTTCACATGTATTAGCTTAAAACATGTTTCAATCAAGCAGACCAATTGCAACAGCAGCGCAGCATCTGTCATCAAAACGTCAGCTGTAGGTCATCTATAGCTTCAACTGAATAGTAAAACTTCAATTGAATAGATGACCCATTAAAACTTCAGTGATGGAGTCTTCCCTCTGATCCTATGGCTTAAGATGGCAGCAAACAAATGAAAAATATGAAGAAAATAGAATGGCAGTGAGCAGTTAATCTTTCAACATTTTACCCAACTAAATTTTTCACCTTGTGGTGTCTTTCTTTTCCTTTTCTACTGTTTCTCATTTAAGCTAACCCTATGGTTTATTTATACAATGAATGACGTGGCAGATACATTTATATTACTGATTCAGACCAAGTAAGGACATTGTATAATTGAACTACATCAAACTCCATTCCTTCCACCAGTTATTTTGAAGGGTGATTGGAGAATTTTATCCAGGAAAGTATTCAGGAAAGTATACAAACAGGAGTTTAAAATGTCTCATTTTTATACAAAAAAAAAAACCCAAAGAGAAAACAAACCCAAAAGTCAGTTCTTTTATGTAGTTAGTGAATTTCTTTTATAAACAGAAAAACAAATTCTTCAAGGGCAAAGAAAAAAAAGGAACCAAAATGGTTTATCATAAAATTTTCATGTTTTGATCTTTGTAAAGGTTTATAGATGGCTCAGGTTAGTCTACTCTGTAGGTCTCCTTGTTGATCCCTCTGGCTCCCTTAATCCTTCCTCCCACTGTTCCACAAGACTCCTGAAGCTCCATCTATTATTTGGCTGTGGTTCTCGGCATCTGTTTCCATCTGCTGCAGAAAAAGCCTCTCAGGAGACAGTTATGCTAGGCTCCTGTCTGCAAGCAGAGTATCATTAACAGTGACAGGGGTTGGCTTTCTCCTATGAGATGGGTCTCAAGTTGGGCCAATCATTAGTTTGCATTCCTTCAACTCTATTCCCTCTTTATCCTTTCACTTTTTGTAGGCAAGACAAAATTTTGGTCAAAAGTTTTATGGGTGAGTGGGTTAGTGTCCTCATCTCTCCACTGGAAGTTCCTCCACCGAGCTACAGCAGGTGGCAACTTCAGGCTCCTTAACCCCTGCTTCTAGAAGTCTCAATATATATATATACTCCCAGGGGCCTCCCCCATCCCAGAGTTGTACCCTCACCAGTTTCTGTTCTCTCTCCTGGTCCTCCCAATTTATCAGAATAATAGTAGTAGGTTCTCTCCTAACTACTCCTACAGTCTATTATCTGTAATTTTTGAATTTTTAATAATTTAATACACTTGTTTATTAAATTTTAAATTCATGTATGGACAAACATACACATGTATATGTACAGGTGCCTTATAGGGCCAGAAGAAAGTGAAGCTGAAGGTACAAGCGGTTATGAAACACCCAAAATAGTTCTCTGCAAGAGTATGAAGCCTACTCTACTCAACTCTAGCCTCTGAACCTAGTGTTTTACAATAGGTATGCAAGAACATGCATGGTTTAAATGGTCCCCAGTTTTGTCTTTGGCATGTAAGATCATATTTTTTTCTGATTAGGACTTTTTTCTAAATTTTGACAAGATGAGCCACCCTATGTGCTCTTTCTAAGCTAGGTAGTACTCCATGGAAGTTGTCTACTAGAAAGGACAACAGATTTGGAAGATTGGTTTCCTATAATTTAGGTTCCTTGGAAGTGACAAATCTGCTAAATGTGTCAGGTCAAACGTGTTGTCTATATGTGTAGCTCCTTGAGGAGTCATTCTCAACTTGGTAGCATCTTGTAACATGTCCCAGAAACCCAGTTATCTTACAGTAGGTAGGGTATTTGGTGTGCCAGATGACTAGCCCTTATGCACATTTCATAGACTGGCTGAAAAATCCTTGAAACCTTGTTCTGCTTTATGTCCCTTCAAAATCACTGCATGTCAAATTGTCTGGGTACTTCCATTAAGGCTCTGGTTGTCTAGAACACAGCATGGAAGAAGAAACAATGTTTCTGATGTTAGGAGCAGAGCTCTCCCATGGTCTTGAGAGGAGCTAAAACTTGGTCACTGTTCAAAAATTCTACTGAAACATTGTTACTATAGCAATATTAATTACATGAAATGCATCAAAGAAGTCTTGCACCAGTAAAACCAACTAACCAACCAACCAACCAGCCAACCAATATACCAGTAACAAAAAGTGAAAAAACCAAAACAAACCAAATAAAGGCAAGCTTTGTTCCTAGGATTTAATTATATTGATGATGAGGGACAATTTCCAGACATCCTCATAAGAATAGAGTGTGATGAAGCTAACAAAAAATCTGAGTTCAACCAAAAGTTTCTTGGAGGTTTAGATCTTTGGAAAAATTCAGCTGGGGATCTAGGTATTTCTCTGATGTCAAAGAGGGGGCTCATACCAATTGCTGAGTCCAAAGTGTTCTTCTGAAATCAAGGAGTGGATAGCTTAAAGGTATTTCCATGGTCAACCCAAAGTGTGGAAGCTCATGAAGGTGTGTAGGAAAGGAGTTTATTTGAACTAAAATGAACATGGTCGTCCAGAAAACACTGATTCTACTAGTCAAGAGTGCTCTGAAATGGTGTCCAAAACACCCAGCTTTATAACAATTTCATTTATGGACAAGAGTAGCATTGGTTATTGATTGGTTGTTGTTTACTTATGTAATACATTTCAGGAAAGATTCAGTGAAGAACATGAACAAGACATTTTCTACATTATTTATGACTATAAAGGCATTAACACACCTGCAATGAACTACATTAGAATGCTTAATGAATAAACTTAAATAGACCACTAGACATAGGAATTCAAGGGGATGTAACTGCTCTCCCATTGTCCATGTCTATGAGAAATGATAAAAAGTATAGACTGATTTTCTTTGACCTCTCTCTCCCCCTCCTTTCCTCCTTCTTTTCTTCCTTTCCCCTTCTGCCTTAAGGTTTTTAATGCTGTGATGAAAACACCATGATCAAAAAGGAAGTTGGGTAGTTAGCGGTTTATTTGACTTATATTTCTAGATGGTAATCCATCACTGAAGGACATCAGGACAGAAACTCAAGCAGGGATGGAACCTGGAGGCAGGAGCTGATGCAGAGATCATGGAGGGGCTGCTTACTGGCTTGTTTCCCATGGCTTTCTCAGTCTGCTCTCTTATAGAACTAAGGACCTGCAGCCCAGAATGGCACCACTCACCATGGACTGGATCTTCCCCATTAACCACTAATTATCAAAATGTGTTATAGCTGGATCTCATGGAGGCATTTTTTCCAACTGAGGCTCCTACCTTTCTGATGACTCTAGCTTGTGTCAAGTTAACACACAAAACCAGCCATCACACCTTCTTTCCTTTTTTCTTTCAAAGATGTGTATTTATAGTGATCCAGCTGTCTTTTTCACAATGTATTCTAGAGGTAGTCCTCCTTAAAGATCTTTGCTGGTTTAGCAATTATTGAAGTGGAAACATGCTGACGGATTCAATGCTGTGCCCTCCTCTTATTTGTTCTGGCCTTACAGTAGACATAAGCGACTTTACCTGGAGGCACTGTTGAAGACCTAGCACTGGGATGGCCTCACCTCCCATGTCAACAGGCAAACACATGAAATACTTACTCCTTTTAGGTTTTTTTGTTTGTATTGTTGTTGTTAAATTACTGTCTCTCCAACTTGCTATAGTATATAAACCATGTGAAATTTGGGGCCATGTTGTTCTTTAGTTTAAAAAAGCAGTACATGCATCTCCCAGAAGCTCTATCAGTTGTTAAGGAACCAGTGTGGGGACCAGCTTCTAGGAAAGATCCACAGAATATAAAGATTCCAACAACTTGCAGCAAAGGTTTAGATGGCCAGTTCTCAATCTGTGTGTTGCCAGTCATTTGGGGATATTATGACCCTCTTACAGGGGTCAACTAAAACCATTGGAAAACACAAATATTTACACAGTAATTCCTAACAGTAGCCAAATCATAGTTATAATGTAGCAACTAAAGTTTTATGGTTGGGGGTCACCACAACATGAGGAAGTGTATGAAAAATCATAGCATTAGGAAGGTTGAGAACCACTCCTTTAGACATAGCTGAGGACCCTCAGAGGAGACTGGAGATAGAGGCTCTGGTGCTACATACAAGTTCCATGGAGTTAAAGGATACCTCAAACCTTCTAGGGCATAATCCTCCACTGAACATTCAAAACACTACTCCAGAAAGAAAAAAATATGGTGCGTTGGGGGGGGGAACTAGAATTTTAGAAATAAAAACTTCGAAAGAAAGAAAAACTCAAACTAATCCAAGATGTATATGTCTCAGTAACAAAACAATGTGAAAAACCAATGTAACAGATCTGCTCCACAACTCACTAACCTCATAACAATGAAAATAATTTGGAATATTTACTAGGCAAAGAATTTAAAATATGACAACTATTTGCAACAATTCAAAGACATGTATGTACTCCAAGGGAGCAAAAATGAGAGGAATGAAATGAGAAGGTCAATCCAAGATATGAAAGTGCATATAGTGGTTGAACAGGTTTACATTCCCACCAACAATGGAGTAGGGCTTCCCATTCTCCACATCCTCTCCAGCATGTGTTGTCACTTGAGTTTTTGATCTTAGCCATTCTGATGGGTGTAAGGTGGAACCTCATGGTCATTTTGATTTGCATTTCCCTGATGACTAAGGACATTGAGCATTTCTTTAAGTGTTTCTCTGTGATTTGATACTCCTCTATCTAGAATTCTCTGTTTAGCTCTGTGACCCATTTTTAATTGGATTACTTGACTTGTTGCTTTTTAACCTCTTGAGTTCTTTATATATTCTGGATATTAGCCCTCTGTCAGATGTAGGTGAAGATCCTTTCCCAGTCTGTAGGCTGTCGTTTTGTTCTGACAACAGTGTCCTTTGCATTACAGAAGCTTTTAAGTTTCATGAGCAGCTTTACCAGGCCACAGAGAAAGACAACGCAGACAGTCCTGATGAGACCTGATAGGACACCATAGTGAAGGTGTGAGAATAGTTGCAGCAAAGCCGGAGAAGTCTCCCGAACGTAGAGAGAGCCACTCATGCAGCACAAGAACACTACAGAGCTCCCAATGAAAGGGAGCAGAAAAGAAACTGCCCATGACATGTATGGTTAAAAAATTAAAAAGACATAAAATAAGGAGAGAGATTGAAAGTTTCAAGAGGGAAAGATCAAATTACTTACAAGCACAGGCCCATTAGACTAAAACCTGATTATTAAAAAAAACAAAAACCAAAAAACAAAAAACAAACAAAAAAAAAACATTTAAAGCTTTAAGAGGTTGGAAATATTCCAGTTCTGAAAAACCACAACTTTTAACTCACTGTTGTTAAGTGTTAACTATTAACTTATACCCAGCAAAATTATCTGGGAAAACAAAAAATTTTACAAAGTAAAAGCAGTTAAAAAATTTATGTCTATTATATCATCTCGAAAGGGGATACTTGAAGGAATATTTAGTCTGAAGACAAACACAAACATGCCCAAGAGGTCACAAAGAATAAATAAGTAACTCTATAACAATTAATAAAGGTACTTAACTCAGCTATGATGCCTATGAATCACAACAACAACTAACACAAAATGATAATCTTAAGGGTAAACTAGTGACACATATACCTTGGCAGTAACCAACAGCTTTCTACTTGGACTTAAGACCACACTCAACAAGAGGAAAACCATGCCTGTTACTAGAAACTTGTCAAGTACACAGGGCTAATGAAGTCATTGATCTTAAAGAAGAAACTACAACCACCACTTTACTAAACCACCACAGTACCTACCTGCATTCTAAACATTTGAATTTATATCTACAAGATAAATATAGTCCTCACCCCACATTAGAAAACTTCTTTTTGTAACAGACAGAGGCCATTACGGAAAACCACAACCGATCAAAATGCAGAGTCATGGAGCCCAGTCCAAATGGGAACATCTACAAAATAACTCTTGCACCAAAATCTCAGAGAATTTTGCAGAAAAGGGGCCATAAACACTGAAAGAGCCAGAGGATCAATGAATTTCCTGTGAGTTTTGGTCTGTTAGAATCTCAGAAGCTATAACCATGAAATCTCACCTCTAAAAAGGATTCTACCAATAGACATGCCAAAGTGAGTCTGGGGAAAAACCATGAGGCCTCAACTCTATACTAAGAACTACAGGAAACTAAGGAATGCTGAGATCCAAAGAAATAGTCTAGAGAAGAGCACAACTGGTTATTCACTATCAAGTGATCGTCTCTGAAAACATTCAAATGACTAACATTATATAGACTGAACAGGTTATATTTAGGAGCAGTTTATACTCTATTAGGTTATAGCCAATTGGATAACCAAACACACACACATATCACAAAAATTAACTATTGACATGAAAAATGCCATGATATTGAAAGAGAGCAAGGAAGGAGGTCTCAGAGGGAAGAAAGAAAAGGGGGGCATGAAATAATCACACTATAATTTTCATAATTAAAGAAATAATAAAAATCTAAGAAAACACCACAAAATGACAGGAATTAGCACACATGCTAGCCAAGCTTTCTAGTAGACTCTCACTAAGTTGTCCAGAATGGTCTTGAACTTACAGACAGACCTTGAGCCTAAGACATTCCTGTGTCAAATTCCCTAATAGCTAGGACTAACAGCCTGTACCATGAGACCCCTATCTAAATTTTCCATTATTTAATAAGAAAGAGAAAGAGAGATCACAGGAGAGAGAAAGAGGTGTATGAGAGGAGGAAGGGGCATTATCAAAGAGAACAATATGGATTTGGGATTCTCCAGTGTTCAGTTTCTCTCTTTGTCTCTATGTCTTTCTGCATCTCTCTGACTGTCATACTTTCTCTCTCTCCATCTTTGTGTATTTCTCATAACCAGCATGGAGGCTTCTCAAAAAGCTATAGATTTACAGAATTAGGACTCATAGGAAAGGACTCTATGTCCTACTATCATGATACCTCTGGTTCATTGCTGCTTTATTCACAGTAGACAAAAATTGGAAACAATCTAGATATTAATTAGCTGATGAATGGATAAAATATGTGGTATATTTACAAAGTAGAATGTTGCTGAACTCTTAAGAAAAACAAAATTGTAAACTTGCAGGTAAATGGATGGAAACAGTCATCCTGAGGAAACCACCCAGATTCAGAAAGATGAACAGTGTGTCTTTTACTTACAGATGTTAACATTAAGTCTCCAGATCCAAATGTTTCATTTGGAACACCTGCAGAGATCAGCAAATTAAAGAAAAGCCTGGTGGGGGCCATCTTTCAAGAGATGGGAGATAGGGAGCACCGAGTAGAATAAAAGGAGATTGATGGAACAGGAAATGTCAGAATGGGGTGAGACACGCAGGGCACTATAGAGGAGGAATATTCGTATGGAAAAATAAATCTAAACATTTTTTAAAAAGTCATATGGCCAAATGATAGATAATTAATAAAACATGTTTATGTACTTATATGAAAAGAATAAAAATGTAGTTGCCCTGTGTTGGTTTAATGTTCTTGTGGGATGTATACAATTTACCCTGGTCCATTCAAATGCTGATTTCTCTACCCCA
Organism: Meriones unguiculatus; assembly: GCF_030254825.1. Taxonomy (NCBI): domain Eukaryota; kingdom Metazoa; phylum Chordata; class Mammalia; order Rodentia; family Muridae; genus Meriones; species Meriones unguiculatus. Next base: position 110,998,912 of record NC_083358.1, on the reverse strand, counting down.
CTATCTGGTTTCAATCCAGACACTGCATTGTGATGCTTACTCTAAGCATCACCTGTCTCATGTTTGCGTAAACATGCCACCATTTGTTCTCTGTAATTTCAATTAAACAACCAGCCAATGGGGAGCAATGAAGAGAATAGAGTGGGACTTCCTGGTCTGGAGGGGAGGAGAAAGAAATGAGTGGAGGGTGGTGGTTGGAGAGCAAAGATCATCAGGAGAGGACTTGGACCCAGGAGGAGAGATGAACCTGAAAATATTGAGAAATAAAGAAAATAAAATAAATATAAAATAAAAAAGACTCTACCTAGCAGTGTATCAAAGCAGATACTGAGACTCATAACTAAACCTTCAGCAGAGTGCAGGGAATCATATGAAAAAAGGGGGAGTTAGTATGACCTGGAGAGGACAGGAACTCCATAAGGAGCAAATATATCAGGGGTCTTTTATGAGACTATTTCTCCAACCAAGGACTATGTATGGATATAACCTAGAACACCTGCTCAGATGTAGCCTATGGTAGCTCAATATCCAAATGGGTACCTTAGTAAGGGGAACAGGGACTATTTCTGACATGAACTCACTGGCTGGCTCTTTGACCCCCACCCCTACCCCCGAGGGAGCAGCAGCCCTCTGCTAGACCACAGAGGAGGACTTTGCAGCCAGTCCTGAAGATACCTGATAAGCTAAGGTCAGGTAAGGGGTGGAGGTCCTCCCCTATCAGTGGACTTGGAAAGGGGCAGGGAGGAGATGAAGGAGGGAGGGTGGGATTGGGAGGGAATGAGGGAGTGGGCGACAGCTGGGATACAGAGTTAAGAAACTGTAACTAATATTAAAAAATAAATTAAAAAGATATGACTAAAAGCAAGTATAATGTGGGAAATCTTACTGGGAGGAAGCTATGTGGGCTTGGATATTTAGGATGGAGTAACTATGCCCAGAATTGTGCTCTAGATTAAAAATTAAATAAGTCCTAGTCTCTGTGTGGTGATTTGGGTATACAGCTGGTTTAGGAATAATCACTGTTTAACTAAAAGATAAATCAATAGTAAAGATTAATAATCACAACACCCTGTAAATTAAAATGTACATGAAAACACAAAAGATAACAACAGGTCTCTCTCTCTCTCTCTGTGTCTCTGTCTCTTTCTCTCTCTCTCTGTATGTGTGTGTGTGTGTTTATAGAACTTCACTTTATGTGCTTAGAGGACTTGTGAGAAATGATGCCCTACTAGTAACAATTACTACTGAATCCAGAACTTAGCATTTTAAAAGAAAAGATTTATGAACTCACTGGGAAAATAGCTTCCTAGGATTCATAGAAAACACATGGGAGTCAAACTGAAAGCTTTCAATGGACAAAGATGGAAAATATTGAGAAATAAAGAAAATAATGTGACATGTAATTATATTTCAAATAAAATATAAATATGCATGGATTCTAATTGGTATAAATGACTAACTGAATAAATATGTGTGCCAAAGCTTGGGTCTGAAGTGTCCCTCAAAGCCTTTGTTTCATGCTTGGTCCCTGGATTTTGTTGCTATTGAGGGTTAGTGAGACCTTCAGAAAATGAGGCCTAGTGAAAGAAAATTAGATTTTTGGGTGCTGTACCTTGCAGGGGCTCCTGTCCTGTTACTGCCTCATGTTTCTTTTTGGGTCCTATGACCTACTGCCGTAATGCACTTTCTCACCATAGACCAATAAGGAAGAGACAAGTAAATGTTTATGAGTTGAAATCTCTGAATGTGTAAGTAAAAATAGCACATGCCCTTCTGTAACTTGATTTATCTCTGTAATTTCACAGTGCTTGGGAACCAATGAACACCTGCGGGGTAAGACAAGTCTTTACAAAAAATAAATTTGCAAATAATAGCAATATTTTGAATACTATTTTTTTTAAATTAATAGTTTATATCTTCAACAAAAATTTAGATTTTTCTTGAGTTTTATGAAAGCTACAGGTTGGGAAAGAGTAACCTACTTCCTTCTGAAAGCATAATGTGTCCTCCACTTATTTGATTGCTCTGTGAGATATTTTATAGTTTCATTCATTTGATATTGATCATTTTTTGTCAAGATAGTTTGTCATTTTAAGCTTTGTGTTTTTTTTTTTTTAAATAGAATTTGCCATTCCTATTATCATTTTTAACCTGGTTATATGATGGTAGAAATTTTTCTAGTAACTGTTAATGTTTTCACGGTAGAATATTTAATATTTTCTATGTTTATAAATGTATTATTTCAAACTAATGATAATTTTGTGCTCTACTTTCTCTTTTACATTTTAAAAAAATATTAATTGAGAACTTTATATATGAGTACAGTATTTATCTCATTTCTTCCCTTTTCTCCTCCCTCCAACTTCTCCTTCCTACTCTTCCTCAAATTCATGGTATTTTACTTTTTATTAAATTAATAAACATAACCTACTGAGGTTATTTAGTGTTGCTCATGTGTGTTTTAGGGCTGACATTTTGGGATTGGCTAACCTATCGGGGGATGTTCCTTAAAACACATCCTCTCTTATTGTCTACCCATTGTGTATAGTTTTCCTCGGGGTGGGGCTTATTTTACTTTGAAGCTGTACGACTATAGTTCTTCTAGGGGAGGGGCTTATATAATTTGAAGCTATATTTCTGAGTCTTCACAAGTGCAGTTCCTTGTCAGATATAGAAGACCCTATAGCACTGTAGATGTCTCCTCCTAGTCCTCTGGCTCTTGTAATATTTCACCCCTCTTTCTTGTTGTTCCCTGACCCTTAGGTTATATATGTACATGTATATGAAATATTTTATTAAGTTTATTTTTTAAAAAATATTTTATAAAATTAAATGTTTTGTTAAGTTTATTAAAACAGAACAAAGAACACCTCTCCATTATAATGAAGATGTGGTTATATTACAGAGCATGTTTGTAGTCAAAATGTTCTAAAGTTTGCCATGTTGTGTGAAGCTGTGTTTTATCAACTCCCTTTTCAGAAATTATTCATATATTCATTTTTACCTGGATTAATTAATATCCACTTTTCACACAACTAGGAAAGTGTTGGCCACGCCTTAAATGATGAGATGTGGTTGTTGCTTGCATTGCTTGTTGCAACAATCCTCTATGGCTGGCAACTTGCTAGTCAGAAGCACTGTGGATGTGGGTTTAAAAGAAAGAGGGAAGTTACTACAGATTAAGCTCGTGAGAAGGCTGAGCCATTCTAGCAAGTCCATCCCTGCATCCCACACTCATTTTCTGAATTGAAAATCACAGAAGTTGGCACGAGGGGCAAGATGGCGGCGCTGGGAGGACTCTCATTCTGAGCAGCAGCACAGCAGGATCAGCACAGTGAACAGCAATCAGAACTCTCGGCCATAAAACACAGTCATTGTGTTTCCCAGGTGAGAGGATACCCCACGGTGGGGGATTCAATCAGCTTTTAACTCACCCGGCTAAACCGCGGAAGAGATCCCGGTTCCACCAGACGCTTGGCTGCCGGCCGCCAGCCCCAGCCCCAGCCCAGAGCCACAAGCCAGTGTCTCTGGTCACGGTCCCAGACTGAACCTTGGGCACCACACTATCAGAGACTGGAATTTTCAGTCGAGAGATAACCCCAGGGTACAGGAAACGATTGGGACCGGCCTTAGGTCACCCAGACATCCCCTGGAAAAGACTCGGGCGGGTTCCACGGGCACCCCAGGAGCCAGCCCGGAGCCAGAGCCGGGGACCCAGGTTCCGGCACAGAGCCCTGCCTGCCTGCGCGCCTGATTCGCCGCCAGAGATAGAAACGGCGGGTCTGATCTCAGAGCACTCAGCTCACCCCCAACCTGAAAAGGTCCCCGGAAAATTACCCACCTTAGGGAGCCACTCAGACTCCCAAAAGCCACAAAGGCAGACACAGGCAGTTTCTGCGCACCAGACAGCTGGCAGAGACTGAGCCGCCATCACACAGCTGTGCTCCAGGCACAGGCAAATTTCTGTGGCCAGCCAGCTGGCGGACACTGAGCAGTGTGCGCCAGGGCAAAAAAAGACACTAGGAGTCCGTGTCTCCAGAGAATCCACGGGGAAGGAAGGAAACTGTACTGATCTAAATCACCCAATCCTTCCGAAGAAAAAGTCTAGCAGTCTAGTGGGTCCGAGGCGCCAGCAATCAGCTGTGCTCCAGACACAAGCACAAACAGTTGAGGCACGCCTGATGTCCAACTGGGTCACAGCAGCTGATCATTAAATTTGCAACAAGAAACCCAGAAACAGGGCAGCTGCCCTCAGGACTTCCCTGGGTGAGAGGAGAACCCTCTCAACTAACAAAGACCACAGTTACCACTCAGGTCTATATCCCTGAGGTGAGTAACTCCTGAAAAAACACCAGCCATCCAGGGACTATACCCAAAAAGCTGAGAAGACATCCTTCAGGAAAATCCAGCTTTCTGCAAAGGGGATTCTCTCCCCCACAGGATCCCCAGGAACCATCAGAAAATAACCCCAAACTCCTAAGATAACACAACGGGTAGAGGCCAGCGTAAAAGCTCAAGCAACAAAAGACAGAGCAATATGGCATCTCCAGAACCCAGTTACCCAGGGGCAAGTAGCCCTGGACACCCCACCATAACTGAAATCCAAGAAGATGACCTAACAAGTATGCTCATGAAGATGATAACAGAGGAAACAAATAAGATTCGTAAAGACATAGAGGAAGATAAACTCAAACAGAATATTGCCATCCGTAAAGAAATAGAGGAAGCTGCAGCCAAACAGTTTATGGCCTTTAGAAAGGAAATGCTTAAAACACTGAATGAAATGAAAGAAACAGAGTTGAAGGAACTAAAAGAAAAACAGGAAAGTACAATCAGACAGGTGAAGGAAGTAAACAAAACAACTCAAGACCTGAAGATAGAATTGGAAAAATTAAAGAAAACACAAATGGAAGAAATAATGGAAAGGAAGAATCTAGGGAAGAAAACAGGAACTACAGAGGTAAGCATAACCAACAGACTACAAGAGATGGAAGAAAGAATCTCAGGTGTAGAAGATACAATGGAAGAAATCGATGTATCTGTCAAAGAAAATGTTAAATCTGAAAAATTCCTGACACAGACCGTCCAAGAAATGCAAGACAATATGAAAAGACAAAACCTAAGAATAATAGGTATAGAGGAAAAAGAAGACTCCCTTCTCCAAGGCCCAGAAAATATTTTCAACAAAATCATTGAAGAAAATTTCCCCAAGCTAAAGGAGAGGCCAATTAGAATACATGAGGCCTACAGAACACCCAACAAATTTGACCAGAAAAGAAAATCCTCCCGCCACATAATAATCAAAACAGTAAGTATACAGAACAAAGAAAAAATACTAAAAGCTGCAAGGGAAAAAGGCCAAGTAACATATAATGGCAAACCCATTAGAATCACACCTGACTTTTCAACAGAGACTATGAAAGCCAGAAGGGCCTGGACAGATATCATGCAGACCCTAAGAGAACACAGATGTCAGCCCAGGCTACTATACCCAGCAAAACTCTCAGTCCTCATAGATGGAGAAAACAAGATATTCAATGACAAAAACAAATTTCAACAATACCTACAAACAAATCCAGCATTACAGAAGACACTGGAAGGGAAAATACAACCCAAGAAACCTAGCTACATTCAAGAAAACACAGTAAATAAATAACCTCACTTCAGTAAAACAAAAAGCAACCAAACACATAACCTGATGACCACAGCCAACATCAAAATCAAGAGATCTAACAGCCACTGGTCATTAATCTCTCTCTACATCAATGGACTCAACTCTCCAATAAAAAGACACAGATTAACAGAATGGATATGTAAACAAAACCCAGCAATCTGTTGCATACAAGAAACACACCTAAGACACAAAGATAGACATTACCTGAGGGTAAAGGGTTGGAAGACGACTTTCCAAGCAAACGGACCCAAGAAGCAAGCAGGAGTAGCCATTCTAATATCTGATAAAATAGACTTTCAACCAAAATTAATCAAAAGAGATGGGGAAGGACACTTCATACTCATCAAGGGAAAATTCCACCAGGAAGACATCACAATCCTGAACATATATGCCCCAAATACAAGGGCACCCACATTTGTGAAAGAAACATTGATAAAATTTAAAGCACATATAGATCCACACACATTAATAGTGGGAGACTTCAACACCCCACTCTCAACAAAGGACAGGTCAACCAAACAGAAATTAAACAAAGAAACAATGTCTCTGACAGAGGTCATGAATCAAATGGACCTAACAGACATTTACAGAACTTTACACCCAAACAAAAAAGAATTTACCTTCTTCTCAGCACCTCATGGAACCTTCTCCAAAATAGACCACATAGTGGGTCACAAAGCAAGCCTCAACAAATACAAGAAGATTGAAATAATCCCATGTATCTTGTCTGATCACCATGGAATAAAGCTGGACCTCAACAATAACAGAAATAACAAAAAGCCTACACACACATGGAAACTGAACAACTTGTTACTAAATGACAGCTGGGTCAGGGAAGAAATAAAGAAAGAAATTAAAGTCTCTCTAGAAATCAATGAAAATGAAGACACAACATACCCGAACTTATGGGACACAATGAAAGCAGTGCTACGAGGAAAGTTCATAGCACTAAGTGCCTTCAAAAAGAAATTCGAGACAGCTCATTCAAGCACCCTAATGGCTCACTTAAAAACCCTAGAAAAAGAAGAAGCAGACACACCAAGAAGGAGTAGACGGCTGGAAATAATCAAACTCAGGGCTGAAATCAATCAATTGGAAACAAATAAAACAATTCAAAGAATCAATGAAACCAAGAGCTGGTTCTTTGAGAAAATCAACAAGATCGACAAACCCTTAGCCAGGCTAACTAAAAGGCAGAGAGACACCACCCAAATCAACAAAATCAGAAATGAAAAGGGGGATATAACTACAGACACTGAGGAAATCCAAACAATCATTAGGACTTACTTCAAAAGTCTATATGCCACAAAATTTGAAAATCTAAATGAAATGGACAATTTTCTTGATCGATTTGACTTACCAAAGCTGAACCAGGACCAGGTAAATCAACTAAATAGACCTATATCCCCCAAAGAAATAGAAGCGGTCATCAAAAGTCTCCCATCCAAAAAAAGCCCAGGACCAGATGGCTTCAGCGCAGAATTCTACCAGACCTTCAAAGAAGAGCTAACACCAATTCTCTTCAAACTATTCCACAAAATAGAAACAGAAGGAATATTACCAAATTCATTCTATGAAGCCACAGTCACCTTGGTACCTAAACCTCACAAAGACTCAACAAAGAAAGAGAATTTCCGGCCAATCTCCCTTATGAACATTGATGCAAAAATACTTCATAAAATACTTGCAAACCGAATCCAAGAACACATCAAAGATATTATCCACTATGACCAAGTAGGCTTCATCCCAGGTATGCAGGGGTGGTTCAATATACGGAAATCCATCAATGTGATCCACCATATTAACAAACTGAAAGAAAAAAACCACATGATAATCTCCCTAGATGCTGAAAAAGCCTTTGACAAAATCCAACATCCATTCATGTTCAAAGTATTGGAGAGATCAGGGATACAAGGCACATATCTAAACATAGTAAAGGCGATATACAGCAAGCCTATAGCCAACATCAAACTGAATGGAGAGAAACTTAAAGCAATCCCACTGAAATCAGGGACAAGACAAGGCTGCCCACTCTCTCCATATCTCTTCAACATAGTGTTGGAAGTCCTTGCTAGAGCAATAAGACAGTTGAAGGAGATCAAGGGGATACAAATTGGAAAGGAAGAAGTCAAATTATCACTATTTGCAGATGATATGATAGTATACGTCAGTGACCCCAAAAACTCTACCAGGGAACTCCTACAGCTGATAAACACCTTCAGCAAAGTGGCAGGATACAAAATTAACTCAAAAAAATCAGTAGCCCTCCTGTATACAAAAGACAAAAGGGCTGAGAAAGAAATTAAGGAAACAACACCCTTCACAATAGCCACAAATGACATAAGGTACCTCGGAGTAACCCTAACCAAGGAAGTCAAAGACTTGTATGAAAAAAATTTCAAATCTCTGAAGAAAGAATTAGAAGAAGATATGAGAAGATGGAAAGATCTCCCATGCTCATGGCTTGGTAGGATTAACATAGTAAAAATGGCCATCTTACCAAAAGCAATCTACAGATTCAATGCAATGCCCATCAAATTACCAACACAATTCTTTACAGACCGGGAAAGGAAAATTCTCAACTTCATATGGAATAACAAGAAACCCAGAATTGCTAAAACAATCCTCTACAATAAAAGATCTTCTGGAGGTATCTCCATCCCTGATCTTAAGTTGTACTATAGAGCAACAGTTTTAAAAACTGCATGGTACTGGCATAGAAACAGAATGGTGGATCAATGGAACCGAACAGAGGACCCAGAAATAAACCCACACACTTATGGACACCTGATCTTTGACAAAGACGCCAAAACCATACAATGGAAAAAAGATAGCATCTTCAACAAATGGTGCTGGTCTAACTGGATGTCTACATGTAGAAAAATGAAAATAGATCCATACTTGTCACCCTGCACAAAACTGAAGTCCAAGTGGATCAAAGACCTCAACATAAAACCAGACACATTAAATCGGCTTGAAAAAAAAGTGGGAAATACCCTAGAACTCATTGGTACAGGGGGAAACTTCCTGAACAGAACACCAACAGCACAGACTCTAAGAGCAACAACCAATAAATGGGACCTTATGAAACTGAAAAGCTTCTGTAAAGCAAAGGACACCATCATCAAAACAAAGCGACCACCTACAGATTGGGAAAGAATCTTCACCAACCCTTTATCTGACAGAGGACTCATATCCAGTATATATAAAGAACTAAAGAAGCTGAAAAGCAGCAAACCAAGTAATCCACTTAAAAAATGGGGAACAGAGCTAAACAGAGAATTCTCTGTAGAGGAATACCGAATGGCAGAGAAGCACTTAAAGAAATGTTCAACCTCATTAGCCATTGGGGAAATGCAAATCAAAACAACCCTGAGATTTCACCTTACACCCATGAGAATGGCCAAGATCAAAAACTCAAGTGACAACACATGCTGGAGAGGTTGTGGAGAAAGGGGAACCCTTCTCCACTGCTGGTGGGAATGTAAACTTGTACAACCACTCTGGAAATCAATCTGGCGCTTTCTCAGACAACTAGGAATAGTGCTTCCTCAAGATCCAGCCATACCACTACTGGGCATATATCCAAAAGAGGCTCAAGTACACAAAAAGGACATTTGCTCAACCATGTTTGTAGCAGCTTTATTTGTAATAGCCAGAAGCTGGAAACAACCCAGATGCCCCTCAACTGAAGAATGGATGCAGAAATTGTGGTACATCTACACAATGGAATATTACTCAGCAATGAAAAATAAGGAAATCATGAAATTTGCAGGTAAATGGTGGGATCTGGAAAGGATCATCCTGAGTGAGTTGTCTCAGAAGCAAAAAGACACACATGGTATATACTCACTCATATAGACATACAACATAGGACAAACCCACTAAAACCTGTGCATCTAAAGAAACTAAGCAAGAGAGAGGACGCTAACTAAAACGTCCAATCCCCATCCAGAAAGGCAAAGAGGATGGACATCAGAAGAAGAAGAAGACAGGAAACAACCTAGGAACCTGCCACAGAGGGCCTCTGAAAGCCTCTGCCCTTCAGACTATCAAAGCAGATGCTGAGCCTGATGGGCAACTGTTGGGCAGAGTGAACGGAATTTTAGGTAAGAACTGGGAAATAGTAAGAGCTGGAGAGGACAGGGTCTCCACAAGGAGAGCAACAGAACAAGAAAATTTGAACATAGGGAACTTCCCAGTGACTCATACTCCAACCAAGGACTATTCATGGAGATAACCTAGAACCCCTGCACAGATGTAGCCCAGGGCAGTTCAGAGTCCAATTGGGTTACATAGTAATGTGAAGAGGGACTGCCTCTGACATAATCTGATTGGCCTGCTCTTGGATCACCTCCCTCTGGGGGGGGAGCAGCCTTACCAGGCCACAGTAGAGGACAATACAGCCACTTTTGATGTGAACTGACAGACTAAGATCAGAAAGGAGAGGAGAACCTCCCCTATTAGTGGACTTGGGGAGTGGCATGCAAGCAGAGGGAGGAGGGAGGGTGGAATTGGGATGGGAGGAGGGAGGGGCTTATAGGGGGATGCAGAATGAATAAAGTGTAATTGATGAAAAATTTAAGAAAAAAGGGAAAAAAATAATTTAAGAACCTTAAATGACTTTCAAAATTGGAGGAAAACATGGAGTTAGTCAATTGGCATGGAGCACGTCTCGCCCCTGGGGGCAATGGTCTCCTGAACCTACTCAGACCTCGGACACCACCACTGCTAGTTCTAGAACTGACGCAGGATGTTCCAACGAGGGGTTAAGGCTTCTCATAATATTTCCTATAAGCCCACACCTGTTTGTCTATATCCCCCATTTTTATTCATTATTAGCCAGATAGAGCCAAGTAATTGTGGTAATGATACTCGCTTTTTTTTAAACCCCAATGCTAGTAAAGTTAGGTATGCCCTGGTTACTCGCATGCCTCACTGGGTGCCTATGCCCATTGATGCCCCTCACGCTATGACTCTCTTCAGACAGAAAAGGGATCTTGGAATAAAGCCACCATTGTTACTACCATCTCATTGACGGCTGTTGGAGCTACCACCAGGGCATTAGCCATGAGTCATACTGGGCAGACTGCTCAGACCCTGAATAATCATTTAGCCAATGTAGCTCATGCCTTAGTTGTACATAAAGGAATTAATGCTCAACTAAAAGGAAGCTTGATGGTGTTCAATCAGAGGATTGACCTCTTGCAGGAGCAAATTGATACCCTATGGCAAATCGCTCAACCTGGCTGTCAATGAAAGTATGCTGGACTTTGTGTCACTAGCATACAACATGAGAATTTTTCCTGCGCTGCAAATCTGTCTAAACAATTGTCGAGCTATATTTTAGGTAATTGGACTGGAGAATTCGATACTACTATGGAGCAGCTGAGAGTGGCCATTGTCACAGTAAATTCTACCGGAGTGGACGCAGGACTAGCCACAGGATTATCAACATGGATTGCTGCAGCCATGAATCATCTGAAGGAATGGGCGGGCATGGGAGTGTTAGCAGGCCTTCTGGTGTTGGTCTCCTTGGTTTGCCTGTGGTATATATGCAAGATTAGAGTCTCACAACAGTGTGATGCAGCCATGATCATTCAGGCCTTTACAGCCATTGAAGCAGGACATTCTCCCCAAGCATGGTTGGATACCATAAAAAGCTAAAATGATACGCTCAGGATGCGAGGCTAAGCACTGCACTCAGGGTCAGCTGCTTTGGACCCAGAGAAGAGCATGTCTGATTGCATGCGGGTTGATGCCCCAGGTCCCGCCTCTGAGAAAAAGGTATCGGACGGGTCCGATGTTCTTTGGGTGGATGACACCTAAATGAACATCTGTACAAAGTCCCAATTTATTTCTAATATCAGAGATCAGACCTCTACTCTTGCCTGATGCATCTAAAACAAAAAGGGGGAACTGTAGAGAGCTGCAGAATGCTGTGCCTTAAAGATGGAGCTGGTTTCCGCCTTCCACCTTCCCGATGGTGAGTGCTCTCTGTCAGGAACAACTCCACATTTGGCTAAGGCCGAGGATCTGGCTTGCTTCCATGTATGTGGACCTATCTGCATTGCCCCCGTGGCTCGCCTGGGTTGGCTACCCAGAGGCTATTTAAGCTGTGGGCTGGCTTTCCCCCGGGTCCGAGGATTGTTCAAGGTTCCTGAATAAACTGCATTGAAAAAAAAAAAAAACCGTCACATTATAGATACGCTAGTGGATAGTTCGTTATAATGTCATGCAATGTTAGACATAGTATGCACTTGTATCGTAAGGTTCATAAAAGAAGAGATTCTTCAAATGCCTCTTGATCTATCATTGGAAGATACAAATAAATTGATTTGTGTTTCTAATGTCTTAAAAAAATTTTATTGATTCCACTTAGCACTATTTTTAATTTCAAAAAGTATAGTTCCTTTCGATTTCTTGGAAATGTGATTATATAATAATTTTAAAAACATGAACTATATCATTTAAATATAGGATTTTTCTAAACAAAATATATTTTCTTTCATTTTTTAAGTTCATGCATTCAAAAATAACATTAGCAATTTCAAAGCACCTGTAAAACATCATTGTCGTAAATATAGAAAATTAGCTTTGATGTACCTTTAATAAACAACAAAAATTTTTAAAGTTAGTAAATTTTAAATAAGAGTTGAGAAATTTCCTTTGATTCAATGTGGCATTTTTCAGTGTTTAGTAATTGCATGTTACATTCTTATACTAGATTGTTCTATCATGAAAGCAACCATTGTGTGACTGCTTGTATGTGCATGAATGTGTGTGTGAGTGTGTGTGTGTGTGTGTGTGAGTGTGTGTGTGTGTGCAGGTACACGAATGTAACAGTCCCTATGGAGGTCAGAGAACCCTTGGTAGTTGATTTTGTCCTGTCATAAATGAAATTAACTTTATCCTGTCAATGTATAGTCGCTTCTGCTCTCTGAGCTATTACAACTGGTCTCTCATCCAAAATATGCGTGGGTAAAGGTGCTAAGTTGCCAGGGAAAAATAAATTAGCTAATGTGTACCTTATTTGCATACAGAGCTCATTATAATTACAAATACCGTACAGGACTGTCTAATAGAAATTAAGGATAGAATTTCTTCAGTCATCCTTATCTATGTCATTTCTTTGGATTCGACTACATTTCTAATAGAAATAAAGTGAAATTATACATGTATCTACACAAAACCTTCTATAATATTATGTTTAATATGTTTTCAAGATTAATCTAAGTAGCAGTGTCAGAATTTCACTGATTTTAAAGACTGAGCTGTGTTCCTTGATAAGCTATAAATAACCAGAGTCCACAGATGGGCTTTGGATTTTTTGCACAACTTGACAATTACAAATTGCACTAGCATGAAGGTGTGTGTAGAAATATATCCCAGGACTCTAACTGTAGTATACGTCACATGTTAATTTGTACATCAGTTTTAAAAATTGACATTTTCCTGGTAAATAACCAAACCAAGTCGATGGCCAGTTTTATACTGAATGCACAAGTCATTTACCATGAATAGGATTGTCAGGATCTCTACCTCCAACATTTTTTGCTCTCTAAGTGTTTTGTTTGCTTTTTAGAGTTGTTCTCCTGATAGATGTGGGTTATAGCTCAGCATGACATTCATTTGTGTTTCCCTTGGGAAGGAGGACTTGGAGAATACCTTTTCAAACGTTTTGGAATATTTGCACATCCTTTTACAGACATGTCTACTCATGCACTGGGCGACTTTTAATCAGGAAGTTCTTATTTCTATTAAGTTGTAAAAGCTTAAAAAATGTTTTATGCGACTGATTATTTGTAAATCTGTTATCTCAGGTATCTCAGGTTGCAGTTTGCCTTCATGCTCTGTTGACTTGGTGGCTTCATGTACTGTTTCTTTGTCTTGTTTTCTGTAATTTACAGAAAGGTTTATGATAAGAAAAACAAACAAACAAAAAACAGAATAAACCAGGTGGTCTGTAATCTCATCACTAAAGAAAAAAAAAAAAAAAAAAAGAAAATCACAGAAGTTACAGGTAATTTCTGTTTTCACAGAGAGAGCTAAGCTGAGGTCTTTACTGGTGCATTCATATGTTATCATCTCTTCAAAGCTCACTGCCAGTCGTCTGTTTTACATAGTAGCTATTTCCCAAAAGTACTTTGTGGCAATACGGATTATATAATTATGCATAACCAATATAATATAATATAATATAATATAATATAATATAATATAATATAATATAATGTCACATGATATGTTTAAGGAGAAAGATAAATTAAGTTTATTTACATACATAATTCTAAAAATGAAAGGAATCCACACCACAGTTATTTATGGTCCTTACTTGTTTCAAGTACTTTGGTGGGTGAATGGTAAGAAGGATTTTTTCATATTGTGAAAAGATCTCCTCATAAGAGTTTCCTGACACAGTTTCTGAGGGGAAAAACCCCACTCTTTTCATTGAACATTATTTTTGAATTTTTTTACTTTATTTTATATTCATGAGTGTTTTGCTTGAGTGAATATATGTGTACCACATATATATCTAGTGTCGACAAAAGTAACCAAAAAAAAAAAGCACAATATCCTCTGACCTTGGAATTAAGGATGGTTGTGAGCCATTATTTGGGTGCTGGAAACGAAACCCAGATCTTCCAAAAGAACAGCCAATATTCCTAAGGCCAAGCCATCTCTGTAACCCCTATAATCTTATCTTTTCAATGTCATAATAGATGTGTATATGTGGGTCACATGTGAAGTTAACAGACACAGGGACACAAGGAGTTCTTGGATTGGCAAAAGTCTTAATGATACTTTTCCTCATAAGCTTCTTGGATGGGACAGAATCATATATGCAATACTAGACAGATGAACTCTGAAACTCTATACAGATGTGACTAACAATAAGAATAGGCAATATCATGTCATGACACTTGAATTCCAAGCTAAAGTTTCTTAGAAGAGAGAAATTGAAGACCAAGATATCTTGAATGAAGCATACCTCTCATCATTGATAGAGATGGAGTCTGCACTGGTCTAAAAGTATGGATAGTGTTTTCTACACAAGAATAAATTAAATATAGCATTGACCAGTCCTTCAGGATAGATTTTCCCAGGAAACTTTCAGAGCATAGGGCTATAATTCAGTTAATACATTTGTATGTTAAATCTGTAGTAGTCTTGAGATTCTAGTGTCCCAAGTTCTTCCTAAAGGACCGATCAGAAATAATGTAAAACAGAGACTGAGAATGAAATTGCACAAAACATTAGACTCTCTAGAGTGAAAGCTTCAACGGTGTTTCTTGAGACCCCAGTCTTGGAGAAGGATATGACACATTGGAAATCTCATATACAAGCTACCCCTCACCTCTACAGTCTAGAGGAGCAGCTATACTGTGTTCACATGGAAAGAAAACAAACAGAGGGGCAGCAGGAATGAAGCAGCATGCGTGGCTCTGTGTAACATTCACCGTCTTCCAAAAGCATGGCTTATCTGAAGCTCAGACGTTGGGTCCCATACAAAATATACTCTGGCTGCCAACTCCTCATGGGCTCTGTCTTCCCTGAGATACAGCCCTGGCTATGTCTGACACAGGGTGAACATTTCTCTAGGAATCCAGAGCAGTGTGATGATAAGGCTGGAGACAGGGCGGGACAGAGACTAGGAGATGATGATGGTGGGTTGTGAAGAAGGAAGACAGGACAGTGGTCAAGACAGGTCAGGAGCAATGGATAAAACAGGAACCAGTTTGAAAAAAGTCTTTTCTGTTTCAATGGGAAGGTGACAGGGATCTGAGATTGTTGTTGATATGGCAATGAAGGGTCTGCTGAACCCATTGCTGGAAAAGAAACTTCTCAGATTATGCAGATCCCAAATTCATATATGATTTTCTACTAATTTCTGAATTCCGCACCAAAATAACTCCATTTAGGTAGTGTTGAAGTGTGCTTGATGTGTCTTTGAAACAGCAGAAGACATTTTATATTAGCTTGATCCATTAGTTTCACAGTCACCTATGAGCAGCCTAACAAACTGCCTATGCTTTGTGGTCATGCAGGAACCTGTAACAAATTCACCCTGGAAAGGTGAGAACTGAAATGGTATTGGAGTAGCTTCTCTGGCCTTTCCTGGAAAGCCAATTGAAGAAACCTAGATTATTGTGGCTCCCCTACTTGTCTCCACTGCAAGTTCCATATTTATTTTCTTCACTTGTCAAATGTGTCTATCTTTTTCCTGACAGGATTATGCTCTGTATTACCTACTACATACAACAGAAATGCTTGGGGATGTCAGTGTCTCGTTATATGAACAAAACACTCTGTTTGAAATAGAAAAGTCCAACATAGTAGATTTGTTATGGAAGGCTTAGAGGGTTGAAGGAGTCTTAGGATTACTTGGAGATGGGACTGGGCAACACCAGTCACATTCTGCTGCAGTCCTAGGACTTGCTAACTAGCTGTAATGGCCTAGGATGCACCCTCACCAGCAGCTGTGGTATGTGCAGCTTACAGGACAGTATTGAAACTCTGGTCCTGCAGTGTCAAGAGCAATGTACTGGGTGAGAAAAACTGTGGTTAGATGTTGGTGTGACAGCCCCTTTCTCAGGTGCAATTAATACAAATGGGAAGAACTGTCATGAGATGACAGCATCTCTGTCTTCCTGCCCCAGTCAAAAAATTACTCTCTGGATGCTGAGGACTCATAGCTGCTGGTGCTATAAGGAGATGAATTGATATTCTAATAGGTAGACAGCTGGCAAATTATGAAACATTAACTAAGAGCTTCCAAAGAGCTTTAAAGACCACTAGGACTTTCTACATAGATAGAGGCCAGATCTGATAACTTGTTTTAGGCCCTTCCATCTCACAGATGATTTTCTCTACTTATTCTCGTGTAAGTTCATTGGACTGTTATTGCATAAACACACAAGTCTATAATCCCATGAGCTGCCAAATGGAAAAATGGGTGGAGGCTTTGGAAATTTTTGGGATATCCTCATGACTCATCTTGACACTGGCACTTATCTTCTGACTTGTCCAGCTCTGCCTTCCAGCCTATAAAATGGGTGGAGCACAGCCCACACACCTGTCTGCATGGCACATGGATGCAGTATCTCTCACCTGAAGATGTCAAAACCATTAGTGAGAACATCACCCCACAGAGCAGGAAATGAGCCAATCAGAGCCCACAGCCAGCATGCAACACACAAGTTGGCTAACGGCAGAGAAAGATCACTTTTAACCACAGGAGGAGGGAAATTAGTCTGGTCTGTGCCCTCAATATACAAATCCCCACGATTTCATTCATTCATTTTATTTAGTTGGTTAATGTTTCCCAGGACCTAAGATGAGATGTGGTGATCTGAGATGTGGTGATCGGCATATACTTAGCAACTCTTTCTTATTTTTTTCTGTTTTCCGTGCTATTCTAGGCTTTATTGTCCTCCAGAAGGTTTCTTTCTTTTCCATGCCGTTTCTTTCTGTTTTCTTTTTTTATTAATTACAGTTTATTCACTTTGTATCCCAGCTGTAATCCCCTCCCCGATCTCACCCTCCCTCCCTCCTGAGAATCAAACCTCTATAGGCAGGTAGGCCGCATGCACATTTGTGTGTAGAACAGATCCTTGTATTCATAGACTGAAATCCAGAGGGACTAAAGAACTGTAGAACAAGAGGTCAGTTCTCTTCATTTGTGCTCTGAAAAGTCTACACCTTATTCCGGGGACATGTTCTGGGACAGTTGACCTCGTAAGTAAGTTACTGTCATTGCTGTGAATTGTGTGTATGTAGCCCGTGCTACATATAATATAGAGGCCTGCACAACTGAAACAGCTGGATGCCAATCAGAAGTGGCATGCTGTGCAGAAACAATCGGCTCTGAGCTATCTCATGCCTGCGGTTAAATTATGGTTCAATTAGGTTTAGCTAAGCGATTTTTCACAGTTACCTACTAGTGTCCACTCTATTCGAGCCATTATTGCAAAGACTAAATTGATAAGTTAGTGACGTGAACAGATTGACTCCCCTCTCCCACCCTGCCCCCAAAAGATAATTTCCTTTCCCTTTCCATGAAACATTCAGGCCTCGGAAACAACTGATGACTGTAATGGCCTGGACCAATACTTCCCCCATAGACAGTGGTCTTCCCAGCAATGATGCATAGTGTGGCAAGCCTACTGGGCAGGGACGACAGGAAGAGCCAGGATACTTTTCAAGCCTGGGGCAGACCCTCCCCTGCCTCTTTCCTCCAAATTGTCGAGGAGTAGACTCTGTAAGACCTGATGTGGGGTGTGGTGGGGTTCGTGAACTAGCGTCACTTTGATTTTTCTTTCGTTTAAGGATCCTGTCGAACCAAGGATCTGTTTGGAGCCAATTTAGAACCTCCTTTCACCTGAGAGGTCACAATGGCCTTGTGAAGCCTCGAGTGGGTGATCGAAGGAAATGGCATTTGAAACCAATTCCAGGTACAGGCTTGATAGCCTCCCGTAGCAGACATCACTCACTTCTCTCAAGGCTCAGTGAGAAGCTCATTGTCTATGAAGCAAATCTGGGTTCTAACGATACTGTTACCCACTGATAATGGTGACTATGGTGAAAGATTTCAACCCTTGGGTCTTATTTTCCTGTACAGCCTGCCTCACAGAGTATGATGGAAGCTAAGCTCAGACACAGAGCAGTATACAGTAGTGCTTATGAAATACTGTTCCTGTCTTTCTTTCCATATTTACTGCATTGAGGAAATGAAATATGCTGATATTCAAAGACAATTCAATCATGAAAGACAATATCTGGTAGCAATAAAGATCATGCCTACTGCAGCATGATGGCTGCACTTGAATTCTGGCTTGCCTGTTTTCTTAGTTTGGATGCTAAGTAACCTCCTTTTAGCCTTCAGGCCTTTGTTGCATGCATCTGCCTCATAAATTTTTGGCACATAAAAATATTCAAATAAATGATAGATTTTTATCATCGCTACCACTCACATTCTTTTGGCTGGAAATCCTTCAATCCTAGGTTCCTGGAATCTATTCCTGGAAATGAGACCCAGAAAGGTGAGCTGAGGGAAGGCCATGGGAACAGATGAAGCTGAGATGAGCCATTGCAGGCTTAAATCCTGGGGTCTAATACAGCCTTTATCCGGTTCCCAAATTAACTTAGAATAATCTATGGAATAAACAACTTCGTAGTGACTTTCCTGCTCTTCTGAGCCAGAAACCCGACTTTTGGGGATTGAGATCATACAACAGTCATCCAGTTCCCAAAGTAACTTAGAATAACCTATGGTTCTTGGAATAAACAAGTTCTTGGGGACCTTCCTACTATACTGAGCCAGAGACTTCCATGCCAAAGTCTTTCCACAACACCCTACACCAACAGAAAGTACCACCAAAGTCCCCAGAAGAAACACTCATGTCAAATTGGAAGGAGAAAGAGTAGCTTTCTGGCACAGTGTGTGAAATAGTGGGAGTCTCAACTGAATAACCCCGTTTGAGAGTCTGATTGCTTGGGAGTGACTCATGGCTTCTAGGAAAAGTCTCGGTTTCATGAAGAAGGTGGCCATTTATCTCATATTTAGGAAAATTCAAGGTCAAGTAGAGACATGCTCTGCCTCTGACTGAAGAGCCAGACATACTGGGGAGGAATTTCACTAATGCAACATCAGCCCTTGTCCTCGTGATCTCAGGTGCTTCATTTAAATGGCATCAAATTGCTTCATTGCCACCCTATAAAAGTCTCACCAAATGGGAGCTCCTCAGAGCCTTTGCTTCTTCCAGTATTGCTCCTGCCAAGAAAGAAGGTAAGTCTTGTTACCTGCGATAGGGATTTGGCAAGAAATAGAGTGAAATAGAGTTGAGGTGGAGCTGGGTGGAGCGCTATGGGATAAAGAGTGGCCAGGACTAGACATTGAGTGCATGAAGATACCATTAATGGTGGGAAACTGAGAATGGGCTGGATAGGGAGCCAGTTCTTCCCGGGCAGGGATTTCAGAGAACTGAACCCACTTTAGTTCTGGGGCCACGTGTGACCACTTTTCTTTGTTCTACTTGCAAAGTGAACTGATATTCAAGAGCTCCAATAGCAACTGGTAGGAACTTGTAAGTCTTAAGCCCGAGTTTTGTTCTTTCAGGTTCAGTTTAAGACTCAGGTTAGCCCAGGCACATATATCTGCTCTCCTCGAGGACTTCCCAGATTAGAAGGAATAAGAAGGAATGTCACCTCAAAGGGAAATAGTGGTGGAGGCTAAACAGTTTGAAGAGTAATGCAAGGTAGACACTGAAGGACAAAGGGGAGACCTGGAGAGTTTGGTAGAAATGTTACTGTTTCAAGCACTCTGTTTGCTACTATGGAAACAGAGTAGCAGGGGTGAGTGTCAGCTTGTCTGAAGTCACACAGCCAGTTAAAGGTGTAAGAAGTCAACCTAGAATGCTTGACTCCACACCTTACTGCCAAATGGACAGCCAGCCTCTGGATGACAACAATCTTCGAGAGAAGATCTTTTACAGATCACCCCTCCCAAGTGAATGCGCTGCAGAATTTTGAGGAAACCTTTCTAGTCTTACAGTTTCGATGCGTGTTTTCTTTTCAGATTTTCCAAAACCACGGCAAGATGTGTGACCAGCAAAAGCAGCCACAGTTCCTTCCATCTTCTTGTGTGAAGGGTTCGGGATTGGGAGCGGGGCAAGGTAGCAGCGGTGCCTCTGGAGAAGGCCAGGCTTCAGGCCTGGTCCCAACTGTTGTTGCTTCAGGCCTGGTCCCAACTGTTGTTGCTCCAGGGTTTGCTCCAGGGATTGCTCCAGGGATTGCTTCAGGACTTGCTCCCAGCCAGCCTCAAACTATTGTGAGATATGTAACTCCGGTTCCTGCTCAAACTTTCGTGAAGTACCAAGTTCCATGCCAGATGAAAACCTACGTGAAATGCCCAGCTCCCTGCCAAACATACGTGAAATGCCCTGCTCCATGCCAGACGACCAGTGTCAAGTGCCCAGCTCCATGCCAGAAGACCAGTGTTAAATGCCCAGCTCCCTGCCAGGCTCAGACATATTACGTCCAATATCAGGTTCCTTACCAGACCTACTACACTCAGGCTTCTTCAAGTGGTTCAGCATCTCAGGGCGGTGTCGGTGTCCCTGACCCATGCTCCGCCCCATGCTCTACCAGCTACTGCTGCTTGGCTCCCCGAACCTTTGGGGTGAGTCCTCTGAGACGCTGGGTCCAGCGGCCCCAAGGATGGAACACAGGATCTGGCTGCTGTGAGACTTCTGGAGGCTGCAGCTCTGGAGGTTGCGGCTCTGGAGGCTGCGGCTCTGGAGGTTGTGGCTCTGGAGGCTGTGGCGGAGGCTGTGGAGGAGGCTGCGGCTGCGGCTGTGGCTCAGGGTGCTGCTGTTTGGGAATTATTCCCATGCGGTCCCGAGGTCCCGCATGCTGTGACAGTGGGGATGATTGCTGCTGTTAAACACAGAAGGACTGCGCTGCTTCCAAATTTTACCTTTTGCTGTGTCTTCTGACCCTACCCATCCCCAGCTTCTACCAGCTTCCCTGGTTCTCTGTAACTTGCTTCCTTTATCAAGGCATCCTGCCAGAGTGAGCACAGTCCCCAAACTATGGCAAGAATAAAGCTCTGAATGCAAGGCATGGCACGGCTCCTGTTGGCTTCTTTGTGCTGTGTTTATGCTTCTCATTAGAAAATCTCGTGTTCCTCTTCTTGCTCTTGGACGGAAAACTATTAGATGGAAAACATAGATGGACAGCACAAGCAGATGAAGCTGGTGAACTCCCTGTCTTAGGATCTGCACATCATGTAGATGCTGTAAATAGGTCCATTTGAGCTAGGGAGAGAGGCTATGGACACGGGGTTTGAGGTCTGTTACATTTTTCTCATTTATTAGGCTTTTCTTCTTGAGAGCATAGGGTATAGGCCTGATGCTGTTGTCAAGGACTCCTCTGATGTGGGTAGACAGTATTCAGGGCAGCCCTGGTAGTACGAAAGATATCTCCAAGAGGAAGAGGACCTTGTGTGACAAACATCCTAGCTCTGAGGCCAGCTTGGCATTATCATTAGCACTCAGTTAAGATGATTTTGAATGACCTTTTATGTCTGAAGACTCTAAAAACGTATGTATGAAAAATACATGAGCGGTCATGATTCCTGGAGAGATAGTTCAGGTGGTAAAGTGCTTTTTTATGCACAATGAGTCCAATATCCAGAACCCACATATAT
Source organism: Meriones unguiculatus (assembly GCF_030254825.1). NCBI lineage: Eukaryota > Metazoa > Chordata > Mammalia > Rodentia > Muridae > Meriones > Meriones unguiculatus. Next base: position 110,977,028 of record NC_083358.1, on the reverse strand, counting down.
ATAGTTTGGCCTGTTGGTATGAATGATGCATGCAGGTAATCCCGATAATGGAGAAGTCAGCCAACTTCGTCTATACAGTGAGTCCCAGGACAGCAAGTGATAGACCCTTTCTAAAAAAAAAAATCAAACAGACAAACAAACACCAAGAAACAGACAAATAATAACAACAACCAAGATTGATGGCACCCTGAAGAAGACCTGAGGCTGACTTCTGGCTTCCAAAGAAGTACACACACACAGACATTCACATACAAAACCCACCAAAGGTAACTTCTGTTCATAAGAACCACACAAGCCCGGTACATAGGAGACAATATATTTGGTAAATACATAAATGAATGGCAAAGAGAGAGAGAGAGAGAGAGAGAGAGAGAGAGAGAGAGAGGAGAGAAAAGAGGAAGAGGAAGAAATAGTGGGATATAACTAGGAAATTATTTAGTTATCTTTAGAGTTATGTTGTCTTTGAATGTTTAAAGACATGATGCTCCTTAAATGCCACTTCTCCATACAACTCTACTAAGCTTTCATCCCAGTCAGGGCCAAGAGTAGCCTTGTCTGGGATCTTGTGTCCTTCTTGTGTGATCAAGCGGTTCTTGCAGCATGGGAAGATAGAGTGCTGCTTACCCTTAAGTTAACATGAAGATGTGATGCCTTTCTATACTGGTTGTTTAACAATTGTGTGACTAGCACAAGCAATACTTCTAATCTTTTCTTAAAAGTTTTAAATTTATGTGTCTGTATGTGTGCCCAAGTGAGTTTATGTGAGTTTATGTGTGTACAGTGCTCATGGAAGCCAGAAGAGGGAATTGGATCCCCTGGAACTGGAGTTACAGGCAGTTTAGAGCCACCATGTGGGGGCAAGAAACTGAACCCAGTAACAGTAGCACTCTTAACTGTTGCACCATCTTTCAAATCCCCCTGCCCCTTTTTTCCTTATACTGGGTAACAACATTTTTCCCCTACATGATTTGCTGGTTTTAAGAAAACATCTCTGGAACTGGAGTTACAGATGGTTGTGTGCTGCTATTATGTGGTTGTTGGGAACCAATCCTGGCTTCCTTAGGTGCTTTTAACCACTGAACCGTCTCTCTGACACCCTCTTTTCTGGTGTTTATGCTTTACCCTCATTTACATTACTGTCTATCAATCTGTCCACCCATCTCTCCACCCATATACATAATATAGACTAGGAGCCATACATGGATTTTTCTTAATTTGGCTCACTTCACTTAATATTACACTTTCCAGATTCATCAGTTCTCCCTTTATATTTCATGGGTATACTGTCTGAATAGAGTAAATGATAAATGTTAATTTGCATAGTGCATATAATTATATCCTGTTACTGTTGGCTCCCAGCATTCCATTGTAGATCTAGTATAGTTACCTAACTAGGTCCTTGCTATTGGCCTTCTGTCAAAATAAGTTTTTCATTTGTAACTCTGGCAGGCTCAGACCTTCAGATAGTCCAAACTGACCTTGAACTTAAGGTAATTGGGGTTCATTCAACCCCTGCTTCTTGAGTCCTGATATCACAAGCATGAGGCACTATATTTGGGTTTCTATATCACACATTAAGATCTTTTTCTGTCTCTCCATTTTTCTTCATTAAGGCCTCTAACATGTTCTCAAATTTTACATTAAAATGTAATATGCTTTCAGAAGTGAATTACATGTGTTATTCTTGACCCTAGAAATTAATTTTCAGTTTGAGTGTAAAGTCTCTGACCTCCATGAAGACAAAAGATGGAATAGAACATAAATGCTTTCCACAAGCCATATCTTCAGGAAAGCCCTGCCATGTGTTAGATGGACATGTAGAAAAGAAAATGTAGGCTATTTAGCTTCTCAAGGGACCTGAAATGAGTACTCAAGAATTCCACCCAGTGAACTCAACACTACACATGAGGGATCCTTGTTTTATACAGACATCAGGAGACCCAACCACCAGAAGCCAGAGTTTGGCTGCTTTCAGGAACATGACCACTTTGGAAAGACTATAGGCAAGTCACATGCCGGTGTCCCAAGGGTTCATCAATAAATAGATATTGAAACATATTTGTCCTAGGTACCACAGAAATGGTTTTGGAGTTTACAGGAGGGAGAAAGGAAAGAAGGAAGGAGGGAGAGAGGGAAAGAGGAAGGGAGAGAGAGAGAGAGAGAGAGAGAGAGAGAATATGAATAACTCAATACTCTAATAAAGGAATACAAGAATGTGAATACTCAGCTATGATGATAAGTATGAAGGAATGCTCCAAGTACAGTGTCATTCTATGGGTCTCAGAGAAAGCACACATTTTCCAGGTGGAAAACACTCCGCTGGGAGGAAGGCATGTATATGTAGAGGTGAGGGCACATATGGGGTTCTGTGCAAGGGATCTCAATACATTCAAGGATCTGACAGACAGAAAAGAGGAATAGCTGGGCAGCAGGAGGTCCCGGCACCACTGCTATACACAGCCCCCAGGACACCAGAGGCAACTAAGCAACTGCTCTCAGAATCTGAGGAGGCAGGTGAGAACATATGATATTTTAACATTATTTCTCTATAATGAAAAGCCTCATATTTTAGAACAAATAAGCATAATGTAAAGCAATTGCACATAGCAGTAGTTTATCTTATTCTCTCCTAGGCCTGCATGTAACTCCAGCTTTGTGCCTAGCTGGCACCACTACAACGTGACAGATATGAGTAAGGGACAATATTAGGTGATGTTAGGTTCTGGCATGCAAGGATCTCTGTAGTGCATATGGTGACTCTTTGGCTTCTAAATCTGATGGGTTAGAAACGTGGACTTCCAAATATTTGGTTTCTGGGAATTTTTAGGCTAATCAAAATGCCAGTCTACATTTTATAACCTAAACATCTCGATATGTAATTTCTTACAGAAAACTGGTTTCTGACTCATAGTCCTTGTACAGTATATGGTAGGAACTTAGCAATGGGTAGTTTTGAGTATCTCACAAATCCAGGTCATAGAACTAAATACCTGTGAGATGGGAAGTGGCTTCTTGGAACAGGCCATGGTGCTGCTATGTGGAATTTGGTCCTAGTCACTTCGCCACACGTTTATGGAGTAGAAAAAAGTCGCCTGAGTAGACTCCCAAGTCCCCTGCTTGGAGTAGGAGAGGTTTGATTTCCTCCTCCTAGGATAATGGTTTCATAAAAACTCTTAACAAGTAAATGTAATAGAATCTGTCTAATGTAATAGACAGATTCAAACTACCCCAAACCAATAAAAATGTAATTATGTATATCTATATTATTTTGCTTCCACACATATACCAATCTATGGCCAATATTTTAAGGAATCTGTAAGAGAAATCTCTCAAAACTCTGTTTATTATTAACACTTAAGAGAAAAAGTAAACAATAATGTTCACCAACAAATAGTTGAGCGTCATCTACATGCTAGCCACTGTGTTGGTCAGTGTGTGTATGGTATTCTCTTACCTGAGTATTGAGCTAGTTGGAATGAACTGACTAGCAGTCTGAAGGGGGCAATAGAGGGCTCTACAATAGGATCTAGACTTGAGTGAGACCCTGTGCCTACAGGCAATTTACACAATCTCTGGATCTCTGGGTTCAGGGGGACTGTGTAATAAAATCACCAACAACAACACTTAGAATATCTTTGGAACAGCAGTTTCAGCTTTTCTCCCAGAATTTCAACCAACAAATAAGTGAGCCAGCTTAAAAAATGAGAGGAGGGTAGTAAGATAAAAAAAACATGAAAGAGGTAGCATGATTTGAAATCCTTTGTTCTATAGCAAAATGTGGTAAGAGAGGATTTTGTGGTAGGTAAAGTTATGAAAATGAATTATTTAACACTGCAATGATCACATTGCAGCTTTTTTCACTTTTGTTCTCATTCTAATTCTTCCAAACTCCTTTTGTTACACTATCTTGGATCTAAGTTTCTTTTTCTGTAAAATGAGTGATTTCAGAGGAGACAGACTCAGGCCCTTTGCAGCTTGAATATTCTGTATTTTAATTTTCTGAGTCTGCTTTGATGATCACAGAGAATATCTTCCTAAGAGAAACAGAGACAGAGAGGTTTAATTGGTAACTTTAAGTATCACTTAAAAGGGGAAGAAGGAGTAGAGCCAGCGCTTGGCAAGAAGGGGATCTGGACCAAGTCATCAGACAGACATTGGCAAGACTATCTCACCATCAGAAGTCATTCCTGTGTCTCCACCCAGCTGATGGCGATGCATGACCTGGTTTGCACATCTGCTGGGTGAGACAGATGGGTGCTGAGGAAGGCTGGGCCACAGGGGAAAAGAGGGGGTGGAATACTATGTCAGCAACAAGGGCTGAGAGGGCAGGCTATGAGCACCCATGGCCATCCTCGTGTCCAGCACACGTGGATCTGTAGGAGACGTGTCCATCTTACCTTACCTTAGCCTGAGCACTCTGAAGTAAGAACTAGGCCTTATTTGTTTGAAATATCCAAATCCACACGTAGAATGACACTCAATATATTCTTGTCAAATAAAATTATGACTCTTCCTATTTATGTGTCTGTTCTGTGGCAGTTGGCTTCTCATGATCCCAGTGACACCAGAAATGACAGCTTCTATTTTTTAATTTTTATTATTAGTTACATTTTATTAACTTTGTATCCCAGCTGTATCCTGCTCCCTCATTCCCTCCCAATCCTACCCTCCCTCCCTCATCTCCTCCCTGCCCCTTTCCAAGTCCACTGATTGGGGAGGACCTCTTCCCCTTTCATCTGACCCTCTTTTATCAGGTATCTTCAGTAACCAATTGGTTTTCCATAGTAAGGGGAACAGGGACTATCTCTGACAGGAACTCAATGGCAGGCTCTTTGACTTCCTCACCCCCCAAGGGAGGAGCAGTCCTGCTAGGCCACAGAGGAGGACTTTGCAGCCAGTCCTGAAGATACCTGATAAAACAGGATCAGATGACAGCTTCTGAGGCTTCCTCACACAAGGGGAAAATGCTTTTGTGAGCCTACCACAGTGCTACCACAGTGGCCTTCAACCACACGCCTAAGCACTGGGTTCACGATTTGCTCTTTCTTACTTTATTTCCTTCCTGACTCTTTCACTGCCTGATGCTGCGGTTTGCATCCATTTCTTTACGATATTTCTTTTCTGTTGAATCCTTGGTGTCTATTTACCATCTGTATGCCCACACCAAGAACAATGTCTGGAGTTTAATATTCAAGCAAGCAGCAGTACTTATTGGAAGAATAGATTTCACATATTACCAAAGGAACAGATACAATTTTTATCCTCACTTAGGAGTGAGCTTTTTTTTTTAATTTTAAAGATTTATTTATTTATTTATATGTACATTGATGTTTTGCCTGTATATATTTCTGTGTGAGGGTTCCAGATCCCCTGAAACTGGAGTTACAGATATTTGTGAGCTCCCATAGGGTTTTGGGAATTGAACCCAGGTTCTCTAGAAGAGCAGCCAGTGCCCTTATCCACTGGACCATCTCTCCAGCCCTAGTGAACTTCTTACGCCTAAGTAACTAACCTGAAGTCACACTAATAGCTTAGATTTTAACCCAGATTTACTTTACCACTGTCTTGCTTTGTACTCTGTTCCAGAACTCAGGTTCTCAGATGGAGAACACTTGTATGCAACACTGAAATCTGCTTCCTGTTAAATCAACAGCATCTTTGTTTTCAGCCTTTTTCACGTTGTGCCTTTTAGTTCTCCAGATTTCCCATAAGGAGCAACAGAAGTACCAGCCCCATGCCAGATGACCTTTGTGAAGAGCCCAGCTAGTGCTTGTCACACAAGGTTCCCCTTCCTTTTGGAGATATCTCTCTTAGGAGCAGGGCTGCCCTGAACACTGTCGACTCACTTCAGGGGAGTCCTTGACTACTGCATCAGGCCTGTACCCTATGCCCTATGAAAAATATAAACCTCAAATAGTTACCATGTACAACAGTAAATTAAATAATGGCATCATCACTGCTTTGTGTTTACAGAACAAAAAACTGGGAGTCTGAGATGGTAAGCTCACTCAACCAGTTGAGAGGATGGCCACATGGTTAAGCATGCTCCAGAGCAGGAGTAATAAACATGACTCACCCCTTGGTTTCTACCTGTCTGTGTCCTTCTCTCTCTCTCTATCTCATCCTCCTGTTCTTTGTCTTCCATCATTTTCATGTTCTACATGTTTCAAAGGCTCTTCAGATTAAGTGTGTTTCTTCTAAGACTGATCCCTCAAAGCACAATACAATGTGCAGCACCAAACATTGAGAAGTGCAGACAATGAGTAGTGTTCTTGGGGATACCCATGTCCAGCCTCATGGCTTTCTCATGTGGGACTTCCAGGAGACTGTAATTAGGGACTCACAGCCTGGGGATATAACAAGGCCTTTCTAGAAATCCCAAGCAGAGTTGGATTTATCTTGGCATCTTGAGAGTTATCTTTATTTTTTTTTCCTGGACCTCAACTGCTCAGTTCTCACACCTTTGGAAAGTGTTCTTCATGCCCAATGAGTAAAACCTACATGTTCTGTGCTTTGAGGTTCAAGTGGGGAATATTGAGGTAATGGATGCTCCAATCAGTTCAGTGTCCTGGTTAAGCCAGCATGGCAAACAACAATGATAATTTACTACAGTAGGTAACTACTGGAACAGAGAGGAAGGGTGCTCATCTTAGATTGAAGAGAGGCTGTATGAAAAGCTCATCATGAGGAACAAGCCAGAGGAGAGCAGAACTTTAGCAAAAGATGTCTCTCGCACGAGAAGTGTAAATTTCAGGGTTATCGAAAGTCTGGAGTACAGGTGTACCCTTCAGACATCATTGTTTTAGGGCCAACAGTAGTGAAGTTCATAGGTAGCAGGTGATGGGAGCCCAGCCTCAAGTCTGTGCAGTTGGTTCCTGGAGAACACTAGGAGTGATCCTGGTAAGTTTGGGATGGTGCTGTCATACTTCCTATCCTGTCTGGACACTGCCTGGTGATCTGAAGGGAGCCACGAGCTGCCTATGACTCAGTAAATGGCAGGTGTTCTCTCCCTCTGAGCAAATGAATATTCTTACTCTAAATCATTTCTAGACTATCTATACTGGTTAACAGGCAAACAAGAACTTAAGGAGCTGTGGGAGTAGAGTTTCTGTCTCTTTGGTCAGTAGAACACCGGGGTTTATGTAGGAAATATTGACAGGCATAGAAAAGGTGACATTAGCATACTGTGTGTAAAGGTGGAGAACAATCCCAAATAGGAGAAAAATAAATGTCATGTTCTTAACAAAACTAGTAGTTTTTCTATGCTCTCATTCAAACTTCTTTCTTTTCTTTAAGCCATCCGTCTTTATATCGGCATTTTTATTTTTACTCAACCAGGGTATTGTCCTTCTGCCACAGAAGGTTAAGAAAAAAGTTTGCAATTTTGAGCTTCTGATATTTTCTTGCATTGAAATTCTGTCACAAAGTTGTTCTGCTGAGAACTGTGGGTGAGAATCTCAATCCATGACACCAGAACTTATCTTCTGGGACTATAGCTGCAAAGGTTATGGTTTCAAGGGGAAAGAACATTGATCTCATTAGAATAAAAAAGTTTAGCATTTTAGTTTTGCAAAAGTCTTATTTATCATTCACATTGTCTTAAGAAAAAAGTTTAATTAAAATGATTTTAATTGAAATAGATTTATGTCATTTTTTCTCTTCCCTTTTTATTCTCCTGTCTTTCCCAGTTCCCCTCCCTGTAACCTCTCCCATGCCCCCTACTCTCAAATTAATAGCATTTTTGATTGTTATTGTCACATACTAGATGCCCCCCGCCTACCTAATGAGTATATTTTTGTTGTTTGTGTGTATATGCACCAAACAGACATCATCACAGAAAACTACAACTGCACATAAGGCAGTGATTGATAGATTGTGGGGAACTCAGCTTCACCTGATACATCTACTTCACATATGTCTCAGAGAACTTTGGGAAGGAGAAACTATCAGAAAACCTGCTGTGAAACAGTCTCCACCAGAATGAGCTGCATAAACAAGACCAAAACAAGATATCAACAGACATGTTAATAGGAAGGAAAAGTTTCACAGGATCCCACTCCTAGACAAAGAACTACATGCAAATATTTATCAGAAGGAGAGTTAACATTTCCTAAGGATGAGCTCCCTTATTGGTTGATCAAAGCAGAGTGAAAAAACTTAATTTTTAATCTGAGGCAAAATCACAAATTATACACAGGTATTAGAATACTGTATCCTGCATGACATAATGTATAACTATGGATCCCTTTTTTACGTTTATTAATGCCAAGGGATTAAAAAGGTTAAAGAAACAGTATGAGGATTTTTACAAGACATCAAATAAAGTGAAGATATCACCAAGCAGAGGAAAATATGATGAGCTCCATCCAGTAAAGACCAGGAAAGACAATTCTGTTTGGAAAACTTCAGAAATGTGCCAACTTCACTGTGTACAGCCTGTGCATTACTCTTGTTAGCCCTGGAGTGCTGTTTGAGAACAACATTGGCTGACCTCATTGAAAAGGGGGGTATGTGTGTGATCTGGCCAAAAAGTAGCATAAAAGTTTCCTGAGATTCAGGCTCGGTAGACCTGTCAAGGTTTTGTCATGGTGCTCAGGTGCTTGGAGATCTGGCATTAAGAGAGTAGGAACCCGCCTCCTCCAGGACATGGAGGCGACGACCTCCCATGTCATTCTCAGGCTATTCTTGCCATCATCGATCACCAGGCACACTCTGCACCTGAGACTTCCCAGACAGTGTCTCTCACAGCATGCATGTATACACGGTTCGTGTTAATGTTTTTCCGCTTCTCCAGCTTGAGCTGAGATAGAGAGGCCGTCGGAAACCAGTGGGCACAGTCGGAAGGAGAGGGGCTAGTGCAGATGGGTCTGAAGCGAGGTGTCAAAGATGGGACTGACTGAAGGGGGTCAGAAAGAAGTTAATGCACATTGCAGAGTGGGTCAGGGAACCTTCCCAAATAGATATCTTGGATCTTTGTGTGTTTCTCCATCTATATGGTTTATGTCAGTCAAAGGCCTATGAATCTTTGTTTATGAAAAAGTGCCATGTCTAGCAAATAGGTCTTCCTCCACATAGTCAGATTTCAAAGGAAGAAATCTGCAGGAAAGGGGTTAGGTGTTACAGTGATGCATATGGCTTTGAAGTTAGAATGCCTAATTTTAAGTCTCAAGCTCACGGCCTATTGTCAAAATTTGGGCAAATTACTTAGTCTGTTTTTCCACAGTTTCTATACTCAAAATCTGAATAATTACAATTCTTACCTTACATATGCCACTGTAAGGATTAGGTGAGACATAGCATGCAAAGTAATCAGAGAGTTCTCTTAATTAATTACTGTTGTCTGTGTTGGAAAAAAATAAACACAAAAAGTCCAGTGCATATATTGATCCAGATATGGATGTGGAAGAGAAGTGACGGACCCCTCTCTGTCCTCTGACACACTGATCTCCGTCCACCTCCCTCTATGTGTAGCCTCTGTGCAGAACAGGGTACAGTAGACCTTGCTTTCCCCTATTATCAACCTATATTAGCAAGTTAGGAAGTTCTATTTATTTCTTAACATTTTATTTCTCGCAGGCGTCTGTTTGTGAACGAATAAGTCTGTGGAAAATGAATCTGAGTTCCTAATTGCTGGGTGGAGCTCAGTCTTCTTTGAGAAACAGGTGCCTCCATGCGAACAGATGGTTAAAGACACTGTGTCCCTCCCTGCATATCTGCATCTTATGCAAATATTCATTGCTGGAGGCATCTGAAGAGAATCAGAACTTCTTAATGATTCAGAGTGAAGAATAAGTTAAGTCTCATTACACTGAGAAAAACAAGATTCTTTAGTTATAACTTGAAGCTTTTGTTAAATTGTATTTTAAATTTTTTATTAGTTGTGTGCATGTGTGTGTGTGTGTGTGTTTGTGTGTGTGTGTGTTAGTGGTGAGTATGTGCATATGAGTGTAGGAGCCTGAGGAAGCCAGAGACCCAAGTGCCCTGGAGCTGAACTTATGGCCAGTTGTGACCTGTCCAATGTGGGAGCTATCCCATGTGCCCCAGTCCTCTGGGAGGGCAGCAAGTGCTCTTGATGGCTCAACCAACTCTCCAGCCCCATAATTTATATTTTAAAATCACTTTTTTTTGATAGGGTCTCACACAGCTTGGGATGACTTTGAAATTGATATAAAGTTGAGAATGAGCTTGAACTCTCGATCTTCCTGATTTCAGGTCCTGAGTGCTACAATTTCAAGTATGTGACTCCATGCCAGATTTCATGAGTGCTGTGGTTTGGATCCAGGGTTTTATGCATGCTGGCTAAATGCTTGACTAATTGAACTAATTTTACCCTTTAAATCAATCTTTTAAAAAGAGTAATTTCAATTTTAATTGTGAGTTAGAGAAATATATAATCTAGTAAAAAAGCAATATTTAGTAGTATAAGAAATAGCAGAACTATTTATACAATACATTTGTTTGACATTTCACTTACAGTTAAGTGCTTAAAATTAAAAAAAATATAACCGCCATAAATATCAATTCAGTTGTAATTTCTATTAGTTATAATAAAAGTAAAAACATTTTAATTTTCAAGCAATAAGAATAATTCTGTTCCCTAAATTCATAGAATTATTAATTTAAGTTAGAGACTAATGTGTGGCTCATTTGTTTTATGTTGTATATATATGTTTCCCTCATATCACTTTATATGATAATCTTTTCACTATTTGATGTAATTGCTGTTTTAACTATGAAGAAACTTCCCTTCTTATTTGCCTAATTTTTACACACTTATATAGTCACATTTCCGCATCCATCTCTTCATGTTTTCATTCTGTAGTCTTTATCTACAGACAGTAACACCTTTGTTTTCCAGAGAGCAACCTTCTCTGTAATTATTACTTTCTGCCTTCTGTTAAAGCAGCGCAGTAATTGTACTTCTCAATGGAAAGTTTTATAGATGTGTCTTTGTGATAAGGGTGGTTTCCAGTATCTCCCAATACTGCATGTATCTAGGGTGATGCTTTGCATGCAGAGCATTTAACACGTGCTTTAGAACAAGTCATGCCTCACCCTCATTCTTCTCCTATCTTCATAAATATCAGTCAATGGCCTTATTTGAAAGCACCAAGAGAAACAGGACAAAATGAACACTCTTAACTATAACAGGTGATATCAGTTCTTCTCGGAGGTAAGGGAATCTTATTGGACAGAATAGTACTTATTTAAATCTCTGAGAATGTGGAATGATAACCATTAGTTGCAGAGTAGTAGCTTGTATAACTGAGGAAGCAGCTGCCTGCTCTGCATCCCAGGCTCACTTGGGGACTTACATGCCAGCTTTATAAACAGGGCCACACTGTGTTTGCCGATGATAGAAAGAATTACAATCACAGTTTGGGGGATGATGAAACTTCACCTCAGGAAATACATGAAACTTTCTTACATTTGTTCAACTTGTCTTGCTTGGGGAGCAAAAATGCTAATTTAAAGATCTTTTACTCCAAAACTTCCCCTTTAAATTAATATTGTGAAACACCTTTTCATTCAGCTCTTCCTCTTAAAATATATTTTTATTCTGTGAGAATTTTCACAATCATATAATGTATTCTGATCATATCCACCTCCTTTCTTGCCTCCAACTCCTTCTAGACAGCCCCTACATCCCTGTCCCAACTTCATGTTTTAATAATTTACTGAATCCAATTAATTGCCGTGTACACATGGGTACAGGGTTATACACAGGATCCAGGTCAACCGAACAAGCAGCCATCAGCTGTCAATAGCTCCACAGATACGAGTGGGATTTATGTGCCCTTTCTCCACCCATGCTGGAATGTTGACTGGCTTGATCTTGTATAAGCTGTATATAGCTAACCACAGCTGCTATGACCTTGTTGGTGTAATGGCACAATCATGTCAGAAGACATCGCCTTGAAACAGTCCTCAAAAAACTCACTCTTACCAGTTTCCATCCCTTCTTCTGTCTATTCCTTGAGATTTATGGGGAGACATTTGGCATAGACCTCCAATTTATGGTTGAGCACTCCACAAGCACTTGTTCTCTTCATTCTGTCCAGTTATTAATCTTCTTATGAACTGATTTCCACTGCACAAAGGCACTTCTCTGGTAACTGGGAGCTACACTAACCTATGGGGATACAGATACATATTTGGAAGGCAATTTGATGCTATTTCATTTTAGCAACATAACAACATAATAGTAGTTCACTCTTGGGGCCTATGAACGCAGAAGCTTCAGGTTCTTGTCAGATTTACAGTACTTGGCCTGAGTTTCTCCCATGAAGCAGGAGCCTAAATCTCATTAAAAAAAAACAAACAGTTGGTTACCCCACATCTTTCATGCCACTACTGTACCCATGCCACCAGTACACACATGACTGTGTTTTGCTAGGCTCATCATTATTGTATCTCATCGTGGTCACAGAAAGTCATCGGTTCCTTTTTTCTTTCAGTCTTCTCTTCCCCAACTCTTAGCTTCAGCTTCTCTTAGCTGAAAATATAATCAAAGTCAAAATCACCATTGGCTTTTTAATAATCCATTCTTTTAAATCCATGTGTGTTTAAAAGTCAACTTTTTGTTTTCTTGAAAAAAAGTTAGTTCTCAAAACCTGAGCCCTTTCAGTTGCTGTGGTTCTTTGATTGTTATCTCAGTTGCTACGTGTGACTCTTCATGCATGTATTTCTTCACTTTTCTAAAACAGTGATCTTTGCTTTACATGGACTCGTTCCTTTTCTAAATTACCAAGTTTTAGCTCTCACTACTCTACTACTATGGATGTCACCTGAGATTTGGCAATGTGAACACTTCGTGCAGTTTCAAAAAATTTTTCCTACTTTTTTTCTAGAATGCTATGCTTTTTTTCTGATATTTTTTAGCTAACCATCTTATCTTTTTTCATACATCCCTTAAATTTATATCTCCTGCTTCAGTTTGGGTATAATTTGAGTGGCTTTCATGACTTCCTGTTGAAATGTAACCTCCTATTGTGAAATATTAAGAAGGATGAAACTTACCATGGTTAGACATTTACAGATGTGGCCTTTGGAAAGTGATTAGTGGTAGATAAAGTCACTGGAGACAGCTGTCTCAGCTGAATTCTGGTGACTGTATAAGAAGAAAGGGAGAGTATGTGTGTAGACCAATGACCTTCTCTTGTCCTGTGATGCCTTGAACTTTCTTGGACTGCTAGCAACAGGGCCATTATCATCTTTTGTACAGATAGTGCTCCTAAACTTTGAACTCCCAGAACTGTGAGCCCAAATAAACTCTTCCCTTAAATGCAGTAGGTGGTTTACAGTTTAACAAACAAAACAAAATAGATTAATCCATCTTCCTACACGTTAACAATGCCATCTTCCAGTGTTTGTCCTTTCCTTTAGTGGCTTTATCTACTTGTACATTTTTCGAATACCCATTTACTTGCCACCAAGCCAATACAATCGGCTTTAGCTGATGTCTTTCTGTGCATATTTCTATTAAACCTTGACAGACTCCTGGCACAGGATTGCTATGCTCTCTTAAAAGAGTACCCAATTGCATGATGAGCTCATTAATGTGGTGATAATCCCCTGTCCATTGTAATATAACCCTGTGTGTTCTAGTTAGTAGTGCTGAATGGATATAGATGAAAACACCCAACTTGTCTTATTTTATTCACCTTCACTGTGTCTGCTGAAAGTTGGTATTAGCTCAATAATACAACCATGCTAATCCTCAAACAGTTTCACATCAACTAAAATTAACAATTGCTTTTATCCTAACTCCTCCTTATGACAGTCCTTCCATGAACTCTGTGAATTCAGCTTCATGGGCTCTCTGGGGCTTTAGCTTCTACACCTCATTGATTCCTTTGGATCCATGCTTTGCCAACCCAATCTCATTCTTATAGAGTTATCCATCGAGGCAAGTAATCTCTAGTACTAGACAGCACTAACAGAAATGACATTTAACCTTTCTGGAACTCTTTCCTGCCTCAAGGGATTCCGAACTCCAAAGGCCGCTGCACTACTAACCGAGTCTCTGTCTCAGGGCTGCATAAACATCAGCTCTCTTCTTTTTGTTTCTTTCTACACAAGGTTTCCCTGTGTAGCCTTGGCTAGCCTGGAACTCACTCTAGGCCAAACTGGCCTCGAACTCACAGAGATCTGCCTGCCTCTGACTCCCTGAGTGCTGAGATTAAAGGCATGTGCCACCGAAGCCTGGCTGCCCTCCTCTGTCTGGGTGGGTAATCCTCTACCTAAGTTTGCTGTGTCAAGCAATGTACAGTGTATGCAGAATCCACAGGTGACTAAAATGTATCTTACTGTCAAATGGTTGGAAAGATCGTGACCCCACCCATAGGAAGAGCTATTAGGAGCCAAACAGAAGATCTAGATCACATGACACCATTGTGAACCACTGCTTACCTATTCATGCTCTGAGACTCTAAGTTCCTCGTGGCAATCATGTCATCTTTCTTGTCATAAATATCTTGCAAAATTATGAACTTAAGTAATAAAGATGATACATATTTGCTGAATTAGTAAATGAGTGAATGCTTGGAGGTGGAATGGCTGGCCTGCAATAGACTTGGTGAACAGATCTCGGCAGTCTCTAACTCTCAAGATTCCTCTTGAACTGTTCCCAGAGATCATAGAGTTCCAGAGTGAGGAGTATGAGAAGACTCATGCTCATTCCAGCCTGTGAAAGTGGCTGCTCTACATACAGAGGCCGTGTCTCACTTCTAGGAAGATCCCAGGCCTAGCATAAAAGGGCTCCTGTGCTAGGCTCTCCAGTCCTCAGCCTTACCAGCTTCAGTTACTGCTTCTTCTGGTGAACAGGTGAGTGCTTGCCGAGGAAGGCTGGGGAGGGAGAGGGACAGACTGCATGAAAGGTAGGCAGAAGATGACGAAAGATGCCGAGACTTCAGGAGAGAGGGAGCCAAGGTGAAGGGTTCTTCAGGCCCACCTTGACCTAGGCTTGGATTTGTCTTTGTGTGCAGTGGTCTGTGACATCCCCTGACCTCTCTTGGTCTGGTCCACACCTGGAGAAACAAGTACTGGGGTTGTGATTGTTTCAGTTCAGGACAGGAAAGCAACTGGGAAAAATGGCAATTGGAGAGTATAGCAAACCAGGAGAAGTCTTGAGAGTTGGGTTGCTGGTGTTAGGCTCTTTAACGTCTTCCCCTCTAATCCTTTTCAAGAAAATGCTCTCAGAGTAGACAGAGTCTCACTGACATGTGTAAGAAAGATAAGTCCATCGCAGTGAGATTCCTGGGTGCCAAGGAGCTCTGTCTCAGAGCCTAGGGATTCTTTATGGAATATGTATTAAGGCCTCTGTCAAAAGACAGTGAGAACCAGAAAACAGAATATGAGGGAGCTTTTCCTCTACTCAATTTCACTTCACATCACGTCCGTAATTGTAATTATAGGACTTGTTCATAAAGAATAGCTTGTCTTGGAATCCGTATCTAACAGAACTGAGGACAGATATATCTGCTTGACACTTGTGCTGATGGCTTTTATGTTTCTCTTTATGTTACAGACTTCCTCTCAGAAATGTCCTGCCAGCAGAGCCAGCAGCAGTGCCAGCCCCCTCCCAAGTGCACCCCCAAGTGCCCTCCCAAGTGCCAGACCCCAAAATGCCCTCCTAAGTGCCCTCCCAAGTGCCCCCCTGTGTCTTCCTGCTGTAGCCTGGGTTCTGGGGGCTGCTGTGGCTCCAGCTCTGGGGGAGGCTGTGGTTCCAGCTCTGGGGGCTGCTGCAGCTCTGGGGGTGGCAGCTGCTGCCTGAGCCACCACAGGCCCCGCAGGTCTCTCTTTCACCATCATCATCACAGCTCTGGATGCTCTAGCAGTGGAGGCAGCAGCAGTTGCTGTGGCAGCAGTGGGGGAAGCAGTGGCTGCTGTGGCAGCAGTGGGGGAAGCAGTGGCTGCTGTGGCAGCAGTGGAGGCAGCAGTGGCTGCTGTGGCAGCAGTGGGGGCAGCAGCCAACAGTCTGGGGGCTGCTGCTGACCTGGGTCATAAGGATTTCAGACAAGCCATAAAAGAGAAAGCTATGTCCAGAAGGCCTGATCCTGTCTGCTATTCCTTCCATCTCTTACTGTCTTCCATGTTTTGGACTATAAGATAATGTGGTTTTGTGTGGAATTTCAAATTGTGCCTTCCTAGCCACACTTCTTTCTGTGATTCCAAATAAATCTTTCCTACAAATCTTTATTGGGTCCTTGTTTAATTTTTTCCCAGCATTCTCCCCTCTCTTAGCTGTGTGCGACTAAGGCATAGTGGTGCCCTTTTTGGGATATAAGCCTGGTTTAGAAATGTAAGTGAGGTCACTATGGAAAATGTGGTTGAGCCAAACCATTTCTGAAAGTATACCCTAGATATAAGTTTAAAATTATCAAGAGCCTAACCTTTATTTCAATTGACTCCTTTTAAAAACATGGTTAATTTTTTCAACAATATGAAAAACAGATCATCATATTGGAAAATTTAGGAGACTGTATTTGTTACTTTTCTTGTCACTGTGAAAAATACCTGACAAAAATCCAGTTAAGGAAGGGAATATATTTAGCTCACAGTTTGTGGCTCCAGTACACCACAATGGGAAAGTGAGACTGAAATGGCTGTTCACTTGGCCATGCATCAAAGAAACAGAGAAAGAAGATGCTGGGGCTCAGCTCACCTTCTCATTTTTGTTATCGAGGACCCCAGCCCATGTGACGATATCACCCATACTCAGGGTGGGCCATCCCTTTTCTGTTAAACCCTCACAGACACATCCAGGGGTGTACCTCCGTGGTTATTCTAAATCCAGTCAAGTTGACAATAAAGACTAACCATCACTGGCCATACTGTGCACAGAGCAGTTGATCGAAGGCCTCAAGATCCAAGAATTGTTTTTTCCGGTGCTGTGTACCCTGAATCCTGCTTATTGCCCCCCAGAGTGTTTTTTCTGTATAAACTTCTAGTGCTTTCCAGTTAGTTTCAGTATTCCTTTGAATAAATGGTTTTGAAACAGTATTAATTTTCTAAATCAAAAATTATGCTTCATAAGCTTAATTTGCCCAAGTTCACAGAGCAAGAGCAAAGGCTGTTGTCAATGTCTCCCCCCCCCAAAAAAAAAACCTGTCTATCTGCTCATTCCCTTCTCTTCCATGCACTGCTTTTCTACCATTCCACATGCATGAAGGACACTGATGGCTAAGAAGCTCTCCCCAGTGACCCCTGAATCTAATGCAGCTTCCTCTTCTCACTCAACTACTTCATCTTGCTTTCAGAACTGCCTTATCCTGGGAAAAGAAATCTTCCATAATTTACATGCTTTTCTGTAGTCCGTGACTCCCCACTCTGACATAAACCCCAAGAAAACAGGAAGCTTATTTTCCTGCCTGCTGCTATACCTCCTGCACCTAGAATTTTGCACTGCACACACAACTTCCCAGTCCACACGGGAGTCTGGGCTTGGTTCCTGAGCTTCTAACTCCCACTCCCTGAGTTAGCAAAGAACCCAAGGCTAAGGATCAGACCTGCACAAGTTCACCTTGCTTTATCTTCCCACTGTAAACTGGTTCCTGGTGTATTGATTCTTCTGCCTGGATGACTACAAACTTCGTCCTAAATTCTGCAATTCACTAGAACAATTCACAGATCTCAGGAAAGTGTTCACCTATGATGATGTGTTTGTTAAAGTTACAACTGCATAGTAGACTAATGGGAGCGATGCTATGTTAATCACTTTTCTGTCATCATGGCAAAACAGTCAAGCTATTCTGAGGAGGAAAGGTTTATTTTGGCTCAAACTTTTGGAGGTTTCAATCCATTCTCACTTGGGTTTGTCTTGAGGCAGTATACAATGACAGATTGTATAACAGAGGGAACCCCCATTTTACGGCCAAAGTAAACAGTGAGAGCAAGACAAAAGGTTGGGCCCAGTATTTCTTTCAAGGGCACGCCTCTAGGAATTTCAGTTCTTCTCTTGAAGTCCCATACCCTAAAGGTCTCACCACTTCTCTAAAGCATCCCAAGGTAGGGACTGAGTCTTTAACCACTCAGCCTTTGGTGGGCAACACTTACACAGATTGTAGACGATGTGTAAGACCATGTATAGAAAGGAGACAGAAATGTTTTAAGTCCTTTCTTGGAATGAGCTCAATTCCCAGAAGGTTAATATATTTATGAACCGAGGAACTGACTGAATGATGCCCCTGTAGGTCAATCATCTTGGTGAGGTAGAAACTTCCAATTCTCTAATCACGTTTCAGCTCCCACTACTGAAAGTATCTGTACTTCTTATCATCTCATAAATATATATTCAGACACGATCTAAAGGACTCTAAAGGGACTTTGTGTGAATAACAAAGGGTACTCCAGACCCCAAGAAAACCCCAGGAAATTTGGAGTTTTATGTCAAGGACCATGGACAAACATTAAGACAAAAAGTGTCCACTGGAGTGAATTTATTCCATGGAGTATGGTTCTTTTGCAAACACCATTGAGGTCAAACTATATTCACCATTAGTGAGAACAACATCATTATGACTATGGTCACTCCCAACAATGAACTTCATTCCTTGAGCAAACCACCCTTAACTAACTCAGCATTTATTGTCCCTATTCTTTCTAAACATAAGATCCTTGCAATAAATTCCACAGTGCTGACACTCACTTGGATGCTACATTACATTCCAATGAAGATTTTTTTCTAGAATGTTATAACTGTCCACCATAGTTCATTATAAAGTTATTTTCCTTCTTATTCATAATTTTCTTAAACTCTTTAGTCCATTGATAGATAAAATAATGACTTTTGTCTTTCATTCATCTTAAAATAACTTTCACCAGAAATACAGTTAATGTCAAAGAAGCAAATGAAGCGGACTTGCTTTCTGGATCATTCTTAAATCTTCTGTGCTTAAACAATGTATCTCTCTCTTTTTCTTGTCTTAGTTGAATTCTGACCTTTCTGTATATCATCTCCTTTCTTTCCTCATCTGATATCTATACACAGGAGCCCAGAATTCTGACTTATCTTTGCTCCTGATGCTCATGCTGGCTTCTTTCTAGCTCATAGCATCATATTGTTCCTTATGTTCTTTTATGCCCCCTAGTTATGTGCCCTCTCACAAAACAAGTAGCATACAGGGCTTCTCTAATTGGAAAATCACATAAATACTCAATAGTTCTTGAATTATTCAGCACAAAGGTTTTCTTTATATTTTACTTAGCAGAGTGCTTATTCTGAGGTAGGACAATTTACCTTTTGATTAATTATGTTCTTTTGTTTCTAAATTCAGATTTATCACTGAAGCATCTTGACATGGATGCATTTTTACATTCTCTGCCCTTTTATTTTATTTTTTTTCAAACTAAACCTAACAGGCTCTTTGGTACTAAAATGCATTTATCAGTATCTCCTTCTCATTCCAAAGGGAAAGAGTCAGCCCCTCATAATGCTGGCTGTACCATAATGCTACCATGCCTTAGGCTATCTTCTGGTCCCTTTTTGAGTCCTTGTTCCTTGTCAGCAAACTTGGCTTCACCCCTTCTCCTGACCTGCTTATTTACCCTACACTCCACCCGAATGTGGTTCCCTTAGGCCTCTTCTCCCAGTTAAGGTAACATTATGGGAACACCAAGATATGACTGAATCCAAAGGTCACCTTGCATTGGACTTACTGTGTGTTGTCCTCCAGGGAATTCCCAAATCTCAAATGATGGTGTTCTGAGACACTGGCCTCACCCATAGGTCTAAAAAGTTCCAAATCATTTATGTTTTTATTTGTTTAGTTAATCAGTTCTTTAAGGCTACTAGAGTAAGAGTTCCTGAAAAGAAGCTGTCCCTACAAATGTTGACAGCTTAAATTTCAATGACTATGGAAAGTTTAGACTATAGATCTAGAGCTACAGCACTGCTTATGTATCTCTGTGTCAACCTAACATCCAGATAAGCAAATAAAATCATTTGAAATATATTAACTTAATGAAACTCTATTCTCTGCCAGTCAAAGAACTAAGAATATTGTCAGAATCTGAAGCCTCTTTGTCTAGCTATGACCTGCTTCTGATATTTCCACCAGTATATTTGAAAATTCCTTGATTGAGGAACTTTCTTTGTTCAGTTACTATAAAAATTCCATGAAACTCCTTCCACATTGGAATATGGAAATCAGAGTAACCTAAATCCTTATGCCTGGGATGTGCATGGTTGCTCAAATTTGGCTACAGAAAGATCTCTCTTATATTCTTTGTGCTGAGATCTGTGTTTCTGTGTCAACACCAAGTAAATAAAGATGATTGAATTCTAGCAATGATTCTGTTCTAAACAGGTTTCCATTTGGAAAAGCAGAAAGATATACACCTAGGTATGTCATTGTCCTGGTTAAATGTCTTCTTAGGAGCTCACACCTGGGTCATGTGAGCTGTGCTATAATACTTAGTAGAATGTTTTACTGTGCATTGTTTACACATTATGTCCTCAAGGAAACTTAGCTAATCATTATGACAAAAGCATCTTGCAAAACCAGGAACAAAATACAGACTGCATATTTATTGAATTAGTGAATAAATGAATGGATGGCTGCTGAACGACTGACCGTGACAGGCCTGTGAACAAATACCTAGGTATCTTTGGCTTCTAAGATTTCTCTCAGTCTCAAGGGGCTTCCTGGAGCCCCAGTGCTGGCAATGGAGAAAGAAGAATAATCCTCATTCTAGCTGTGAAAGTGACATACATATGCAGTGTCTCATTCCTGGGAAGACATCAGACAGCAAAATGAAAGGGCTTCAGTGCTAGGCTCCTTGGTCCTCATCCATGTCCCTTGTCATGGCTCTTTCTTCCTCCACTAAGACAAGTGAATTGTTGACAAAGAAAAGAAAAAAAAACAAAAACAAAATAAGATGTAGAAAGACGAAGAAGTAATTAGGCACTAGGAAATGTAAAAGAGGTTACAACCTGAGGAACACTGGTTTTCAGAATCACTATTTGCTCATTAGCTGTTAGTAAACTAATGTTCTAGGAGATGATATACCTCCACCACATTGATATCAGAGCTTAGGAAAAGAACAGGTCATCTACGTCCTTTGAGTGAAGTCTGGATTCATAGCCCAATTAGAAGAAAGACAGAATACTCTAGTACAGGCAACAGTGAAAGGAAAGAGGAGAATATTAACACATTTTTTTTTTTTTTTTTGTCAAATCAGTTTCCAAACCTCTTTGTAGATGGTGGACTACCAATCAACTTGTTGTATCGGATACTTTTATATGGCAACTAGGAACAAGAAAATAACAAGACTTAATCCTTGGAGTGATGAATTTTTTTTTCCATGTCTCCACTTGACTGAATTTGTTGAGTATCTCCAGTCAGCAGGATCATCAACACCCACTCTAGTACTCAGTCGAATACCTACCTCCAGGCTCTATCTACTGTGGCTTCAGCACTGAGATGCACAAAAGTTTTATGGCTGGTAACTGCTGCCGGAGACAACCCAGGGCCCGTCTTCAGCCCAGTGTTTGTGTGAACCATCTGGGAATTCCCTGTTGTTGCCATGGCTCCAGGAGCTGCTGCTGCCCTTTCTTCAGGGAGAAGCAGTGGGAAGATGCAAGTTATCACTGACTTGCTTCTGGTATTTCCCTTCCTTTCCATTCCTTCATCTTAGAATTTGGGGTGCTGAATAAAGCCTCTTCTCAGAGGCTCATCTTCATGCTCCACACACTCTTCTAACCCCACACTTCTGCTACCCCCTCTGTGGCGCCAGGTTCTAGATAACTGTGATAAATATTGCCCACCCCCACTGCATGTACACATGCACACACACACATACAAATGCATATCCCTGTGCTTTGTACTTCCAACACACAGTATTAATAATCGTTCTGATACCATCTTGTCCATTTCGTGTTTATATAAACAGTTCTCTGCCCCTCTACCCTACCTCCCACCAGTCACATCTGCCTTGGCAACACATTTGAGATTTCTAGGACCTATGTTTATACAAACTTAACTGAGGAAGTATAACTGAGTATAGTATAACTGAGGAAGGTATAATTTAAAAAATAATTATTATGTCTAAAATAATTACTACATTTTGTAAGAAATGAATGTTTCACAGTCACCCTGACCCTCATCTAACTTTGATGTAAATTATCTTTTTTGTAGTTTTTGCCTTTAAAACGCTGTATACCCTGAGCCTCTGCACTAAGAGATTTTGAGGCACAAGCCTGCTCTTGTTATCTGGATAAAAAAGGACTTAATCACTTTTAATTGGCTTAATTGTAGTTGTCTGGATCTTTCTGTAGTGGAATTTTACAGTTCTTCTAGGCAATATGGCCCCACTAGGGTTCTACACACTTTGGGGAGTAAACTGTGACTCTCCAAAAGACACAGGCCCAGAAAGACTTAATGAACTCATCATTTAATCTAGAAAAATTAAGCTTCTGCCAGTTCCAAGGTTGGAAATCAGAAATGACATTGAGATTTATATCAACTGAATAAACAGTTCAGTATTTACCCCACGTTACTTTTGCATTCTGTGGAATGTAAGCAAGGATAATAAAATGAACTACGTAGAGAAAGAACGAGCCTGCTCTTCGGAGAGTGAGCTGGATAGAGTGTTTGTGGCCTGGAACTTTAGTCTGTTCCTCTTTCAGTTAAATCATGTGTCACATTACCAGCCTCTGGGATTTAAGATTCCAGATAATTTTAGCTTATTGGAAACTGTTTGAAAATTATTATTACCTTCCATTAGGTGAGGTCATGATGCAATAAGTAGCTATAATGTTAAGTAGCAATGATATAATGATGCTGAACAGATAATTATCTTCATTCAGGGCTGATTCATCGCTTGCCTCTTATAAGTCTTTTTGGCAACTTATGAGGTGAATATTATTTACCTTTTAGATGTGATGAAACTAAGCAAGGCTCAGAGAGAGCCACACAGTTCATTGGAGGGAGTCACAGAGGCAGCTCAGATGTCTTAGCAGGAAGAGCCTGACACTTCCTTGCCACATTTCAGGCTCCTACTCAGGTTTTTTTTTTTTTTTTATTTCTTGAGATTAAATTAGTACAGTTACATTTAAGTTTAATGGATTGAGACAAATTGTCTCCACCCCACCTCCCTGGTTCTACTCCAGCTCACTAAGCCATCCCTCCAGAGTACTCAGAGTCAGACCACATACTACCTGTACTTAAAATAATTGACCACATTCTGAGATCTTTACATCTACCCAGAAAATACCTCCTTCCTTCTGTTCTGACATCACTGGATGATTTCCATTCCATTAATGTACTACAGTTCCCTAATGCCATCTGCTATTCTTTCATAGGCTCTGTCTCTCATTCCTGCATGCTCTTCTCACTCCTTTCCACCCATGAGGGCTTTATTTTATATTTGTTTGTCATAAGAGCCCTTTCTTGTCCCCCTAGTCAGGCCAACTCTTCTGGTTTCTCTGTGGACCTTGGCCTTGGACACCTTCATTGCTTGATAGATGAATCCCATCAAATACTAATCAGATCCACTGGCTATTTATTTGTGACCATTTAAAAAATATTTTTCCTACATAGTCAAATTATGTGGACTCGTAGAGCTATATGCGCATGGTTTTATGTCTTTCCTCTGTCAATTCAGAGCATAGTATGATTATTGTTACCTACTCAGAGTTGAATACATATTTGCTGAATGCATAGATGCATACATGGATGAATGAGTCAGCATAATCACTACCATAGCTATCATCTTTGCAATCTGTGTTGGCCTAGAAATATTTTTTTTAACTGTTCCAGCCCTGTGGAACCACACATATGGTGGAATTAAAGAACTGAGAAAGCAACAGAAAGGTGGGTGTGTAAGGAAGTGCAAGTAGATCTGGAACTAGTTGAGGGAAGAGAGACTACCACAATATAGTACATGAAGTTCTTGCATTAATACAAATAGTACTAAAATAGTTACAGATTACCTAAAATTTAAGCTCAGATGGACATACTGTATTTTCATTTGCTAGAGAACTCTGCCTCATGTACTAGATTTTTCTGTGCTCTGGAAGAACCAATTTCATGGTGGGAGACTCATGATCACTGAATGTTTTTCTCCATAGAGAAGTTTAGACACGTTGGCTGCTGTGCCTCAGGATGCTGCTTCTTCTGAGTTCTTGTATTCCATGACTTTACTATGTATCTGTGTCTCCAGAAGAAGTCATCATGATTGTCTGTTTGCAATATGATTGTCTGTTTGCCCTTTTAAAAAAAAGTATAAATAAAAATCTGTAATTTAAAAATAAACACAGAACAATTTCCTCTCCATTTTCATTTTCAGACTATAAGATCCTTGAGGCAACCTTTGACTTGGTGTGTAAAGTATTTGCTGGATAAGTAGAAGATGAATCTTCTTTATCTAAATCTAGAATTAAATGGTGGTTTATTTGTACTTGTTGAGTGACCTGAACTTAAGAAGATGTACCAGATAAACTAAGGTCTTATCCATTATGTAAGATAATGATTATTAGCTGTGAAGAAATTTTTAAAAAGTGACTATCTTCAAGAGCACTGAACTGCTGCCTTGGATTATAACTTGGATTCCAGGGAACCTGCAGGATGCTTGAGGGAGATCCACTGGACCTCAAGAAAGAGTGAGTCACAGGGACATGTAAATATGTATATTGATATTATAATTTGTAGACTGTAAAATCAATACACTTAAGATATAAAATTCAATGTCTTAGTGTTTACACAGAACAATGTAATCATCAACATAATATAACTTTAGAGCATTTTCGTTACTGTGTGCTGATATACACAGAGAGAGGCCATTAGCAGTTGTATTTCTTCAAGTCTGCCTTTCTGTTGCACACAGCACATGCTTTCTTTTGATTGTCCTTTTTTCATTGACAATCAGCGAAGTCCAGCTGTATTACAAAGTGTGTAAAAATCTCATTTCTTTCCATGGTCCATTATCATTCCATTTTGTGGGTAAACCATATGAGAGTACTCATCCGCCAGTTGACATCTATGTGAATTGCTCCTGCTGCAAATCTTGCTGCTGTGAAACCTCCATATACAAGTCTTTGTGTGTACATGTGCTTTTATTGTATTTGGTAGGGTTTTCATTTTACTTGAAATAAGATTGATGGTTCATAGTGTAACCTCATTTAACTATTTGAAGAACCACTGAACTATTTTCTCAGTGATTATGCCATATGTATCCCACCGGAGTTTATTTAAGGTTCCAATTTTTCTGAATCCTTCTAGCAGTTGTCATTTTATGTTTTGTTATAGTCATATTAGTGAAAGTGAAACTTATTATGCTGAGTATCTTTCCATGTACTTCTTGACCTTTCATATAGCTCCTATAAAGAAATGTCTGCACCCTCACACCAACGCACATAAAATAAAATAAATCATAAAAAAGCTTTAAAAAAGAAATGTTTGCTCACATATAAACTAGATTATTCTTTGTTATTGAGTCATAAGAGTTATTTATATATTCTAGTTGCAAGTTTAGTTTTTCAGATATATAATTTACACTTTTTAGTAACAAATTTTGCAGCATAAAAATATTCAGTTTTTGGTTGTGCATTTAATTCAGTGGTAAAGTACTGACCAAGCTTGTGGGAAAAACCTAGGTTTGATTTCTTAGCACCACAAAATATATATATATATATATATAACCTATCATATATATGTATGTAATATAACATACACATGACAATATAATGACAAAACACACAAAAATCTTGCCATCAAAAAATTTTCAGTGTTTATGAAGTCTATTTTTTCTGTTTTTCTTTCATTATCTGATATTATATCTCAATTCTCTAGATATTTGTCTCCATGTTTTCTTCCAAAAGCTTTTACAACATTGGCTTTAATACTCTATTTTAAGAAGTTTTTCATGTGCCATGAGAATGGTTGTCATCTAGTAAAGGAGCTAAACACACCAGCAACAACAGGCAGCATTTGTTGATCCTATAAACAAAACTCTTGGTGTTTTGACATGGCCCACTCTATACTCCATCTAGGGTTATGGTAGAAATAGAGCCACATAAGGCTGTTGGAGATGTTGACATCTGAGCTAAATGTGATGGGAGTACTTGTAGATGTTTAGCATAGAGATTAGACATGGGCAGGGGATGAGAGAATGCTGGGATAGAGGAAGGATACTGATGAGTGGCAGCAAATGAAGCATAGCCTAGAACAGGACCAATGCAAGTCTTGAGTATAGCTACAGGCTTATGAGAAACAATACATTTTTTTGTTGTCTTACAAGTTTTTGGAAATTAGAAATTTTTGGTATCATTCATTGGCACCAAGAATCGAGAATCTGAATAAACGTGACTCATAGTGCTGGTTAGATTAAATATCAACCTGACAAGGTCCGGAGTCACCTTAAAAGAGGGAACCTTAACTCAAGAATTGTCTCTATCAGCTGGGCTGGTGGTCACAGCTGTGAGGAATTGTTTTATTTTTTTTTCCACATTTGAAGATTTATTTATTTATTTATTTTTCAATACAGTTTATTCAGGAACCTTGAACAATCATCTGACCCTGGGGAAAGCCAGCCCACAGCTTAAATAGCCTCTGGGTAGCCAACCGCAGCATGCTACGTGGGCAATGCAGATAGATCCACATACATGGAAGCAAGCCAGATCCTCAGCCTTAGCCAAATGTGGAGTTGTTCGTGACTGAGAGCACTCACCATCGGGAAGGTGGAAGGCGGAAACCAGCTCCATCTTTAAGGTGCGGCATTACGCAGCTCTCTACAGTTCCCCCTTTTTGTTTTAGACGCATCAGGCAAGAGTAGAGGTCTGATCTCTGATCCCGAGGAATTGTTTTGATTGTTGGTTGATTTTGGAAGGGCCACTGTGGGCGATGCTATGCCTAGGCAGGTTGTTTTAGGCTGTATTAAAAAACTAGTTAAGCATGAGCTAGGGAAAAAGGCAGTAAGCAACATTTCTTCATGTTTTTGTTTTTTTTTTTTTTTTTGGTGTTGTTGTTTTGTTTTGTTCCTTTGTTTCTTTCTGTTTGAATTCATGCCCTAATACCCTCAAGGATATTATGAGGTGGAAGTATAAGCCATATAAACCCTTTCCTCCACTAAGTTGATTTTGATCAAGGTATTTATCACAGCAACAGAGATCAAACTAGGACACACACCAATTGTGATGATGAAGAATTTACTATCATGTAAAAATCACTTAATTCAAAGGGAAGTTAAGGGTTACATAAGGGCAAAGTACATGATCTTCTATGAAATTATCTTTATGAAATTTATCAGTATATAATTATATGCAATAATTTTTATATTAAAAGTAGTTGATTCATCTCTATATTATTCTGAGAATACTACTGTTTTGTGAAATGGATATGGCAAGCTTTTCAAATGTCCAAACTCTTCTTATAAGAGTACAGCATATGTAAATTAGTATTTATTCTACCAATAAACATGTATATAAGTCCATTTAGGTTAGGCAACATTATTAAATGTGCAAAATACAAAAGGTGATAAATTAGAAGCATAATTCTACTTTTTGTTTCCATACCCATATCATTGTTTTCATAGTCTCTGATTATTAGTATGAAACATTAACCCTTTCTGTAGCCTTCCATGCACATGCCCATTTTGTGTTCTCTGCAACTTGCATTGCTGAGCAGGAAAAAGAACTGAGAAATTATTTTCTGTTAAGTATGATCTCCTTGCATCCTCATTCTAGTCCTTGGCTGCTCATATTTTCTCAGCTACTTAGTCATATGTCAGAAACTTGCGATGCTGTTTTTACCTTTGCCTCCACCTTAGTTAACATGTAGGGTTGGAGTGATTAGACATGAAATTGATGTAATGAAGCCAAACTTGGGTCAGAAGTTTCAATGCTACTCTTGGATCAAGCTAAATGCTGGAATTCTTCAATGGATGAACGTCAAAAGACTCTAGAAGTTATGTGAAAAGATGGAAAAATAATGAAGTTGTCAAATACAATCTGAGGTTCAGTGATGAAGCCCACTGCAGGGCTGTTACTGTGGTGAACAGGAAGCTGAAACAAGATGATTGTTAAACTATAGCACTATGAAAGGAGATGAGGCTTTAGTGTGGAGACCCACAACTGCTCAGTGTGCAGAGAACAGGTGGTCAAGTTCTAATCGGGACATGTATATTTTATGTCCTCCTACCAAGGGTCATGGATCATCTTGAAAAAGAGTGCTGAAAGATGGTGAGAGTCAGAGGAAATAGCTGACCTCATCAAAAATAGATTTTTACCAGAAATGACAGCACAGCTAGTTCCATACATGAACCCAGGACAGTTGGGGCTGCATGTGTAATGCCAGGTTCATGGGACCTCAGAGACCACCAGGAGACAACTCGATGCAATAGCAGCAATTGCAAGAGAGCTTTATTATGAGGGCGATGGAACTCAGAACCCAAGTCTCACTGACACAGCAGTAGAGGAGTAAGACCTTGAACTCTGAGTGAGCAGCATTTTTAAAGAAAAAGTCTGTGAGCTGGGGGTTTCCATGACAGCAAGCCGGGGGTGGGGGTACGCATGTCTTTACAGGATTAGGTAAAAGTTAGAGGGGCTAGATGACCTTCTCTGAGGCACAATTGCCTAAGGTATATGCTTCTCTGAGGGGCAATGGCTATTCTTCAAAATTATATCTGAAACATTGGGGAGAATTTTCCCACCTGATTCCCAACCGATTATCATTGATTATTGCCAGGGAGATTGTCTCTATTTTCTATGAAGCATTTATTCTGTGATATTTCCTGGAGGCTGTTGCTAAGAGAGTTAACTTTGTTTTATGCCAGGTGCACATTTTGTGATATTTCCTGGTACCTGAATTCAGCTCCCAGTCGAGATGGCTCTTTATTTCAAAAATGGAGTTATACCCAGGCTAACTTAAACTCTTCACATGCATAAGATCAAGCTAAATCAAATGGATTTGCTGAGGCTTTTGAAGTCTCACCCCTAGGTAAGGTGCTATTACACTTGACAGCTACTGAGATAGGGAAGGTCAGCTTTATTTAAGGATGCAGGTCATGAGAGCGCTTTCTTTTGGTTCAGCAGATGGGTTCCACACCCACACACATACAGGCAGCAGTGTGTGTGCTCAGTTCATATTATATTCTTTTATTGAGACAGGGTTTCTCTGTGTAGCTTTGGCTGTCCTGGACTCACTTTTTAAACCAGGCTGGCCTCAAACTCACAAAGATCCACCTGCCTCTGCCTCCCTGAGTGCTGGGATTAAAGGCATGTGCCAACACGCCCTGTTAAATGCTTTTTTAAAAAATAGAGAGAACATCAAGTTGGGAAGGAAAAGTGGGAGGATAATAGGGAAGCAATTGAAAGGAAGGGAAAGGGGGAGATTTCATCAAAACACATTTTATACTTGGATGAATAACATAAAAATATTTTTAAAACATGTATTTGTAGCATGAAACAAGTCTACTTGGCTCTCAAACATGATGACTAAGATGATTGTCTTATACTAAGATATCATTGAATTCTTTTAAGGATTAGCAGCCCAGAGTCCCAGAGGGTTGCAAGTCCTGAAAAGGTTCTATAATGAAATATGGAGCATCTCTGTGTATCTCTATCTCAAGTAACATTTTCTTCTAGGAGCTTCTTGCTAGATGGTATGGCAATGAACCCCTTTGTTAATTTGTTCTAACATTCCCAAGCCTGGAACCTTCAAAATATTACTTTGATTTTGAAGCTCTGTTTTCAACAGTTATAAAATAATAATCTGTATTGAGAGATATTTTTTAAACAAATTAATGACTTCTTCCTGGAAGTAACTTTTACTTTTAACACATTTTTTGATCTATTTATCAATTACATCCCCTGTTTCTTAGAAACTATTGTTTCTTTCAATATGGCCTTAATATATTATCAGTGCTCAGCTACTGTATTTAAACATTTAATGAAACAAATCAGTTCCTAACCTACAATACAAGACAAACGAGCTAGATTTATGTAAACATGTGTTCATTTGCATAAACCAGAATGAAATGGCTTAATGTACAGAGGGAGAAGCAGAGGCGCAGTGTCTGTTTTTGTGGTACAAAGTTTTAAACACCACAACCTGTTTTCCCTGTGAAAATTGCAGTTGGTGTGGAAGACAGGAATGTAAATGATCAGCACACGTGATAATCTCAATGACAAGTGTGCTTTAAGTGCTGCCAGAGCACCAGGTGAATCATGGCCATCATGGCTTTGGAGTCAGAATCATTACCAAAGAGTATTATCTGAGCTATCTCATGCAATGAGCAATAGTTCACATGTAGAAAGGGATAAAAGGATGTTCTAGGAAGAAGAAAAGACACCTGGAATGTGAACTATCAAGGCATGTGAAGACAGTGAAAACTTTTTACACGGTTTGTTTGTAGTTGTGTGTCATGGGGGGTGAGTGGGAGGTGATGCTGAGAGGGACATGGGTTTAGAAATGTAGAAGGATTCAAGTTCCTAGCTAAGGAATTTGGGCATTTTTATAGTAGACAAAGGAAAATAAGTTAAATATCCTAAGTATCTTTCATTTTATTGCTTTATTAAAATCACTCATGGCTACTTTCAGATAAAGCCTGGGTTCAGAGACAATAGGGAGACAATTGTAAAATAGCAGCACAGAAACCTGATATCCAAGTAGGCAATGGGGATGGACATTAGCAGGCACATGTGAGAAGAATTCTGGAATGTGTTGAAGACTGAGTAGGGATTGTGTGTTGGAGTAAACTAGAAAACAGAGCAAGTATGACTCTTACTGTTTAACAATGAGACTGGAGAGGGAGGTCTTTCTAGATCCCCAAGACATATTTTTGTCTGTTGAAATGTTCAAGATGAAAAGCAAACAATAAAAAACTAAAAGCAGAGATTGGAAGGTCACATTGAAGATATGTATGTAAAATCACCTAGTGTGTGGCTGTGTTTGGTATGTGTCAGCTGACACCCACGGAGCTCAGAGCTGTTCTTGGGATGCATTCTCCCATCACTTCTCCTCTTCATATGGGTTTTTTTCATTGGACCTTTTGCACCTTCCCTTTAACACTGGGGTTACAGACACGCAGCACCACACCTGGCTTTTTGCTTGGGTGCTACTCTACAATCATGTCCTCCTGCTTATGTGGTAAACCTTGTCTAAACCTTGTTGAAAAAAAAGTATGCCACATTTGTCATTGTGTTCAGGCAGTCTCAGCATTAATTGTAGGGCTTAACCCAAGGACAACTCTGTATGTGTGTTGTATTTGTATTTAGCTGCTTGTGTGGGCATGTGCATGTGCCTGAGGTCAACATACAGGGTTTTTGCTCATTTTTTGAGACAGAATCTCCCACCAAACTTGGAGCTCACTACCTAAGCTAGGCTGATTGTCTTACAAACCTCAGGGATCCTTTTGTCTTTGCCTCTCTTCTGCCAGGATTACAGAATCAAACAACAACACTTAGCTTTTTATGTGAGAATGCTGGGAATCATAACACCAGTCTTTGCATGTGTGGAAAGCATGTTGCGGACTGAGCCATTTTCCTAACCCCACCACCAACAACTTCTGATTTCTAAAAACATACACAGTAGGATAGAGAATGTCAGAAGTTTAAAATTTTGCTTTAGTTCAATGAGTAGTATCTGAAACTGAAAACTATATGATTAAAGTCTGAAACTGTGTTGTTGAAAACCATGACTAACTCTAAAGCCTAGTTTTCTGCACTATCATCTTCCCTCTACTTCTCTCTATAAGTTACAAGTAACAAAGATTAGCAATGCTTCTCTTGTTTATCAACTCATTCTCTAGTGATCTAAGATATGTGAGCCAAGCCCAATTTCATGCTCAATCTTCTACTCATCTATTATGCACCCATTAACAGATTCATCTTATGTCAGGATTTAGGCAAACAGGAACACCATAGCTCTATCTCCCTTCAAAAATACAGATTCCACAAAAAGTTGAATGGAAGAGACAATTCACATCCTGATGGTGTCAACTAGTCTCAGTTCTCAGTTTTTCTCATTTGCTATTTTCTAGGTTACTCACATGGTTATCCAAGTTCAGGAAATCTTGGCCAAAGTTTGGGATTAGAGAAATAACTCATAGCAGAAAGATCTCTGGCCCTGTAATAGACCTACCTAGGATTTAGTCTCTAAGGCAGTCATTGGCATCTGGTACCCAGACAAATTTTCTCTGCCTGAGCTTTAGAATCCTCATCTCTAAAAGGACAAGGTAGGACCTGGAAACTTTTGAGGATTCTGGTTGCTATGACATTCTGAAAGTCTATAATCCTATTGAAGTCTGGAATGATACCTGGGTGCTCTTTGGAATGAGTGATGGGGATGACATCTAGGACTGAAGTCATACTGAACTGGGCAGATTTCACCTTGGGAGACTTCAGAGACATGATTGGCATTTGCACTGTAGGGCACAAAGAGGTTCAATACCTACTATCTAATTTTGTCCCCAGGAGAGCCTGCTAAGGCATTATCATTCCCATGAGGCATTATCATTTCATGAGGAAAATGAACCACTGAGAGTGAAATGACTGTGTTAAGTATTTTATGTTAATTTTCTTATTTAATTCACAAAGTAATCTAAATACCTTTCAGAGTACGTCTACCTTCTCATTTTATTCCTCCTCCTTTACTTTCTTAAGAGTTTATAGACAATGGTTATAGGCTTATGAAAACTAATTAGATTTCACCGCATTAATAATCACTGGAGCTCAAAATATATCTAAATTTACAATATTTGCTAACAAACTTGGTTAGAATCTTAATGACTGAAAAGGCTAGAGGGTAATGGAAGTACATGAAATGACTGAGGACAGACTATTAACGTCTTCTTTTCTTTTTTAAAAAGATTTATTTTTATTTATTTCTGTACAACACAGAGTGTCTTTGTGAGTGTTTATGATGTATGCATGTGGGTATTATCCAGAAGAGGATGCCAAATGTCCTCTTCCATCATTCACCACATATTCTTCTTTTTGAGCCACGGTCTTTACAGCTGTGCTAGGCTGGAAGCCAGCATGTCCATCCCTGTGATCCTCCTAGCTCGGTGATCCCTAAAAGATGGAGTTACAGGCTTTGGCAGGGATGCCCAGTAGGTTGTTAAGTAACTGCTGGGATATGAACACTGGTCCTCAAGATTGCAGAACAAATACTATTAACCTCTCCATATCTTTCCAGCCCAATGCTTGCTCTCTTTTTAACCACAAAAGACAACTCAAGAAAAATAGAATAAGGAGCTTTGCACTTTAGATTGCAGTGTATATGTAAAATAAAGAATGATGAACCTTTATAGAATGGAAAATTGTATGCCCTATTTATGGAAGGTAGCTGTTGTAAGGTTAATGAAAGGCAGGCATCCCTAGATCGATCTGATTTTTTTTTTTCAAAGAAAGCCTGGAGATCTAGAACCTTAATTTAAGTCTGTTTATTTAAAAATACGAGTTACTAACTTTAGCAAGATGTAGATAAACATAAAACTTGTGTTTATGTGTCTCATGGGCCCACCTTGTTAGTTCTATTCTGAACTCTGCTATCTTCACAGACTACTCCATTAAGAGCCTTATACTGCCTTGGAAGACTGCTGGATCGCATCAGCCAGGCATCTGACATGCAGCCACCATCTTCTCATCTCCAGACTGCATTGTAGCAGATGCCCATTGATCCAGCTGCACCTGTTGCTTGTGGCATGCTTACTCTTGAGAGGATGTTGTGTATTTTGAACATCATTCTTGGTAAGGTGGTTTTGTATGAAGGAAGTGCTGTAGTTTTGGTGACAATTGTAAGAAGGGGATTTAGTTTTATCCATTTTTCAGAAGAGTAAGTTAGTATTTAGTATGGCTCTAAAGGTCTTCAAGCTGTAACTCCTCAACATGAGAACCTACATGCAGCTCTGATGCCACATTTTCTTCATTCTATAGTTGACTCGATTTTAGGCTTTGGACTTGATTGCTTTATGTTAGGGAATGCTTCCTTTGTTATTCCAAATTCTTGTGAAGCTTTGAGGCAAGGAGAAGGTAGTGTAATAATTTTCTAGGAGATATAGTTCCTCAAAGGCTCCTCACCACCTTCACCATTGGGTCCTGCTGGGATGGAGAGAAACTGATAGGGTGAAAAGGAAGGAAGGAAATAATAAACTGCTTCTTAATAGCCTGGAAACTCTGGCACCTAGGCAAGACACTCCCCACTCTGTAGGTGACTAGATGGACAGCGCACAGGGAGGGACTTGGTTGGTGGAATGTTACCTTGGGTGGATGCCAACCAGCTGTCTCATGGCCTGAGCCAGACCCACGACACTTTATATAAACACAGCCCTCTGCCCAGATGCCTTAGCCTGAATGACTTTGTGCCTGCTGAGGAGGGTGAGTCTGGAATCTGGGTCCTGGGATTGTACTTGGGGATGATTGATATTCCGGGGCTTCTCAGACTCAAAAGAATGAGGCTTAAGAGAAAAGCTGGGGCAGAGGGATATCAGTTTGAGAAGAAAAACCGACTAAGGAATATAAAATATGTAGAGTTTATAGAAGGAGATGGGCTGGTCTCTTCTCCAGGTACCATTTTCCTTTGGTAGGAACTTGTCCCTGGATAAGATACAATGGTTATTTACTTTGTATGAGTACAGGTACATGAGGATGGATCATCCCCTCTAGGGAATGCAAACATAGACACTAAGAATGGAAAATGTCTAGCTTTATCTTAAAGTGGAACCATTTTCAGTATTTTGGAAGCTTGGGAGAGGTGCTTTGTTGTTATGAATCAGTTGCTAAATTAGCCATTTTTTTTTTCCTGGTCTCTGGGATATCTCAATGCAGACAGGTGGCTCTAGGAAGAGCAGATGGGAGCTAAGGATGGTATGGGAGTATATATCAGAATGTCTTAGGTCATTTGTTAATGATCCATATGTGTGCATAAATGTCCTTACACACCTGCAAATCCTTGAATGTGATGAAGAATACGGCAGTTTCTATGTCACTTTGGCCTAATTGACTCTATAATGCTTTTCAGAGGATTTGAGGAGAAAATGTTTCTGAAGGCTTTTACCCTCCAGATGATTAATAATAACAGCAACCTGCCTGGGCAAATGATCATGGTGATCCTAAGGCTGGTGTGCTTTGTATATGAAATATGAGGGTCTAGGAAGTTAACTACTTTAAAAAGATTGAATGGAAGGCAGCAAATATTAAACACTGGACCAGAGAGGTCTGGAATCTGCCAGGATCCTTTGCTTTTCAGGGGGCTCTTCGATATAATGTGAGCATAGATAGTGCCCCATTTTTTTACATTCATCTGTGGCATGTATGAGGAAATCCAGGCTCCCATGGGCACGCATGCCTCAGTTTGGGCTATGCACTGAAAGCAAGCTGCTACCTGTTTTTCCTGTAGGACCGTTTCTACCACCCAACTTTGTAAATGTGGGAAATCTGCT
The DNA here is from genome assembly GCF_030254825.1 of Meriones unguiculatus. Taxonomy (NCBI): domain Eukaryota; kingdom Metazoa; phylum Chordata; class Mammalia; order Rodentia; family Muridae; genus Meriones; species Meriones unguiculatus. Next base: position 110,941,646 of record NC_083358.1, on the reverse strand, counting down.
TGTCATCAGTGCTCTCTGGTGGCAGACATTGTTATGCTTACGTTTATATCCAGCTGTGCAGAACTGACTATTATGGCCAAACCAGGGCAGGTCTCTTGTGAACGATAGTGAATAACATGGGTCCCAGCTAAGTCAGTAAGGTTTCTTGAGTGGAGGTTCAGGGCATACAAAGAAAAAGCAGAGAAGCCAGAACCTGTCTCTGGGTCCTTGCTCTTCCTTCCCAACACTCAGCCTCCTGACCCTGGTTGCTCTACCCGCAGGTCCTGTTCACCCACCTGCCTCGGGACCATGTGTGACCAGCAGCAGATTCAGTGTTGCGTGCCGATACCCCAGTGCTGTGTCAAGGGCTCCTCCTTTGGCCCCTCACAGTTTGCCTATGCCAACAACCAGGTGCTAGTCGAAGCTCCGCGTGAGGTGCAAATTCTAGAGTGTGCTGCACCATGCCCAGTTCAGGTTTCCCAGGCTCCATGCCAGTCCAGCACCACTGCAGTGAAGAGCCAGGCTCCGTGCCCATCTAAGACCACCAAGGGGAAATGTCAGGCTCCATGCCAATCAAAGACCACCCAGGTGAAATGCCAGTCTAAGACTGCTGAGGTAAAGTGCCAAGCTCCCTGCCAGACTCAGGTTTCCTACGTTCAAGTCCCACAACCTCCTCAGACCTACTATGTAGAGTGTGCTCCAGTGTATTATACAGAAACTCAGTATGTGGAATATCCGGTTTCGACTTACGTGCCTGCTCCAGCTCCTCAGCCTGGCTACGTCTATGTGGAATGTCCCTCAGTGGGCCAGGGTCAGGGAAGTTTCTCCACTCAGTATCAGGGCTCTTACGGTAGCTGCGCACCTCAGTCACGGGGTGCTTATAGCAGCTGCGGTCCACAGCCTCAGTCTCAGGCCTCCTACAGCAGCTGTGCGCCCCAGTTCCAGTCCGGGCCCTCCTACAGCAGTTGCGGCCCCCAGTTCCAGTCCGGGCCCTCATACAGCAGCTGTGGCCCCCAGCGCCAGTCCGGGCCCTCATACAGCAGCTGTGGCCCCCAGCGCCAGTCCGGGCCCTCCTACAGCAGCTGTGGCCCCCAGTTCCAGTCCGGGCCCTCCTACAGCAGCTGCGGCCCCCAGCGCCAGTCCGGGCCCTCCTACAGCAGCTGCGGCCCCCAGCGCCAGTCTGGGCCCTCCTACAGCAGCTGCGGCCCCCAGCGCCAGTCACAGGTTTCCTATGGCAGCTGCAACTCCCAATTCCAGTCCCGGGCATCCTACCGCAACTGCTCCTCACAGCAGCGCTCTTCATTCAGCACCTGTGCACCTCAATGCCAGCCCCAGGGCTCCTATGGAAGCTTTACCTCGCAGCAGCGTCGGTCTCAGAGCGCCAGCAGATGCCTCCCTCCACGTCAGCTTCAGCCTTCTTACCGCAGCTGCTCCCCACCAAGACGCTCTGAGCCTTATTATAGCAGCTGCCTGCCGTCCCGAGGCTCCTCAGGCTCCTACAACTACTGCACTCCACCCCGCCGCTCAGAGCCCATCTATGGCAGCCACTGTCCTCCTCGGGGCCGCCCTTCAGGCTGTTCTCAGAGATGTGGACCCAGGTGCAGGATAGAGATTTCTTCCCCCTGCTGTCCCAGGCAGGTTCCCCCGCAGAGGTGTCCTGTCCAGATTCCTCCCATCAGAGGAAGATCCCAGAGCTGTGGCCGGCAACCCTCTTGGGGTGTCTCCTGTCCAGATCTGAGGTCACGCTCAGTACCACGCCCATTCCCAAGGTCTTGTGGGCCACAGCGTCGAGACCCGTCTCCAGAGCCATCATGGCAGCGGTGCCCAGTTCCCGCACCACGTCCATGTCCTCGCCCAGAACCATGCCCAAGTCCAGAGCCCCGCCCATGTCCTCCTCCGAGGAGATTTTCAGAACCCTCTCTGTATCCAGAACCATGTTCAGCTCCTCAACCAGTGCCACGGCCAGCACCACGCCCAGTGCCTCGTCCTCGCCCAGTTCACTGTGAGAATCCAGAGCCATGTCCGCGTCCACAGCCCTGTCCACAGCCAGAACCAGTGCCACGTCCAGCTCCTTGTTCCAGCCCAGAGCCTTGTGGGGAGCCCATTCGCTGCCCCAGTCCCTGCTCTGGTCCCAACCCAGTTCCCTACCGCCACGAGCTAGGCTGTAATGAATCTAACCCACACCACCTGGATACTGAAGGCCCAAGCTGTGGCCCATATAGCTGCAGCCAAGGGCAGGAGAATAACGGCAGCTGCGGATCTGGTGATGCCTTTTCAGGGTCACAGGGTGGTTGTGGAGATGAAGGAAATGCCTATGGTGGCATGAAAGGTGGGGCGTATGCTGGAGCAAAGGGAGCCTATTTTTAAACAAAGTGTAGCCCAAATGCTCCTGCCTCAGGTTCTTTAGAATATGTCCCCTTCTCATCTGGCTTGCACATCTCCACAGACACTGAGGTGTTTCCTGCTTCAAAGCTGTTGTCCAAACTCCTTGACTGTCATCTTGGGTTCCACACCTGAGTCCCGGGCATCATTCCAGCCGTATGTCTCACTCCTCCTCTGCACACAGCTTTAATTCTAACTAGACCAGCTTGGCCACTAGGACACTTCCTGGGTGTTCCTCTTCACAGCCCCCAGATGCCCTTACCTCTGCTGAGGCTCCCTCAGCCTGAATTATTTCTCACCTGTTTCCTAGGATCCGAAATTGTACCTGTCTTTCAATACCTCTTCCTTGAAGCCTTTTGTTGTTGTTATTGTTTCCTGCTTTCACGCACTGGAGCCTAGACTGACTTCCTAGAATTCACTGCCCCTAACACCATCCATTTAGCAAGTGCTTCACTAGATTGTAAACTTTCATCCAGGTGTAGTCAGTATACCCTTAAATCTCTGTTCCTATTTTAGGTCAGGTAATAGTTGACCAAGGTTGTGGGTGGCAGCTTGAGCCATGTTCTGTCCTATTGGGAAACTATAGGCACTGGGGCAAGAGGAGGAGAGGTGACAATAAAAACTGGATGTATTCACAACCTGCATCCTGAGTAATGTCTTCTTTTTATTTGATGCCAACTTGCTCAGATGAAGTTTCTTTTAAAATCAGCGTAAAAATACACACAGCAAAATTTACCGTCATAGCCATGCCAGAGCTTACAGTTGAGTATTATCAGTTACACTTGCATTGTATTACCATCACCACCATTCAGCTAGCCTACAGGACAAAACTCAATACCCCATTTCCCTCTTCCCCTTAACCTCTGCACACAATCATCCCATTTTTCACGTTTAAAATGTAATGCTCTATGTGCCACAGGTAGAGTCATACAGTATTTGTGCTTTTGTGACTGACTTATTTCACTTAGCGTAATGTTCTTCAGGTTCAGCTTTGCTCTAGCATGTGATAACTATTTAAGGCAGCATGATGTTATGTTGCATGTGGATGCCATGCTTTAATTGTTCAGCAATGAATGGCTAAGCACCTGAGTTGCTTCCATCGTTTGGCTATAGTTAGTAATGGCCTAATCGACACCGGTATAAAATACTTCTTTGAGTGTTTGATTTCAATTCTTTTGGGTAGATGTTATGAAACTGAATTGCTAGAGCACATGCTAATCCAGGCGCTGCTATTTTGCTTCCTGCATGGGTGACATCATTCACAGTGTCACCTCAGCAAATTCACAGTCCCAACCCACAGTCATCATTCACAGTCCCAACCCCTAAAACATAACTCAGAGTTCCACCCCACAGTCCTCATTCCTAAAACATAAACACAGTCCCAACCCCGAAAACATAATTCACAGCCCTACCCTAGCAACATCATCCACAGCCTCATGCCAGTGTGCAGGTCTCAGTTTCTCCACATTCTTGTCAACTTTTCTTAGTGTCTGTGCTATTCTCAAATACCACTCTCATCACGATATGATGTGGATGGTTGTCACTGTAATTTATTATTTTGTTCTTGGATTCAATGAACCATTGTCTGAGCTCTTCTTAATCTAAAAGAAGCGACTTGGCTAATGGGTTTTCTGTTTCTACTTCACATCCTTGTCCCCTGATGGAAAAATGAAGTATGGAGGGTGACTCCCAAGCTAGGAGCAAATGTGTTCAGGCCTGCAATTGGTGTTTACCTGGCTGTAGTCAGAGCCATGATACCCACTCCAGGAGAGTGGGAGGGAGGACATGTGGAGGTTCTCTGGAGATATGTTTTCTTTTGAATTAAATAATTTGCATTTATTCGTTATTTTGTTATATTGAAAGCAAAGACTATGATCCTGGGAGGATGGGCAAAAGAGGTAGAAGTTGTTTTTTCCTACTCACCCCACTGGGATGTGGAGGATGAGCCTATTGGGGACAGACTCCTCCCCAGTGTGAGATAATATCTGAAGGTCACAGTTGTCTACAGAGGATGAGAAGGCTCTTTTGACATGCTCCAATTCTCTCTCCTCACAGAGCACATTCTAAACGGCTTCAAATGTACACAGCCAGAGCTGACAACACAGAGTCAGATCTTTCCTCTAATCATGCTGTTCCCTTGCCCCAGGGACCTAGTTCTGCAATGTCAATTTTGGAATCTAAAGACAATGCATCAAAACCATTTGTGGTTTCAAAGAAAACTGGCACATTTCTGTGAGGTACATCTCTTCATGTACTATAAACAAGTATTTATTGTTTACTGATAAGAAATACAATGGTAAAGGGCACATATTTCCCATTTATTATCATTAAACAGCTTAGCAAATTGCTCTTGGTGATACCTGGAGCAGAAATAGCAATTTGTTGCATGAACTTTTCCTAAGGAAACATACAAGCATTTACCCACTCACGTATGTCACCAATGTCAGGTCATAGAAACGATTCCATTTAAGTCTAGCTTGATGAGTACATGAGTTTAATTAGGACCACTTATACGAGAATGAGTGACGGGTGGTTTACAGAAGCAGGGGTAACTTATGAGTTCCTGAACAGCTGAAGAAAAGAAAATGTCTTTCCCAGTAACTATTAACCAATTGTATCTATTCAGGAAAGGGTCAGGTCTCTTCTTTCCATTACAGACATCAATGGACCAAATGTCTTTTGAATCTCATGCAGGTAATCAGGTCTACTAAATGTTCAAAGAGGCAATGGCCATGTCATTCACAGAGGACAGCATTCTATTGCACTCTAACTCTTTCTCCAGTTCTTATATCATTTCAGCCTCTCTTCTGGGATGCTTCCGGAGGCTTGGAGGGAGTGATTTAGATGTCTCTTTTAGAGGTACATCTTCAACAGTCTCATTTTCTCAGTATTTTTTGACCAGTTGTCAGTCTCTGTAGTCACTGGTGCCCACTGCATATAGATGTTTACTTGAACAAGGATGACAACAGTGATATGTATGAATGTAAACATAAGTGCTTAAAAGACAATTTGATAGGCACATCACATTCATTTAGTAAAATAGTGACAGTAGCTGGGCCTGTGACCTCCCCAGCCGTCAGCTTTTGGCTGGACTTGCTTATCAGATGTGAATTCTCTTCTGTGGATTAGGTCTTAAGGCCAATGAGAAAGTAGTTATACCCATGACTGTATGAATGGATGTATCTTGCCTGGCATATTGGTAGTCTCTAGCATGTACAGTCTCTAGCTGAAAAGGACTGTTGCTGGTATTTATTGCCCAGCAGCCTGCATGTACCTTCTGACACTAGAAAAGCTATCCAGGAAGCAGGAAAATTTCTATCTCAACCCTAGCTTCATTTCTCTATGTCCTGCAACCAAAGTGTACAATGTCTTCAGTAATAAGGTCTGATGACCACAAGTAGCTGATATCCATGGATACGTCAGCTAGTAATAACCGTGAGTTCCTCGTGTTGTCTCAGATCATGAAACCTTTGGCTTATTCAATTTCCACACTTAAGCACTCTGACTGATCCCATCTTCTCCTAAGTCTCACAACCTCATGAGCTGTGCTGTGAGATTCTCCTATTTCTTTCTTCTTTCCAGTTTAAGCAGGTTAAAGGCAAAATATTCCTTGATTATCAGCTTCCTGTATATCTCATTATTATAAGCCCAACCTACATGCTATATCAATGGATTTTTCCCTTCCTTTATATAAAAAGTCAGATTGAGGGGCATCATCTGTTACTTCTCTCAAACTCTGTGCCTCTTCAGTTTGTATTTTTTGCATGGGTTCAAATCTTATCTTAAAGAAGAGACTTGTGATAGTCAATCTTGATTGTCAAGTCGACTCTATCTGGAATCAATTAAAACTTAAGCAGCTGGGCATTCAACGTGAGGGATTTTCTTAACAGGATCATTTGAGGTGGAAAGACCCATCCTAAATGTGGGCTCTACCTTCTCATGGAAATCCATATAAGAGGTCAGAGAATAAGGAAGTTTTCATTTTTTGATTGTCCTCACTCTCACATCAAGTGCATCCATCCTGATGCATTCCTTTACTGGCATTAGAAACTTCTTTCTCAGGATGCCAGTGTAGACTGAAGTGAAGACCAGCAGAGACATCTATCCTCACGGATTGAACAACTACAAGATAAATTCTTGGCTTTTCCACAGGGAGACAAGGACTAGCCAGACCACAAACCACATAATAAATCATATACAAATTAGAGTGTTTATATTCATTGCATTCTGTTCCTCTAGAGAACCCTGACTGATACATGATTATGATACATGTTACATAGATCTAAAGTTTTTTATGACCCCAATCCCACCATGAGAGATAGTAATCCAGCATTGTCTTTTTTACCTTCCTCATTTTCACTTTTCCTGATAGTTCTAAGGTTAATTCAGAGGCTGATGTCTGTTTCTCCTTGTCATTCTTCCTCTATCCAGGCAAGCTCCTTCTGGGGTAGCTCAGCTTCAGTCTTATCACCTACAACAATGGCCATGCAATTGATGTCACATGCTGCCTCAGTAAAATCCTGTCTTATATGTGCTACTTTCAGAGACGGCAACATATTCTGTTGTCCACCAGTTGTTTTGAAGACACCCTTATGATCACATAGTAGGGCTACATTTATGAAAGAGGCATGCCATTCCATGTCACACAGCCATCCTTCAGATGAGGTGATATTAGTTGCATGTGTTTTTTCCCACAACTCTTAGTTGTAACTCTTAGTGTGCAAAGGACTCATGCCCTTCTGTACAACATAGGGAAAGATGACAATATTGAGATTGTCTACACAAATGCCCCACCATAAAATAGCTTAGCTCCAGCAGAGAGAAGTACTCCAAGAGCTTCTCCCAAACTTATCTTTGGTTCTGTCACATCTCATCCTGAGCACAAAGTTTATTTGAAGTTTATCTGAAAACACAAACAAACATTTATTCACTCCAGATAGGGAACCAAAAGCAGATGAAAGATGACTCCATGTACATGTAACTTGGTCAACCAGTGAGTTCATTATGGTTAGCATGGGTAAATGAATATGGGCAACTTGTGAATGGCTATGCCACTGAAGACAATGGCTCTGTCCTAGCAATAATAGTGAACCAATCATAAATCCTCAGGGAGAAAAACATTGATTGCCTATACCCTTGATCCAGCTCCAGCCAAGCCAACTTTATTCAGGTGCTGAGACCTCAAGAGGGCACCAGCTATATCATGTCTAGAGCCTGGTGTTCCACAAGTGTCACCTAAGTTCTTGTTATAAATGGAAACACATCTTATGAACTTACCAAATCAAAGACACCAATGGACTGTACTCTAACTAGTCATGTGGTGTTTCCATTGCCCAGTAACATTTGGTCAGCATTAAATCAGTGAAATACCTTGTGCAGGTAGAATATACACACACACGTACATATATTCTATATATGTTCACTATAATCATAATAAAGTCACTGGCTGACCAGTGATTTTACAAGTATGTGGAATCAGCTTTAAGCTGTTTTTTGTGCTCTCTCTGAAGTGAATAAACGTTTATGTTCAGCTAAATTTCACATAACACTTTGTGCCCAGCATGGGATATGATAGAACCAAAGATGAGCTTGGGAGAAGCTTTTGGAGTACTCCCTCTGTTGAAGCTAAGACAACTTATGGTGGGACAGTAGAGACAATCTTGATATGCTTTCCCTATGTCATATATATATTTATATATATTCATGAATATATTTATGTACATTTCTATTTATATTATATTTAAATATAATAAATTTATAATTATATAAAATATATATTACAGATGCATAGTATGCATGTGTATATAAGTACAAGTGTCTATAAATCACCTTACTATCTATTGTCCTCTACTTCTTACAATAGTCCATACAAAGGGAACTATTGGTAGGTTATTTTCTAAATAAAATTTAAACACATAAATTTTAAGTGATTTGCCAAAGCCATTTGAGCAGGCTTGGCCCACAATCTTTTTACTTGCTTGTGGGGCCAGGTAGCCAAACAACTGGGGGAGACCATCTGAAACAAGAGTGAGATTGAGATGTATCCAAACACCGAAAATTTCATTCAGAGATCTGTAGGAGTAGGACCACTACCTTCCTGCTCTGGTAAATGTAGCTCTGCACCCCTATCTTGCCCCTCCCCCCCCTGCCCTGTGGAAATCACATAGCCTCGAATGATGAAAAAAAAAAAAACATACAAATGCTCAAAGATCTCCAGAAAGATCTCTGGGCACACAATGTTTGTAATACCCCTACCCCATCGTACTCACACACTCTGGCAGCTTGGCTTTTCCCCCTTCTAGCTCCCTGCTTTAGTCAATTTCTAAGATAGCAAGTAAGCCACATTGCCAGAGTCACTACAAACCAGGTTCTCGTCAAATAGCAAACCATTCTTCAACTTAGAGGCTGATGGCCACGATGATACCCCCACTTTATAAAACACAAACGGGGAGATGTAAGACTGGGAATCCGTGTGACCAGGAGAGCCATTCTGGAGCAAGGGTGAAGCTGAGGTGTGTCCAAGCCCTAAAAAATCTCATATTGAGATCATCAAGAGTAGGACTGCTCCCTTCCTGTCCCAAGCCTACATGCCCTGGCATGCATAGCCTTGTCCCCACCCTTGCCTTCCCCCTCCCCGCACCATGAAGAGGTCACATAGCCTGGCAGCAAGGTTAAACTTCCTTTCAACTTATACTGTTCATCAGCACTTGGAATTCCTCCTCATGGAAATGAGGCATCCTCGTTATCCTAGCCTTGGCCAATGATGTACACTCATCCAGATAGCCCTAACCACACCCTAAAGGTTAAAATAGCCTTTGTTTCTTCCAATTAAATGAGCTGCCTCACTGAAGCTGTCTCCCTAGAAGGCTGTTTCTTGTGTCGTCAGCATCTACTGAGATTCTGCATTGCACCCACCCACTCCAGCTATGCTTCTCTCCTTCTAGTCCAGCTCAGTGCACAATGAGGCTGGATACCCCAAGACAGGAAGCAGACATGGGGTGGCACTTACGAACATGGTAACTTTTATCTTAGCAACATTGCTTTCCTTTGTCCAATAGCATTCATTTCTCTCTAACACGGTCCTAGAGGTCTCTTAATAAGTAAGCTATTTCAATCAGTTCCACATTTACCTTTTCTCTTAAAAGACAGAAATTTCTTATGTTGAATGCATAGTGTAGGGAGTTTTCCTTTCTCACTCTCTTGGCCTCTTGCAGAGTTGGGGTGATATTAGTACCATCATGTCTAGCTCATTTTCTTTTTCTGTAGTAGGCCTTCACTTAGCATTAGAAATACACAAATAAACTCTCATTGCAATTCCACTGGACAGTTCTGCTTTGAAAATGAAAAAGTGGATTCTGATATTAATTAGCATTTATCTTCCACTAGGGAATTTAAAGCAACACTAAAGCATCAGAGCTAAGAAGACAGCTTTGGTGTGTGACTCTTTAACCCTGTCTTTGTAAACTGAAGCGTACTTCCTTCCATATTAGCTGTATTTGTCTCATTTTTAAAAGTCACTGTGTTCTCTATGAAACAGGCAAATAAAAATGTTTTTTTTCAGTCTATAAAAGCTTTATTTGTACATTCAAAAGATAGAACCATTATCCTGTCATTATTTTTTTTCCTTATTTTATTTCTACTCAATATCTTTAATTTTCTTCATCTTGCTAATATGGGGCCTCATTCTCCTCGTTTCTGCTATAAAATTAAGCAGGTAAAATAAATAAATAAAAATGTTTTAAACTTAAAAAGAATTCAGGCTGCTGCTTGCAGGAGGCCCTTCTACCTCTCTACCACTAGTCCCTGGGAACTCAGAGACCTTGATGCAGATTCAGCTTTCCTTCTGTTGACCATCACAGCCCTCCCTTTTAGCTCATCCTCATTACTTTTGTCAGCCAACAAAATCTAGAAACATTCTTCCCCAGCAGCCACACTGGCTTGGGAATCAGGTAGGCAGTTTCACTCTGTTTTTGGTCCTTCATTATGATCTCCTCTACCTTATCCACAGTCCTGTGGCAGCCTGCTTGCAGGTTCCTTTCCTCCCGCCTACCTTATTAACCGAGGACTCTCACTCTGCTACAGACCCAGAGTTCTCCTCGCCCTTCCATCTCTGTCTCTCCAGGTACATTCTTTGTATTACTGTAACCTATTTTTCCTGAGCTCCTACAAGTCCAACTGCCAACAGCCAAGACAAATATGCCTCCACCACAACTCGGTAACCCTACATTAGACAAGGACTTCAAAATCAAATATCTATCTTGAATACATTCAAGGAGTTTAAAGAGGATATGAATAAATCCCTTAATGAAGTCTGAAAACACAGACAGTGAAATAATGAAAACAATCAAGACATGAACATCACACACATACACATACACTCTCTCTTACATACACACGTAACACACACTAACTGAAATTGGAAGGAGTGCTACAATCCATATAACCACAGAGATCAGGCACTGAGTTAGGCTCACAGGGGGTGAGAAGGGCGTGTCTTCATTAGGTTGACTATTTTTGTGACAAAACTTCGTGACCAAAAGCAAGTCAGGAAGTAAAGTGTTTATTTGGCTTATACTACCATATCATAGTCTCTCATTGGAGGAGTCAGAGCAGGAACCTGGAAGCAGGAGCTTATGAAGAGGCCATGGAAGCAAACTTCTTACTAGCTTTTTCCACATGGCTTGTTCATCCCACTTTCTTATAGAAACCAGGACTAGCAGCTCAGGGGTGCCCTCACTACGCTGGACTATGCCTTCCCACATCACTCACTTATTGAGAAAATGCCCTACAGGCTTGACTACAGTCCAATCCTATGGAAACATTTTCTCAACTGAGGCTCCCTCCTCCCCAGTAACTGTGCTTCTGTCAAGTTAACATAAACTAGCTAACACAGGGAGGATCCCCCAAGGAATAAGAAACAGAATATATACAAATGAAGGGACACTGGGGAGACTAGAGCAGTGGTATTTAATGGGGAGGAGGTGGAAGAGAGGGGTATGAAAGGGAATATGAGAAGCATATAATAATTTTCTGTAGAACCTTCAAATATATGCATGGAGTCATCAAGTAATAAGAGAAACAATGCCTTATCTAGACATCTTTCACCATCAAATGAAACATCGAGTGCCCGGAATAGTTTACATGTAGTTGAGTCTTGGTCGAAGGGACAACATAAAAACCCTCCATCTCAAGCTATTGCCGAGGCTGTTTCTCTCCACAACCCAATAGTAAGGCTCTGTTGCTGAAGACAATACCTACGTATCTCACTGAACATGGAAAATTCATGCTGGTGTCTAGCTAGAGCCATCACCCCTAGTGTTCATAATACTGAAAGGTACTCTGTACTCTACGGGAGGAGAAGGATAATCCAGAAAAACCCAGGCAGAAACCCTGCAATTTACAGCAGTGACTTGTCTGCATGGTGAGCTGATGCAGCAGTGGCACACACATTTTGTGAGTAGCAAAGCACTATCTGCTTGGATATAAAGCCTGGCTCTGAGATCAAATCCACGTATGAGACTGCTTGGGTGACCAAGTACCTGAGACTAGCTAGGACATGGACTTAAAAGAAAACTAAATATTATATTTTGCTGAAGAAGCATAAGCAATACAATGACTCCTAATGGCATTCTGCTATGCCTGCAGATCAATGTCTTGCTCAGCCATCAACAGAGAAGCTTTCTTTTGCAATCGATGGACACTAACTTACACACCCACAACTGGACTATGTTCAGAGAATGAGAGATTTAACCCCCCTCCATACTCTCCTTAGGACTCAGGGAACTATGCCGAAGAGGAGGCAGAAAGACTCTCAGAGCCAGGGGGATGGATGATGACAGAGAAACAATGTCTTCCACTCACGGCAGCACTGACACATATATGCAGTCATAGACACTGTGGCAGCATGCATGGGGCCTGCACAAGTTCCAGCCAAATTAGCCCTGCACTGACAGGGGAAGCAGTCAAGAGTTTCTATCCCTAACCAAGAAGCTATCTCCAAATGAAATCAACTTGCAAAGAAAACAAAACAAAAACAACAGTTTCTTTAATAGACTCTCACTGGGAATATGAAGCACATGTAAGATCTGGAGAGGACAGGAACTCCACAAGGAGAGCAACAGAACCAAAAATTCTGAGCACAGGAGTCTTTCCTGAGACTGATACTAAGGACTATGCATTGAGATAACCTAAGACCACTGCACAGATGTAGCCCATGGCAGTTCAGTATCCAAGTGGGTTCCATTGTAATAGGAGCAGGGGCTGTCTCTGACATGAACTGATTGGCCTGCTTTTTAATTACCTCCCCCTGAGGGGGAAGCAGCATTAACAGGCCACAGAAGAAGATAACGCAGCCACTCCTGATGAGACCTAATTGACTAGGATCAGAAGGAAGGAAAAGAAGACCTTCCCTATCAGTGGACTTGTGGAGAGGCATGCATGCAGAGGGGGGGAGGAAGGGAGGGATTGGGATGGGAGGAGGAAGGGAACCACAGGGGGGATACAAAGTGAATAAAGTTTAATTAATAAATAATTAAAAAAAAGAAAAAAAAAAGAATATGTTGCCTGCCCAGCATTATATGGCAACACACACACACACACACACACACACACACCAAAACAACAAAACAAAACAAAACAAAACAAACCTCAGTAGTATTTTCGTAGACCTTTTGTCTCATATTGTTTTGTTTGAATTTTTTTTGAATTTTCTTTTTTTTTTTTTTTTGCCAGTTTATTATAATTTGGACTCTGTTTTTTTTGTTTGTTTGTTTTGGTTTTGTTTTTTTTATTTTGGGGTTTTTTTTTGGAGTCTTTTTATGATGTGTGTGGGGTGTGTTTTTTTCTTATCTGTTTGATTGTTTGTTTATTTATTGTTTTTACTTTTTACCTGTTTGCTTTTTAAAGAGAGAAAAAAAAAGCACACAGAGTTGGGTGGTTGAGGAGGTGAACAAAATCTGGGAGTTGGAGTGGGGAAAATGTGATCAGAATATATTGCATAACAGTTTTTCAATAAAATATATATGTAAAGACTACTCTTGACTGCTCTGTGGTACATTCCACAGAAGTCTAGATGTACAGACTTACAAAGAACCCAGGCTTTGCCTAATCTACCTGCCATGTTCTTCATTTTTTGTCATAGGAATCTTGAACTGGGGTAACGTTTCCCCCCTGTTCGCTAATGTCACACCCAGTAAGGAGAAGACCATTATCACCTTGCATCACACCCACTCTCATGTGACAAATATTTATTGGGACTTGGCCTACTGCCAGAAAGTGATTGATCTTGGAGAGACAATGAAGAACAATGTAAATAAAATATGTGATATGAACTTTGGAATGAGAGGCATGTCTTGTCCTAGAAGCACACAGGAGAGGAATGTAGTGAGCCAAACATCCAGGAGGTAACTGCAGGTCATAGATGGAAACTGAGTGAGGTGAATGAGGAAGGAGGAAACTGTTCCAGGATGGTGTTACAGCAGTCACACTGTCAGCATGATTTAAAGATGGGCAGACCAGGGAGAGAGACATGGCTTCTCATTGATGAACTGTTTTTCTTTCGGTGTCTTGATGGTTTCAGGACTCAATTTTCAGTCCTCTTTCAATGACCTTTGATTCAAAAAGTTGAAGATACACTTTAAGAGGAAGTAACCTAGATTTTAGTTGTCATCATGTCATGAGAAAGGACTAAGGTATAAACTACCTACCCAATGTGGGTTAGAAACATTGAACTGATGTAGAAAAAAAAATACACTAAAGTAAAATTTAAAACCCTCAGTTTAAGGTCCAGATTAGTTACACTTATTTGTGACTCATTGTGTATAAAGTTACATGCGTGAAATAAAGCTTGGTTGATAACAGTCTTATTAAAAACAAACGGTGAAATTGCATGTGCTGTTCCATGGTGATGGACCCTTGTTCTTCACAGCTATGCTCTGAACAGAGTTGCTCTTCTTGGCTCAAGCATTGCTTCCTGGGCCCCGTGTTTAGCTTGGGTCAATTGCAGTGCAGACAGGGAATGGTAACTCCACTGTGTGCAGAACACCATGTGAAGTTGGAATTCTTCTTATTTCCAGTAACTTGAAACTGTTAGTATTTACTCCATTGTACAGATGGGGAAGTTAGCTAGTATGTCTGAGCACTTTCCCATGGAAAGAATACTAACTTTGTATTCTGAAAGGAATAGTACATTTCTAGTTTTCATTATTTGAAGTGGCTTTCGTTCAGAAAACAATTCAGCCATCTGGTATTTGGGGACTTGAATTTAATGAAAATAAACCAGCAAAGGTAGATTTCACTTAGAAATCATGAAAAAGTCAACAATTTGGAAATGCACTGCATCTTTTATTTGTGCATACAAATACTGAATTTTATTTTGAGCCACTCATTATTCTAATAATAAGACAGATAGTGATATCCTGGGACAAATCAGCGAACAAAACATGTGTTCTGGCTACCAAGTAACTGAATTCATAGCAGAGGACAATGTATAACAAATAGATATATTGTTAAATTATGTAACACATTAGATATACAAACTGTTTTGTATATTTAATATAAAAATATGCTAAATATAATATAAAATATGCTAATATATATAAATATGCTAAAAATAATATAGCACTGTAGCCTCAGGATGATGGGTAACAAATCAAGATACCATGAAATGGAGGGAATGAACTAAAATGTGTTAAACAGAGGGGCTAACGGGAGTGCAGAGCTGTAAACCAGAGGCAGTGGGAATGGTGTCCTAAGGTACAGGTTTGAGCTCAACACCACAAACTCAATGACTGAGGTCTTGGCTTGGGTGACTTTCCTAATGCTTAACTCCTGAATCTATAAAATGTGGCTAATAAGCTATACTTAGAGTCTAGATCACAGTGATGATTAAATAAAATATAATTAAAATTATTTCACATATTATCAAACACTAAACATATATTTGATTTTGACAGTGAAATATCACCCCTATGGAGAAAGGAAGAGGACAGAGGCAATGTTAGGACAAACGTATGTTGGATGGAGGAGGCTGGCTACAGAGGGTAGCCAAGCCCCACCTTAAGCAGAGACCGAATGAGCAAAAGGGGTATAGATATTTTCAGGAAAGCTTCAAGGAAGAAGAATTGAAGGGGTAAAATCACATTGAGCAAAGGACAGGGATGGGTGAATTGGTATAGAACACAGCTTAGGAAAACTACAAGTCTAGGAACAATAAAAAGATTCATTGATGACCATTCTGTTTCTATGCCAGTACCAAAACATATGTTGAGATTCATAGCCAAACTTTTGGCAGAGTGCAGGGAATCTTATGAAAGAAGGGGGAGATAGAAATACCTAGATGGGACAGGAGCTCCACAAGGAGAGCAACAGAACCAAAAAATCTGGGCACTGAGGTCTTTTCTGAGATTGATAGTCCAAACAAGGACCATGCAGGGAGATAACTTAGAACCCCTGCACAGAAGTTGCCCATGGCAGCTCAGTGTCCAGGAGGGTTCTCCAGTAATAGGAACAGGGACCATCTCTGACCTGAACTCATGGGCTGGCTCTTTGATCACCTCCACCTGAGGGGGGAGCAGCCTGACCATTCCACAGAGGAAGACAAAGATGCCAGTCCTGATGAGACCTGATAGACTAGGGTCAGATGGAAAGGGAGGAGGACCTCCTCTATCATGGACTGAGGGAGGAGCATAGGAGAAGAAGAGGGAGGAAGGGTAGGATTGGGAGAGGATGGAGAAGGGGGCTACAGCTAGGATACAAAGTGAATAAACTGTAATTAGTAAAAATTTAAAAATGATTCATGAGGCAGAAAGTTCATCTACTTTAATGAGTGTTTAAGGTTGAAGGACAGTGAATAAAACAACCATTGCAAATGTTCATCTGCACTTTGGTCCTGCGTAGCAACTTTGCCATTTAGATGGTTCTCTGGGTCAGCTGAAGAAGACAATACACCAGAGAGTGGAGGCTTTGATTCAATTAGAAACAATATTTAGGTTTGCAACTGAGTTGGATCCTAATCTCTGAGTGGTATTCTGGCGTTACATGGCCTGGAGGAAAAGGCAGGGCTGGTTAATGAATCACCCACTTCCATTGTATCTCACTAGCATTTTTCAGAGGCTTGTTTTATTCTGTCAGTAATCTAGGAGCATCATCTCATTCCTCTTAAGGCAACGTGCTGCTTCTCATTTCAGTGAGCAGGATCCAAGCTCTGATACCAAGAATGGAGGACCAATCACAGGAGCTTGGGAGGCTGAAGAGATTTCAAGGCGTGCCAGATAAATAAGCATGGCATATTTTATTTACTGGCATCCAAGCTATTAGATAGTCCATGCCGGTGGCCTATGTGGGCCACATGCAGGCAGACATATAGACACAGCCAGGCTGGTGCATTTGAAAGGCCTCTACAGAATCTCACAAACGTGACCCTTTTGTCAGGGACAACTGTCTAACAGACAATATAATTGTCAATTCTTGGGTTTCCTAGACATCCGATGACAATCATTTCGTGCTGCCTCATACTCACCCACCATGTCCAATGTTAGTCATCTTGGCCCAAGTCAGTGATCTGTATCAGCACCATATTGTCTAACTGTAAACTGTCCCTAGTGGCCCTTTAATAATTCTACTGAGAAATGGATTTACGGTAAATGGTACAGTGTTTAGGAGAATCTCTGACCCCAAATATGACAGCTATTATGACCAAACACATCTCCAATTTGTTAAATACTGTGTTCTGGGGCAGAGGAAAGTTAACGTATCCATTTCTCCCTCTTCCAGCACCGAACATCACTAAATTAAAGAAGCTCAGGCCTTTCCCTCAGAACATTCCCAGCCCAATAGAGTAAAATTTTGACCTTTCCTCCTTTACATTCAAATCTCCAGCCATTAAAAATAAAAAGTCTTTACAATGTAAATGGAAGTGCACTAAGTATAAAAAAGTAGTCATGGCATTAGGGATTTGAAGAGGACATTTAATAAGCCTCAGGCTTATCATGAAATGTTAGATTATTTTATAGTCGATTGTTACATAAGATTACATTTATTATTCTTATTTAGCATGATCCAGCTATATAATTCTTGGACACATGGCCCAAGTACTTTGTTTTCTACTACAGAAGCAGCTTGTTCATCCATGTCCATTGCTGCTCTACTCATAATATCTAAGAAATGGAAAAACCCTAGATGTCTATCATGTGATAAGTGGATAATGACAATGAGGTAAATTTGTCCAGTTGAATATCATTTAACTGTTAAAAAGTAAAATTATGAAATTTATAGGTAAATGGATGGAGCTGGATAACACTACACTGAGTGAGACAACCCAGACCCAGAAAGGCAGATGCTACATGTCCTTTTCATACCTGGGTGCTAGCTTTGGATTTTTAAAACTTGCCTTTATTTTTACATTTTTAATTAAAATATATAAATTTTTCCCCTTTCTTCCTTCTTTCCAGTCTCTCCACCATGGTCCTCATTCTCAAATGGATTGCTTCTTTTTATATTATTATTACACACACACAACAAATATAAAATGTAACATGTTATTTACTTCCAATTTTGTTTGTGTGTTTATGGCTCAGGGCTGACCACTTTGTATTTAACAGGCACTCATGTGTCTCCTCCTTAAAAGAATTAATTCTCTTCCTTTCAGGAGTCATTAATTGCCTGCATTTGTTTTTTAATTAGGGGTGGTATCCTTGGGTTCCCTTCCTCCGTTTTCGTGTGTTCAGGGGCCTTTAAAGGTAGGGAAGATGGAACACAGACAGTATGAATAGAGACGGTGAAGAATGGAACAAAAAGGGCTAAATGTGATGGGGCGGGGGGACAAGCTGGTGTACAAATGTGTAGAGATAAATAACACTAAAGACTTGAAGTGGCCAAATGAACACCTACCACAGTAGAAGCTTCCCAAAACACACACATATAATAGAGTTTACATCACGTTAGAAGCGAGGAAGCTTACCACAGAAGATTTATAATGCAACAGTGAAAACAGTTCAAATTACACACTGACTATTTTCACATCTACCAGTTGTACTACTCTGAGTCACAGTTCAAGGCCCATTCATCCCTTCAGATTTTTGTTTTTCAAACTGCAGATTCTTCTCATGGCATAATTTAAGGCAGTGGTTCTCTCATTAGTCCTTTCCTATACTTTTCTATATATTCACAATGCCAAACTCACTGAGCTACACAGGGAGGAAAAGATAACATGTAGGGTAACAGAACCATCTTGCTTAAAAGGCATCTGCAACTTTAAAACAGCACAATCTACATTTAGAAACCCAGGTTACCTTCTTTCCTTCCTCTCTGTCTCTCTAAACCAAGTTTATCACCTATTGATCTCTACTATCTGTCTGTCTATCTTCCCATTCATCCATCTATTCATTTCTTGAAGGTCAAGACAAACCACGTATTATCTTAGCTACTTACATTTTTTCATAGTAATTAATTTTATAATTCTATATAAAGGACGTTTATATTATTATATTAAGATCAGAGATTTGAGGTTTGAAGATGTTGAATATTTTTCCCACCTCTACAAGGGCTCTATTTTTTTAATGATTATTCTGTGCATGTACCACACACATACACACACACACACACACACACACACACACACACACACACACCGACACACACATACAAATACACAAATACATGTGCACATACACATATATAAACATATACACACATACACACACACACTCAAAAGTGCAATTGCATGTGAAACCACTAGAATCAAAAGTTAGTCTTATCTATTATGGACAGGAAGAAGAAACCGATGGTGGTGGGGAGAAGAACCAGAATCCTTTAGTATTAGCACATTATTAGGGTTGAGGGAAACGTAGGAATGAAGGGAAAAGAGGCCTTCATGGATGGCTCATCCGAATCTTCTCTCCAAGCATTCCAATATCAACCAAACACATTCTTAGATGGGAGCAGGTGGCCTGAAGAGTGTCAGCTGAAGAACATCCAGTCATGACCTGTCACAGAATCACGTGGGTGTTAGGAGGCACTCCTCCATGCCCAAGCCCTGTCTCATGTGCTGAGGGAAGAACCTAAGAGCAGAATAAAAAGGCCTGTGGCCACAATACTTCCATCCATTCACATCTTGAGGTGTCTACAGAGTCCGTGCTTTGTGTCACTCTGGTAAGTGTGCAGAGAACAGGAGCAGGTGCTTCTTCAGAATAATGGCCAGATGAGATCAGAGGGGAGACTGTTCAGGCTCTGAGAAGCATTAAATCGTGACTGGAAAGAAGTAGGAGGTGCAGCTTTAAAAGAGGGAATAAGGGGGTCATTAAAAGTGATCAAATGGAAATGAGAAGATTTAGGGATGTGTGCTACATTCTCAAAGAAACTAAGTTATATTCTGTTGTTTAGTGTGTCCCGTGGGCTTTGAAAAATGTTGGCCACTAGGGCATTACTGCATACTACTTAAGCAGGAGGACAGTGGAATACATTTTTGAAAGTCAGATATGTTCTCCTTTGAAAAAGATGACCTGAGGATGCCAGGATTAGAGGAGGAAAAGAAAGGCCAGTAGCTCTGATTAGTCAGCAAGAAGACTGCTGTTGGAGACAGAGCTTTGGGCTGGGAGCCAGGAGAACTGGAAACAAGCCCCATGGCTGGGTGGGGACCAGCCCAGGGCCAGCACCTGCACATTTCCTTTCTTTCTTTCTTTCTTTCTTTCTTTCTTTCTTTCTTTCTTTCTTTCTTTCTTTCTTTCTTTCTTTCTTTTCCTTCCTTCTTTCCTTCCTTTCTTTCTTTCTTTCATTTTTTCTTTCTTTCTTTCTTTCTTTCTTTCTTTCTTTCATTTTTTCTTTCTTTTCCTTCCTTCCTTCCTTCCTTCCTTCCTTCCTTCCTTCCTTCCTCCCTCCCTCCCTCCCTCCCTCTCTCTCTCTCTCTTTTTTCTTTCTTTCTTTCTTTCTTTCTTTCTTTCTTTCTTTCTTTCTCTCTCTCTCTCTCTCTCTTTCTTTCTTTCTTGTGCAAATTCATGGTTACAAACTGACCCCAAAGAACTCATTTCTGCTAACCTTTGTATTTCTGAAATTCTTCTAGAAAGAATGCCTTCCCTCTTTCCTGAAAGAGCTTTCCAGCTCTAAATTCTTTGAATGTTTTCAGAGTTCTGGGTGATGTGATAGAGTGAGTGTTCAACTGGACACTTTGGTGATTTTAATGATCAACAATTTCCTTGGCGCATTTGAAGAGTGTGTTGCTTGACCCATTCTAAATGGAGTTCGTTATGAGATACTAAAACAAACCACTTAGTAACTTTATCAGATAATCATTATCTTTATCACTTTCTTGTGTCCTATCAAAAGACTCATGAGGGAATTATAAATGATGAAATTAGAAAGGATGAGAGTAAACTTGGGTCTGACTTGTGTGTGACTCTCCCACAGCTCCAGAGCAGCACTCCCCAGCCGAGATGTCCTGCCAGCAGAGCCAGCAGCAATGCCAGCCCCCTCCCAAGTGCCCTCCCAAGTGCCCTCCCAAGTGCCAGACCCCAAAATGTCCCCCTAAGTGCCCTCCCAAGTGCCCGCCTGTGTCTTCCTGCTGTAGCCTGGGTTCTGGGGGCTGCTGTGGCTCCAGCTCTGGGGGCTGCTGCAGCTCTGGGGGTGGTGGCTGCTGCCTGAGCCACCACAGGCCCCGCAGATCTCTGCGTCGCCATCGTCACAGCTCTGGATGCTGTAGCAGTGGGGGAAGCAGTGGCTGCTGTGGCAGCAGTGGGGGAAGCAGTGGCTGCTGTGGTAGCAGTGGGGGAAGCAGTGGCTGCTGTGGCAGCAGTGGGGGAAGAAGTGGCTGCTGTGGCAGCAGTGGTGGAAGCAGTGGCTGCTGTGGTAGCAGTGGGGGCAGCAGCTGTGGTGGCAGCAGTGGTGGCAGCCAGCAGTCTGGGGGCTGCTGCTGACTTCTGCCTTAAGGACACTGGACAAGCTGTACAAGAGGAGACCATCTTCAGAAGACCTGTCTCTGATGGCTCTTTTGCTCTTTCCTCCTGTCCTCCCACCCAGTTCACTATAATACTGAAATCTAACTGTGGAAAGTCAAGATTTGCTCCCATATTGCTACTTTCCTTCTGTGTTTCAGATTAATAAAGCCTTCTTCAATGATCCTCATTAGACTCCTGTTTGTTTTGCTAGCATTATCCACAGAGCTCAGTCTTGGCAGCTATGGATCAATAATGTACTGACAGCATGTTCTGAGACCAAAGTGACAAGGGCTAGGGCTCTCTTCTTACTTGGGCTCTGTAAGTCAGAAAACCTATTTTTTTAACATGGCTAGGTTCTTCCAGGGGGCATAGGAAACCACATAATACTCACCGTGGAGGCAAAATATTGTCTGGGGGCTGCTGCAGCTCTGGGAGTGGTGGCTGCTGCTTGAGCCACCACAGGCCCCCGCAGATCTTCAGTTCCTAGGATCTAAGATACTTTTATGAGGACTGGCAGATCTTTATGGTCCGGGACTCCTTAAGTATGGGGGTCCTTGTAAATGTGTCTTTCTTTTTTGGCTCTCTGATGAATCCTTGACCCAGTGTCATGCACTGGTGACTGGATGTGATTTATTTCTCTTCCTCTTTCATAAGAATACCTCTTTCTCAAACAGGGAAGACCCAACAGTTCCCATCCATTTGGAGGCTAACGTGTTAACATATGTAAACAATACAAGAGGAAGCTTCTGATGCCCTCTGTGGACACCCATCCCTGCTTTAGACTGAGCTTACTGGAAGGGATGTCTTCAGGATACACTGTTTCCAGAGAATGGTCAAGAGAATACTCACTTTGGCTAGCTTTGGGACACCAATCTGCTCATTCCCTGAAGACTATCCCTTGTCCTTCTGTCCACATTCTGACTAGTGTGAATTGATACATGGACTGCCACTGATGGGGTAGTTACAAACAACAGGCTCATGAACCTTGGACCCTCTGTTTTATACTATACAGTCCTTAAAATTTCTGTGATGCCAAGTCCTAGCTCAATCTATTCTATACAATCAGAATAGAGGCTAGATAGGCTTAGAGTTGTCATGATGTCTGCCATGGCTGCTTTATGCCAGCCCTCCCTGTGGTGGCAGTTGTGGATGCACAATCAAGTAACTCATTGACTAATCTTGATTAGTCCTTTAGATTTTTTTCATGTTCCTTCCTTCCTGAAAACCTATGTTCAATGAGTTGTGTAGTGTTGTCCTCAACAATGGGGCTTTGCCGTTAGTTTTTGTAGAGAAATTCACAATCTTGGCCGGGGTGTTTGGATATTCCCACGGACCTTTTTGTTCAATAACTCAATTAAATGTAATCCATTTGTGGTACTGGAAGCTTCATTTGGTGACAAAAGAAAGCTGGTTGGGCCATTGTCTCCCCCATTATTTGGTGATTTCATTTACATTGCCTTCATATATGTATATATTCTAGGACCCTTCTACTGTTCTAGGTTTCCGTACTATTCCTCAGAAGGCCCTTGGTTTTAGCTGTCTCTTCTGATATTTCTTTCATCCTCCTTCTCTTCCTTCCTGACATGATAGTTCTATTTCAGCCCTGTCTCATCAGTCCATAATTGTCTATTCTACGTAGAAAAATTTATCTCTCCCTCCCAATTCCCTTATTCCATACCTAACTTCTGTGGTTCTACAAATTGTGGTTTGGGTATCTGTTGTTGGTTATTAACATTTATTATTGGTTTATCTTTTAGTTAAGCAGTGGTTATTTCTAAACCAGCTGTAATCCTAAATCACTACACAGAGACTAGGATTTATTTAATTAACCTAGAGCACAATGCTGGGCTATAGTTACTCAATCCTAAATCTCCAAGCCTGCACAGTTTCCTTCCAGTCAGATTTCCCACATTTTGCTTTTAGTCATATCTTAGGTCTAGTTCATCTCTTCTTATGGTTCCAAGTCCTCTCCTGCCAATCTCTCCTCTCCAACTCTTCCCACTTGCTTCCTTCTCCTTCCCCCTGGACCAGAATGCCCCACACTACTCTCTCTGTTGCTCAGCATTGGCTGGCTGTTTTCTTGACAATATAGAGAACAAATGGTGACATGTTTACAGAAACTTGAGACAAGTGATGCTTAGAATAAACATCACAATGCAATATTTGGATTGAAACCAGATAGTGGGGTAGAGAAATCAGCATTTGAATGAACAAGGGTAAATTTTATACATTCCACAAGAACATTATACCAACAGGTATCATTGACTTAACAGCTAATATCCACACATAAGTGAGTAAATATCATATTTGTATTTCCAGGTTTGTATTACTTCACATAGGATGATTTTTTTTCTAAGTCTACTTACTTATGAATTTCACAATTTTTTAAAACAGCTGAATAATATTCCATTGTGTAAATGCACCACATTTTTTAAATCCGTTCATTTGTTGAGTGACATATAGGACCTTTCCAATTTCCGGCTGTTATGAAAAGAGCAGCAATAAACACAGTTGAGCAAGTGTCTTTTTGGTAGCATCCTTTAGATATATGCCCAAGAGCAGTATAGATGGATCTTTAGATTGAGACTCATCTTCCTGGATTGAGACTCATCTTCCTGCAGAACCCTCTACACTGATTTCCACAGTGGCTGTACAAGTTTGAAGTTCCACTAACAATGAATGAGTGCTCTCATTACTTGAAATCCTCACCAGCATAAACTACCTTTTTGTTTTATTAATCTTATACATTTTGACAGGTATAAGATAAAATGTCAAAGTAGTTTCGATTTGAATTTCCATGATTGATTTCCCCACATTGAGAATTCTTTGTTTATAGACTTTTAAAATTAGGCTATTTGTTTTCTTGATATTTAGGATTTTTGCATTCTCAGGCAGGCTAACTATAGATTATTACCTCTCTCTTTCTCCTGCAAATCCAACTTCCAAGTCTTCTCTTTAGCTTTGTAACAGGCCACCTGTTACAACCTTCCTTTCCTCTTTGCCTCAGTCTTCAGTGGATGACACTGACATTCTCCTCAAACTTTCCTCCCTCTCACAAATCCCATTAACCCAGCCCACAACACAAGGAGGCACTCTTTGGAATCTGGTCAGTCAAGCAAACCAGGGGAACTGGTAGGCAAGATTAAGATCTCCACTCTCCCTTCTCTTCTCTTACCACTCCTCCACAACCCAACCACAGCAGGCTCTGAGAATTGCAACATAGCTGAAGCATAAGAAAAAGAGCTTAAAATACCCTTTATTAAAATGACAGATAACCTTAAGGTGGCAATTAATAAATTCCTTAAAGACATCTATGAAAACATAAACAAGTAGTGGTGGGAAATGAATAAACCAGTAAAAGACTGAAAGTGGAAACAGAATCAATAAAGAAATCCCAAAACTGAGAGAAATTTGAAACAGTAAAAGAACTCCTGGATGTATTACTATCTCTGATTTCAAATTATATTGCAGAGCTGTGGTAACAAACAGCATGATACTGGCACAAAAACAGACATGTTGATAGATGGAATAGAACTGAAGACCCAGACTTAACTCTCCACACCTGTGGACACCTGGATTTTTATAAAGAAACCACAAATATAGACCGAATAAAAGTATCTTCAACACATGGTGCTGCTCAAACTGGATGGCTACATGGAAAAGAATGCAAATAGATCTATACTATACTTATCACCCTATAAAAAAAACTCATGCCTAATGCAACAAAGACCTCAAAATAAAACCAGATACACTAACCTGACAGAACAGAAACTAGGGAATAGCACAGAAAACTTTCTGAACAAAACACTGTTAGCCCGGGCACTACGATCCAAAAATTAGTAAATGGGACCTCATGAAACTGAAAGGCTTCTGCATGGCAAAGGGCTCCATTATTGTTGTTATTGTTATTATTATTATTATTATTTTATTTAGTTAATGTAGAGCACAATGCTGGGCTATTATTATTCCATCCTAATCCTCCAATTCCCCCATAGCTTCCTCCCATTCATATTTCCCACATTATACTTTTTTTTTAGTCGTATCTTAGGTCCATTCATTACTTCTGATGTTTCCCCATCCTCTCCTCTCCAATCTCCCAATCTCCTTTCTCCTCCCCTCTGGATCAGGACGTCCTACTCTATTCTCTCCATTGCTTACCATTGGCTGGTTGTTTTTGTTGACAATACAGAGAACACATGGTAGCATGTTCACACATAGCATACAACATAGAAACTCTGTAAATTATATCTTGGTATGATCACAGTTACAACTGGTTTAAGAGAAGAATTTTTATCATTTATCATTACTTTTACGCACTTGCTCCTCTGTAATAAGTTCTTGATTTTCTAGGGTGGGTCTATGTATAGTGTCTTATTATGCCAAAGGAAGTAGAACTGGCAGTCTCAAACAGAAAAGTGAAGAATAATTTTCCATTTAATTAAGGACCAAAAAGTTCCCACCACCACTGTCACGAATACCACCATCATCCCTCTGACCCTCTGCTCCCCACCATACACACAGTTTCATCTTGTAGTGCATAATAATTACTGTAGAAAGTTCAAGGGATGCAGCATCCTGATGCAAGAGGATATTGGCCAGAACAGCTTGGGCTCTGTTTTGGGATGCTCAGAACAAAATGTCCTTCAGTATCTTAGTCAAAAGATTCTTATAAAGCTTTGTTATACACACAGGAGAGGCTGATTCACAGGGCACATTGCCTGCGGTACAAGTTTACCATACGTAGGTAAAACTGGCACTTAGCCAACACCTCTTACACTTTGGGCACCTGGCTCACAGTCAATAAGGTTTCTTTCCTTGCTGCTTCTCTGTAAGAAGTAAGCCGACTTCAAGTAACTAACTTACATTGTGAGAGTCCTTTCATTAGATTCAGACATCTTGGTAAATATGCATATTGACCACGTTTCAAAAGCTGTACAAAAATTCCTTTTCCTTGATCCTCAAAAAAGCCAACTCGAAAAAGGAATAAACCAAATTACCGTGCTTCTATAAAGGAAACAATAGTCATAAAGTAGCATAGTATAAATATTAATTTTTCCAATGTCTTATCCACTTTGATTCCTTTAAGAAATCTTTAAATACCGGTGGTGTAACTTTCTTGTGGAATGTATACAATTTACCCTTGTTCATTCAAATGATGATTTCTCTACCCCACTATCTGGTTTCATTCTGGACTCCATTAATTTTGACAAAGTGGCAGCTTACAGAATGGGAAAATATTCTTACCAGCTGCACATCTGATAGACAGCTAATATGTAAAATGTATAAAGAACTTATAAAAACCAAATTTATTTGTAAGAGTATTGTTCCTTGATTTGTAATTGTTAAACAGCTTAATAAAACAGAGCAACAAAATCTCAACATCAACACTGTATTTACTTGAAAGAACTTTTTTTTTTTCATTTGAATTGCTCCTTGTGTAACCCTCTCATTGTTTTATGTTTAAGAAACACCCTGATAGCTGGAAAACCTAAAAATGGTCAAGATGTTAATATTGGCTTGAGGTCTATGTGCACAGAGCCCTAGTCATCTTTCAGCAAACATGCTGCTCAGACACCTCTACCCATGTGCTTCAGCTGAAGCGCTGGGTGTTGTCATGCACAGAGGCAGGACTATGAGCCAGATGCATTTTACCTCACTCATCTTAGACATCAGGAGTTGAGCTGAACGTAACTGTCAGTGTGGAAACTAGGAATCAATTCCTGACCTCTCCTGGTTACTAATCACTTTGGAACAACCTAAATAGGAGAACAAATGTCAGACCAGGTGTGACAGCAACAGGTTTCTCAAGGTCAAAATGAAACATGCCTCAGTCTGTCTCAGAGAATTCTCGTTCCTATGCGGTGACCTAAGTCATAAGGAATAGCTATTTATGAGCTGAGACATTAGTGACGGTGCTAGTGAGAGGCTTAGACACTATAAAATATATACTGCATGCATACTGCTGTAGCCAACTGCTGAATATAAGAAGAAAAGAGAAAGACCCACAAACCCTAACAAAGGTTGTCAAGGCAATGCATGATAACTGCATTAAATATGATGGTTTAAGAGGAAAAAGGTAGAACCCAGCTTCATTATTCTGGGAGTCAAAGGGCATGGTGTGTGTGTGTGTGTGTGTGTGTGTGTGTGTGTTCTCATGGTGTGTTTTTAAGAGAACATCATAAGCAAAGTGTGAAAAATAACATCATTCACCCAAGAACAGTTTTGAGAGTAGGTGGGAAATACTTCAGGAAGAGGTAGCACAAAAGGCTGTATAGTAAAAAGGTTTTACTCCTATAGAGTGGTATACAGCCCTGGGCAAGTCTCTGCTACGGACTTAGTGTTAGTTATTAATGAGAGTGTTAATATCTTTTATTGGATCTGATGTTGCAACAGAATCATTGATAGACAAAGGAGATTTGGGTGTCATATTTTGGCATAGGATTTTGGGTATGTGTAAAGAGAAGCTGTAGTTAGAATGTTTTGGAAATCTCTTGGTCAACTCTGATCAACAACTCAAAAGGAGGCTTCTCCTCCACATCCTACTCTACTTGCTCAGTCATGTTCATTGCTGCTCTATTGACAAAAGAATAGAAATAGGAATAACTGAAATGCCTTTAAGTCAACAAGTGGATAATAAAAACATGACACATAGACCCATCATAGAGTAGACAAATAAACGGAACTTTGCAGGTACGTAGATGAAAACAGGAGCAATCATATTGAGTGTGGTAACCCAGACCCAAAGAAACAATTGTCAGATGGTCCCTCTCACCACAGGCTCCTAGCTCTAAATGTTCATGTCTGAGCAAGTATTGTGGAGTAACCTCAGAAATGAGGAAAGTAAAAAGGAACCATTGCCAGGGCTCTGATGTGGGGAGCAATAGAGCAGGAAATAGTAGGGCGTAAGTGATCTGAGAAGTGGGAAAAGAGTAAACTCAAATTAGGAAAGAGTGAGAGTGGAATACAGAACGGAAGAACAGGGTATGGGTACAGGAAAAAGTCATAAGGCATTATAATCTTAAATATCTACTTAAAAGCTATAATGATATTAATATGTATATAAATTAAGCTGCATCTTTTAAACCCACTTGCTGCCCTACAGGTGGGGATATGGCTCAATTAACTATTTTGTTTCACACACAGAAATAGATCGACAGTATCTCACAGCATATGCACTTTTTCTCTGTTTCTAATCTGTAAACACAACTCTTTGTATTTCATATGAATCCCTTTCCTGATTCTTTTCTTATCACTTTCCCAACAAAATGTCAACAGAAAGAGCATGCGCTTTCCATAATAGAGCTGTGCTGGCTTCAACAGAATATATATTAATAATAAAACAGTAAAAATAATACTATTATGGTCCTAAGCAAGGATGCATAAGAAAATATGAAGTATTTCATATAAAAATATATATGGAGATAAATTCAAAAAGGAAAAGAATAAAGATAAAAAGACCTATACTCTAGAAGGCAGCAATGCTTTTTAATTATTAGTGTCCATTAAATTTAGAAAATAATAGATTTTATTGTGTAATTTGCATAGATACAATATCTACTGAAGATCTCCACCATCCATAATTATTGTTTGTAAAAATTTTAATTATATTTTAAATATATATTTATGCGCATGTCTATGTGTACTTACTTGACCACTTGTGCCTTTGTAGGCTAGAAAAGTGGTCATTGTTTCTTCTCTTGGAAATGGAGTTACAGTAGCCATCCAAGTCAGATGCAGGAAACTGACCTCAGACCTCTGTTGGTATGCAATTTTCACTGCTGAAACATTTCCTAAGCCCATAATTATAGTTTTTTAAATGATAGGAACCTTGTCCTACACGTAGCAGGTCTCACATATGTTTTTCTGGAATCATTCTACTACGATCACCTACTACTGTCAGGTACTATTTCTTAATCCTGTTTTGATAGTTCATTTACTTTCAAGATATTCTTATAAAATTTCTCCTTAATATTCCATTGTAATATGGAAGTAGGAAATGACATAGGCTAAGTAGATTTTCAGAACCACACCTGAACATATCTTGATGTTAATCAAGATACAACATACAGGGTTTCACTGCTGTGGATCTCTAAAGTGCCCCCACATAGACAGAGCTGGAAAAGTACAGAGATGGAAGCAGACATGCAAGAAACTTAAAATATTATTGGCTCAACATGGTCTATAAGCTGCACATATCATAGTAAGAGCCAACAAAACAAAAATAGGAAGAAGGAGGAAAAATTGGTTTCTAAGGCAGACACTTGTCAAGTATGCAAGGATTAAGGACCCAGGAATCCATTTCCTCACATCATGCCCACGCCTTGTACTAACACACATGCAGCATGCCTTGGGCTTGAGCGGAAGCTGATGAGGAATACATGCTCATCAGCAGTCACAAAACCACGTGGGTGACAGAGGGCAGGGTATCCCATGTGCTGCCACTGTCCCACAGGCTGGGACAGAACCCAGGACCTGAATAAAAGGACTGAGGGACAGGACACTTCCATACCCTCACAGCCTGAGAAACCCAAGGAGCTTGTGCTGCCCATCATCTTGGTAAGTGTCCACTGGAGGTAAGGGCAGAGACTTACCAGTGGGTTTATTTGACTAGAGCTGGACAGGAGACTGGGAAGGATCCCTCAGGTTGAGGCCATATTGATAGATTATAGAAAATGGTGAAGTGTGAGGGGTAAGGCAATAGCAGCTTTGACACAGGCCAGCCACTGCCTTGGTTCTGAGAGACACTGTGAAGCTGTGGGTATACTGGCCCAGTAGAGAATCAAGTACCTTCAGTGTATAGGGCCCCTTAGGACAAGACACTCAAGCGCAGAGAACTGTGCATCTGGACAGGCTTCCAGGGGGAGTTGCCTTCTGAAGAAAATGCTTCTCCACCTCCTTGCCAATCAAGAAGTAGAGTTAGGAAAGGGTAACAGGATCTCACTTTGCTCTGGAAGGAAAGATAGCCCAGCTTCTGGCATGTGTTCACATACTTCTCTGATCAATGGGACACCATCAGGATGACACTGACCTGTCACCCTTAGTCTCAGCAGATGGTGTTTTGGATACATCTGAACTCTGGCCTCACCAAAGGGGCTAGTGCCCCGGTGGCAGGTCTGGAGAGGGTGTACACAATTTTCTGTGAGGGGTTGACCTTCCTCCCTAAGTGTGATAAACATCCTTTAAAAGAGTTACCTTAACCTAAAATCCTGTTCAAGTAATGACTGCTCCTTCCTTTATAATTAGTCTTCTCTGAAATAATCCACATACCGGCACATGTATGAGGACTAAGAAAAGCAGACATTTTAAAATGTCCCTAGAGGACTGTCTCTGACATAATCTGATTGGCCTGCTCTTTGATCACGTCCCCCTGAGGGGGGAGCAGCCTTACCAGGCCACAGAAGATGACAATGTAGCCACACCTGATGAGATCTGATAGACTAAGAACAGAAGGAAGGAGAGGAGGACTTCCCCTATCAGTGGACTTGGGGAGGGGCATGTGTGAAAAAGAGGGAAGAAATCTGGGATGCGGAGGGGAGGAGAGAAGGGCTTATGGGGGGGGTACAAAGTGAATAAAGTGTAATTAATAAAAAAATAAAATGAAATGTCCCTAGATATTCATTCAGTGCTGGTGGATTCCAGGTAACACTTAAGATCTCACCTGCATGGGTTTATGAGTTTCCAAAGGCATGATGACTAGGATGTGACAATATGATGATATCATGAATGAACTGATTTTAGACTGTCTATTTTAAGATCACCAGTGAAATATCTGAGGGACCAGGATGGGCTAGGTGGCCAGTGTCTGGTGTCTGACATGTTTGTCTCACTCTCATAGCTCCTGAACACCCACAGACCAAGATGTCCTGCCAGCAGAGCCAGCAGCAATGCCAGCCCCCTCCAAAGTGCACCCCCAAGTGCCCTCCCAAGTGCCAGACCCCAAAATGCCCTCCTAAGTGCCCTCCCAAGTGCCCGCCTGTGTCTTCCTGCTGTAGCCTGGGTTCTGGGGGCTGCTGCGGCTCCAGCTCTGGGGGCTGCTGTGGATCCAGCTCTGGGGGCTGCTGCAGCTCTGGGGGTGGTGGCTGCTGCCTGAGCCACCACAGGCCCCGCAGATCTCTGCGTCGCCATCGTCACAGCTCTGGATGCTGTAGCAGTGGGGGCAGCAGTGGCTGCTGTGGCAGCAGTGGGGGAAGCAGTGGTTGCTGTGGCAGCAGTGGAGGAAGCAGTGGCTGCTGTGGTAGCAGTGGGGGAAGCAGTGGCTGCTGTGGCAGTAGCCAGCAGTCAGGGGGCTGTTGCTGACCTGGATGAGGAAGACATCAGACAAGCTGTGCAGGAAGATCACTCAGAAGACTCATCAATGGTTGATGCTCTGTCTCCTGCTTCCCACCTAGCCCTGCCCTGAAATGATGGGATCTTCTCCTGGAAAATGTTCTGCACTCTACTCATGAGATTTCAATGTCTTTTTGTCTCTTTATTACAATTAACAATAAAAAAACCTCCCTGACAAGCATTACGGGCATAGACTCTTGTCTTTTATTTTTCCATCTCAGCATCATTGAGATCCCGATCCCTTAGTCATCTTTTCCAGCATACAGAGAGTGGCACTCAGATCTATTGTCTTCTCATAGACATCTATGTACTTCCTATGACTTCCTATCAACTGCTCCCCTGTATCTATTTGAACTTACAACCATGTTTTTAACAGCAAACTTGCTGTGAGAGCTTAGAAATGGCAATAACTCCTCACAGTTATAGAACCTGGGACAAACGCAGGCTCAACCTCACTATTAGACACTCAGTACAAGGCTGAAGATTCAACACTCAGATTAAATGAGGACAGTCAGCCCATGTCTCATTTTTCTTTCCTCTTCATGTTTTTGTTGCTCTCTCGGAAACAAAGTTTTGACTTAGAGAGGCAGACACTTCCATTGTTTCCATCAGGTTGTTTTGTGCTGTACCTGATGGGTTACAATGTGGGAACTTCTGTACAGCTGACCTTTGGCAATGGTCTCATTTCTTAACCCCTGTTAGTGGCTGATGAAGTCCTGAGGAATGATGAGCTCATTTGTGTAAAGTGCAATGCTTGGAAATCTGTTCCCTCCTTCTGTGTTTTGCTTTAAGACAAGTCACTGTAATACCACCAACGCCAATTTGTCTATGATATTTGTCCTCCTCTTTAGTAGTGTACAAAGTTTGTTATTATTTTTCTACTTTTCTTTCCACACAGGAGTGATTCATAAAATGTATTCCTTTGTCCTATCAACCTGCAGATTTAACTTTATATACACACTCGTAAATGTATGTGGAAAAGCCACCATACCATTTAAAACACATTGGTAAATGAAATTTAAGCAAAATACAATTTAATAATTTAGATGTGAAGTTAAAATACTCTTGGAAGTCATTTAGAGTTTTGTATCACAAAGAGCATTATACATTCTTTGAATACTGTTGAGACCTCACCACTGCCTATTTGAACAACTGATAAAATAGCATATCTCTTCTACACCAACAGATAAAAATGTAAATCAGGACTGAGCGTTTTAGTCAGGGTCCTCTCTCTTGATTAGTTTCTTTAGATGTATAGATTTTAGTAGGTTTATCCTATGTTATATGTCTATATGAGTGAGTATATACCATGTGTGTCTTTCTGCTTCTGGGACAGCTCACTCAGGATGATCCTTTCCAGGTCCCACCATTTACCTGAAAATTTCATGATTTCCTTATTTTTCATTGCAGAATAATACTCCATTGTGATTGGCCTGCTCTTTGATCACCTCCCCTTGAGTGGAGAACAGCCTTACCAGGCCACAGAAAATGACAATGCAGCCATTCCTGATGTGATCTGATAGAATAAGATCAGAAGGAAGGAGAAAAGGACCTCTCCTCTCAGTGGACTTGGGGAGGGGCATGCTTGAATAAAGAAGAAGGAGGGTGGGACTGGGAGGGGAGAACGAAGGGGCTTATGGGGGATACAAAGTGAAAAAAGTGTAATTAATAAAAAAAAAAGCAAATCAGGATCAAGGTAGGCTGCCCACTCTCTCCCTATCTCTTCAACATAGTTCTTGAAGTCCTTGTTAGAGCAATAAGACAATAACGGAGATCAAGGGGATACAAATTGGAAAGGAAAAAGTCAAAGTATCACCATTTGCAAATGATATGATAGTATATCTGAGTGACCCCAAAAAGTCTACCAGGGAACTCCTACAGCAGATAAAACCCTTCAGCAAAGTGGCTGGATACAAAATTAACTAAAAAAAAAAAAAATCAGTAGTCCTCTTGTATACAAAAGACAAAAGGGCTGGGAAAGAAATTAGGGAAACAACACCCTTCACAATAGCCACAAAGGACATAAAGTATCTTGGTGTTACCCTAAGCAAGCAAGTGAAAGACTTGTATAAAAAATTTTCAAGTCTATGAAGAAAGAATTAGAAGGAGATATCATAAGATGGAAAGATCTCCCATGCTCATGGCTTGGCAGGAAAAACATAGTAAAAATGGCCATCTTACCAAAAGCAAACTATAGATTCAATGCCTTTCCTATTGAATTACTAACAAAATTCTTTAGAGACCTTAAAAGAAAAATTCTCAACTTCATATGGAGTAACAAGAAACCAAGAATTGCTAAAACAATCCTCTACAATAAAAGATATTCTGGAGGTATCTCCATCCCTGATCTCAAGCTGTACTATAGAAGAACAGTAATAAAAACTACATGGTACTGGCATAGAAAGCACCTGGTGGATCAATGGAATCAGATAGAACATCCAGAAAGAAACCCACACACTTATGGACACCTGATTTTTGACAAAGATTCCAGAACCATACAATAGAAAAGAGATTGCATCTTCAACAAATGGTGCTGGTCAAACCATATGTGTACATGTAGAAAAATGAAAAAAGATCCATATTTATCACCTGCACAAAACTAAAGTCCAAGTGCATCAAAGACCTCAACATAAAACCAGACACACTACACCTGTTAAATAAAAGTGGGGAAGAGCTTTGACCTCATCAGCACAAGAGACAACTTCCTGAATAGAACACGAACAGCACAGGCTGGAAGATCAACAATCAATAAATGGGACCTCATGAAACTGAAAAGCTTCTGTAAAGCAAAGGACACTGTTGTCAGAACAAAATGACAGCCTACAGATTGGGAAAGGATCTTCACCAACCCTATATCTGACAGAGGATTAATATCCAGTATATATAAAGAACTAAAGAACTGAAAAGCAACAAATCAATTAATCCAATTAAAAAATGGAGTACAGAGCCAAACAGAATTCTCAATAGAGGGATATCAAATGGCAGAGAAACACTTAAAGAAATGCTCAACCTCATTAGCCATCAGGGAAAACGACCCTAAGATTTCACCTTACAACCATCAGAATACCTAAAATCAAAAACTCAAGAGACAACACATGCTGGAGAGGTTGTGGAGAAAGGGGAACCCTCCTCCACTGCTGGTGGTAATGTAAACTTCTGCAACCATTCTGGAAAGCAATCTGGCCCTTTCTCAAACAACTAGGAATTGCGCTTCCTTAAGATCCAGCTATACCACTATTAGGCATATATCCAAAAGATGCTCGAGTATACAACAAGGACATCTGCTCAACCATGTTTGTAGCAGCTTTAATTATAATAGCCAGAAGCTTGAAACAGCCCAGATGCTCCTCAGTTGAGGAATGGATACAAAAATTGTGGTACATCTACACAATGGAATATTACTCAGTGATAAAACAACAACAACAACAACAAGGAAATTATGAAATTTGCAGGTAAATGGTGGGAACTGAAAGAGATCATCCTGAGTGAGGTATCCCAGAAGAAGAAAGACACACAGGGTATATACTCACTCATAAGTGGATATTAGACATATAATACAGGATTACAGGATAAACATACTAAAATCTGTATACCTAAGGAAGCTAATCAGGAAGGAGGACTCTGGCTAAGATGCTCACTCCCCATTCAGAAAGGCAAAGGATGTTCATCGGTGGAGGGAGAAAACAAGGAACAGGACAGGAACCTACCACAGAAGAGGGCCTCTGAAAGGCTCTACCTGCAGGGTATTGAGGCAGATGCTGAGACTCATAGCCAAACATTTGGCAGAGTGCAGGGAATCTTATGAAAGAAGTGGGAGATAGTAAGACCTGGAGAGGACAGATGCTCCAGAAGGACAGCAACATATCCAAAACATTTGAGCACAGGGGTCTTCTGAAACTGATACTCCAGGCAAGGACCACTCACAGAGATGGCCTGGAACCCCTTTATGGAGGTAGCCTATGGCAGTTAAGTGTCAAAGTGGCCTCCACAGTAATAGGGACAGGGACTGTCTCTGACATAAACTGATTGGCCTGCTCTTTGATCACCTACCCCTGAGGGGGGAGCAGCCTTACCAGGACACAGAAGAAGACAATGCAGCCACTCCTGATGAGACCTGATGGACTAGGATCAGAACGAAGGGGAGGAGGACTTCCCTTATCAGTGGACTGGGAGAAGGACAGGGATGGGGAAGAGGGAGGGCGGGATTGGAGGAGTGGAGGGAGGGAGGTACAGGGGGGGATACAAAGTGAATAGACTGTAATTAATAAAAATAATAAAAAATTTTAAAAATATAATGAACACAATCTAAATAAGATTAAATTACATGTGGAAATCACCATTGAAATGAGAGAAAATTTTATTTGAGGGAAGTATAATGCACATTACATCTTCTTGCAAACGTACATGCATCTGAATTTAAATTCCATATATGACAGAAAATGTGCAACACTTGCCTTCATTTGTCTGAGGCTTTCAACATAATGTGATTATTGTTGTGTCTATCCATTATCCTATTATCCTGCAAGTGACTGAAGTTGTTGTTGGTTTTTTGTTGTTGTTGTTGTTTTTTTTTTTTTTTTTTTTTTTTTTTGGACTGAATACAATTCCTTTCTCGGTATATAGCACATCTCCTTTTTCCACACATTATGGATATCCTGACATCTAGGTTGGTTCTATATGGTGGCTGTTATCAATAATGCAATGATACATATCGGCCTGTAGGTGTCTCTGTGGTATGCTGAGTTGTAATAGTCATTACTATTCCTAGTTTCTTTGTGGCTTGGTTCATGAATGAGGTTTCACTTTTCTGTAGGCTTTTGGCACCATTGGAGATGACTATCACAACCCTGTCCTTATACCTCTTCATCTGCTCTACTGCATTTACTAATTAATACTAGCATCCATGCAATCAAACCAACAATCATGGTACTATTTTTTCAGTGTTCTCCATTTTCAATGTTTTTAATATAATATTTATTCTTTATGCATGGGTAGCTGGAATGGTGTAGCTGCCTAAGTTAATTCTAGTTTTAGCTGTGAGGTTCCTTTTCTCCATCATCCTCACCAGCATTTATTGCCATTGGTTCTCCTGATGGGAGCCATGATTATTGCTGTGAACTGGAATCTGAGTATAAGTTTCATTTCCATATTGCTTGTGGATAAAACAGTAAACATTTTCCATATATTGCTGATTGTTTGTCTTTTGAGTAGTGGCTGGACATTTCATTTCTCTGTTTATCCATTGCATGACTATTAGGTTAATCTTTTAGTTCTCTGTGTATTGTAGGCACAATTCTACATCAAATATATAGTTATCCACATTTTTGTTTCAATGTGTTAGCTGCCTCCTTCTTGCGTCTTACATTTGCTGAAAATACACATCAAGCTATCCTCAGGGTTTACAATTCCCATTCTAAGAATGAAGAGCTTTTTAAAAAGTTCGTGGCTATTTATAAACCTTGATTTTTTTTCTCTCTGATTGCCTCGAGTCTTTGTCAGTCTTAGCTCTTGGACTATCTCTAATTTAAATTGATTTGTGAGGAGTATGTGGAACAAGTCTAGGTTCTCATTTGTTTGGTTGGTTTTGTTTTTTCCTTTATAGGAGGATTTCCAGCTTTTGCACTACAGTTTCATGAACTGGCCCTTCTTCGTTGTGTGTTACTGACACTTCTGTGAGAGGTGACACGGCTGTATTTGTGAAGGTTCATCTCTGGGTTCTGACGTCTGTCTGCCGGTGTACACCATATTCTCTGGCAGTATGCAGCAGTTTACAATGTTTAATATCATAATTTTGTTCTGAAATTTAACTTGAAATTAGGTATTGTGATACTTTTGGCATTGTGCTTTCTGGTTTTGATCTTTAGTGTGGGATCTTTTAAATACCATGTGTTTTAAGATTGCATTTTCTATTTCAGCTAAAATTCCTATTGTTTTATATTTGGTTAGGATTGACTTGAATTTGAAGATTGCTTCTTTCCTACAATATAGATATTTTACATTTTGTTTCTATAAGTATGTGAGATTGCAAAGTTTTCTCATCTTGTAATGTGTTCTTCAATATCTTTCTTCAGTTTCTTAAAGTTTCATTGTAGCTCTCTTCTCGCTCCTTGATCTTGTTAATTTAGTGCATTATTTTTTTTAATGCTACCACAGAGAAAGTATGCTTTCTGAGTTATTTGATAGTGTATTCAGATTTCACTGATAGGAATGCTAGTAAATTTGGAATATTGACTTTGCAAAACATTGTATCTATGATTTTTCTAGAGTCACTTTAGGGCATTTCTCAGGCTATAAGTCTTCAAATAAGAGTAATTTTCTTCTAATATCCTTTTTACATCTTTCCCTTTCAGGACTCTAGATAAAATTTTAAGAGCAGAAAAAGTGAACACCCTTGTCTTGTTCTCAATTTTAAATGAAATATTTTTACTTACACCCTATTTAGGTCATGTGTGAAACAACATTACTATTCGTAGGTTCTTTGTGGCTTGGTTGATGAATGAGGTTTCACTTTTCTGTAGGCTTTTGGCACCAGTGGAGATGACTATCACAACCCTGTCCTTATACCTCTTCCTCTGCTCTACTGCATTTACTGAATAATACTAGCATCCATGCAATCAAACCAACAATCACGGCATTATTTTTTCAGTGTTCTCCATTTTCAATGTTTTAAATATAATATTTATTCTTTATTTATTTATTCTCCCATGCATGCCCTGTAATTTGATGGTATTTACTCCATTATTCCTACAAAGTCTTCCAAGGTCCCCTTCTATGCCTTGTCCCTCTTTTGTTTGTTTTAGAACCAAGAGAGTCCCAGTATGTGCTGCCTATAAACTCCTGAGTGTGATGCTGTCTTCTGGGGCAAGGCCAGGCTAGGAGTGCAAAAACCTTATAGAAAACTGACTGGAACCAAGCAATCCACTCTCTG
Organism: Meriones unguiculatus; assembly: GCF_030254825.1. Lineage (NCBI taxonomy): Eukaryota > Metazoa > Chordata > Mammalia > Rodentia > Muridae > Meriones > Meriones unguiculatus. Next base: position 110,903,105 of record NC_083358.1, on the reverse strand, counting down.
TATCTGTTCACCATGCAGGCAGCAAAAGTGCTGAGATTTATGCCTGAACCAAACGTATCATGTCCAGAAGACAATGCTTATCTGCTGTTCTGCTTGTCCTCTGACTCTCATAATCTTCCTACAACCTCTTTAGCAAAGATTCTTGTGTCTTACGAGATGTGTAAAAAATGTGGCTGATTAATCTCCTGACATATAATTCTTCTCACGTGGATTAGATTCAAACCTCCTCATTAACCCCTGTTTAAAGGGGGAAATTTTTCTGATAAGGTTTGATTTCTTTAGTACCAGCCATGATGTTGCTCTCACTAAGTAGATCTTAAGGTCAATTATATCTGTATGTTATAGAGATATAAATTTAGAGGAGGGTTTGGTAAAATATCTACTCAGTGTGTGCCTGGGGCCTGTGAGATCCTAACTAACCATGGTTTCTTAGACAGAGTTAAAGGTGGAAGACAGAGAAGGAGGTTGAAGAGGGAAGAGGGATGGGAGGAAAAAAAAAACAGTGAAAAGTGGCTAGAAGAAAACAAAGAGATTGGATATTTAAGAATCTATGAGTAAATCTGTCTGTGTGCGCTTACTACCACCAGTGGACAATGATTCTCTGTTGTACAGTAGAGCTTAATACAGGTCTTCACCTAAGCTGGGATAATTCCCCAAGTTACTGATCACTGCTAGTCTGGACACAACTACAAGTTTTTTGGTTGTCCACCAGAAGTTGATGGCTAAGACGCTTTTGCTGAAAACACCAATTACTTTTATGTCAGAGCATAGGAAAAAAAAGTTAGTACTGATGAGGATATTTGCAACCTGCTGGATGCCTTTCATATCCTTAAAAGTGCTATGCTAGCTCATGGCGGTTGAGAGAAAATGTGTTTGATAACATAATCCAGCTGTGAACCTTGTGTGCTACAAGGACAGGTATAGCCTGATAGGCCTATAGATATTTTGAGTATAACCCACTGTTTCATGGTAGGAGTAAGATCCTCTAAGAAATGAATGCTTTATGTGTTATTTTAGAAATAGATGTCTGTGCCTGTACTCATTATGGAAATTGGTTCTCTGATGTATTTTATTATGTCCTTATGTAATTTTCTGTTAATTTTTAAAAGTAGCATGACATGTAGCCAGAGTTTAATTTTTTCTTGTTGAATTTAGAATACAATTTATATCATTTATATCATTTACTTTCCTAATCATTTTTGTAACTGTTGTTACAGGCATATAATTAAAATATATTCTTAAATTTAAACTTGTGACTCAGTATGATTTTTTTGTATTATATTTTTATACCTGAACATTTTATATTGGATAAATTATTGCTGTTTTCTTCTCCAGGAGAGTATTTTTCCATCCCTTAATATTCCTTAGTTGCCTGTAGTTCTTTTTGTAGGATTGAGGCCTGATGGGTTTCCTCTGTCTACTTTGTAATGTTCATTGTTGTTATACTTCAGCTCATGTTTACGCAGCCATGCTGATGAGACTTTATAGGTATATTTCTTGGAGACACATTCTTTCAGCAAACTCCCTGATCTTAAGGCCCTTAAATTTGTTCACCCACTATTCCATAATGACAGCTGAGTATTAGTTGCTGGACTTGCTCTGCAGATGTCTCTGTTGGCACTACTCCTCAAAATCTGTATTTTGAATGGCTTTGTTTCTTTCTAATGGTCTCCCTTAAGAAGAGAATTTTCCTCAGTAAAGGGAAGGCCTAATTTTTTTTCTGGGAGGTATAGGAAAAATATTTAGGGTAAACTTTGGCATTATCCTGATTTAGTAAAGTGAATGTAGTACGTTTTTCTCCAAGGTTTATGACTTCAATATTCCTGGATATTCGTCTGTGTTTAAGTTCCAGGCCTGAGTTTCCTCTCTTTGAGCGGATTTTAATTGTAATCAGAGAGCTGTAGGAAACACCAAGTTACATATTGCATTAATGCACCTTTGGGGGATTGAGTTTTACTGCTCATTATTGTCCTCATGAGAAATACTTGATAACTGTAGCCTCCTAGAGTCAGCAGTTTCTTAGTCATGATATTCATATTGGCTTAAGTCCAAAGTCTCCAGAGTTCACACTCAAGGCTTTGTCTAGCCTTCTTCCAGGTAGCATGCTACTCATACTTCCCTATGCTCAGGCTGGTCAGCTGATATCCTGGGTGTTGTCTTGCACAAAGGCAGAAGAGTGGACCAACTGACATCTCAGCCACATCATCCTAGAATCCCAAGGTGAGCCAGGCACAGCTGTCATTGAGGAATAAGGAATCAGGTCTGACTTCTCCCAGTTGCTAAGCTTTTGAAAAGACCTGAGCAGGAGAATAATGTCAAACCAGATGAGCATGCAAAAGATTTCTCAAGGCCATTTCTCAAGGCCATATAGCCACAAGTACCTCACTCTGCCTCAGATAATAGGTTCCATTCTGGTGATCTAGGTCTCTAGATGAAACTATTCCTAAACTAACACATCAATGAAGATGCTACTGAGAGGACTATCCTTCACTACATGCCTAGAGGATGGATGAGTTCAACTACTGAAAATGAGGGGGAAAAAAAAACACTAACTAAAGAAAGGGTGTTAGGGAATTCATCCTGACTACATTAAACATCATGAATTAAAAGGTAAAAAAAAAAAAGTTCATTATCAAGGGCTCCTAAAAGTTAAAACGTACATTTTAGGGATAATCTTAACCAAAGAACAAAAAATAATATTATTCATCTAAAAATAAACGTGAGAGCAGGTGGGAAATGTTCAGGTGATGTAGCACAAAGGCTGATGATATGAGGGTATTTGTTTCTGTTAATGACATAGAGTCCTAAGGCAGTCTTTGGTAATGACATTGTGATAGTTAAAATAGGGAGTGTTAGGGCCTTTTACTGAGTATGAGGTTGTAATGTAATAAAGAAAAGATCAAGGAGCTCTAGGGACTGTGGGGGGTTGGTCTAGCGCTAATTATTCTCATGGCAATTACTGGACCCCCAAGATCTGGTGTCCACCCAGAGGAACACATTCTCACACACACCTGACTTTCCAGTGCAAACCTTGTTCTACCTAATTTAAAGTTGATGGGTTAATAAAAATGCTGAAGCCTGTGACTTGAGTAGGTGGAGCTTAGGTTCTAGGGCTTGGGGATTGAGAAAGGTCTAAGAGGGGGAGAAGGAGCAGAAGATGGAGAAAGAGGACATGGTCTAATGGAGCAGATCCAGCCCAGAAAGAACGATTTGTGGCAAGTAACATGGGCTGTGTAGGTGAGAGTTAGCTAAATATCTTAGAAGGTTGTCATCTGCCAAACTCCAGGGCTTTAAGCTTGTAAAATAAATCACAGCCTATTTGTCAATTATTTTGGAAGCTAGCTGGATTAAAGAAAACTGTTGCTTTATTAATTAGTACCTTATATGTGGAGTTAGAACATTAGGTATATGTAAATGCTAGATGTATTTTTATAAGGAGTATGATGTTCAGACATGTAGACAGTTGATAGCTAGGTGAGTACAGGTGATAAAAAGGCATGTATCTCTATACATGAAACTCTCCACATATAAATACCCATATTTCTTCATTGTATTATATTTGTGCTCACCTTGCTCATGTACACTAGGCTCATGTTATTCCCAAATCTTGAGAATTGCAGAGTCCATCATTATTTAAGGAGAAGATTTTTTTCAATGTAGTTTGGGGTTTTCTTGCCTTCTCTCACTAACATTTTAATATTTAGAGTAATCTCAAAGCATGCTTCTTTACAACCACATCATTGTGAAATGAATAACAACTGTTTCTATTAAATCCTGAAAAGAAAATGAAGTTCAAAATTTTATGTTTGTATTTATAGCCTATGGGCATGTATAATGTGAATGAAATCAGAGGTAAGAGAAGTCCAAAGGCCACAGAAACCCATTGTGAATTACTAAGAGTGATTCTTTTAAAGATAACCTGCCTTCATTCTAACAGATGTGTGGCCCATTAGCCCTCGTGTCTTATGTGTGGAGTAGGTTGATATAACTTCACATCATGTGGTCTGTTCCTTGGCTTGTTTGTTTTTGTTTTTGTTTTTTCTCATAGCTGGACAACATCATTCCATCCATACACCATGTGATCCCTTTGTAGATTTTCTTCTTAATACTGGGCCATGTTTGACCTCATCAGTAATTACATGGAGTTTCCATGAGAGAGAGGTGATACAATGTATAGAGTATTCAGCAATAATGAAATATTACAGACAAAACAACCATATCACTAAAAAAGAAGTAGATGTAAATTCACAAAATATCCAATATAAAAATGTTTACCAAGAGAAATGCAAAGAAACAGACAAAAATTATGAAATCAGTTCATTCGGGAACAAGTGGTGCTTTGTCACTATAAATACATACTATATGGGCAAAATTTTGGGTTTCCTTGTGATATTTTCATAAATAGTATTTATTAAATGTTTCGTCCTTTACTTACTGTTTTCAGAGTTAATATTTTCAGGTTTTAATTGTGTTTCTATTTCTGTGTATTTGAGACTATGTGTATCTCCATGTGTTGTCTGTGATTGTGTGTGTATGCATGCTGTTTGTCTCTGTATGTGTGTTTCTCTATGTTTGTGTTTGAGTCAGTGTGTGTGTATTTATGTGCATGTTTGTATGTGGAATTCTACCTGTGGAGGTAAGAAGAGGATGTTAGGTTAACTCACCTTGAAATATAAGTTACACTTGGTCATGAGGGGACCCACTTGGATGCTGGGAACCAAAATCAGATCCTCCACAAGAGCAGTGTGCATTCTTCACTGATGAGCCATGTCTATATTGCTGTGTTTAAGCAGCACATTTCTCACAACATATTTAGCAGTTTGCACATGTGTCTGCTGTAATAGTTTACACCATGCTCCATTCCTCTGAGATAATTATTCTTAGTGTAGAAGTTCATTCATTTTCATACACTGATGTACACATTCTCCTTAATATTTCACTGTAATAGTTTAAGTGGGAAATGAAACAAGATAAATAGACTTTGAGAACCACAACTCAACATATCTTGATGCTGATCCAGTTCCACGATGTAGGGTTTGACTGTGTAGACGTCTAATCTACACACACACATAGACACACCTGGAGTGTGCATGGATAGAAGCAGACATGCAAGAAAATTCATGTTTCTATCAGTTCAACATGGGCTACAAGTTGCACATTACACAGTGAGAACCAGCAGAGAAGTAGGATGATGGAGCAAAGGCTGCTCCCAATGTAGCTCCTCTGTGGGAATGCCAGGAATAAGGATGCTGGAGTCCACTTCCTCCAGAGTCTATGTCATGCTGTAAGAGAGATGCAGCATGCCTTGGGCTTGAGCAGAGGGCTGATGAGGAATACATGCTCATCAGCAGTCACAAAACCACGTGGGTGTCAGGGGGCAGGACATCCCATGTGCTGCCACTGTCCCACAGGTGGGTCAGAAACCAGGACCTGAATAAAAGGACTGAGGGACAGGACACTTTCATACCCTCACAGCCTGAGATACCCTGCTGCCCATCATCTTGGTAAGTGTCCACTGGAGGTAAGGGCAGAGATTTACCACTGGGTTTATGTGACTAAAGCTGGACAGGACACTGGGGAGGATCCCTCAGACTTGAGGCCATATTGATAGATCATACAATATGGTGAAGTGTGAGGGGTAAGGCAATAGCAGCTTTGACACAGACCATCCACTGTCTTGGTTCTGAGAGACACTGTGAAGCTGTGGGTATACTGGCCCAGTAGAGAATCAAGTACCTTCAGTGTATAGGGCCCCTTAGGACAAGACACTCAAGCGCAGAGAACTGTGCATCTGGACAGGCTTCCAGGGGGAGTTGCCTTCGGAAGAAAATGCTTCCCCACCTCCTTGCCAATCAAGAAGTAGAGTTAGGAAAGGGTAACAGGATCTCTCTTTGCTCTGGAAGGAAAGATAGCCCAGCTTCTGGCATGTGTTCACATACTTCTCTGATCAATGGGACACCATCAGGATGACACTGACCTGTCACCCTTAGTCTCAGCAGATGGTGTTTTGGATACATCTGAACTCTGGCCTCACCAAAGGGGCTAGTGCCCCCGTGGCAGGTCTGAAGAGGGTGTACACAATTTTCTGTGAGGGGTTGGCCTCACTCCCTAAGTGTGATAAACATCCTTTGAAAGAGTTACCTTAACCTAAAATCCTGTTCAAGTAATGACTGCTCCTTCCCTTATAATTATTCTTCTCTGAAATAATCCACATACCGGCACATGTATGAGGACTAAGAAAAGCAGACGTTTTAAAATGTCCCTAGAGGACTGTCTCTGACATAATCTGATTGGCCTGCTCTTTGATCATCTTGCCCTGAGGGGATAGCAGGATTATCAGGCCACAGAAGATGACAATGTAGCCACACCTGATGAGTTCTGATAGACTAAGAACAGAAAAAGGAGAGGAGGACCTCCCCTATCAGTGGACTTGTGGAGGGGCATGTGTAAAGACGGGGGAAGAAATCTGGGATCCAGAGGGGAGGAGAGAAGGGCTTATGGGGGGGGATACAAAGTGAATAAAGTGTAATCAATAAAAAAATAAAATGAAATGTCCCTAGATATTCATTCAGTGCTGGTGGATTTCAGGTAAGACTTAAGATTTCACGTGCATGGGTTTATGAGTTTCCAAAGGCATAATGACTAGGATGTGACAATATGATGATATTATAAATGAAATGATTTTAGACTGTCTATTTTAAGATCAACAGTGAAATAAATATCTGAGGGACCAGGACGGGCTAGGTGGCCAGTGTCTGGTGTCTGACATGTTTGTCTCACTCTCATAGCTCCTGAACACCCACAGGCCAAGATGTCCTGCCAGCAGAACCAGCAGCAATGCCAGCCCCCTCCAAAGTGCACCCCCAAGTGCCCTCCCAAGTGCCAGACCCCAAAATGCCCTCCTAAGTGCCCTCCCAAGTGCCCGCCCTTGTCTTCCTGCTGTAGCCTGGGTTCTGGGGGCTGCTGTGGCTCCAGCTCTGGGGGCTGCTGCAGCTCTGGGGGTGGCGGCTGCTGCCTGAGCCACCACAGGCCCCGCAGATCTCTGCGTCGCCATCGTCACAGCTCTGGATGCTGTAGCAGTGGGGGAAGCAGTGGCTTCTGTGGCAGCAGTGGGGGAAGCAGTGGGTGTTGTGGTAGCAGTGGGGGAAGCAGTGGCTGCTGTGGCAGTAGCCAGCAGTCTGGTGGCTGTTGTTGACCTGGATGAGGAAGACATCAGACAAACTGTGCAGGAAGAACACTCAGAAGACTCATCAATGGTTGATGCTATGTCTCCTGCTTCCCACCTAGCCCTGCCCTGAAATGATGGAATCTTCTCCTGGAAAATATTCTGCACTCTACTCACGAGATTTCAATGTCTATTTGACTCTTTATTACAAATAATAAATAAAACCTCCTTGACAAACATTACGGGCATAGACTCTTGTCTTTTATTTTTCCATCTCAGCATCATTGAGATCCCCATCCCTTAGTCATCTTTTCCAACATACAGAGAGTGGCACTCAGATCTATTGTCTTCTTTTAGACATCTATGTGCTTCCTATGACTTCCTATCAACTGCTCCCTTGTATCTGTTAGAACTTACAACCTTGTTTTTAACAGCAAACTTGCTGTGAGAACTTAGAAATGGCAATAACTCCTCACAGTTATAGAACCTGGGACAAACGCAGGCTCAACCTCACTATTAGATACTCAGGACAAGGCTGAAGATTCAACACTCAGATTAAATGAGGACAGTCAGCCCATGTCAGTTTCATGTTTTTGTTGCTCTCTTGGAAAAAAGGTTGTGACTTAGAGAGGGTAGACACTTCCATTGTTTCCATCAGGTTATTTTGTGCTGTACCTGATGGGTTACAATGTGGGAACTTCTGTACAGCTGACCTTTGGTAATGGTCTCATTTCTTAGCCCCTGTTAGTGGCTGCTGATGTCCTGAGGAATGATGAGCTCATTAGTGTAAAGTGAAATGCTTGGAAATCTGTTCCCTCCTTCTGTGTTTTGCTTTAAGACAAGTCACTGTAATACCACTAGGGCCAATTTATCTATATTTGTCTTCCCTCTTTAGTAGTATAGAAAGTTTATTATTATTTTTCTACATTTATTTCCACACAGGAGTGATTCATAAAATGTATTCCTTTATCCTATCAACCTCCAGCTTCAACTTTATATACACATACAAAAATGTATGTGGAAAATTCAGCATACCATTTAAAACACATTGGTAAATGAAATTTAAGCAAAATACAATTTAATAATTTAAATGTGAAGTTAAATTAGTCTTGCAAATCATTTAGAGTTTTGCAGCACAAAGAGAATTGCACATTCTATAGATCTGTTGAGATCTCACTACTGCCTGTTTCAACAATTTACAGACTAGCATAACTCTACTACTGCATATAAATGAAAAGGTAATGAACACAAATCCAATAAGGTTCCTTTGTGGTGATCTAGGTCTCTAGATGGGTCTATTCCTAAACCTACACATCACTGAAGATGCTAGTTGGAGGATTATCCTTCACTACATGCCTAGAGGATGGATGAGTTCAACTACTGAAGATGACAGGAAAAAAAAAACACTAACTAAAAAAGGGTGTTAGGGAATTCATCCTGACTACATTAAACATCATGAATTAAATGGTAAATAAAAAAGGTTCATTATCAAGGGCTCCTAAAAGTTATAACATACATTTTAGGGAAAATCATAATCAAAGAACAAAAAATAATATTATTTATCTAAAAATAAACTTGAGAGCAGTTGGGAAATGTTCAGGTGATGTAGCACAAAGGCTGACGATATAAGGGTATTTGTTTCTGTTAATGACATAGAGTCCTAAGGCAGTCTTTGGTAATGACATTGTGATAGTTAAAATAGGGAGTGTTAGGGCCTTTTACTGAGTATGAGGTTGTAATGTAATAAAGAAAAGATCAAGGAGCTCTAGGGACTGTGGGGGGTTGGTCTAGTGCTAACTATTCTCATGGCAATTACTGGACCCCCAAGATCTGGTGTCCACCCAGAGGAACACATTCTCACACACACCTGACTTTCCAGTGCAAACCTTGTTCTACCTAATTTAAAGTTGATGGGTTAATAAAAATGCTGAAGCCTGTGACTTGAGTAGGTGGAGCTTAGGTTCTAGGGCTTGGGGATTGAGAAAGGTCTAAGAGGGGGAGAAGGAGCAGAAGATGGAGAAGGAGGACATGGTCTAATGGAGCAGATCCAGCCCAGAAAGAACGATTTGTGGCAAGTAACATGGGCTGTGTAGGTGGAGTTAGCTAAATATCTTAGAAGGTTGTCATCTGCCAAACTCCAGGGCTTTAAGCTTGTAAAATAAATCACAGCCTATTTGTCAATTATTTTGGAAGCTAGCTGGATTAAAGAAAACTGTTGCTTTATTAATTAGTACCGTATTGTGGAGTTATAACTTTGGGTATGTGTTAATGCTAGATGTATTTTTATAAGGAGTATGATGTTCAGACAGGCAGACAGTTGATAGCTAGGTGAGTACAGGCAGGAGAAAGGGCATGTCTCTCTATACATAAAACTCTCCACATATAAATACCCACATTTCTTCATAGTATTATAATTGTGCTCACCTTGCTCATGTACACTAGGCTCATGTTATTCCCAAATCTTGGGAATTACAGAGTCCATCATCATTTAAGGAGAAGATTTTTTCAATGTAGTTTGGGGTTTTCTTGCCTACTCTCAGTAACATTTTAATATTTAGGGTAACCTCAATGATGTGGCTTCTTTACAACCACATCATTGTGAAATGAATAACAACTGTTTCCATTAAATCCTGAAAAGAAAATGAAGTTCAAAATTTTATGTTTGTATTTATAGCCTATGGGCATGTATAATGTGAATGAAATCAGAGGTAATTCCAAAGGCCACAGAAACCCATTGTGAATTACTAAGAGTGATTCTTTTAAAGATAACCTGCCTTCATTCAAACAGATATGTGACCCATTAGCTGTCTTGTCTTATAGGTGGAGTAGGTTGATATAACTGCACAGCATGTGGTCTGTTCCTTAGTTTGTTTGTTTTTGTTCTTTTTTCTCATAGGTGGACAACATCTTTCCGTCCACACCAACTGATCCCTTAAAGATGGAGCTGGTTTCTGCCTTCCACCTTCCTGATGGTGAGTGCTCTCTGTGAAGAACAATTCCACATTTGGCTAAGGCTGAGGATCTGGCTTGCTTCCATGTATGTGGACCTATCTGCATTGCCCACGTGGCACGCTGGGGTTGGCTACCCAGAGGTTATTTAAGCTGTGGGCTGGCTTTCCCCAGGGTTAGATGATTATTCAAGGTTCCTGAATAAACTGCATTGAAAAAAAAAACAAAAACTGATCCCTTTGTAGATTTTCTTCTTAATACTGGGTCATGTGTGACCTCACCAGTAATTACATGGAGTTTCCATGAGAAAGAGGTGACACAATGTACAGAGTATTCAGCAATAATGAAATATTACAGACAAAACAACCATATCACTAAAAAAGAAGTAGATGTAAATTCACAAAATATCCAATATAAAAATATTTACCAAGAGAAATGGAAAGAAACAGAAAAAAATTATGAAATCCCTTCATTCTGGAACAAGTGAGGCTTTGTCACTATAAATACATACTCTATGGGCAAAATTTTGTGTTTCCTTGTGATATTTTCATAAATATTATTTATTAGATGGATCTATCTTCCTTTATTTACGGTTTTCAGAGATAATATTTTCATGTTTTAATTGTGTGCTTATATTTATGTGTATTTGAGACTTTGTGTATCTCTGTGTGTTGTCTGTGTTTGTGTGTGTGTGCATGTTTTTTATCGCTGTGTTTGTCTGTGTGTCTGAGTCAGGGTGTGTGTGTGTGTTTGTGTGCATCTTTGTGTTTGGGATTCTAACTTTGGAGGTAAGAAGAGGGTGTTGTGTTAACTCACCTTGAAATATAAGTTACAGTTGCTCATGAGAGGACCCACTTGGATACTGGGAACCAAAATCAGATCCTCCACAAGAGCAGTGTGCATTCTTTACTGATGAGCCATGTCTATATTGCTGTGTTTAAGCAGCACATTTCTCACAACATATTTAGCAGTTTGCACTTGTGTCTGCTGTAATAGTGTAACATCATGCTCCCTTTCTGTGAGATAATTATTCTTAGTGTAGAAGTTCATTCATTTTCATACATACATGTACACATTCTCCGTAATATTCCACTGTAATAGTTTAAGTGGGAAATGACACAAGATAAATAGACTTTGAGAACCACAACTCAACATATCTTGGTGCTGATCCAGTTCCATGATGTAGGGTTTGACTTCAGACGTCTAAACTGCACACACATAGACACACCTGGAGTATGTATGGATAGAAGCAGACATGCAAGAAAATTCATGTTTTTATCAGTTCAACGTGGGCTACAAGTTGCACCTTACACAGTGAGAACCAGCAGAGTAGGACGATGGAGCAAAGGCTGCTCCCAATGTAGCTCCTCTGTGGGAATGCCAGGAATAAGGATGCTGGAGTCCACTTCCTCCCACATGTCTATGTCATGCTGTAAGAGAGATGCAGCATGCCTTGGGCTTGAGCAGAGGGCTGATGAGGAATACATGCTCATCAGCAGTCACAAAACCACGTGGGTGTCAGAGGGCAGGGAATCCTGTGTGCTGCCACTGTCCCACAGGCTGGGACAGAACCCAGGATGAGAATAAAAGGACTGAGGGACAGGACACTTCCATACCCTCACAGCCTGAGATACCCAAGGAGCTTGTGCTGCCCATCATCTTGGTAAGTGTCCACTGGAGGTAAGGGCAGAGACTTACCAGTGGGTTTATGTGACCAGAGCTGGACAGGAGACGGGGGAGGATCCCTCAGACTGAGGACATATTGATAGGTCATAGAACTTGGTAAATAGTGAGGGGTAAGGCAATAGCAGCTTTGACACAGACCATCCACTGTCTTGGTTCTGAGAGACACTGTGAAGCTGTGGGTATACTGGCCCGGTAGAGAATCAAGTACCTTCAGTGTATAGGGCCCCTTAGGAGAAGACACTCAAGCGCAGAGAACTGTGCATCTGGACAGGATTCCAGGGGGAGTTGCCTTCTGAAGAAAATGCTTCTCCACCCCCTTGCCAATCAAGAAGTAGAGTTAGGAAAGGGTAACAGGATCTCACTTTGCTCTGGAAGGGAAGATAGCCCAGCTTCTGGCATGTGTTCACATACTTCTCTGATCAATGGGACACCATCAGGATGACACTGACCTGTCACCCTTAGTCTCAGCAGATGGTGTTTTGGATACATCTGAACTCTGGCCTCACCAAAGGGGCTAGTGCCCCCGTGGCAGGTCTGAAGAGGGTGTACACAATTTTCTGTGAGGGGTTGGCCTCACTCCCTAAGTGTGATAAACATCCTTTGAAAGAGTTACCTTAACCTAAAATCCTGTTCAAGTAATGACTACTCCTTCCTTTATAATTAGTCTTCTCTGAAATAATCCACATACCGGCACATGTATGAGGACTAAGAAAAGCAGACGTTTTAAAATGTCCTTAGAGGACTGTCTCTGACATAATCTGATTGGCCTGCTCTTTGATCACGTCCCCCTGAGGGGGTAGCAGCCTTACCAGGCCACAGAAGACGACAATGTAGCCATTCCTGATGAGATCTGATAGAATAAGAACAGAAGGAAGGAGAAGAGGACCTCCCCTATCAGTGGACTTAGGGAGGGGTATTCGTGAAGAAGGGGGAAGAAATCTGGAATTAGAAGGGGAGAAGAGAAGAGCTTATGGGGGGATTCAAAGTGAATAAAGTTTAATTAATGAAAAAATAAAATGAAATGTCCCTAGATATTCATTCAGTGCTGGTGGATTCCAGGTAACAGTTAAGATCTCACCTGCATGGGTTTATGAGTTTCCAAAGGCATGATGACCAGGATGTGACAATATGATGATATCATGAATGAACTGATTTTAGACTGTCTATTTTAAGATCACCAGTGAAATATCTGAGGGACCAGGATGGGCTAGGTGGCCAGTGTCTGGTGTCTGACATGTTTGTCTCACTCTCATAGCTCCTGAACACCCACAGACCAAGATGTCCTGCCAGCAGAGCCAGCAGCAATGCCAGCCCCCTCCAAAGTGCACCCCCAAGTGCCCTCCCAAGTGCCAGACCCCAAAGTGCCCTCCAAAATGCCCTCCTAAGTGCCCTCCCAAGTGCCTGCCTGTGTCTTCCTGCTGTAGCCTGGGTTCTGGGGGCTGTTGTGGCTCCAGCTCTGGGAGAGGCTGTGGCTCCAGCTCTGGGGGTGGCGGCTGCTGCCTGAGCCACCACAGGCCCCGCAGATCTCTGCGTCGCCATCGTCACAGCTCTGGATGCTGTAGCAGTGGGGGCAGCAGTGGCTGCTGTGGCAGCAGTGGGGGAAGCAGTGGTTGCTGTGGCAGCAGTGGAGGAAGCAGTGGCTGCTGTGGTAGCAGTGGGGGAAGCAGTGGCTGCTGTGGCAGTAGCCAGCAGTCAGGGGGCTGTTGCTGACCTGGATGAGGAAGACATCAGACAAGCTGTGCAGGAAGATCACTCAGAAGACTCATCAATGGTTGATGCTCTGTCTCCTGCTTCCCACCTAGCCCTGCCCTGAAATGATGGGATCTTCTCCTGGAAAATGTTCTGCACTCTACTCATGAGATTTCAATGTCTTTTTGTCTCTTTATTACAATTAACAATAAAAAAACCTCCCTGACAAGCATTACGGGCATAGACTCTTGTCTTTTATTTTTCCATCTCAGCATCATTGAGATCCCGATCCCTTAGTCATCTTTTCCAGCATACAGAGAGTGGCACTCAGATCTATTGTCTTCTCATAGACATCTATGTACTTCCTATGACTTCCTATCAACTGCTCCCCTGTATCTATTTGAACTTACAACCATGTTTTTAACAGCAAACTTGCTGTGAGAGCTTAGAAATGGCAATAACTCCTCACAGTTATAGAACCTGGGACAAACGCAGGCTCAACCTCACTATTAGACACTCAGTACAAGGCTGAAGATTCAACACTCAGATTAAATGAGGACAGTCAGCCCATGTCTCATTTTTCTTTCCTCTTCATGTTTTTGTTGCTCTCTCGGAAACAAAGTTTTGACTTAGAGAGGCAGACACTTCCATTGTTTCCATCAGGTTGTTTTGTGCTGTACCTGATGGGTTACAATGTGGGAACTTCTGTACAGCTGACCTTTGGCAATGGTCTCATTTCTTAACCCCTGTTAGTGGCTGATGAAGTCCTGAGGAATGATGAGCTCATTTGTGTAAAGTGCAATGCTTGGAAATCTGTTCCCTCCTTCTGTGTTTTGCTTTAAGACAAGTCACTGTAATACCACCAACGCCAATTTGTCTATGATATTTGTCCTCCTCTTTAGTAGTGTACAAAGTTTGTTATTATTTTTCTACTTTTCTTTCCACACAGGAGTGATTCATAAAATGTATTCCTTTGTCCTATCAACCTGCAGATTTAACTTTATATACACACTCGTAAATGTATGTGGAAAAGCCACCATACCATTTAAAACACATTGGTAAATGAAATTTAAGCAAAATACAATTTAATAATTTAGATGTGAAGTTAAAATACTCTTGGAAGTCATTTAGAGTTTTGTATCACAAAGAGCATTATACATTCTTTGAATACTGTTGAGACCTCACCACTGCCTATTTGAACAACTGATAAAATAGCATATCTCTTCTACACCAACAGATAAAAATGTAAATCAGGACTGAGCGTTTTAGTCAGGGTCCTCTCTCTTGATTAGTTTCTTTAGATGTATAGATTTTAGTAGGTTTATCCTATGTTATATGTCTATATGAGTGAGTATATACCATGTGTGTCTTTCTGCTTCTGGGACAGCTCACTCAGGATGATCCTTTCCAGGTCCCACCATTTACCTGAAAATTTCATGATTTCCTTATTTTTCATTGCAGAATAATACTCCATTGTGATTGGCCTGCTCTTTGATCACCTCCCCTTGAGTGGAGAACAGCCTTACCAGGCCACAGAAAATGACAATGCAGCCATTCCTGATGTGATCTGATAGAATAAGATCAGAAGGAAGGAGAAAAGGACCTCTCCTCTCAGTGGACTTGGGGAGGGGCATGCTTGAATAAAGAAGAAGGAGGGTGGGACTGGGAGGGGAGAACGAAGGGGCTTATGGGGGATACAAAGTGAAAAAAGTGTAATTAATAAAAAAAAAAAGCAAATCAGGATCAAGGTAGGCTGCCCACTCTCTCCCTATCTCTTCAACATAGTTCTTGAAGTCCTTGTTAGAGCAATAAGACAATAACGGAGATCAAGGGGATACAAATTGGAAAGGAAAAAGTCAAAGTATCACCATTTGCAAATGATATGATAGTATATCTGAGTGACCCCAAAAAGTCTACCAGGGAACTCCTACAGCAGATAAAACCCTTCAGCAAAGTGGCTGGATACAAAATTAACTAAAAAAAAAAAAAATCAGTAGTCCTCTTGTATACAAAAGACAAAAGGGCTGGGAAAGAAATTAGGGAAACAACACCCTTCACAATAGCCACAAAGGACATAAAGTATCTTGGTG
Source organism: Meriones unguiculatus (assembly GCF_030254825.1). Classification (NCBI taxonomy): domain Eukaryota; kingdom Metazoa; phylum Chordata; class Mammalia; order Rodentia; family Muridae; genus Meriones; species Meriones unguiculatus. The sequence goes on along the minus strand of NC_083358.1, from coordinate 110,887,526 downwards.
TTACCCTAAGCAAGCAAGTGAAAGACTTGTATAAAAAATTTTCAAGTCTATGAAGAAAGAATTAGAAGGAGATATCATAAGATGGAAAGATCTCCCATGCTCATGGCTTGGCAGGAAAAACATAGTAAAAATGGCCATCTTACCAAAAGCAAACTATAGATTCAATGCCTTTCCTATTGAATTACTAACAAAATTCTTTAGAGACCTTAAAAGAAAAATTCTCAACTTCATATGGAGTAACAAGAAACCAAGAATTGCTAAAACAATCCTCTACAATAAAAGATATTCTGGAGGTATCTCCATCCCTGATCTCAAGCTGTACTATAGAAGAACAGTAATAAAAACTACATGGTACTGGCATAGAAAGCACCTGGTGGATCAATGGAATCAGATAGAACATCCAGAAAGAAACCCACACACTTATGGACACCTGATTTTTGACAAAGATTCCAGAACCATACAATAGAAAAGAGATTGCATCTTCAACAAATGGTGCTGGTCAAACCATATGTGTACATGTAGAAAAATGAAAAAAGATCCATATTTATCACCTGCACAAAACTAAAGTCCAAGTGCATCAAAGACCTCAACATAAAACCAGACACACTACACCTGTTAAATAAAAGTGGGGAAGAGCTTTGACCTCATCAGCACAAGAGACAACTTCCTGAATAGAACACGAACAGCACAGGCTGGAAGATCAACAATCAATAAATGGGACCTCATGAAACTGAAAAGCTTCTGTAAAGCAAAGGACACTGTTGTCAGAACAAAATGACAGCCTACAGATTGGGAAAGGATCTTCACCAACCCTATATCTGACAGAGGATTAATATCCAGTATATATAAAGAACTAAAGAACTGAAAAGCAACAAATCAATTAATCCAATTAAAAAATGGAGTACAGAGCCAAACAGAATTCTCAATAGAGGGATATCAAATGGCAGAGAAACACTTAAAGAAATGCTCAACCTCATTAGCCATCAGGGAAAACGACCCTAAGATTTCACCTTACAACCATCAGAATACCTAAAATCAAAAACTCAAGAGACAACACATGCTGGAGAGGTTGTGGAGAAAGGGGAACCCTCCTCCACTGCTGGTGGTAATGTAAACTTCTGCAACCATTCTGGAAAGCAATCTGGCCCTTTCTCAAACAACTAGGAATTGCGCTTCCTTAAGATCCAGCTATACCACTATTAGGCATATATCCAAAAGATGCTCGAGTATACAACAAGGACATCTGCTCAACCATGTTTGTAGCAGCTTTAATTATAATAGCCAGAAGCTTGAAACAGCCCAGATGCTCCTCAGTTGAGGAATGGATACAAAAATTGTGGTACATCTACACAATGGAATATTACTCAGTGATAAAACAACAACAACAACAACAAGGAAATTATGAAATTTGCAGGTAAATGGTGGGAACTGAAAGAGATCATCCTGAGTGAGGTATCCCAGAAGAAGAAAGACACACAGGGTATATACTCACTCATAAGTGGATATTAGACATATAATACAGGATTACAGGATAAACATACTAAAATCTGTATACCTAAGGAAGCTAATCAGGAAGGAGGACTCTGGCTAAGATGCTCACTCCCCATTCAGAAAGGCAAAGGATGTTCATCGGTGGAGGGAGAAAACAAGGAACAGGACAGGAACCTACCACAGAAGAGGGCCTCTGAAAGGCTCTACCCTGCAGGGTATTGAGGCAGATGCTGAGACTCATAGCCAAACATTTGGCAGAGTGCAGGGAATCTTATGAAAGAAGTGGGAGATAGTAAGACCTGGAGAGGACAGATGCTCCAGAAGGACAGCAACATATCCAAAACATTTGAGCACAGGGGTCTTCTGAAACTGATACTCCAGGCAAGGACCACTCACAGAGATGGCCTGGAACCCCTTTATGGAGGTAGCCTATGGCAGTTAAGTGTCAAAGTGGCCTCCACAGTAATAGGGACAGGGACTGTCTCTGACATAAACTGATTGGCCTGCTCTTTGATCACCTACCCCTGAGGGGGGAGCAGCCTTACCAGGACACAGAAGAAGACAATGCAGCCACTCCTGATGAGACCTGATGGACTAGGATCAGAACGAAGGGGAGGAGGACTTCCCTTATCAGTGGACTGGGAGAAGGACAGGGATGGGGAAGAGGGAGGGCGGGATTGGAGGAGTGGAGGGAGGGAGGTACAGGGGGGGATACAAAGTGAATAGACTGTAATTAATAAAAATAATAAAAAATTTTAAAAATATAATGAACACAATCTAAATAAGATTAAATTACATGTGGAAATCACCATTGAAATGAGAGAAAATTTTATTTGAGGGAAGTATAATGCACATTACATCTTCTTGCAAACGTACATGCATCTGAATTTAAATTCCATATATGACAGAAAATGTGCAACACTTGCCTTCATTTGTCTGAGGCTTTCAACATAATGTGATTATTGTTGTGTCTATCCATTATCCTATTATCCTGCAAGTGACTGAAGTTGTTGTTGGTTTTTTGTTGTTGTTGTTGTTTTTTTTTTGGACTGAATACAATTCCTTTCTCGGTATATAGCACATCTCCTTTTTCCACACATTATGGATATCCTGACATCTAGGTTGGTTCTATATGGTGGCTGTTATCAATAATGCAATGATACATATCGGCCTGTAGGTGTCTCTGTGGTATGCTGAGTTGTAATAGTCATTACTATTCCTAGTTTCTTTGTGGCTTGGTTCATGAATGAGGTTTCACTTTTCTGTAGGCTTTTGGCACCATTGGAGATGACTATCACAACCCTGTCCTTATACCTCTTCATCTGCTCTACTGCATTTACTAATTAATACTAGCATCCATGCAATCAAACCAACAATCATGGTACTATTTTTTCAGTGTTCTCCATTTTCAATGTTTTTAATATAATATTTATTCTTTATGCATGGGTAGCTGGAATGGTGTAGCTGCCTAAGTTAATTCTAGTTTTAGCTGTGAGGTTCCTTTTCTCCATCATCCTCACCAGCATTTATTGCCATTGGTTCTCCTGATGGGAGCCATGATTATTGCTGTGAACTGGAATCTGAGTATAAGTTTCATTTCCATATTGCTTGTGGATAAAACAGTAAACATTTTCCATATATTGCTGATTGTTTGTCTTTTGAGTAGTGGCTGGACATTTCATTTCTCTGTTTATCCATTGCATGACTATTAGGTTAATCTTTTAGTTCTCTGTGTATTGTAGGCACAATTCTACATCAAATATATAGTTATCCACATTTTTGTTTCAATGTGTTAGCTGCCTCCTTCTTGCGTCTTACATTTGCTGAAAATACACATCAAGCTATCCTCAGGGTTTACAATTCCCATTCTAAGAATGAAGAGCTTTTTAAAAAGTTCGTGGCTATTTATAAACCTTGATTTTTTTTCTCTCTGATTGCCTCGAGTCTTTGTCAGTCTTAGCTCTTGGACTATCTCTAATTTAAATTGATTTGTGAGGAGTATGTGGAACAAGTCTAGGTTCTCATTTGTTTGGTTGGTTTTGTTTTTTCCTTTATAGGAGGATTTCCAGCTTTTGCACTACAGTTTCATGAACTGGCCCTTCTTCGTTGTGTGTTACTGACACTTCTGTGAGAGGTGACACGGCTGTATTTGTGAAGGTTCATCTCTGGGTTCTGACGTCTGTCTGCCGGTGTACACCATATTCTCTGGCAGTATGCAGCAGTTTACAATGTTTAATATCATAATTTTGTTCTGAAATTTAACTTGAAATTAGGTATTGTGATACTTTTGGCATTGTGCTTTCTGGTTTTGATCTTTAGTGTGGGATCTTTTAAATACCATGTGTTTTAAGATTGCATTTTCTATTTCAGCTAAAATTCCTATTGTTTTATATTTGGTTAGGATTGACTTGAATTTGAAGATTGCTTCTTTCCTACAATATAGATATTTTACATTTTGTTTCTATAAGTATGTGAGATTGCAAAGTTTTCTCATCTTGTAATGTGTTCTTCAATATCTTTCTTCAGTTTCTTAAAGTTTCATTGTAGCTCTCTTCTCGCTCCTTGATCTTGTTAATTTAGTGCATTATTTTTTTTAATGCTACCACAGAGAAAGTATGCTTTCTGAGTTATTTGATAGTGTATTCAGATTTCACTGATAGGAATGCTAGTAAATTTGGAATATTGACTTTGCAAAACATTGTATCTATGATTTTTCTAGAGTCACTTTAGGGCATTTCTCAGGCTATAAGTCTTCAAATAAGAGTAATTTTCTTCTAATATCCTTTTTACATCTTTCCCTTTCAGGACTCTAGATAAAATTTTAAGAGCAGAAAAAGTGAACACCCTTGTCTTGTTCTCAATTTTAAATGAAATATTTTTACTTACACCCTATTTAGGTCATGTGTGAAACAACATTACTATTCGTAGGTTCTTTGTGGCTTGGTTGATGAATGAGGTTTCACTTTTCTGTAGGCTTTTGGCACCAGTGGAGATGACTATCACAACCCTGTCCTTATACCTCTTCCTCTGCTCTACTGCATTTACTGAATAATACTAGCATCCATGCAATCAAACCAACAATCACGGCATTATTTTTTCAGTGTTCTCCATTTTCAATGTTTTAAATATAATATTTATTCTTTATTTATTTATTCTCCCATGCATGCCCTGTAATTTGATGGTATTTACTCCATTATTCCTACAAAGTCTTCCAAGGTCCCCTTCTATGCCTTGTCCCTCTTTTGTTTGTTTTAGAACCAAGAGAGTCCCAGTATGTGCTGCCTATAAACTCCTGAGTGTGATGCTGTCTTCTGGGGCAAGGCCAGGCTAGGAGTGCAAAAACCTTATAGAAAACTGACTGGAACCAAGCAATCCACTCTCTGTATCTGTTCACCATGCAGGCAGCAAAAGTGCTGAGATTTATGCCTGAACCAAACGTATCATGTCCAGAAGACAATGCTTATCTGCTGTTCTGCTTGTCCTCTGACTCTCATAATCTTCCTACAACCTCTTTAGCAAAGATTCTTGTGTCTTACGAGATGTGTAAAAAATGTGGCTGATTAATCTCCTGACATATAATTCTTCTCACGTGGATTAGATTCAAACCTCCTCATTAACCCCTGTTTAAAGGGGGAAATTTTTCTGATAAGGTTTGATTTCTTTAGTACCAGCCATGATGTTGCTCTCACTAAGTAGATCTTAAGGTCAATTATATCTGTATGTTATAGAGATATAAATTTAGAGGAGGGTTTGGTAAAATATCTACTCAGTGTGTGCCTGGGGCCTGTGAGATCCTAACTAACCATGGTTTCTTAGACAGAGTTAAAGGTGGAAGACAGAGAAGGAGGTTGAAGAGGGAAGAGGGATGGGAGGAAAAAAAAAACAGTGAAAAGTGGCTAGAAGAAAACAAAGAGATTGGATATTTAAGAATCTATGAGTAAATCTGTCTGTGTGCGCTTACTACCACCAGTGGACAATGATTCTCTGTTGTACAGTAGAGCTTAATACAGGTCTTCACCTAAGCTGGGATAATTCCCCAAGTTACTGATCACTGCTAGTCTGGACACAACTACAAGTTTTTTGGTTGTCCACCAGAAGTTGATGGCTAAGACGCTTTTGCTGAAAACACCAATTACTTTTATGTCAGAGCATAGGAAAAAAAAGTTAGTACTGATGAGGATATTTGCAACCTGCTGGATGCCTTTCATATCCTTAAAAGTGCTATGCTAGCTCATGGCGGTTGAGAGAAAATGTGTTTGATAACATAATCCAGCTGTGAACCTTGTGTGCTACAAGGACAGGTATAGCCTGATAGGCCTATAGATATTTTGAGTATAACCCACTGTTTCATGGTAGGAGTAAGATCCTCTAAGAAATGAATGCTTTATGTGTTATTTTAGAAATAGATGTCTGTGCCTGTACTCATTATGGAAATTGGTTCTCTGATGTATTTTATTATGTCCTTATGTAATTTTCTGTTAATTTTTAAAAGTAGCATGACATGTAGCCAGAGTTTAATTTTTTCTTGTTGAATTTAGAATACAATTTATATCATTTATATCATTTACTTTCCTAATCATTTTTGTAACTGTTGTTACAGGCATATAATTAAAATATATTCTTAAATTTAAACTTGTGACTCAGTATGATTTTTTTGTATTATATTTTTATACCTGAACATTTTATATTGGATAAATTATTGCTGTTTTCTTCTCCAGGAGAGTATTTTTCCATCCCTTAATATTCCTTAGTTGCCTGTAGTTCTTTTTGTAGGATTGAGGCCTGATGGGTTTCCTCTGTCTACTTTGTAATGTTCATTGTTGTTATACTTCAGCTCATGTTTACGCAGCCATGCTGATGAGACTTTATAGGTATATTTCTTGGAGACACATTCTTTCAGCAAACTCCCTGATCTTAAGGCCCTTAAATTTGTTCACCCACTATTCCATAATGACAGCTGAGTATTAGTTGCTGGACTTGCTCTGCAGATGTCTCTGTTGGCACTACTCCTCAAAATCTGTATTTTGAATGGCTTTGTTTCTTTCTAATGGTCTCCCTTAAGAAGAGAATTTTCCTCAGTAAAGGGAAGGCCTAATTTTTTTTCTGGGAGGTATAGGAAAAATATTTAGGGTAAACTTTGGCATTATCCTGATTTAGTAAAGTGAATGTAGTACGTTTTTCTCCAAGGTTTATGACTTCAATATTCCTGGATATTCGTCTGTGTTTAAGTTCCAGGCCTGAGTTTCCTCTCTTTGAGCGGATTTTAATTGTAATCAGAGAGCTGTAGGAAACACCAAGTTACATATTGCATTAATGCACCTTTGGGGGATTGAGTTTTACTGCTCATTATTGTCCTCATGAGAAATACTTGATAACTGTAGCCTCCTAGAGTCAGCAGTTTCTTAGTCATGATATTCATATTGGCTTAAGTCCAAAGTCTCCAGAGTTCACACTCAAGGCTTTGTCTAGCCTTCTTCCAGGTAGCATGCTACTCATACTTCCCTATGCTCAGGCTGGTCAGCTGATATCCTGGGTGTTGTCTTGCACAAAGGCAGAAGAGTGGACCAACTGACATCTCAGCCACATCATCCTAGAATCCCAAGGTGAGCCAGGCACAGCTGTCATTGAGGAATAAGGAATCAGGTCTGACTTCTCCCAGTTGCTAAGCTTTTGAAAAGACCTGAGCAGGAGAATAATGTCAAACCAGATGAGCATGCAAAAGATTTCTCAAGGCCATTTCTCAAGGCCATATAGCCACAAGTACCTCACTCTGCCTCAGATAATAGGTTCCATTCTGGTGATCTAGGTCTCTAGATGAAACTATTCCTAAACTAACACATCAATGAAGATGCTACTGAGAGGACTATCCTTCACTACATGCCTAGAGGATGGATGAGTTCAACTACTGAAAATGAGGGGGAAAAAAAAACACTAACTAAAGAAAGGGTGTTAGGGAATTCATCCTGACTACATTAAACATCATGAATTAAAAGGTAAAAAAAAAAAAGTTCATTATCAAGGGCTCCTAAAAGTTAAAACGTACATTTTAGGGATAATCTTAACCAAAGAACAAAAAATAATATTATTCATCTAAAAATAAACGTGAGAGCAGGTGGGAAATGTTCAGGTGATGTAGCACAAAGGCTGATGATATGAGGGTATTTGTTTCTGTTAATGACATAGAGTCCTAAGGCAGTCTTTGGTAATGACATTGTGATAGTTAAAATAGGGAGTGTTAGGGCCTTTTACTGAGTATGAGGTTGTAATGTAATAAAGAAAAGATCAAGGAGCTCTAGGGACTGTGGGGGGTTGGTCTAGCGCTAATTATTCTCATGGCAATTACTGGACCCCCAAGATCTGGTGTCCACCCAGAGGAACACATTCTCACACACACCTGACTTTCCAGTGCAAACCTTGTTCTACCTAATTTAAAGTTGATGGGTTAATAAAAATGCTGAAGCCTGTGACTTGAGTAGGTGGAGCTTAGGTTCTAGGGCTTGGGGATTGAGAAAGGTCTAAGAGGGGGAGAAGGAGCAGAAGATGGAGAAAGAGGACATGGTCTAATGGAGCAGATCCAGCCCAGAAAGAACGATTTGTGGCAAGTAACATGGGCTGTGTAGGTGAGAGTTAGCTAAATATCTTAGAAGGTTGTCATCTGCCAAACTCCAGGGCTTTAAGCTTGTAAAATAAATCACAGCCTATTTGTCAATTATTTTGGAAGCTAGCTGGATTAAAGAAAACTGTTGCTTTATTAATTAGTACCTTATATGTGGAGTTAGAACATTAGGTATATGTAAATGCTAGATGTATTTTTATAAGGAGTATGATGTTCAGACATGTAGACAGTTGATAGCTAGGTGAGTACAGGTGATAAAAAGGCATGTATCTCTATACATGAAACTCTCCACATATAAATACCCATATTTCTTCATTGTATTATATTTGTGCTCACCTTGCTCATGTACACTAGGCTCATGTTATTCCCAAATCTTGAGAATTGCAGAGTCCATCATTATTTAAGGAGAAGATTTTTTTCAATGTAGTTTGGGGTTTTCTTGCCTTCTCTCACTAACATTTTAATATTTAGAGTAATCTCAAAGCATGCTTCTTTACAACCACATCATTGTGAAATGAATAACAACTGTTTCTATTAAATCCTGAAAAGAAAATGAAGTTCAAAATTTTATGTTTGTATTTATAGCCTATGGGCATGTATAATGTGAATGAAATCAGAGGTAAGAGAAGTCCAAAGGCCACAGAAACCCATTGTGAATTACTAAGAGTGATTCTTTTAAAGATAACCTGCCTTCATTCTAACAGATGTGTGGCCCATTAGCCCTCGTGTCTTATGTGTGGAGTAGGTTGATATAACTTCACATCATGTGGTCTGTTCCTTGGCTTGTTTGTTTTTGTTTTTGTTTTTTCTCATAGCTGGACAACATCATTCCATCCATACACCATGTGATCCCTTTGTAGATTTTCTTCTTAATACTGGGCCATGTTTGACCTCATCAGTAATTACATGGAGTTTCCATGAGAGAGAGGTGATACAATGTATAGAGTATTCAGCAATAATGAAATATTACAGACAAAACAACCATATCACTAAAAAAGAAGTAGATGTAAATTCACAAAATATCCAATATAAAAATGTTTACCAAGAGAAATGCAAAGAAACAGACAAAAATTATGAAATCAGTTCATTCGGGAACAAGTGGTGCTTTGTCACTATAAATACATACTATATGGGCAAAATTTTGGGTTTCCTTGTGATATTTTCATAAATAGTATTTATTAAATGTTTCGTCCTTTACTTACTGTTTTCAGAGTTAATATTTTCAGGTTTTAATTGTGTTTCTATTTCTGTGTATTTGAGACTATGTGTATCTCCATGTGTTGTCTGTGATTGTGTGTGTATGCATGCTGTTTGTCTCTGTATGTGTGTTTCTCTATGTTTGTGTTTGAGTCAGTGTGTGTGTATTTATGTGCATGTTTGTATGTGGAATTCTACCTGTGGAGGTAAGAAGAGGATGTTAGGTTAACTCACCTTGAAATATAAGTTACACTTGGTCATGAGGGGACCCACTTGGATGCTGGGAACCAAAATCAGATCCTCCACAAGAGCAGTGTGCATTCTTCACTGATGAGCCATGTCTATATTGCTGTGTTTAAGCAGCACATTTCTCACAACATATTTAGCAGTTTGCACATGTGTCTGCTGTAATAGTTTACACCATGCTCCATTCCTCTGAGATAATTATTCTTAGTGTAGAAGTTCATTCATTTTCATACACTGATGTACACATTCTCCTTAATATTTCACTGTAATAGTTTAAGTGGGAAATGAAACAAGATAAATAGACTTTGAGAACCACAACTCAACATATCTTGATGCTGATCCAGTTCCACGATGTAGGGTTTGACTGTGTAGACGTCTAATCTACACACACACATAGACACACCTGGAGTGTGCATGGATAGAAGCAGACATGCAAGAAAATTCATGTTTCTATCAGTTCAACATGGGCTACAAGTTGCACATTACACAGTGAGAACCAGCAGAGAAGTAGGATGATGGAGCAAAGGCTGCTCCCAATGTAGCTCCTCTGTGGGAATGCCAGGAATAAGGATGCTGGAGTCCACTTCCTCCAGAGTCTATGTCATGCTGTAAGAGAGATGCAGCATGCCTTGGGCTTGAGCAGAGGGCTGATGAGGAATACATGCTCATCAGCAGTCACAAAACCACGTGGGTGTCAGGGGGCAGGACATCCCATGTGCTGCCACTGTCCCACAGGTGGGTCAGAAACCAGGACCTGAATAAAAGGACTGAGGGACAGGACACTTTCATACCCTCACAGCCTGAGATACCCTGCTGCCCATCATCTTGGTAAGTGTCCACTGGAGGTAAGGGCAGAGATTTACCACTGGGTTTATGTGACTAAAGCTGGACAGGACACTGGGGAGGATCCCTCAGACTTGAGGCCATATTGATAGATCATACAATATGGTGAAGTGTGAGGGGTAAGGCAATAGCAGCTTTGACACAGACCATCCACTGTCTTGGTTCTGAGAGACACTGTGAAGCTGTGGGTATACTGGCCCAGTAGAGAATCAAGTACCTTCAGTGTATAGGGCCCCTTAGGACAAGACACTCAAGCGCAGAGAACTGTGCATCTGGACAGGCTTCCAGGGGGAGTTGCCTTCGGAAGAAAATGCTTCCCCACCTCCTTGCCAATCAAGAAGTAGAGTTAGGAAAGGGTAACAGGATCTCTCTTTGCTCTGGAAGGAAAGATAGCCCAGCTTCTGGCATGTGTTCACATACTTCTCTGATCAATGGGACACCATCAGGATGACACTGACCTGTCACCCTTAGTCTCAGCAGATGGTGTTTTGGATACATCTGAACTCTGGCCTCACCAAAGGGGCTAGTGCCCCCGTGGCAGGTCTGAAGAGGGTGTACACAATTTTCTGTGAGGGGTTGGCCTCACTCCCTAAGTGTGATAAACATCCTTTGAAAGAGTTACCTTAACCTAAAATCCTGTTCAAGTAATGACTGCTCCTTCCCTTATAATTATTCTTCTCTGAAATAATCCACATACCGGCACATGTATGAGGACTAAGAAAAGCAGACGTTTTAAAATGTCCCTAGAGGACTGTCTCTGACATAATCTGATTGGCCTGCTCTTTGATCATCTTGCCCTGAGGGGATAGCAGGATTATCAGGCCACAGAAGATGACAATGTAGCCACACCTGATGAGTTCTGATAGACTAAGAACAGAAAAAGGAGAGGAGGACTTCCCCTATCAGTGGACTTGTGGAGGGGCATGTGTAAAGACGGGGGAAGAAATCTGGGATCCAGAGGGGAGGAGAGAAGGGCTTATGGGGGGGGATACAAAGTGAATAAAGTGTAATCAATAAAAAAATAAAATGAAATGTCCCTAGATATTCATTCAGTGCTGGTGGATTTCAGGTAAGACTTAAGATTTCACGTGCATGGGTTTATGAGTTTCCAAAGGCATAATGACTAGGATGTGACAATATGATGATATTATAAATGAAATGATTTTAGACTGTCTATTTTAAGATCAACAGTGAAATAAATATCTGAGGGACCAGGACGGGCTAGGTGGCCAGTGTCTGGTGTCTGACATGTTTGTCTCACTCTCATAGCTCCTGAACACCCACAGGCCAAGATGTCCTGCCAGCAGAACCAGCAGCAATGCCAGCCCCCTCCAAAGTGCACCCCCAAGTGCCCTCCCAAGTGCCAGACCCCAAAATGCCCTCCTAAGTGCCCTCCCAAGTGCCCGCCCTTGTCTTCCTGCTGTAGCCTGGGTTCTGGGGGCTGCTGTGGCTCCAGCTCTGGGGGCTGCTGCAGCTCTGGGGGTGGCGGCTGCTGCCTGAGCCACCACAGGCCCCGCAGATCTCTGCGTCGCCATCGTCACAGCTCTGGATGCTGTAGCAGTGGGGGAAGCAGTGGCTTCTGTGGCAGCAGTGGGGGAAGCAGTGGGTGTTGTGGTAGCAGTGGGGGAAGCAGTGGCTGCTGTGGCAGTAGCCAGCAGTCTGGTGGCTGTTGTTGACCTGGATGAGGAAGACATCAGACAAACTGTGCAGGAAGAACACTCAGAAGACTCATCAATGGTTGATGCTATGTCTCCTGCTTCCCACCTAGCCCTGCCCTGAAATGATGGAATCTTCTCCTGGAAAATATTCTGCACTCTACTCACGAGATTTCAATGTCTATTTGACTCTTTATTACAAATAATAAATAAAACCTCCTTGACAAACATTACGGGCATAGACTCTTGTCTTTTATTTTTCCATCTCAGCATCATTGAGATCCCCATCCCTTAGTCATCTTTTCCAACATACAGAGAGTGGCACTCAGATCTATTGTCTTCTTTTAGACATCTATGTGCTTCCTATGACTTCCTATCAACTGCTCCCTTGTATCTGTTAGAACTTACAACCTTGTTTTTAACAGCAAACTTGCTGTGAGAACTTAGAAATGGCAATAACTCCTCACAGTTATAGAACCTGGGACAAACGCAGGCTCAACCTCACTATTAGATACTCAGGACAAGGCTGAAGATTCAACACTCAGATTAAATGAGGACAGTCAGCCCATGTCAGTTTCATGTTTTTGTTGCTCTCTTGGAAAAAAGGTTGTGACTTAGAGAGGGTAGACACTTCCATTGTTTCCATCAGGTTATTTTGTGCTGTACCTGATGGGTTACAATGTGGGAACTTCTGTACAGCTGACCTTTGGTAATGGTCTCATTTCTTAGCCCCTGTTAGTGGCTGCTGATGTCCTGAGGAATGATGAGCTCATTAGTGTAAAGTGAAATGCTTGGAAATCTGTTCCCTCCTTCTGTGTTTTGCTTTAAGACAAGTCACTGTAATACCACTAGGGCCAATTTATCTATATTTGTCTTCCCTCTTTAGTAGTATAGAAAGTTTATTATTATTTTTCTACATTTATTTCCACACAGGAGTGATTCATAAAATGTATTCCTTTATCCTATCAACCTCCAGCTTCAACTTTATATACACATACAAAAATGTATGTGGAAAATTCAGCATACCATTTAAAACACATTGGTAAATGAAATTTAAGCAAAATACAATTTAATAATTTAAATGTGAAGTTAAATTAGTCTTGCAAATCATTTAGAGTTTTGCAGCACAAAGAGAATTGCACATTCTATAGATCTGTTGAGATCTCACTACTGCCTGTTTCAACAATTTACAGACTAGCATAACTCTACTACTGCATATAAATGAAAAGGTAATGAACACAAATCCAATAAGGTTCCTTTGTGGTGATCTAGGTCTCTAGATGGGTCTATTCCTAAACCTACACATCACTGAAGATGCTAGTTGGAGGATTATCCTTCACTACATGCCTAGAGGATGGATGAGTTCAACTACTGAAGATGACAGGAAAAAAAAAACACTAACTAAAAAAGGGTGTTAGGGAATTCATCCTGACTACATTAAACATCATGAATTAAATGGTAAATAAAAAAGGTTCATTATCAAGGGCTCCTAAAAGTTATAACATACATTTTAGGGAAAATCATAATCAAAGAACAAAAAATAATATTATTTATCTAAAAATAAACTTGAGAGCAGTTGGGAAATGTTCAGGTGATGTAGCACAAAGGCTGACGATATAAGGGTATTTGTTTCTGTTAATGACATAGAGTCCTAAGGCAGTCTTTGGTAATGACATTGTGATAGTTAAAATAGGGAGTGTTAGGGCCTTTTACTGAGTATGAGGTTGTAATGTAATAAAGAAAAGATCAAGGAGCTCTAGGGACTGTGGGGGGTTGGTCTAGTGCTAACTATTCTCATGGCAATTACTGGACCCCCAAGATCTGGTGTCCACCCAGAGGAACACATTCTCACACACACCTGACTTTCCAGTGCAAACCTTGTTCTACCTAATTTAAAGTTGATGGGTTAATAAAAATGCTGAAGCCTGTGACTTGAGTAGGTGGAGCTTAGGTTCTAGGGCTTGGGGATTGAGAAAGGTCTAAGAGGGGGAGAAGGAGCAGAAGATGGAGAAGGAGGACATGGTCTAATGGAGCAGATCCAGCCCAGAAAGAACGATTTGTGGCAAGTAACATGGGCTGTGTAGGTGGAGTTAGCTAAATATCTTAGAAGGTTGTCATCTGCCAAACTCCAGGGCTTTAAGCTTGTAAAATAAATCACAGCCTATTTGTCAATTATTTTGGAAGCTAGCTGGATTAAAGAAAACTGTTGCTTTATTAATTAGTACCGTATTGTGGAGTTATAACTTTGGGTATGTGTTAATGCTAGATGTATTTTTATAAGGAGTATGATGTTCAGACAGGCAGACAGTTGATAGCTAGGTGAGTACAGGCAGGAGAAAGGGCATGTCTCTCTATACATAAAACTCTCCACATATAAATACCCACATTTCTTCATAGTATTATAATTGTGCTCACCTTGCTCATGTACACTAGGCTCATGTTATTCCCAAATCTTGGGAATTACAGAGTCCATCATCATTTAAGGAGAAGATTTTTTCAATGTAGTTTGGGGTTTTCTTGCCTACTCTCAGTAACATTTTAATATTTAGGGTAACCTCAATGATGTGGCTTCTTTACAACCACATCATTGTGAAATGAATAACAACTGTTTCCATTAAATCCTGAAAAGAAAATGAAGTTCAAAATTTTATGTTTGTATTTATAGCCTATGGGCATGTATAATGTGAATGAAATCAGAGGTAATTCCAAAGGCCACAGAAACCCATTGTGAATTACTAAGAGTGATTCTTTTAAAGATAACCTGCCTTCATTCAAACAGATATGTGACCCATTAGCTGTCTTGTCTTATAGGTGGAGTAGGTTGATATAACTGCACAGCATGTGGTCTGTTCCTTAGTTTGTTTGTTTTTGTTCTTTTTTCTCATAGGTGGACAACATCTTTCCGTCCACACCAACTGATCCCTTAAAGATGGAGCTGGTTTCTGCCTTCCACCTTCCTGATGGTGAGTGCTCTCTGTCAAGAACAATTCCACATTTGGCTAAGGCTGAGGATCTGGCTTGCTTCCATGTATGTGGACCTATCTGCATTGCCCACGTGGCACGCTGGGGTTGGCTACCCAGAGGTTATTTAAGCTGTGGGCTGGCTTTCCCCAGGGTTAGATGATTATTCAAGGTTCCTGAATAAACTGCATTGAAAAAAAAAACAAAAACTGATCCCTTTGTAGATTTTCTTCTTAATACTGGGTCATGTGTGACCTCACCAGTAATTACATGGAGTTTCCATGAGAAAGAGGTGACACAATGTACAGAGTATTCAGCAATAATGAAATATTACAGACAAAACAACCATATCACTAAAAAAGAAGTAGATGTAAATTCACAAAATATCCAATATAAAAATATTTACCAAGAGAAATGGAAAGAAACAGAAAAAAATTATGAAATCCCTTCATTCTGGAACAAGTGAGGCTTTGTCACTATAAATACATACTCTATGGGCAAAATTTTGTGTTTCCTTGTGATATTTTCATAAATATTATTTATTAGATGGATCTATCTTCCTTTATTTACGGTTTTCAGAGATAATATTTTCATGTTTTAATTGTGTGCTTATATTTATGTGTATTTGAGACTTTGTGTATCTCTGTGTGTTGTCTGTGTTTGTGTGTGTGTGCATGTTTTTTATCGCTGTGTTTGTCTGTGTGTCTGAGTCAGGGTGTGTGTGTGTGTTTGTGTGCATCTTTGTGTTTGGGATTCTAACTTTGGAGGTAAGAAGAGGGTGTTGTGTTAACTCACCTTGAAATATAAGTTACAGTTGCTCATGAGAGGACCCACTTGGATACTGGGAACCAAAATCAGATCCTCCACAAGAGCAGTGTGCATTCTTTACTGATGAGCCATGTCTATATTGCTGTGTTTAAGCAGCACATTTCTCACAACATATTTAGCAGTTTGCACTTGTGTCTGCTGTAATAGTGTAACATCATGCTCCCTTTCTGTGAGATAATTATTCTTAGTGTAGAAGTTCATTCATTTTCATACATACATGTACACATTCTCCGTAATATTCCACTGTAATAGTTTAAGTGGGAAATGACACAAGATAAATAGACTTTGAGAACCACAACTCAACATATCTTGGTGCTGATCCAGTTCCATGATGTAGGGTTTGACTTCAGACGTCTAAACTGCACACACATAGACACACCTGGAGTATGTATGGATAGAAGCAGACATGCAAGAAAATTCATGTTTTTATCAGTTCAACGTGGGCTACAAGTTGCACCTTACACAGTGAGAACCAGCAGAGTAGGACGATGGAGCAAAGGCTGCTCCCAATGTAGCTCCTCTGTGGGAATGCCAGGAATAAGGATGCTGGAGTCCACTTCCTCCCACATGTCTATGTCATGCTGTAAGAGAGATGCAGCATGCCTTGGGCTTGAGCAGAGGGCTGATGAGGAATACATGCTCATCAGCAGTCACAAAACCACGTGGGTGTCAGAGGGCAGGGAATCCTGTGTGCTGCCACTGTCCCACAGGCTGGGACAGAACCCAGGATGAGAATAAAAGGACTGAGGGACAGGACACTTCCATACCCTCACAGCCTGAGATACCCAAGGAGCTTGTGCTGCCCATCATCTTGGTAAGTGTCCACTGGAGGTAAGGGCAGAGACTTACCAGTGGGTTTATGTGACCAGAGCTGGACAGGAGACGGGGGAGGATCCCTCAGACTGAGGACATATTGATAGGTCATAGAACTTGGTAAATAGTGAGGGGTAAGGCAATAGCAGCTTTGACACAGACCATCCACTGTCTTGGTTCTGAGAGACACTGTGAAGCTGTGGGTATACTGGCCCGGTAGAGAATCAAGTACCTTCAGTGTATAGGGCCCCTTAGGAGAAGACACTCAAGCGCAGAGAACTGTGCATCTGGACAGGATTCCAGGGGGAGTTGCCTTCTGAAGAAAATGCTTCTCCACCCCCTTGCCAATCAAGAAGTAGAGTTAGGAAAGGGTAACAGGATCTCACTTTGCTCTGGAAGGGAAGATAGCCCAGCTTCTGGCATGTGTTCACATACTTCTCTGATCAATGGGACACCATCAGGATGACACTGACCTGTCACCCTTAGTCTCAGCAGATGGTGTTTTGGATACATCTGAACTCTGGCCTCACCAAAGGGGCTAGTGCCCCCGTGGCAGGTCTGAAGAGGGTGTACACAATTTTCTGTGAGGGGTTGGCCTCACTCCCTAAGTGTGATAAACATCCTTTGAAAGAGTTACCTTAACCTAAAATCCTGTTCAAGTAATGACTACTCCTTCCTTTATAATTATTCTTCTCTGAAATAATCCACATACCGGCACATGTATGAGGACTAAGAAAAGCAGACGTTTTAAAATGTCCCTAGAGGACTGTCTCTGACATAATCTGATTGGCCTGCTCTTTGATCACGTCCCCCTGAGGGGGTAGCAGCCTTACCAGGCCACAGAAGATGACAATGTAGCCATTCCTGATGAGATCTGATAGAATAAGAACAGAAGGAAGGAGAAGAGGACCTCCCCTATCAGTGGACTTAGGGAGGGGTATTCGTGAAGAAGGGGGAAGAAATCTGGAATTAGAAGGGGAGAAGAGAAGAGCTTATGGGGGGATTCAAAGTGAATAAAGTTTAATTAATGAAAAAATAAAATGAAATGTCCCTAGATATTCATTCAGTGCTGGTGGATTCCAGGTAACACTTAAGATCTCACGTGCATGGGTTTATGAGTTTCCAAAGGCATGATGACCAGGATGTGACAATATGATGATATCATGAATGAAATGATTTTAGACTATCTATTTTAAGATCACCAGTGAAATATCTGAGGGACCAGGATGGGCTAGGTGGCCAGTGTCTGGTGTCTGACATGTTTGTCTCACTCTCATAGCTCCTGAACACCCACAGACCAAGATGTCCTGCCAGCAGAGCCAGCAGCAATGCCAGCCCCCTCCAAAGTGCACCCCCAAGTGCCCTCCCAAGTGCCAGACCCCAAAGTGCCCTCCTAAGTGCCCTCCTAAGTGCCCTCCCAAGTGCCTGCCTGTGTCTTCCTGCTGTAGCCTGGGTTCTGGGGGCTGCTGTGGATCCAGCTCTGGGGGCTGCTGTGGCTCCAGCTCTGGGGGCTGCTGCAGCTCTGGGGGTGGTGGCTGCTGCCTGAGCCACCACAAGCCCCGCAGATCTCTGCGTCGCCATCGTCACAGCTCTGGATGCTGTAGCAGTGGGGGCAGCAGTGGCTGCTGTGGCAGCAGTGGGGGAAGCAGTGGCTGCTGTGGTAGCAGTGGGGGAAGCAGTGGCTGCTGTGGCAGCAGTGGGGGAAGCAGTGGCTGCTGTGGCAGTAGCCAGCAGTCAGGGGGCTGTTGTTGACCTGGATGAGGAAGACATCAGACAAGCTGTGCAGGAAGAACACTCAGAAGACTCATCAATGGTTGATGCTCTGTCTCCTGCTTTCCACCTAGCCCTGCCCTGAAATGATGGAATCTTCCCCTGGAAAATGTTCTACACTTTTCTCACAAGATTTCAATGTTTTTTTGACTCTATATTACAAATAATTAAATAAAACCTCCTTGAGAAGCATTACAGACATAGACTCTTGTCTTTTATTTTTCCATCACAGCATCATTGAGATCCCCATCCTTAGTCACATTTTCCAGCATACAGAGAGTGGCACTCAGATCTATTGTCTTCTAGTAGACATCTATGTGCTTCCTATGACTTCCTATCAACTGCTCCCTTGTATCTGTTAGAACTTACAACCATGTCTTTAACAGCAAACTTGCTGTGAGAACTTAGAAATGGCAATACCTCCTCACAGTTATAGAACCTGGGACACATGCAGGCTCAACCTCACTATTAGACACTCAGTACAAGGCTGAAGATTCAACACTCAGATTAAATGAGGACAGTCAGCCCATGTCAGTCATTTCTCTTTCCTCTTCATGTTTTTGTTGCTCTCTCGGAAACAAAGTTTTGACTTAGAGAGGTAGACACTTCCATTGTTTCCATCAGGTTGTTTTGTGCTGTACCTGATGGGTTACAATGTGGGATCTTCTGTACAGCTGACCTTTGGCAATGGTCTCATTTCTTAGCCCCTGTTAGTGGCTGATGAAGTCCTGAGGAATGATGAGCTCAATTGTGTAAACTGAAATGCTTGGAAATCTGTTCCCTCCTTCTGTGTTTTGCTTTAAGACAAGTCACTGTAATACCAACAAGGCCAATTTGTCTATGATATATGTCCTCCTTCATTAGTACTATAGAAAGGTTATTATCATTTTTCTACTTTTATTTCCACACAGGAGTGATTCATAAAATGTATTCCTTTGTCCTATCAACCTGCAGATTTAACTTTATATACACACTTGTAAATGTATGTGGAAAAGCCAACATACCATTTAAAACACATTGGTAAATGAAATTTAAGCAAAATACAATTTAATAATTTAGATGTGAAGTTAAAATACTCTTGGAAGTCATTTAGAGTTTTGCAGCACAAAGAGAATTGCACATTCTATAAATCTGTTGAGATCTTACTACTGCCTGTTTCAACAATTTACAGACTAGCATAACTCTACTACTGCATATAAATGAAAAGGTAATGAACACAATTCCAATAAAATTAAATTACATGTGGTGGAAATCACCCTAGAAGTGACGGAAAATTTTACTTGAGAGAAGCGTAATGCATATTACATCTTCTTGCACATCTACATGTATTTCAATTTAAACTCCGTAAATGATAGAATCTGTGCAACACTTGTCTTCGTTTGTCTGAAGTTTTTAATATAATGTGACCAGTGAGTCTCACTATTATCCTATTTTCCATCCAATGACTAACGTTCTTCTGGTTTTTTGTTTTTTTTTTGGACTGAATACAATTCCTTTCTCGGTATATAGCACATCTCCTTTGTCCACACATTATGGATATCCTGACATCTAGGTTGGTTCTTTATGGTGGCTGTTATCGATAATGCAATGACACCTATCGGCCTCTAGGTGTCTCTGTGGTATGCTGAGTTGGTGACTGTGCATGGGTAGCTGGAATGCTATAGCTGCATTTAAGCTAATTCTACTTTTAGCTCTGAGGTTCCTTTTCTCCATCATCCTCACCAGCATTTATTGCCATTGGTTCTCCTGATGGGAGCCATGATTATTACTGTGAGCCTGAATCTGATTATTGTTGTTTTTTTCCATGTTCCTTATAGCGATAACAGTAAACATTATCCATAAATTGCTGGTTATTTCTCTTTTGAGGACTTGCTGGACTATTCATTTCCCCTTTTATCCATTGCATGATTTTTAGGTTAATCTTTTAGTTCTTTTTGTAGTGTAGGCACTAATTTCCATCAATTGCATAGTTATCCACATTTTTGTTTTATTGTGTTAGCTGGCTCTTTCTTGCTTCTTACATTTGCTGAGAATACACATTTCAAGCTATCCTCAGTCTTTACAATTCCCCATCCTAAGAATGAAGAGCTTTTTAGGAAGTCCTTGACTATTCATATATCTTGAAGTTTTACTCCCTAAGTGCCTGGAGTCATTTTCAGTCTTAGCTCTTGGACTATGATTAGATTGAGTTAATTTTGTGAGGGGTAAGTGTAATGGGTATAGGTTTTTTTTTCATAGTATAGAAGGACATCAGCTTTTCTAGTACAATTTTATGAATTGGCCCTTCTTCGTTGTGTTACCGACAGTCTTGTGAAAGGTGACTTGGCTGTATTTGTGTAGGTTCATATCTGGGTTCTGACGTCTGTTTAATGTTCTCTGGCAGTATGCAGCAGTTTACACTGTTTAATATAATAATTTTGTTCTGAAATTAACTTGAAAGTAGGTATTGTGGTACTTTGGGCATGCTTTCTGTGTTTGATCTCTTTGTTGGTATGGGAATCTTTTAAATACCATATATTTTACTATTACATTTTCTATTTCAGCTAAAATTATTATTGTGCGATACCTTTTTCTCAGAGGCGGGACCTGGGGCATCAACCCGCATGCAATCAGACATGCTCTTCTCTGGGTCCAAAGCGGCTGACCCTGAGTGCAGTGCTTAGCCTCGCATCCTGAGCGTATCATTTTAGCTTTTTATGGTATCCAACCATGCTTGGGGAGAATGTCCTGCTTCAATGGCTGTAAAGGCCTGAATGATCATGGCTGCATCACAATATGCTCTTTGGGTGGATGACACCTAAATGAACATCTGTACAAAGTCCCAATTTATTTCTAATATCAGAGATCAGACCTCTACTCTTGCCTGATGCGTCTAAAACAAAAAGGGGGAACTGTAGAGAGCTGCGGAATGCTGTGCCTTAAAGATGGAGCTGGTTTCTGCCTTCCACCTTCCCGATGGTGAGTGCTCTCTGTCACGAACAACTCCACATTTGGCTAAGGCCGAGGATCTGGCTTGCTTCCATGTATGTGGACCTATCTGCATTGCCCCCGTGGCACGCCTGGGTTGGCTACCCAGAGGCTATTTAAGCTGTGGGCTGGCTTTCCCCGGGGTCCGAGGATTGTTCAATGTTCCTGAATAAACTGCATTGAAAAAAAAAAAAAGAAAAAAAAATATTATTGTGTTATATATGGTTAGGATTAACTTGAATTTGAAGATTTCTTCTTTCCTAAAATATGCTTATTTTTACATTTTGCTTCTATCATTATGTGAGATTGAAAAGTTATTTCATCTTTCAATGTATTCTACAATATCTTTCTTCAGTTTCATAAAATTTCATTATAGATCATTTTTATCTCCTTGATCTTTTAATTGCTCAGCATTCCTTTTTTTTAATGCTACCACACAGAAGTTATGCTTTCTGAGTTTTTTGATAGTTTATTCTGATTTCACTTATAGGGATGCTACTTAACTTGGAATATTGATTTTGTAAAACATTGTATCTATGTTTTTCTAGTCACGTTAGGGCATTTCTCAGGCTAACAAGTCTGCAAATAGGAGTAATTTTCTTCTTCCTTTTCTTTTAAATTCCTTTTTACTTCATTTCCTTTCAGGACTCAAGATAAAATTTTAAGAGCAGAAAAAATGAACACCCTTGTCTTGTTCTCAATTTTCAATGAAATATTTTTACTTTCACCCTATTTAGGTCATGTGTGAAACCTCATTACTATTCCTAATTTCTTTGTGGTTTGGTTCATGAATGAGGTTTCACTTTTCTGTATGTCCTTTGGCACCAGTGGTGATGATTACCACAACCCTGTCCTTATACCTCTTCCTCTGCTCTATTGCACTTACTGATTAGCCCTTGTTCAAGAATATTATCATCTAAGCACTGAAAGCAACAGTCATGGTACTATTTCATCATTGTGCTCCATTTTCAATGTTTTTAATATAACATTCTTTATTTATTTATTCTCCCATGCATGTCCTGTAGTTTGATTGTATTCACCCCATTTTTGCTCCAGTCTTCCAAGGTCCCCTTCTGTGTCTTTTCCCTGCTCTTGTTTGTTTTATAACCAAGAGAGTCCCAGTGTGTGCTGCCTATAAACTCCTGAATGTGATGCTGTCCTTTGGGGCAAGGCCAGGCCAGGAGTGCCAAAATCCTTATAGAAAACTGACAGGAACCAAGCAATCCACTCTCTGTATCTGTTCAGCATGCAGGCAGCAAAAGTGCTAAGATTTATGCCTAAACCAAACGTATCATGTCCAGAAGATAATACTTAGCTACTGTTCTGCCTATCCTCTGACTCTCATAATCTTTTTACATCTTTAGGAAAGGTTTTTGTGTCTTAAGAGATGTGTAAAAACTGTGGCTGATTAATCTCCTGACAAATAATTCTCCTCACAGGGATTAGTTTCAAGCCTCCTCATTAACCCCTGTTTACAGGGGGAAATTATTTTGATAAGGATTGATTTCTTCAGTACCACCCATGATGTTGCTCTCACTGAGTAGATCTTTTTTTTTTCAATGCAGTTTATTCAGGAACATTGAACAATCCTCGGACCCCGGGGAAAGCCAGCCCACAGCTTAAATAGCCTCTGGGTAGCCAACCCAGGCGTGCCACGGGGGCAATGCAGATAGGTCCACATACATGGAAGCAAGCCAGATCCTCGGCCTTAGCCAAATGTGGAGTTGTTCGTGACAGAGAGCACTCACCATCGGGAAGGTGGAAGGCGGAAACCAGCTCCATCTTTAAGGCATAGCATTCCGCAGCTCTCTACAGTTCCCCCTTTTTGTTTTAGACGCATCAGGCAAGAGTAGAGGTCTGATCTCTGATATTAGAAATAAATTGGGATTTTGTACAGATGTTCATTTAGGTGTCATCCACCCAAAGAGCATCAGACCGTCCGATACCTTTTTCTCAGAGGCGGGACCTGGGGCATCAACCCACATGCAATCAGACATGCTCTTCTCTGGGTCCAAAGCAGCTGACCCTGAGTGCAGTGCTTAGCCTCGCATCCTGAGCGTATCATTTTAGCTTTTTATGGTATCCAACCATGCTTGGGGAGAATGTCCTGCTTCAATGGCTGTAAAGGCCTGAATGATCATGGCTGCATCACACTGTTGTGAGACTCTAATCTTGCATATATACCACAGGCAAACCAAGGAGACCAACACCAGAAGGCCTGCTAACACTCCCATGCCCGCCCATTCCTTCAGATGATTCATGGCTGCAGCAATCCATGTTGATAATCCTGTGGCTAGTCCTGCGTCCACTCCGGTAGAATTTACTGTGACAATGGCCACTCTCAGCTGCTCCATCGTAGTATCGAATTCTCCAGTCCAATTACCTAAAATATAGCTCGACAATTGTTTAGGCAGATTTGCAGCACAGGAAAAATTCTCATGTTGTATGCTAGTGACACAAAGTCCAGCATACTTTCATTGACAGCCAGGTTGAGCGATTTGCCATAGGGTATCAATTTGCTCCTGCAAGAGGTCAATCCTCTGATTGAACACCATCAAGCTTCCTTTTAGTTGAGCATTAATTCCTTTATGTACAACTAAGGCATGAGCTACATTGGCTAAATGATTATTCAGGGTCTGAGCAGTCTGCCCAGTATGACTCATGGCTAATGCCCTGGTGGTAGCTCCAACAGCCGTCAATGAGATGGTAGTAACAATGGTGGCTGTAGTTCCAAGATCCCTTTTCTGTCTGAAGAGAGTCATAGCGTGAGGGGCATCAATGGGCATAGGCACCCAGTGAGGCATGCGAGTAACCAGGGCATACCTAAATTCACTAGCATTCCAGCATTGGGCAAAAAAGCAAGTATCATTACCACAATTACTTGGCTCTATCTGGCTAATAATGAATAAAAATGGGGGATATAGACAAACAGGTGTGGGCTTATAGGAAATATTATGAGAAGCCTTAACCCCTCGTTGGAACATCCTGCGTCAGTTCTAGAACTAGCAGTGGTGGTGTCCGAGGTCTGAGTAGGTTCAGGAGACCATTGCCCACAGGGGCGAGACGTGCTCCATGCCAATTGACTAACTCCATGTTTTCCTCCAATTTTGAAAGTCATTTAAGCACTGAGTAGATCTTAAGGTCAATTATATCTGTATGTTATAGAGATATAAATTTAGAGGAGGGTTTGGTAAAATATCTACTCAGTGTGTGCCTGGGGCCTGTGAGATCCTAACTAACCATGGCTTCTTAGACAGAGTTAAAGGTGAAGGACAGGAAAGAACATTGAAGAGGGGATGGAAGACAGAGAAGGAGGTTGAAGAGGGGAGTGGGATGGGAGGAAAAAAACAGTGAAGGGTGGCTAGAAGAAAACAAAGAGATTGGATATTTAAGAATCTATGAGTAAATCTGTCTGTGTGCGCTTACTACCACCAGTGAACAATGATTCTCTGTTGTACAGTAGTGCTTAATACAGGTCTTCACCTAAGCTGGGATAATTCCCCAAGTTACTGATCACTGCTAGTCTAGAGACAACTATAAGGTTATTTTGGTTATGCACCAGAAGTTGATGGCTAAGACGCTTTTGCTGAAAACACCAATTACTTTTATGTCAGAGCATAGGAAAAAAAGTTAGTACTGATGAAGATATTTGCAACCTGCTGGATGCCTTTCATATCCTTAAAAGTGCTATGCTAGCTCATGGCGGTTGAGAGAAAATGTGTTTGATAACATAATCCAGCTGTGAACCTTGTGTGCTACAGTGACAGGTATAGCCTGATAGGCTATAGATATTTTGAGTGTAACCAACTGTTTCTTGGTAGGAGTAAGATCCTCTAAGAAATGAATGCTTTCTTTATGTGTTATTTTAGAAATAGTTGTCTGTGCCTGTACTCATTATGGAAATTGGTTCTCTGATGTATTTTATTATGTCCTTATGTAATTTTCTGCTAATTTTTAAAAGTAGCATGAAATATAGCCAGAGTTTAATTTTTTTGAATTTGGAATACAATTTATATCATTTATATCATTTATTTCCCTAATCATTTTTTTGTAAATGTTGTTACAGGCATATAATTAAAATATACTACTGAATTTAAACTTGTCACTCAGTATGATTTTTTTGTAGTATATTTTTATACCAGAACATTTTATATTGGGTAAATTACTGGTGTTTTCTTCTCCAGGAGAGTATTTTCCATCCCTTAACATTCCTTTAGTTGCCTGTAGTTCTTTTTGTAGGATTGAGGCCTGATGGATTTTCCTCTGTCTACTTTGTAATCTTCATTATTCTTATACTTCAGCTCATGTTTAGGCAGCCATGCTGATGAGACTTTATGGGTATATTTCTAGGAGACATATTCTTTCAGGAAACTCCCTGATCTTAAGGCCCTTAAATTTGTTCACCCACTATTCCATAATGACAGCTGAGTATTAGTTGCTGGACTTGCTCTGCACATGTCTCTGTTGGGACTACTCCTCAAAATCTGCATTTTGGATGGCTTGGTTTCTTTCTAATGGTCTCTCTTAAGAAGAGAATTTTCCTCAAAGGGGGTAAGGCCTAATTTTTTTCTAGGAGGTATAGGAAAAATGTTTAGGGTGTAGTTGAGCATTATCCTGATTAAGGAAAGTGATTGTAGTTAGTTTTTCTCCAAGATTTATGATTTCAATATTCCTGGATATTTGTCTGTGTTTAAGTTCCAGGCCTGAGTTTCCTCTCTGAGTGTATTTTAATTGTAATCAGAGAGATTTAGGAAACACCAATTTCCATATTCCATTAATGCAACTTTGGGGGTAGAGTCTCACTGCTCATTATTGTCCTCATGAGAAACACTTGATAACTGAAGCCTCCTAGAGTCAGCAGGTCTTACTCATGATATTCATATTAGCTTAAGTCCAAAGTCTCCAGAGTTCACACTCATGGCTTGGTATAACCTTCTTCCAGGGAGCATGCTACTCATACTTCCCTATGCTCAGGCTGGTCAGCTGAGGACCTGGGTGTTGTCTTGCACAGAGGCAGAAGAGTGGACCAACTGGCATCTCAGCCACATCATCCTAGAATCCCAAGGTGAGCCAGGCACAGCTGTCATTGAGGAAATCAGGAATCAGGTCTGACCTCTCCCAGTTGCTAAGCCTTTGAAAAGACCTGAGCAGGAGAATAATGTCAACCAAATGTGCATGCAAAAGATTTCTCAAGGTCATATGACCACAAGTACCTCACTGTGCCTCAGATATTAGGTTCCTTTGTGGTGATCTAGGTCTCTAGATGAATCTATTCCTAAACTTACACATCAATGAAGATGCTAGTGAGAGGATTATACTTCACTAAATGCCTAGAGGATGGATGAGTTAAACTATTGAAGATGGGAAAAAAAAAACATTAACCAAAGAAAGAGTGTTAGGGAATTCATCCTGACTACATTAAACATCATGAATTAAAAGGTAAATAAAAAAGGTTCATTATCAAGGGCTCCTAAAAGTTATAACATACATTTTAGGGAAAATCATAACCAAAGAACAAAAAAAATAATATTATTCATCTAAAAATAAACTTGAGTGCAGGTGGGAAATGTTCAGGCGATGTAGCACAAATAATAGCACGATATAAGGGTATTTGTTTCTGTTAATGACATAGAGTCCTAAGGCAGTCTTTGGTAATGACATTGTGATAGTTAAAATAGGGGTGTTAGGGCCTTTTACTGACAACGAGGTTGTAATGTAATAAAGAAAAGATCAAGGAGCTCTAGGGACTGTTGGGGGTTGGTCTAGTTCTAAGTATTCTCATGGTAATTACTGGACCCCCAAGATCTGGTGTCCACCCAGAGGAACACATTCTCACACACACCTGACTTTCCTGTGCAAACCATGTTCTACCTAATTTAAAGTTGATGGGTTAATAAAAATGCTGAAGCCTGTGACTTGAGTAGGTGGAGCTTAGGTTACAGGGCTTGGGGATTGAGAAAGGTCTAAGAGGGGGAGAAGGAGCAGAAGATGGAGAAAGAGGACATGGTCTAATGGAGCAGATCCAGCCCAGAAAGAACGATTTGTGGCAAGTAACATGGGCTGTGTAGGTGAGAGTTAGCTAAATATCTTAGAAGGTTGTCATCTGCCAAACTCCAGGGCTTTAAGCTTGTAAAATAAATCACAGCCTATTTGTCAATTATTTTGGAAGCTAGCTGGATTAAAGAAAACTGTTGCTTTATTAATTAATACCTTATATGTGGAGTTAGAACATTGGGTATATGTAAATGCTAGATGTATTTTTATAAGGAGTATGATGTTCAGACATGCAGACAGTTGATAGTTAGGTGAGTACATGTGATAGAAAGGCATGTATCTCTATGCATGAAACTCTCCACATATAAATACCCATTTTTCTTTACCGTTTTACATTTGTGCTCGCCTTGCTCATGTACACTAGGCTCATGTTATTCCCAAATCTTGGGAATTACAGAGTCCATCATCATTTAAGGAGATTTTTTCAGTATGGTTTGGGGTTTTCTTGCCTTCTCTCACTAACATTTTTATATTTAGGGTAATCTCAAAGCATGCTTCTTTACAACCACACCATTGTGAAATGAGCAACTACTATTTCTATTAAATCCTGAAAAGAAAATGAAGTTCAAAATTTTATGTTTGTATTTATAGCCTATGGGCATGTATAATGTGAATGAAATCAGAGGTAAGAGAAGTCCAAAGGCCACAGAAACCCATTGTGAATTACTAAGAGTGATTCTTTTAGAGATAACCTGCCTTCATTTTAACAGATGTGTGGCCCATTAGCCCTCGTGTCTTATGTGTGGAGTAGGTTGATATAACTTCACAGCATGTGGTCTGTTCCTTGGCTTGTTTGTTTTTGTTTTTGTTTTTTCTCATAGCTGGACAACATCATTCCATCCACAATATGCGATCCCTTTGTAGATCTTCTTCTTAATACTGGGCCATGTTTGACCTCACCAGTAATTACATGGAGTTTCCATGAGAAAGAGGTGACACAATGTACAGAGTATTCAGCAATAATGAAATATTACAGACAAAACAATCATATCACTAAAAAAGAAGTAGATATAAATTCACAAAATATACAACATAAAAATTTTTACCAAGACAAATGCAAAGAAACAGACAAAAATTATGAAATCCATTCTCTGTGGAACAAGTGATCCTTTGTCATTATAAATTCATACTATATGTGCAAAATTTTGGGTTTTCTTGTACTATTTTCATAAATATTATTTATTAAATGTTTCTATTTTCCTTTACATACTGTTTTCAGAAATAATATATTTATGTTTTAATTGTGTGCCTGTGTGTGTGCATTTGAGACTATGTGTATCTCCATGTGTTGTCTGTGTTTGTGTGTGTATGTATGCTGTTTGTCTCTGTATGTGTGTTTGTCTATGTTTGTGTTTGAGTCAGTGTGTGTGTATTTGTGTGCATGTTTGTATGTGGAATTCGACCTTTGGACGTCAGAAGAGGGTGTGAGGTTAACTCACCTTGAAATATAAGTTACAGTTGCTCATGAGAGGACCCACTTGGATGCTGGGAACCAAAATCAGATCCTCCACAAGAGCAGTGTGCATTCTTCACTGATGAGCCATGTCTATATCGCTGTGTTAAAGCAGCACATTTCTCACAACATATTTAGCAGTTTGCACATGTGTCTGCTGTAATAGTGTAACATCATGCTCCATTCCTCTGAGATAATTATTCTTAGTGTAGAAGTTCATTCATTTTCATACATACATGTACACATTCTCCTTAATATTCCACTGTAATAGCTTAAGTGGGAAATGACACAAGATAAATAGACTTTGAGAACCACAACTCAACATATCTTGATGCTGATCCAGTTCCATGATGTAGGGTTTGATTGTGCAGACGTCTAAACTGCACACACATAGACACACCTGGAGTATGCATGAATAGAAGCAGACATGCAAGAAAATTCATGTTTTTTATCAGTTCAACATGGGCTACAAGTTGCACCTTACACAGTGAGATCCAGCAGAGAAGTAGGACGATGGAGCAAAGACTGGCTTCCAATGTAGCTCCTCTGTGGGAATGCCAGGAATAAGGATGCAGGAGTCCACTTCCTCCCACATGTCTATGTCATGCTGTAAGAGAGATGCAGCATGCCTTGGCCTTGAGCAGAGGGCTGATGAGGAATACATACTCATCAGCAGTCAGAAAACCACGTGGGTGACAGAGGGCAGGACATCTCATGTGCTGCCACTCTCTCACAGGCTGGGTCAGAACCCAGGATGAGAACAAAAGGACTGAGGGACAGGACACTTCCATACCCTCACAGCCTGAGATACCCAAGGAGATTGTGCTGCCCATCATCTTGGTAAGTGTCCACTGGAGGTAAGGGCAGAGACTTACCAGTGGGTTTATTTGACTAGAGCTGGACAGGACACTGGGGAGGATCCTTCAGACTTGAGGACATATTGATAGATCATAGAACATGGTGAAGTGTGAGGGGTAAGGCAATAGCAGCTTTGACACAGGCCAGCCACTGCCTTGGTTCTGACAGAAACTGTGAAGCTGTGGGTATACTGGCCCAGTAGAGAATCAAGTACCTTCAGTGTATAGGGCCCCTTAGGACAAGACACTCAAGCACAGAGAACTGTGCATCTGGATAGGTTTCTAGGGAGAGTTGCCTTCTGAAAAAAATGCTTCCCCACCTCCTTGCCAATCAAGAAGTTAGGAAAGGGTTACAGGATCTCACTTTGCTCTGGAAGGAAAGATAGCCCAGCTTCTGGCATGTGTTCACATACTTCTCTGATCAATGGGACAGCATCAGGATGACACTGACCTGTCACCCATAGCCTCTGCAGATGGTCATTTGCATTCATTTGAACTCTAGCATCACAAAAGAGGCTAGTGCCCCCATGGCAGGTCTGAAGAGGGTGTACACAATTTTCTGTGAGGGGTTGACCTTACTCCCAAAGAGTGATAGACATCATTTGCAATAGAGATCTTAACCTAAAATCCTTTTCAAGTAATGACTGCTCCTTCCTGTACAATTTGTCTTCCCTGTAATAATCCACATTCTGGCTCAAGTATGAGGACTAAGAAAAGCAGACTTTTAAAAGTGTTCCTAGATATTCATTCAGTGCTGGTGGATTCCAGGTAACAGTTAAGATCTCACCTGCATGGGTTTATGAGTTTCCAAAGGCATGATGACCAGGATGTGACAATATGATGATATCATGAATGAACTGATTTTAGACTGTCTATTTTAAGATCACCAGTGAAATATCTGAGGGACCAGGATGGGCTAGGTGGCCAGTGTCTGGTGTCTGACATGTTTGTCTCACTCTCATAGCTCCTGAGCATTCACTGGCCAAGATGTCCTGCCAGCAGAGCCAGCAGCAATGCCAGCCCCCTCCCAAGTGCACGCCCAAGTGCCCTCCCAAGTGCCAGACCCCAAAGTGCCCTCCAAAATGCCCTCCTAAGTGCCCTCCCAAGTGCCCGCCTGTGTCTTCCTGCTGTAGCCTGGGTTCTGGGGGCTGCTGTGGCTCCAGCTCTGGGGGCTGCTGCAGCTCTGGGGGTGGCGGCTGCTGCCTGAGCCACCACAGGCCCCGCAGATCTCTGCGTCGCCATCGTCACAGCTCTGGATGCTCTAGCAGTGGGGGCAGCAGTGGCTGCTGTGGCAGCAGTGAGGGAAGCAGTGGCTGCTGTGGTAGCAGTGGGGGAAGCAGTGGTTGCTGTGGCAGCAGTGGGGGAAGCAGTGGCTGCTGTGGCAGCAGTGGGGGAAGCAGTGGCTGCTGTGGCAGTAGCCAGCAGTCAGGGGGCTGCTGCTGACCTGGATGAGGAAGACATCAAACAAGATGTGCAGGAAGATCACTCAGAAGACTCATCAATGGTTGATGCTCTGTCTCCTGCTTCCCACCTAGCCCTGCCCTGAAATGATGGAATCTTCTCCTGGAAAATGTTCTGCACTCTACTCATGAGATTTCAATGACTTTTTGCCTCTTTATTACAAATAATAAAAAACCCTCCCTGACAAGCATTACAGACATAGACTCTTGTCTTTTATTTTTCCATCTCAGCATCATTGAGATCCCCATCCTTAGTCACATTTTCCAGCATACAGAGAGTGGCACTCAGATCTGTTGTCTTCTTTTAGACATCTATGTGCTTCCTATGACTTCCTATCAACTGCTCCCTTGTATCTGTTAGAACTTACAACCATGTTTTTAACAGCAAACTTGCTATGATAACTTAGAAATGGCAATAACTCCTCACAGTTATAGAACCTGGGACAAACGCAGGCTCAAACTCACTATTAGACACTCAGTACAAGGCTGAATAATCAACACTGAGATTAAATGAGGACAGTCAGCCCATGTCAGTCATTTTTCTTTCCTCTTCATGTTTTTGTTGCTCCCTCAGAAACAAAGTTGTGACTTAGAGAGGTAGACACTTCCATTGTTTCCATCAGGTTGTTTTGTGCTGTACCTGATGGGTTACAATGTGGGATCTTCTGTACAGCTGACCATTGGCAATGGTCTCATTTCTTAACCCCTGTTAGTGGCTGATGAAGTCCTGAGGAATGATGAGCTCATTTGTGTAAAGTGAAATGCTTGGAAATCTGTTCCCTCCTTCTGTGTTTTGCTTTAAGACAAGTCACTGTAATACCACCAAGGCCAATTTGTCTATGATATTTGTCCTCCTCTTTAGTAGTATACAAAGTTTGTTATTATTTTTCTACTTTTATTTCCACACAGGAGTGATTCATAAAATGTATTCCTTTGTCCTATCAACCTGCAGATTTAACTTTATATACACACTTGTAAATGTATGTGGAAAAGCCAACATACCATTTAAAACACATTGGTAAATGAAATTTAAGCAAAATACAATTTAATAATTTAGATGTGAAGTTAAAATACTCTTGGAAGTCATTTAGAGTTTTGCAGCACAAAGAGAATTGCACATTCTATAAATCTGTTGAGATCTTACTAATGCCTGTTTCAACAATTTACAGACTAGCATAACTCTACTACTGCATATAAATGAAAAGGTAATGAACACAATTCCAATAAAATTAAATTACATGTGGTGGAAATCACCCTAGAAGTGACGGAAAATTTTACTTGAGAGAAGCGTAATGCATATTACATCTTCTTGCACATCTACATGTATTTCAATTTAAACTCCGTAAATGATAGAATCTGTGCAACACTTGTCTTCGTTTGTCTGAAGTTTTTAATATAATGTGACCAGTGAGTCTCACTATTATCCTATTTTCCATCCAATGACTAACGTTCTTCTGGTTTTTTGTTTTTTTTTTGGACTGAATACAATTCCTTTCTCGGTATATAGCACATCTCCTTTGTCCACACATTATGGATATCCTGACATCTAGGTTGGTTCTTTATGGTGGCTGTTATCGATAATGCAATGACACCTATCGGCCTCTAGGTGTCTCTGTGGTATGCTGAGTTGGTGACTGTGCATGGGTAGCTGGAATGCTATAGCTGCATTTAAGCTAATTCTACTTTTAGCTCTGAGGTTCCTTTTCTCCATCATCCTCACCAGCATTTATTGCCATTGGTTCTCCTGATGGGAGCCATGATTATTACTGTGAGCCTGAATCTGATTATTGTTGTTTTTTTCCATGTTCCTTATAGCGATAACAGTAAACATTATCCATAAATTGCTGGTTATTTCTCTTTTGAGGACTTGCTGGACTATTCATTTCCCCTTTTATCCATTGCATGATTTTTAGGTTAATCTTTTAGTTCTTTTTGTAGTGTAGGCACTAATTTCCATCAATTGCATAGTTATCCACATTTTTGTTTTATTGTGTTAGCTGGCTCTTTCTTGCTTCTTACATTTGCTGAGAATACACATTTCAAGCTATCCTCAGTCTTTACAATTCCCCATCCTAAGAATGAAGAGCTTTTTAGGAAGTCCTTGACTATTCATATATCTTGAAGTTTTACTCCCTAAGTGCCTGGAGTCATTTTCAGTCTTAGCTCTTGGACTATGATTAGATTGAGTTAATTTTGTGAGGGGTAAGTGTAATGGGTATAGGTTTTTTTTTCATAGTATAGAAGGACATCAGCTTTTCTAGTACAATTTTATGAATTGGCCCTTCTTCGTTGTGTTACTGACACTCTTGTGAAAGGTGACTTGGCTGTATTTGTGTAGGTTCATATCTGGGTTCTGACGTCTGTTTAATGTTCTCTGGCAGTATGCAGCAGTTTACACTGTTTAATATAATAAATTTTGTTCTGAAATTAACTTGAAAGTAGGTATTGTGGTACTTTGGGCATGCTTTCTGTGTTTGATCTCTTTGTTGGTGTGGGATCTTTTAAATACCATATATTTCACTATTACATTTTCTATTTCAGCTAAAATTATTATTGTGTTATATATGGTTAGGATTAACTTGAATTTGAAGATTTCTTCTTTCCTAAAACATAGTTATTTTTACATTTTGCTTCTATCATTATGTGAGATTGAAAAGTTATTTCATCTTTCAGTGTATTCTACAAAATCTTTCTTCAGTTTCATAAAGTTTCATTATAGATCACTTTTATCTCCTTGATCTTTTAATTGCTCAGCATTCCTTTTTTTTTAATGCTACCACACAGAAGTTATGCTTTCTGAGATTTTTGATAGTTTATTCTGATTTCACTTATAGGGATGCTACTTAACTTGGAATATTGATTTTGTAAAACATTGTATCTATGTTTTTCTAGTCACGTTAGGGCATTTCTCAGGCTAACAAGTCTGCAAATAGGAGTAATTTTCTTCTTCC
This sequence comes from Meriones unguiculatus, assembly GCF_030254825.1. Classification (NCBI taxonomy): domain Eukaryota; kingdom Metazoa; phylum Chordata; class Mammalia; order Rodentia; family Muridae; genus Meriones; species Meriones unguiculatus. The sequence continues at coordinate 110,853,364 of NC_083358.1, read as the reverse complement.
TTTTCTTTTAAATTCCTTTTTACTTCATTTCTTTTCAGGACTCAAGATAAAATTTTAAGAGCAGAAGAAATGAACACCCTTGTCTTGTTCTCAATTTTCAATGAAATATTTTTACTTTCACCCTATTTAGGTCATGTGTGAAACATCATTACTATTCCTAGTTACTTGTGATTTGGTTCATGAATAAAGTTTCACTTTTCTGTATGTCCTTTGGCACCAGTGGTGATGATTACCACAACCCTGTCCTTATACCTCTTCCTCTGCTCTACTGCACTTACTGATTAGCCCCTGTTCAAGAGAAGGGTTTGGTAAAATATCTACTCAGTGTGTGCCTGGGGCCTGTGAGATCCTAACTAACCATGGCTTCTTAGACAGAGTTAAAGGTGAAGGACAGGAAAGAAGATTGAAGAGGGGATGGAAGACAGAGAAGGAGGTTGAAGAGGGGAGAGGGATGGGAGGAAAAAAACAGTGAAGGGTGGCTAGAAGAAAACAAAGAGATTGGATATTTAAGAATCTATGAGTAAATCTGTCTGTGTGCGCTTACTACCACCAGTGGACAATGATTCTCTGTTGTACAGTAGTGCTTAATACAGGTCTTCACCTAAGCTGGGATAATTCCCCAAGTTACTGATCACTGCTAGTCTAGAGACAACTATAAGGTTATTTTGGTTATGCACCAGAAGTTGATGGCTAAGACGCTTTTGCTGAAAACACCAATTACTTTTATGTCAGAGCATAGGAAAAAAAGTTAGTACTGATGAGGATATTTGCAACCTGCTGGATGCCTTTCATATCCTTAAAAGTGCTATGCTAGCTCATGGCGGTTGAGAGAAAATGTGTTTGATAACATAATCCAGCTGTGAACCTTGTGTGCTACAGTGACAGGTATAGCCTGATAGGCTATAGATATTTTGAGTGTAACCAACTGTTTCTTGGCAGGAGTAAGATCCTCTAAGAAATGAATGCTTTCTTTATGTGTTATTTTAGAAATAGTTGTCTGTGCCTGTACTCATTATGGAAATTGGTTCTCTGATGTATTTTATTATGTCCTTATGTAATTTTCTGCTAATTTTTAAAAGTAGCATGAAATATAGCCAGAGTTTAATTGTTTTGAATTTGGAATACAATTTATATCATTTATATCATTTATTTCCCTAATCATTTTTTTTGTAAATGTTGTTACAGGCATATAATTAAAATATATTACTGAATTTAAACTTGTCACTCAGTATGATTTTTTTGTAGTATATTTTTATACCAGAACATTTTATATTGGATAAATTACTGGTGTTTTCTTCTCCAGGAGAGTATTTTCCATCCCTTAACATTCCTTTAGTTGCCTGTAGTTCTTTTTGTAGGATTGAGGCCTGATGGGTTTTCCTCTGTCTACTTTGTAATCTTCATTATTCTTATACTTCAGCTCATGTTTAGGCAGCCATGCTGATGAGACTTTATGGGTATATTTCTAGGAGACATATTCTTTCAGGAAACTCCCTGATCTTAAGGCCCTTAAATTTGTTCACCCACTATTCTATAATGACAGCTGAGTATTAGTTGCTGGACTTGCTCTGCACATGTCTCTGTTGGGACTACTCCTCAAAATCTGCATTTTGAATGGCTTGGTTTCTTTCTAATGGTCTCTCTTAAGAAGAGAATTTTCCTCAAAGGGGGTAAGGCCTAATTTTTTTTCTAGGAGGTATAGGAAAAATGTTTAGGGTGTAGTTGAGCATTATCCTGATTAAGGAAAGTGATTGTAGTTAGTTTTTCTCCAAGATTTATGATTTCAATATTCCTGGATATTTGTCTGTGTTTAAGTTCCAGGCCTGAGTTTCCTCTCTGAGTGTATTTTAATTGTAATCAGAGAGATTTAGGAAACACCAATTTCCATATTCCATTAATGCAACTTTGGGGGTAGAGTCTCACTGCTCATTATTGTCCTCATGAGAAACACTTGATAACTGAAGCCTCCTAGAGTCAGCAGGTCTTACTCATGATATTCATATTAGCTTAAGTCCAAAGTCTCCAGAGTTCACACTCATGGCTTGGTATAACCTTCTTCCAGGGAGCATGCTACTCATACTTCCCTATGCTCAGGCTGGTCAGCTGAGGACCTGGGTGTTGTCTTGCACAGAGGCAGAAGAGTGGACCAACTGGCATCTCAGCCACATCATCCTAGAATCCCAAGGTGAGCCAGGCACAGCTGTCATTGAGGAAATCAGGAATCAGGTCTGACCTCTCCCAGTTGCTAAGCCTTTGAAAAGACCTGAGCAGGAGAATAATGTCAACCAAATGTGCATGCAAAAGATTTCTCAAGGTCATATGACCACAAGTACCTCACTGTGCCTCAGATATTAGGTTCCTTTGTGGTGACCTAGGTCTCTAGATGAATCTATTCCTAAACTTACACATCAATGAAGATGCTAGTGAGAGGATTATACTTCACTAAATGCCTAGAGGATGGATGAGTTAAACTATTGAAGATGGGAAAAAAAAAAAAAACATTAACCAAAGAAAGAGTGTTAGGGAATTCATCCTGACTACATTAAACATCATGAATTAAAAGGTAAATAAAAAAGGTTCATTATCAAGGGCTCCTAAAAGTTATAACATACATTTTAGGGAAAATCATAACCAAAGAACAAAAAAAATAATATTATTCATCTAAAAATAAACTTGAGTGCAGGTGGGAAATGTTCAGGCGATGTAGCACAAAGGCTGACAATATAAGGGTATTTGTTTCTGTTAATGACATAGAGTCCTAAGGCAGTCTTTGGTAATGACATTGTGATAGTTAAAATAGGGGTGTTAGGGCCTTTTACTGACAACGAGGTTGTAAAGTAATAAAGAAAATATCAAGGAACTCTAGGGACTGTGGGGGGTTGGTCTAGTTCTAAGTATTCTCATGGTAATTACTGGACCCCCAAGATCTGGTGCCCACCCAGAGGAACACATTCTCACATACACCTGACTTTCCTGTGCAAAACATGTTCTACCTAATTTAAAGTTGATGGGTTAATAAAAATGCTGAAGCCTGTGACTTGAGTAGGTGGAGCTTAGGTTACAGGGCTTGGGGATTGAGAAAGGTCTAAGAGGGGGAGAAGGAGCAGAAGATGGAGAAAGAGGACATGGTCTAATGGAGCAGATCCAGCCCAGAAAGAACGATTTGTGGCAAGTAACATGGGCTGTGTAGGTGGAGTTAGCTAAATATCTTAGAAGGTTGTCATCTGCCAAACTCCAGGGCTTTAAGCTTGTAAAATAAATCACAGCCTATCTGACAATTATTTTGGAAGCTAGCTGTATTAAAGAAAACTGTTGCTTTATTTATTAATACCTTATATGTGGAGTTAGAACATTGGGTATATGTAAATGCTAGATGTATTTTTATAAGGAGTATGATGTTCAGACATGCAGACAGTTGATAGCTAGGTGAGTACATGTGATAGATAGGCATGTATCTCTATGCATGAAACTCTCCACATATAAATACCCATTTTTCCTTACCGTTTTACATTTGTGCTCGCCTTGCTCATGTACACTAGGCTCATGTTATTCCCAAATCTTGGGAATTACAGAGTCCATCATCATTTAAGGAGATTTTTTCAGTATGGTTTGGGGTTTTCTTGCCTTCTCTCACTAACATTTTTATATTTAGGGTAATCTCAAAGCATGCTTCTTTACAACCACATCATTGTGAAATGAGCAACTACTATTTCTATTAAATCCTGAAAAGAAAATGAAGTTCAAAATTTTATGTTTGTATTTATAGCCTATGGGCATGTATAATGTGAATGAAATCAGAGGTAAGAGAAGTCCAAAGGCCACAGAAACCCATTGTGAATTACTAAGAGTGATTCTTTTAAAGATAACCTGCCTTCATTCTAACAGATGTATGGCCCATTAGCCTTCGTGTCTTATGTGTGGAGTAGGTTGATATAACTTCACAGCATGTGGTCTGTTCCTTGGCTTGTTTGTTTTTGTTTTTTCTCATAGCTGGACAACATCATTCCATCCACAACATGTGATCCCTTTGTAGATTTTCTTCTTAATACTGGGCCATGTTTGACCTCACCAGTAATTACATGGAGTTTCCATGAGAAAGAGGTGACACAATGTACAGAGTATTCAGCAATAATGAAATATTACAGACAAAACAATCATATCACTAAAAAAGAAGTAGATATAAATTCACAAAATATACAACATAAAAATTTTTACCAAGACAAATGCAAAGAAACAGACAAAAATTATGAAATCCATTCTCTGTGGAACAAGTGATCCTTTGTCATTATAAATTCATACTATATGTGCAAAATTTTGGGTTTTCTTGTACTATTTTCATAAATATTATTTATTAAATGTTTCTATTTTCCTTTACATACTGTTTTCAGAAATAATATATTTATGTTTTAATTGTGTGCCTGTGTGTGTGCATTTGAGACTATGTGTATCTCCATGTGTTGTCTGTGTTTGTGTGTGTATGCATGCTGTTTGTCTCTGTATGTGTGTTTGTCTATGTTTGTGTTTGAGTCAGTGTGTGTGTATTTGTGTGCATGTTTGTATGTGGAATTCGACCTTTGGACGTCAGAAGAGGGTGTGAGGTTAACTCACCTTGAAATATAAGTTACAGTTGCTCATGAGAGGACCCACTTGGATGCTGGGAACCAAAATCAGATCCTCCACAAGAGCAGTGTGCATTCTTCACTGATGAGCCATGTCTATATCGCTGTGTTAAAGATGCACATTTCTCACAACATATTTAGCAGTTTGCACATGTGTCTGCTGTAATAGTGTAACATCATGCTCCATTCCTCTGAGATAATTATTCTTAGTGTAGAAGTTCATTCATTTTCATACATACATGTACACATTCTCCTTAATATTCCATTGTAATAGTTTAAGTGGGAAATGACACAAGATAAATAGACTTTGAAAACCACAACTCAACATATCTTGATGCTGATCCAGTTCCATGATGTAGGGTTTGATTGTGCAGACGTCTAAACTGCACACACATAGACACACCTGGAGTGTGCATGAATAGAAGCAGACATGCAAGAAAATTCATGTTTTTAACAGTTCAACATGGGCTACAAGTTGTACGTTACACGGTAAGAACCAGCAGAGAAGTAGGACGATGGAGCAAAGGCTGGCTCCCAATGTAGCTCCTCTGTGGGAATGCCAGGAATAAGGATGCAGGAGTCCACTTCCTCCCACATGTCTATGTCATGCTGTAAGAGAGATGCAGCATGCCTTGGCCTTGAGCAGAGGGCTGATCAGGAATACATGCTCATCAGCAGTCACAAAACCATGTGGGTGACAGAGGGCAGGACATCTCATGTGCTGCCACTCTCTCACAGGCTGGGTCAGAACCCAGGATGAGAATAAAAGGACTGAGGGACAGGACACTTCCATACCCTCACAGCCTGAGATACCCAAGGAGATTGTGCTGCCCATCATCTTGGTAAGTGTCCACTGGAGGTAAGGGCAGAGACTTACCAGTGGGTTTATTTGACTAGAGCTGGACAGGACACTGGGGAGTCTTTCAGACTTGAGGACATATTGATAGATCATAGAAAATGGTGAAGTGTGAGGGGTAAGGCAATAGCAGCTTTGACACAGGCCAGCCACTGCCTTGGTTCTGAGAGACACTGTGAAGCTGTGGGTATACTGGCCCAGTAGAGAATCAAGTACCTTCAGTGTATAGGGCCCCTTAGGACAAGACACTCAAGCACAGAGAACTGTGCATCTGGACAGGTTTCCAGGGGGAGTTGCCTTCTGAAGAAAATGCTTCCCCACCTCCTTGCCAATCAAGAAGTAGAGTAAGGAAAGGGTTACAGGATCTCACTTTGCTCTGGAAGGAAAGATAGCCCAGCTTCTGGCATGTGTTCACATACTTCTCTGATCAATGGGACAGCATCAGGATGACACTGACCTGTCACCCATAGCCTCTGCAGATGGTCATTTGCATTCATTTGAAATCTGGCCTCACAAAAGGGGCTAGTGCCCCCATGGCAGGTCTGAAGAGGGTGTACACAATTTTCTGTGAGGGGTTGACCTTACTCCCAAAGAGTGATAGACATCATTTGCAATAGAGATCTTAACCTAAAATCCTGTTCAAGTAATGACTGCTCCTTCCTGTACAATTTGTCTTCCCTGTAATAATCCACATTCTGGCACACGTATGAGGACTAAGAAAAGCAGACTTTTAAAAGTGTTCCTAGATATTCATTCAGTGCTGGTGGATTCCAGGTAACAGTTAAGATCTCACATGTATTGGTTTATGAGTTTCCAAAGGCATGATGACCAGGATGTGAAAATATGATGACATTATAATTGAAATTATTATAAACTGTCTATTTTAAGATCACCAGCGAAATATCTGAGGAACCAGGATGGGCTAGGTGGCCAGTGTCTGGTGTCTGACATGTTTGTCTCACTCTCATAGCTCCTGAGCATTCACTGGCCAAGATGTCCTGCCAGCAGAACCAGCAGCAATGCCAGCCCCCTCCCAAGTGCACGCCCAAGTGCCCTCCCAAGTGCCAGACCCCAAAGTGCCCTCCAAAATGTCCTCCTAAGTGCCCTCCCAAGTGCCCGCCTGTGTCTTCCTGCTGTAGCCTGGGTTCTGGGGGCTGCTGTGGCTCCAGCTCTGGGGGCTGCTGCAGCTCTGGGGGTGGCGGCTGCTGCCTGAGCCACCACAGGCCCCGCAGATCTCTGCGTTGCCATCGTCACAGCTCTGGATGCTCTAGCAGTGGGGGCAGCAGTGGCTGCTGTGGCAGCAGTGGGGGAAGCAGTGGGTGCTGTGGCAGTAGCCAGCAGTCAGGGGGCTGTTGCTGACCTGAATGAGGAAGACATCAGACAAGCTGTGCAGGAAGATCACTCAGAAGACTCATCAATGGTTGATGCTCTGTCTCCTGCTTCCCACCTAGCCCTGCCCTGAAATGATGGAATCTTCTCCTGGAAAATGTTCTGCACTCTACTCATGAGATTTCAATGTCTTTTTGTCTCTTTATTACAAATAATAATAAAAAACCCTCCCTGACAAGCATTACAGACATAGACTCTTGTCTTTTATTTTTCCATCTCAGCATCATTGAGATCCCCATCCCTTAGTCATCTTTTCCAGCATACAGAGAGTGGCACTCAGATCTATTGTCTTCTTTTAGACATCTATGTGCTTCCTATGTCTTCCTATCAACTGCTCCCTTGTATCTGTTAGAACTTACAACCATGTTTTTAACAGCAAACTTGCTGTGATAACTTAGAAATGGCAATAACTCCTCACAGTTATAGAACCTGGGACAAACACAGGCTCAACCTCACTATTAGACACTCAGTACAAGGCTGAAGATTCAACACTCAGAATAAATGAGGACAGCCAGCCCATGTCAGTCATTTTTCTTTCCTCTTCATGTTTTTGTTGCTCCCTTGGAAACAAACTTGTGACTTAGAGAGGTAGACACTTCCCTTGTTTCCATCAGTTTGGTTTGTGCTGTACCTGATGTGTTACAATGTGGGAACTCCTCTACACTGACCTTTGGTAATGGTCTCATTCCTTCACCCCTATTAGTGGCTGGTGAAGTCCTGAGGAATGATGTGCTCATTAGTATAAAGTGAGATGCCTGTTGCCTACTTCTGTGTTTTGCTCTAAGTCAAATCACTCTAGTAGTACTGAGACAAATTTTTCCTTTGTCTTGTGGTTTTATCAGGTCTCTAACTTAGTCCCCCCTTCATTAATATAAAAGAAACTTTATTACCATTTTCCTACTGTAATATCCACACATAAGTGATTCATAAAATATATTCCTTTGTACACAACAAGACATTTGCTCAACTCTGTTCGTGGAAGTTTTATTCGTAATCGCCAGAACCTGGAAACAACCCTGATAACCCTCAATGGAAAAATGGATACAGAAATTATACAGTGGAATTTTACTCAGCAGTTAAAAGTAATGAAATCATGAAATTTGCAGGCAAATTCTTGAGAATATCATCCTAACTGAGGTATTCCAGAAGCAGAAAGACACACACAGTATATACGCACTTATAAGTAGATATTAGACATATAATAAAAGATAAACATTCTAAAATCTGTACACCTAAAGACGCTAAGCAAGAAGAAGGACCCTGGGTAAGATGATCAAGCCTCATTCACAAAGACAAACGTGATGGACATTGGAAGAAGGAGAAAACAGGAAACAGGACAGGAGCCTACCACAGAGGGCCTCTGAAAGACTCTACCCAGCAGGGTATCAAACCAGAGGCTGAGATGCTAACCAAACCTTGGGCAGAGCACAGGGAACATTATGAGAAAAGAAGACAGAAAGACCTAGAGGGGACAGGAGCTCCACAAAGACAGCAACAGTACCAAAATATCTGGTCACAGGGGTCTTTTCTGAGACTGATACACCAACCAAGCACTATACATGGAGATAACCTAGAACCCCTGCTCAGATGCAACACATGGCAGCTCAGTGTCCAAGTGAGTTTCCTAGTAATGGGAACAGGGACTGTCTCTGACATGAACTCTGTGGTTAGCTCTTTGACCACATCCCCCCTGAGGGGGGAGCAGCTTTGCCGGGCCACAGAGGAGGACAATGCAGCCAGTCCTCATGAGACTTGGTAAGCTAGGGTCAGATGGAAGGGGAGGAGTCTCTCCCTATCTGTAGACTGGGAGAGGAGCATAGAAGGAAATGAGGAAATGAGGGTGGAATTGGGAGGGAATGAGGGAGAGGGTTATTGCTGGGAACAAAGTGAATAAACTGTAATCAATATAAAAATTAATAAAAGTAAATAAATAAATAAAATGTACTCCTTTGCCCTATCAAACAGCAGTTTCAAGTTTAAATACACACAAGTAAATGTATGTGGAAACTAACATGTATCACTTAAAATACATTGGTAAATATAACTCACGCACAAATGAGTCATTAATTTAGTTGTAACGTTAAATAATACATACTAAATCTTTAGCGTCTTATGTCACTAAAAACATGATACACACTTTGAATACTGTTGAGAACTCATCATTTGCTATTTGAACAATTTATGAAATAGTTTAACTTCACTAATACACAATGAAAATGTATGAATATAATCTCATTATAATTAAAACATATGTGGAAAAATACAATGGATCTGACAGTAAATTTTATTTGAGAGAAGTATAATATATAGTATGCATAGTATATCTTCATACACATGTACATGTATTTTAACTAAACTCCATATATGATAGAAAATGTGTAACACTTGTCTTAGTGTGTCGGATGTCTGCAAATTACTTAACCTTTTTTTTTTTCTGGACTGAATACAATTCCTTTGTCTGTGCTCAGCACATCTTCTTTGTCCACACATTGTCTAGGTTGCTTCTCTATGGTGGCAGTTATCAATGATGCAATGATACATATGGACCTGTAGGTGTCTCTGTGGTATGCTGAGCTGGTGACTGTGCATGGGTAGCTGGAATGGTGAACTGCATTTAAGCTAATTCTAGTTTTAGCTTTGAGGCTCCTTTTCTACAACATCCTCGTCAGCATTTATTGCCATTGGTTCTCCTGGTGGGAAGCCATGATTATTGCTGTGAGCTGGAATCTATATATCCGTTTCTTTTCAATATTCCTTATGGCTATAACAGTAAACATTTTCCATATATTGTTAGTCATTTATTTTTTGAGTACTGGCTGGACATTTTATTTTCCCTTTTACCCATTGCATGATTTTTATGGTAATCTTTTAGCGTAGGTGTAGCATAGGCACTAATTCCCCATCAACTATATAGTTGTCCACATCTTTGTTACATTCTTTTAGCTGCCTCTTTCTTGCTTCTTACATTGCTGAGAATGCAATTTTCAAGTTCACATCAGTTTTTACAGTTCTCCTTCATGAGAATGCAGTGCTTTTTTTTTTTATATAAAGTTCTTACCTATTTATATAACCCTGAAGTCTTTTCTTCTTCATTTGAGTTGATTTTGTGCAGGGTATGAGGAACAGGCCTAGATTTTTCTTGTATGTAAAGATATCCAGCTTTCTCAGCACTGCTACTGAAGGGCACAGTCTTCATCAAGGAGGTCTGTGGACACCTTTGTCAAAGATTACATGCCTGGCTCCCCCTGCATCTGGGCCTGATCCCCTTCTCTCTGTCTCCCTCTCCTCCCTATCTGGTCCCCAACACTGACATCCTTTTTCTCCTCCTTCTCTTCAGTCGCAGCCTTGCTCTCCAACCAGTGTCAGCTGAGGATTTGCCTCCAGGCCATCCCCCAACTTTGCACAATGCCCCCCCCCCATCCAGGGCTACTGAGGACTATGACTAAGACAGATCCTGCCCCATTGGCCCCTTTGCCCAGTGGGGAGGAGGAAGAAGAGGAAGAGGGTGAACCGGTCCGGTCCCAGAACCCCCAGCCCCACCCAGGAGCGTTGGCAGAAGCCTGTTGTGCACCCCTCAGCACCTGCTCCGCTCCCCAAGGACTGTGCTGTCACATTTTCGACCCCTCTTTTTGTGTGTATGCTTTCTGTTTTAATTATTTTTTTAATATAATGCATTCTTGTTACACTTGCCCTGGCTTTTTAAGACCATAGCCCGGACAGCTTACCTTCATGATTTTTCTGTTCTGTTCTGTGTCCCACAGAGTTCAACCAGGGTCATCTGACCATGGAACTTGAACTACACATTAGAGCCGGGTGGACTCACTAGTGGGTACACACCTGCTCTCTCTCTCTCTCTCTCTCTCTCTCTCTCTCTCTCTCTCTCTCTCGGAGTCTGTTTGTTTCCAATAGAACAATCATAACAGTAGGGGCCTCTGGGTGCTTTTGCCATCCACAGCATACTGCTACATAGACCCTCTTTTACAATGTTCTTTAAACTTTAAGTAGTTGGTAAAATGTCTTTTGGTGTGGGGCAGAGCCTTCTACTATCCCTTGTTCTGAGCATCTTGTATATCAATGTGTCTCTGCATTCACCTCCATTCACTGAAAAGAGAGGGTTCTCCAATTAAGAGTTGGAGTAACCTTTGAGGGTAACATAAACATAAATATTTAGAAAGCAGTTTGATGCTTTCTATTTTGCTAAGCAGCTATGATAGGTTCCCCCTAGGGCCTAAGACCATCTCAGTCATAGTTTTTTGTTTGTTTGATTGTTTAACTGATTTATGTTTTTTACATTTACTGTACATGGGTTCCTGTTATGTAGTGGACCTTAAATCCCATCTGGGTGTGGTTGGTACCACCATACCAGTTGTGGGACTGGATGTATTTGCCCATGAACTTATTTTGCCTGGCACATTGGTATTTTATTTCGTAGAGTCCACAGCTGGGTGAAACCACTGATTCTCTTTCATACTCCCCTCTAAGCAGTCTGCAGAGCACTGTCAGTACAAAAGCTAGCTACCAGGAAAGATGCTTCCAGCTGTGCTCCAGCTTGATTTCTCTGTTTTCCACACACAAGGTGTGTAGTGTTCTCTGCATTAGGGTCTTGTAAACTTGTTATGATGGACAGCCAAGAGGAATGGCAAGATCCTGTATTATTAGAAAGGTTTCCATAGCCTTCCTGAACAATCCCATCTAGCTATGATATACTTGTGCTGGAGGGTTTTGTGTGTGTGTGTGTAAACTGCTAAGGCCAGCATTGTCTAGCATTGAAGGGATTCTGCCTTTAAACTTTCTTTTTTATTTTTTATTTTTATTAATTACAGTTTATTCACTTTGTATCCCCCCTGTACCTCCCTCCCTCCTCCCCTCCCAATTCCACCCTCCCTCCTCCTTCTCCATGCATGCCCCTCCCCAAGTCCACTGATAGGGGAGGTCCTCCTCCACTTCTTTCTGATTCTAATCTATGAGGTCTCATCAGGACTGGCTGTATTATCTTCCTCTGTGGCTTGGTAAGGCTTCTCCCTCCTCAGGGGGAGGTGATCAAAGAGCAGGCCAATCAGTTCATGACAGAGACAGTCCCTGTTCCCATTACTATGGAACCCACTTGGATGCTGAACTGCCCTGGGCAACATCTGTGCAGGGGTTCTAGGTTATATCCATGAATGACCCTTGGTTGGATTATCAGTTTCAGAAAAGACCCCTGTGCCCAGATCTTTGTTTCTGTCACTCTTCTTGTGGAGCTCCTGTCCCCTCCAGGTCTTTCTATCTCTCCCTTCTTTCATAAGATTCCCTGCACTCTGCCCAAAGTTTGGTTATGAGCCTTAGCATCTGCTTTGATGCCCTGCTGGGTAGAGCCTTTCAGAGGCCATCTGTGGTAGGCTCCTCTCCTGTTTCCTGTTTCTTCCTCTTCTGATATCTGTCCTTTTTGCCTTTCTGAGTGAGGACTGATCATCTTACCCAGGGTCCTCCTTCTTGCTTAGCTTTTTTTTTTTAAATTAAATTTTTGTTTTTATATTAATTACAGTTTATTCACTTTGTATCCCAGCTGTAGCCCCCTCCCTTATTCCCTCCCAATCCCACCCTCCTTCCATCATCTCCTCCCATTCCCTTCCTCCAAGGGGAGGAGGGTCCTCTTCCCCTTCCATCTCACCCTAGCTTATCAGGTCTCATCATGACTGGCTGCATTGTCCTCCTCTGTGGCCTGGCAAGGCTGCTCCCTTCTGGGGAGGGGGAGGTCAAAGAGCCAGCCACTGAGCTTAGCTTCTTTAGGTGAACAAATTCTGTGTGTGATTTCTTTGTTGGTGTGTGATCTTTTAAATACCATGTATTTTACAATTGCATTTTCTGTTTTAGCTAAAATTTCTATTGTGTTGTATTTGATTAGGATTGAACTGAGTTTGAAGCTTTGCATAATATGTTTATTCTCCAATATGAATTCTATTTGTATGTGAAAATGGGAAGTCTTTCTGTGGTTTATTGTTTTCTTCAATGTCTTCAGTTTTATAAAGCTTCATTTTAGAACTCTTTTACCTCCTTGATCTTGTTTGTTTCAAAGTCTCCCCTTTCTTATCATCTATCTATCTATCTATCTATCTATCTATCTATCTATCTATGTATGACTGGTCTACTTGCATGTACAGCTACATGCCAGAAGAGGGCATCAGATAACATTATAGATGGTTGTGAGGCACCATGTGGTTTCCAGTAATTGAATTCCGGACCTCTGGGTGAGCAGACAGTGCCCTTAACCACGGAGCCATCTCTACAGTCCTGGTTTCCCCTTTTTAAATGCTACCATGAATGGGGATGTTTCTTCAGTTATTTGATATTGTATTCATTTTTTCACTTATAGAAATGCAACTGAACTTGGAATGTTGATTTTGGAAAACATTGTATCTGAGATTTTCCTAGGGGCATTTTAGGGTGTTTCATATAGGCCAATACTGTCTGCAAACAGAGATAATTTTCTTTTTAATTTTCTGCTTGAACCCTGTTTATGCATTTCTCTGGTAGGTCACTAGCTAAAATTTTAAGAGTTGAAAAAGTGCACACATTTGTCTTATTCTCAACAGTAAATGAAATAATTTTACTTTAACTCTATTTATATAATGTTTTATACATTTCTATTCCTAGTTTCTTCAGGGCTTTGATCATAAATAATGATTCATTTTTCTGTAGGCTTTTTGGTACCAATAGAGATGATTACAGTATTCCTGTCCATAATTATATTCATATACTCTATTGTCTTTATTGATTAGCAATTTAACCATCTTTGAATCCATGAAATCACACCAGCCATCAAGCCAAATTTTTTTAATATGCTCCATTTCAATGTTTTATTATAGTAATTATGAATTCATTAATTTTTGGATCACATGAATGTCCTGTAGTTTGATGACGTTCACCTGCTGTTCCTCTAAGTCCTTCTAGATCTGCTTCTAAATCATGTTCCAAATACAAGTTCTCTTTTTGGTTTTGTTTATATCAAAATAAGTCCAGTCTGTTCTGACCATATGTCCTGAGTATAGGACCGTACTCTGGGGGCAAGGCCGGGCTGGTAGTGCCCACACCCTTATAGGAAACTGACTGTTATATCAGAAGTCACCAACTGTCTATATCCACTCAGCTTGCAGGTTTCTACAGCTACTGCGATTCATGAGTAAACCAGTCATGCCATCTCCAGAAGACAATGTTTTGCTTTGGTCCTGCTTGACCTCTGACTCTCATAATATTTTTACAATCCCTCCTGAAATGGTCCATGAGAATGGGGTGGGATAGATGTCTCATTAGTGGCCGATTAATCTGCTGACAGTGATTCTCTGCTCTTTGATTAGGATTGAATATCTGCAAGAAACCCTTGCGTACTGGAAAAATAAATTATTCTGATAAGGTCCGAGAACGTACTGGTATTTGCTATAGAAATAAAAATAACATGAATGTTTATTAAAATATCAATTGTGTTTGCGTGTGGATACCTTTGGTTCTTGGTCAGATTTATGCAGAGTTCAAAGTAGAAAAGAGAGAAGGAGGTATAGAAGGGGAGAAAAGTAGGAGCAGGCACTGAAGGATGGGTAGGAAAACTAACACAATGGATGTTTAGTGATGCCAGCTGGAAGCGTGTGTGTGTGTGTGTGTGTGTGTGTGTGTGTGTAGTATGACCACTAGTGGACGATGATCCTCTGTAGTATAGCATAGTGCAGCAAAGGTTCACAACTAAGCTGGGATAATTCTCTTAGAGTTGTTGCTTAAAGCTATCTCAGAGATGACCAAAAAAAATAATAATAATAAAAACTATTGGTATTGTTTTGGGTTATGCACCAGAAGTTGACAGCTGAGGGTGTTGTTGTTGTTGTTGTTTTGTTCTTGTTTTTTTGCTGAATTGTTGTTGCATGTCACTGATTTTGTTTTTCAGAAAGCACAGGGAAAAACAATTGAAACTGATAAGGACATTTACACCTGCTGGCTGACTTTCATATTCCAAAAAGGTGCTCTGCAAGCTCTTGGGGGGTGAGAGAAAGTCATCATAAGTATTATCCAGCTGTGAACCCTGTTAGATACAATAATGATATCTATAACCTAACAGTCCCATGTTACCATAGTGGCATGTATGTTATGAGGGTAAACGATCATTTCTTTGTATGAATGAGACCACTAAGAAATGTATGTTGTGTTATTTTAACAAATAAAATGTTTGAGTCTATGCCCATTATGGAAATTGGTTTTCAGTTATATTCTATTGTGTTCTTATCTGGTTTAGAGAACTCTTGTGTTTAGGTCCAAACCCATTTTTCAAAATGGTCATGTTTAATTTTTCATTCTTTTGTGCTTTGAGTTGTTTATATATTTTGGATAATACTCCTCTATCAGATGTATAGCTGACAAAGATCTTTCCTATTCTGTAGGCTTCTCATTTTCTAATTTTTTAAATATTTCTTAGCTATACAGAGGCTTTTTAGTTTTGTGAAATCCCAGTTGTGGGCCTTGATACTTGTACAAATGGACTATCTTTCAGTATGTCCTTTCCTACACCTGGATCATGTATTGGACTGCACAGATATTTTTTTCGCATTTTCAGTGTTTCATATTTCACATTTAGGGTTTTGATTTATAATTCCTTTTTCTGCAAGGTGATAGACACAGCTTAATTTTCTTTTATAGCATTTTTTTTTTTTGTTTTCACAACACCATTTATGGAAGATAATTTCTTTTTTTAATGGATTTTTTAATTTTTATTTTATTTTATTGTAAATTACACTTTATTTACTTTGTATCCCCCCTCTAGTTCCATCCCTCTTCCCCTCCCAATCCCTCCCTCTCCCCCTTCTCCAAGCATGCCCCTCCCCAAGTCCACTGGTAGGGGAGGGTTTCTTTTTGGAAGATAATTTCTTCACTCCAGTTTATGTCTCAATCATCTTTTTCACATTGCAGATTGCTGAAGTTATATATACTCATGTTAAGATATTCTATTACATTCGATTGTTCTATGTTTATGTCTTATGCCAATAAAATTTTTTATCATTATGATTCTGTATTATCACTGAAGATCTGGAATGGTAATCGAGCCCATTGTTCTTTTTGTTCAGCATTGTTTTGGTTATATGGGATATTTTGTGGTTCTTCATAAATTTTAATATACTTTTAAAAAAATCTATTTCTGTGAAAATGAGAGAAGGACTTTGAAGATGCTATGACTTAGGAAAAAGGCTTTGTTAACATTGTCATTTTACAACGCTAATTCTACCAATCTATGGTGGTACAGGAAAGAGTAATGAGGATAGGACAGTGAACCTAAGGTTCATTTGAGGTGACATGAAACCTACTTGAATAGAGGCTTATTAAAATACACAGAAGCATAAGAGAAACCTAAATGAAATCACAAAATAATGGGATCTAAAGAGCCCCAAGAAGATATCTCAAGCTATCAGTGACATGAATATATTACATCTAATTGAGTGGAACAATGGAAACCCCCAAACAACTCAGATGACTGCTAAGTCTATCTGTTGTCCTTTACAAGGTGACAGTAAGGCTCTATTGCCAAACACATTACCTCAATATCTCATTGAGCATGGAGAGGTCATGGTGGTGCCTTACTGGCCTTCACCCCTATCGACTAATTAGTATTCATGGTACTAGAAGGCAATGTGCAAGCTACAGCAGGGAAAGGTAAACACCTATCAGTTACATACCTTTCAATTTACAAATTGATTTGCTTGTAAAATACACTGGTGGAATAGTGACACAAAAACTGTGAAAACAACCCAGGGCTATCTGATTAGATTTAAGGCCTGTACCTTGAAATAGATCTGATGCATGACAATGTTTCGTTGGCCAAGAGCCTAGGACTCAATAATTCATAGACAGAGAGAAAAACAAATACGACTCTGTTGCTAATGGGACATTGCAGCTAACTGACTCGTACAGATGTAATGCTTACCCATAGGTCAGTGTCTTGCTTGGCTAGCCTCAGAGAAGCTTCCTTCAGCAGGAAATGAAAAAGAGACCCACAACTGGACAATGTGCTGAGAGCAAGTGATTTCAATATTAAGTCCTAAATGGAGTATCTTAATCAAACCCTTTCCCCCAAGCCTCAAGGAACTATGAAGAATAGGAGGTGGGAAGATTATAAGAGAGAGTGAGGCTGTAAGAATTGGTGCATTTCAGACTCGACAGGACCAAAGCACATATATGAACACACAGAAGCTGTCGCAGCACATGCTAGGCTGCGCAGACTCGAGCCAAAGTTTCTCCTGCAGTGAGAGGGGCAGTAGATACTGCGAGCAAGGATGCACGGGAATCAGTGAACGGACCCAATCCGTGGGCAGAAAGAAAGGTTTGTTGAGGTTCAAACTGTCAAGCCTATCTCTCAGGTGGGGGGGATAAAGGAAGCTACCTGGTGGAAGTTCGTGTGGATTCATGAGGACAGTCAGCTGGGTGGGGGTCTGTGATTACACACGTTGTTTATATAGACCTGGGTTAGAAGCCCTTCCCCGCAGTAGTTGATCACTGAGACCAGTCAAGTGAAATTTCTGGTAAATAAAAACCCTCCTTATGAGATTCCTAAGGAATACCGAATTTAGGCTTCTGTTTACCTAATAGTGATGTTTCTGTTACCTGGTCAGAGTTTTTCTGTTTAGGGCGTTATCACTAGCACTGCCATTTGGGGGATACACTTTGAACCTAAGATTCAGGAGTCACCAATATTCTCTCAGAAGCTATCTCCAAATGTCAACAGTCAGCAAAGGAAAATTTAGTATTCTCTAATGAAGTCCCAATGGATATGCAAACCACGCTTAAGGGCAAGCTGAGTAGCTAGTAGTATATAAAAACACAAAAGGAACTCAATGGTATTTTTGGAGGGTTTTTTTTTTTTTTTGTCTGATCATGATTTATTTTGGTATTTTTTACTTTTATTGTTCTTTTGCTCATATACTATGATTTGTAGTTTTGTGGTTTTTATGTGTTTTATATGAGGTTGATTATGGGTATCTCTGTCCATGCATGTTCCTAGTGTTTTCCCTTTTCTTTGTTTTTCATTTTGTTTTATTTTGGTTTGGTGGGTTTTTCATATATGTATTCATTTTGCCTGTTCTCTAACAAGGAAGAGAAAGACTAAATAGAGTTGGAATGGTGATGGGATGAGTAACATCTTGAAGGAGATGAAGGAAATGAATGAGGAGGAACCGTGTTCAAAATATATTGTATGAAAATATTTTATTTACAATTAAAAAACTGAAAGCTAGCAAAAATGTTTCCAAAACAACATTGGGGTTTTTTGTTTTGTTTTGTTTTGTTTTTATTCTGCATCTAGAATGCAGAGAAAAGACCTTTCTTTTTCCCATTTGAGTTACTTCTGATTATAGTTTTCAAGTTCTCTTATATTCCAGGAGATGGAAAAATTATCCCTATTGGAAAGAAACACCTGATAACTGAAGCCCTCAGAATATCAACTGTTTACTACTCATGATATTCATATTGGTTTAAGACTTAAGTCTCCAGAGCTCACACTCAAGGCTTGATTCTAATCCTCCTTCAGCTAGCATGCTACTCATAAATAGCTGTGCTCAGGCAGGTCAGCTGAGGACACATATAATATGAATGAAAATCAAGCTCACATAGAGAGGTCATAGGTCTAATGATCACAGAAACACATTCACCTCAAGTACTAATGAGTGATTCTTTTTTCTTTTTAAATTAATTTATTTTTTATTTATTAGAATTTATTCACTTTGTATCCCAGCTGTAGCACCCTTCCTCATCCCATGCTAATCCCAACCTTCCTCCCTCTTCTCCCCCATGTCCCTTTTCAAGTCCACTGATAGGGGAGGTCATCCTCCCCTTCTCTCTGACCCTAACCTATCAGGTCTTTTCAGGACTAGCTGCATTGTCTTCCTCTGTGGCCTGGTAATGTCTAAGCCTCTTCATTGATCAGCTCCCCCCTCAGGTGGAGGTGATCAAAGGGCCAGCCACTGAGTTCTTGTCAGAGACAGTCTCTATTCCCCTTGCTAGGGAACCCACTTGGACACTGAGCTGCCATGGGCAACATCTGTTCAGGGGTTCTAGCTTAACTTCATGAATGGTACTTGGTTGGAGTATCAGTCTCAGAAAAGACCCCTGTGCCCTGATATTTTGGCTTTGTTGCTCTCCTTGTGGAGCTCCTGTCCCCTCTAGGTCTTTCTATCTCCCCCTTCTTTCATAAGATTCCCTGCACTCTGCCAAAAGTTTGGCTATGAGTCTCAGCACAGAAGGCCTCTGAAAGATTCTACCCAGCAGGATATTGAAGCAGATGCTGAGTGATTTTTTTTTTAACTTTTTTGAGTGATTCTTTTTACTATGACCCGCCTTCTTTCAGTCAGGGATATGGCCCATTAGTCCTTTTGTCACACACACAGAATTATTTATAATTATAGAGTAATGGACAAAAATCACAAAAAAAATCTTTTGACCCAAGAAGAAGGCAGTAGCCACAATTATCAACTTTCAGCATATTTATGCAGGAAAGCATAACCAAGGGTTCTCAATCTAAACTCCATGCAGTGACTTGTTGTTACCTGAATACTCAGTCTTTTTGTTCATGTATCTGTGACTCTGTCTTTTCTTCAGTTCCCTGTTACTCTGGTCAGGTAAATCCATAAAGCCATTTGGAGTGTGGCAAGAATATAGGTTTAACACACTCCAGTGGCTGGCCATACCCCTAAGAGCGTATTGTCAGCACTAAATAGACTCTGTCTCAAGATGAAGAACTCTGGAAAATTAGTGGCACTTAATGAAAGAGAATCAGTTCTCTCCAATTTATGAGTGCTCAGCCTTAAACACACACACACACACACACGTACGCACGCACGCACACACACACGCACACGCACGCGCATTTATGAGCAACATTGAACCAGCAGGTTATATTACTTTATACACATAAATAAATAATAATTAAAAAAGAGATTTTCAAGAGAGTGTGGTAATAAGATGCTTTGGAAGGGAGACCACGGGGTGTGAAGGATGGAAATGCATAAATGCCAAGTGCTTTGAAATACTATGTTTTCATTTGCATGTTTGTGGGTTATGTTAAGCTTTCTTTTCTGATTTTTACCTCAATTTGTGATTAAGGCTGACACATTTATTCAACTTTCTGTTCTGTTTCTAGCACTTCTTTTTAATTTTATCTATGATAAGAAATGAGATTTTATGTTATTTCAACCCTTCAAATTTTATTAAAATTTGTTTTTGTCTTTCCATGACAAAGCAGTGCTGAGGTAAATATATTCCAACAAACTTTACATGACAGGCCCAATAACATCAAGCCCAGTGAGTCAGAAAAGAGCAAATTAGTCCCACATTTAGAACAAAGAAGGAAATTAAAAAGATAAGACCACAGATCAGTGATATGCAGAAAAGAATAAGCAATTCAAAAATCAATAGGTATAGATAAAGAGATAGTCCAGTATGTAAGAACACTGTCTGTTCTTCCAGAAGACCAGGGATCAATTTGTAGATCCCACATGGCAGGTCATAAGTGCCTGTAACACAAATCCCAGCTCTGACTCTTTTTTGGCCTCTACAGGTGCACAGATATACGTGAGGGCAAAACATCCTAACTCATAAAAAACAAATAAATAAATGTTGAAGAAAATGAAATAAAGAGTTGCTTCTTGGCACTATTAAAACATAAAAAGAGAAAGGTCTGAGCAGAAAATAAAACTTGAGAAAAGCAGGGAATATTGTAATTAATTTGCAAAAGACAAACTGTTTTATAAAATAATTTTGTGAATAACTGCATGCCAACAAATTGAATATTTCAAGAAACAAATCATGTCATGATGGATTTATGACAAACACAATCACAAAAAGATTGAATCTGTGAATAATTTTACTACAAATAAAGTATAGGCCAAGTAGTCTCACTGGCAAAGAATTCTGAATGTTTAAAGGAAAACTAACACCAAATAGACTTGAATCATTCCCAAAAGGCAAAATGGGAAGAGTACACTTCTGAACTCATTCAACTGTGCTAGTGTTATTTTGCAACAGAGTCAAGACACTCTGGGAAAGAAAACTATGTATCCATAATCCCAACAATATTGGGGGTTAAAGCATTCAACAGTGCATTAAAAGTATGGGAGCTGGTGAGATTACTCAGTGAGTACAGGTGTGCCTTATTTACTTTTCTATTGCTGTGAAGATACACTATAATCAAGGCTACTTATAAAAGAAAGACTTTTATTGGGCTTGAAGTTTCAGTATACTTGAGCTCATGATAATCATGTAGGGAGCATATAGCAACAATCAGGCAAGTGTGATTCTGAAAAAGTAGGTGTACGTTTATATCTGATTCACAAGGAAGCAGAGAGAAGGCTATCTGAGAATGGGGTAGTCTTTTGAAAACCTCATAGTCCATGTCCAATGATACATCTCCTCCTACAAGGCCACACTTCCTAATCCTTACAAAACAGACAGGAACTGATTGGCCTGCTCTTTGATCACCTCCCCCTGAGGGGGGAGCAGCCTTGCCAGGCCACAAAGGAAGACAATGCAGTCACTCCTGATGAGACCTAATAGACTAGGATCAAAGGGAAGGGGAGGAGGACCTCCCCTATTGGTGGACTGGGGGAGGAGCACAGGTGGGGAAGAGAGAGGGTGGGATTGGGAGGGGAGGAAGGAGGTAGGTACAGGGGCATACAAAGTGAATAAAATGTAATTAGTAAAAATTTTAAAAAGTTATAAGGAAAAATCAAGAAAGCACCGAACTTGGGAATGTAAACTTGTACAACCACTCTGGAAATCAATCTGGCGCTTTCTCAGACAACTAGGAATAGCGCTTCCTCAAGATCCAGCCATACCACTACTGGGCATATATCCAAAAGAGGCTCAAGTACACAAAAAGGACATTTGCTCAACCATGTTTGTAGCAGCTTTATTTGTAATAGCCAGAAGCTGGAAACAACCCAGATGCCCCTCAACTGAAGAATGGATGCAGAAATTGTGGTACATCTACACAATGGAATATTACTCAGCAATGAAAAATAAGGAAATCATGAAATTTGCAGGTAAATGGTGGGATCTGGAAAGGATCATCCTGAGTGAGTTGTCTCAGAAGCAAAAAGACACACATGGTATATACTCACTCATATAGACATACAACATAGGACAAACCCACTAAAACCTGTGCATCTAAAGAAACTAAGCAAGAGAGAGGACCCTAACTAAAACGTCCAATCCCCATCCAGAAAGGCAAAGAGGATGGACATCAGAAGAAGAAGAAAACAGGAAACAACCTAGGAACCTACCACAGAGGGCCTCTGAAAGCCTCTGCCCTTCAGACTATCAAAGCAGATGCTGAGCCTGATGGGCAACTGTTGGGCAGAGTGAATGGAATTTTAGGTAAGAACTGGGAAATAGTAAGAGCTGGAGAGGACAGGGTCTCCACAAGGAGAGCAACAGAACAAGAAAATTTGAACATAGGGAACTTCCCAGTGACTCATACTCCAACCAAGGAC
Source organism: Meriones unguiculatus (assembly GCF_030254825.1). Lineage (NCBI taxonomy): Eukaryota > Metazoa > Chordata > Mammalia > Rodentia > Muridae > Meriones > Meriones unguiculatus. The sequence continues at coordinate 110,831,006 of NC_083358.1, read as the reverse complement.
TATTCATGGAGAGAATGAAATAGTGCTATGTACTCTAAAATGTGTCAGTTAAATATTTTGGTGACCAATATTCAGTAACCGATTGAGTTGATGAGAACCACAAAGCACTTCCACGTTGTAGATGAGCTTTGAAAAGCGCACAGCAAAAATAAATCATAACTATTTACAAATAACTAAATGAGTAAAATGACTGAAAATTGCTTCAGCTTTTAGATAAAGATGTTCTTAGTCATCAGATGACTAGAGGAGGTTCCCTCACCCAAGTCTTTTACTCACTGTAGAAGCAGTCTGGAGGACTGTGCCAGGCATCGGGCCTTGGGCTGTGTGCAAACGCTGAACGTGGTCATGTTGGCCACACTCTCTTCATTGTTTCTTATGCTATTACATTTTCTGATTTTAAAACTTATTGCAAATCTAAAAACATAAAGTCAGTGAGGTACTAGGCTACAGACATCCATGCTACCTAGAAGAAGATAGTAAGAAAGTGCTTCATGCTAACCAAAACAAGGAGTAGCATGGAACTCAGAGAGAGAAGAGAAATAGAGAGATCCTCACATACACTGTTAAATGAGTGAAGGAGTCTAAGGCCATTCAGTGAGAGACACAGCCTTCTCAGAAGAATTATGGAAAGTTAGTTATCTACTTGCTCAACAACGAAGCTGGAACATCAAAGCACACACAGAGGATGACTCAGTGAATATAAAACACTTAAGCCTGAGAACAAGACACAAGGGCAAACCTTGCAGTATTAGATTTGGCAATGACTTCTCAGGCTGAATACCAGCACCATAGTGACAAACATAAAACAGTATAGCATATGAAAAACTGTGACTCAATAGCTCACTAAACAATTAAACAAAGCGTTTGAGATGGAAGTTAAGCATGTGCAAATTAGGCTCTGACACATGATACTATCCGCAGTATGAACCAAACTCCAACTCACCACCAACAACAGAAATGAACAACTTGATTTAAAACACAGAAAGAGCTTGAACACATTTTCTCCAAAGAAGATTAAAAAAAAACAAAACCTGATAACATGAAGAGCTTATTGTTGCTGCTCAGTAAATGCAAATAAACCCAGATAACACTACAAACTTGAGACTGGTTATTGTAAACTGCACAGACTGGCCATTGGTGATGAGCATGCAGAGAGATTAGAATCCCTGTTCAAAGTAGGGAACCCAAAATTCAATAATGATTATGAAAAACACTCTGATGCCTCCTAAAATACAACAGCAATCACATGAAAAGCAGAAAGTCCATTGAAAGCAGCACCTTTGGGAGGTATCTGTTTGCCCATTTTCAGTAGCATTTTTTACAGTAGCCAAAAAGCTAGTGTGATTCAATTGTCCACTGATTTATGGTTATATTAAATATCTGGAGATACATACAATATTAATATTAAGTACTCATAAAAGAGAAAGATATGCATGTTAGAATATGGGACAAATATAAATACATTGTGCTAATTATAATAAAGCAGTGACCAAAAGACCAGTTGTGTTTTTCCTGTCCCCTGAGATGCTGAGGTTAATGAGACTCACTTACAGTTCTCTGTTTCTCTCTGTGCCCAGAAAGGAAAATGTTCATTTTTAAGAGCTAGGTAGAGCGAGTAATAGGAAGTTATTGATGGATTATTATGCAATTTCAGTTTTGCAAGAAGATAAATGTTCTGCAAATTGGAGAAAAGGTATTGGATATAAAGTAATGTGACTATATTCAACACATTGAGGTAAAAATATTAAAACTGGCTTAGGTTGTAAATTCTGTGAGGTGTATTCCACATTTTTGGAAACATGCTTATTACAACTACTTAGAAATGTTGAAACTTTAGCTTTAACTATATATGCCATAATTAAAATCACAGCACTAACATCAACCAGATAATAATATTACAATTTTATTACATCTGTCTGTCAGTCTCTATAGTATATGTGTGTCTGTAAGTATGAATGTAAACATCATATGGCCTGTATGTGAAGGTCAGAGGACAACTCATAGGAGCTGGTTCTTCTTTCTAACATGTAGATCCAGAAGTAAGACTCAAGTTATCAGACTCGGAATAAGGCACCTTTAACCACTGAACTTCTTGCTCCCCTTAATAACATAATTTTAGGGGACAAGCAAGACAGTTCAGGGATTGAGAGCATCTGCTGTTCTTGCAGAGGACCCATATTCAACTGCCAGGACCCACATGGTGATTCAAAACTTCCCATAACAACAGGACCAGGGTATCCAACTCATTTTTCTAGCCTTAACAGACACCTGCCATCACATGGTTCATATGAATAGACTCAGTGACCTGAACACATAAAAATAAATTTAAAAATATTTTTAAAGTTATAGATTTAAATGATGCTACGTGAATTCTAATTGAATTTTTGTTCACACAATAAAATAATTGTTGTATTTTTTATGAATGTTTCACAGGTTTAGAGATAAGATATTTGGTGTTGTCTCTGGAACACAGAGAAAACAACATTGTTCACTTTGAATTGTTTCTGTTTCTAGTTCAACAAATCTCTTTTATATTCAACAACAAGAAGAAAATTTGCCTGTTAAAGGACAAAACCATGAGAAAGGGAGCCCCTGGAAAGCCGATGGTTGGACGAACACAGTATCTCACATGGCACATTAGGCAGATGAACTCACAGTCAAGGATTACATTCCAGCCTTCCTGAAGCAAAGAGCATGCTCACACATCACTAATGCAGGTCAGCTGAAGACTGGGGTGTTGTCCTGCACATAGAAAGAGGTGTGGGCCAGCTGGCATCTTCCCCTCCTTCTCATCCTCAAAGTTGGAAGTTGAGCTGAGCAGATCTGTCATTTCAGAAACCAGGAATCAATTCCTGACCTCTCCCTGTTACTAAGCACTTTGAGGCAGCATGACCAGGGGAACAAATGTTGCATCTGGTAAGACAGTGGCAGATCAGGTGATGTGGCCACTATGCCTCATGTTAATAGTATTAGAGCGCAAGTTCCTATTGGGTGACCCGAGTCATTAGAAGTAGCTATTAATGTAATGAAATATTACTGATAATGTTAGAGGATTTAAAAGTCTGAAAACAACCAAAGTACATCATTCTGTGTTGAATTAATGAAGATAAAATACAAAATCCAGTATCGTTGTCAGTCATTTATTGTTACATTCAAAAAACATGGTACTTGATAAAAAATAAAATAAAATAAAAAGAAAGAAGGAGAGAAAGGAAGGAAGGAAGGAAGGAAGGAAGGAAGGAAGGAAGGAAGGAAGAAAGAAAGAAAGAAAGAAAGAAAGAAAGAAAGAAAGAAAGAAAGAAACACTGGACTGTAGTAAACACACCTAGCAGGGCAAAGTTCACAGCATGTGTTTCTGGGAAATTTATTTATTACCAACTATAGAAAATAAAGTGGTTCACCTAAGATCATTCAATAGGGAAGGTGAAAAATACCCAATGTACAGGTAAAGCAAAATGCCAAATTTCCTCTTTAAGTCTATTAAGTCCCTAATAGACCTCAGATATATATTAGTATAAATAGTAGTTTATTTGGATATTAGAACAGAATAAAAATATTCAAATAACTTGGTGTCAGTTCTTTCTCTCTAAGAGTCTTGTCACCTGTAGATAAGTCTTTGAGAAAAAGTAGACACGAGGAAATACATAGATAACTAGATTGATAAATAGATGGTAGGCCGATAGATGTTTGATAGATAGATGACAGACAGAAAGATAGATGGAGTCATAATAAACTACAGCCTATTATCTTTTAAATCCTTAAATGGTAGATATCATCTCTCCCACATTTCCTTGGTGCTCATTGTATTCATATAATTTAAATATTATTCCTAAAGTCTTAGCCAATTCTTTATTCCCAAAGGCCTTTCTCTTCACCTGACTCATTCTGGCTTTGGTTTGTAATCTCCCTGAGTTTGTTCAGTTTCAGGGAACATCACAGTGTGACTGTCTCTACAACCCTCTTGTCCTTGATTATAAAAATAGTTAAGATATCTTAAATCCTAAAATTGAGGAAATTCAAACCCATCTTCCATATGAAACAGTAGAAAATGATGGGAATCAAGGAGACAAAGAGAAAACAGGGGCCTAAAAACAACAGTTCAAACACATTCCACAAATTAGTAAGGACTCTTGTTCTTACCCCTGAAACAGGGATACGAGAAACAGGGATGTTTCTCTTACCCATTTGCCTCACATGGAAGAATATGCATGCTGTTATCTCACAAAATTTTCTCTCTTCTTTTCTCATCTGTGGACATCATCCCCTCCATCTCATAAAAACCCCTCACCCTTTAACCTTACTCTAATACAGACAACAAGGACATGTGTTCTATTTATGTCACAGACTATTTTCTCACTTCATATCTTACTACTGAGCCATCTCAACCCTACCAGAGAAGCAGTCATTTGAAAACAAGCACGGGAGATGGAGAGATAGTCCAGTGGTTAACAGTGCTCTGCTCCTACTGAGGACCAGAGTTCGAATCCCAACACCATAACAGCTCATAACTCCAGCCCCAGTGGATCTGAAAACCTCTCCCAACCTCCACTGACACTAGCATCCATATACACATTCTCACACAATACATAGAACTGCAAACCACACATGTAAAAACAAAATGATGTGTTTCCTTCCACAGTATGCTAGCTAACTGGAGAGCAATAGGGGCAGCATTACCTACGGCCATGACAAGATGATACAAAATTCAATAAACAGTCCATCTAAAGAATTGCAAAACTGTCTGACAAACAAGATATATTTTCTCCAAAAGAAAATGCTCTTTTTAAATTATTAGAAGTATATATTAATCTTACAGAATGGGTATTTTCATAACATTTTCCTACAAAATAAATGTGACTATAAAGGCCATATTTAGAGTTATTTGAATTGTGTTTGTGTTTGTGTGTGTGTGTGTGTGTGTGTGTGTGTGTGTGTGTGTAGTCTACAGTGATTGTACACATGTCAAAGTGAATGAAGAGGCCAACGGTTACATGGCTACATCAGGACATCTTTCCTTGGTCATTTCTCTACTTTTTAAATTTGAGATATGGTTTGTCATAGAACCTGAAGCCTCCTATTTCAGGCAAACTGCCTGGTATTATATCTGAAATCATCCGGTGTCAATTCCACTCCACTTGGATTACAGACATGTTGGGTGCATCTGGCATTTTTTGTCATTTCTGGGAATCCAAACTCAGGATCATGTGATTATACATCAAGTACTTCTCCCACTGAACTATATGCCCCATTTTCAACTATTTTTTTAAAGAACAGTTTCTATATACCTTTATTCAGAAAGTCAAATGAGATACTCGTTAAGAATCTGTCATAATCCATTTTCTCTAGCAGGTTCAGTTATTATTTTCTAATAGTTTATCAACTTTACTATCACTCAGCAAATTCTCATTAATATTTTAATGGTACAGTTAAAAAGGGAAATAACGAAGGCAAAAAATATTTCAAAACACAACCTTGGCTGGTCGCCTATCAGACCCAGGTGTCTCGTCCTAGATTTTGCCCCTGTAGATGTCTAACTAGGTGATGCAACCATACAAATAAGCAGAGTATAGAGAGCTGTGCAAGTAGCCAAGCTTGACTACTACAGTCTCATGCTAGAGGCAGTACATGAGCTAGACAGAGAATTGAGTAGTTACTATGGTTGATACTCTTTAAGTATGTGAGGTCAAGAATGCCAGGAATCTACTTCCTCCTCACTTCATGCCTAAGCCATAGTCCAGGCTTGAGCATCCCTGAACCCATGGAGGAAAGCTGGTGAGGAAGGTCACCATCAGTCACAGGACAATGTGGGTGTCAGGAGGCAGGGCCACCCATATCCACATGCTGTCTCACAGGCCAGGGCAGAGCCCGGGATCAGAATAAAAGGGCTGAGGGACAATACACCTCCATCCAGCCCTCCTGAGGTGCCCACAGATCCTGTGCTGCCTGTCTTCTTGGTAAGTGTCCATTGGGGGCCAGAGTATGGTTTGTACCAGAGGGAAGCTGAGGGGAGAGCTGGAAAGGAGGCTAGGCAGGGCCACAGAGCCTGACGCTATTCTTAAAGTGCACATAGGGTATGCGAGAATGATGTTAGAGAAAGGGACATATTCATGTCCATGGGAGGCATGAGTAGACAGGATCTATATAACAAATGTGCTGCAGAGAATAAGCTTCTCTTTAGAATAAATCTGACCCTGAAGCACAGAAGATTATGCACCTTAAACGAACTTCAAAGGGTTGCTCTGAAATTCAGCCTTGGCCTAGCATTCAAAGGAAGAGACAGAGGCAGAATTGCATAGCAGATGCTTCTTTAAACTTGAAAAACCCAAAGAGGTAAAGGTCTGGGAGTGTTCAAACACTTCCAAGAATGACAGGACTACTATCAGCCCCACCATGGTGGTGCCATCTTGTTGGCCTAAGCAGGTGGTGAACTGAACACATGTGAAAGCTTGTAAGAGAGCAGGACAGGGATTCGTGGTCCTAGTCTACAAGCAGTGATGGGATATTTCAGACTTTTTATTGAGGGAATCAGTTTACTAATCCAGTAGTAACCTGTATTTTTTTTTCCAGTAGTAACTTATATAGTAAAACCATCTTGAAAATTATGAGAATGATTATTCTATGTTTTAAAATCCATTTTTATTTCTGGATGTGATGAATTAATCAGGTGATTTCAGTCTGAAGACATATTGAGAATGGTTTTCTAAGTTTGTGATTCACAGCCCCTCAAGATGCCATTAGCTTGTCATTCTCTGCTGGACAGCATGTGCCAGTTTTTACCTGACTTACATGGGTTTCTAATGATCCCAAGATATGATGATGAAGATTTGAAAGGATGAGTGTATTTAGTACTGAAACACCTAAAGAAGATGTTTTTACGATTACCATGGATGATAAGCATGCTGGGTGGGCGACTGCAGAGTCTTGGTTCTGACTTTTCTTTGACTTGTTCACAGATCCTGATCACTCCCCAGCCGAGATGTCCTGCCAGCAGAACCAGCAGCAGTGCCAGCCCCCTCCCAAGTGCCCTCCCAAGTGCCAGACCCCAAAGTGCCCTCCAAAATGCCCTCCTAAGTGCCCTCCCAAGTGCCCCCCTGTGTCTTCCTGTTGTAGCCTGGGTTCTGGGGGCTGCTGTGGCTCCAGCTCTGGGGGCTGCTGCAGCTCTGGAGGTGGTGGCTGCTGCCTGAGCCACCACAGACCCCGCAGATCTCTGCGTCGCCATCGTCACAGCTCTGGATGCTCTAGCAGTGGGGGCAGCAGTGGCTGCTGTGGCAGCAGTGGGGGAAGCAGTGGTTGCTGTGGCAGCAGTGGGGGAAGCAGTGGCTGCTGTGGCAGCAGTGGGGGAGGCAGTGGCTGCTGTGGCAGCAGTGGGGGAAGCAGTGGCTGCTGTGGTAGCAGTGGGGGCAGTGGCCAACAGTCTGGAGGCTGCTGCTGAAGATCTCAAGCAAGCTGAAGAAGAGGAAGCCATGTTTAGAAGACCAGTCCATGCTTGTTACTCTCACCTCCTTCTCTCCTCCATGTCCTTGCCTATGAGATGCTGGGTCAAGTTCTGAATTTGTCCTAATGACCTAACGTCTTCTTCAGTAGTTTGTGTTAATAAAGTCTTCTTTACTGAATCTACCAAAACTCTTGTTTATATCACACATTATTTTATTTTATTTTATTAATTACACTTTATTCACTTTGTAACCCCCCATAACCCCTCCCTCCTCCCCTGCCAGTCCCACCCTCCCTTCCCCTTCTTCACACATGCCCCTCTCCAAGTCCACTGATAGGGGAAGTCCTCCTCTCCTTTCTTCTGATCTTAGTCTATCAGATCACATCAGGAGTGGCTGCATTGTCATCTTCTGTGGCCTGGTAAGGCTGATCCCCCCCCCAGGGGGAGGTGATCAAAGAGCAGGCCAATCAGATTATGTCAGAGGCAGTCCCTTTTCCCATTACTATGTAACCCACTTTGACATTAAACTGCCATGGGCTACATCTGTGCAGGGGTTCTAGGTTACCTCCATGCCTGGTACTTGGTTGGAGTATGAGTCTCTGGAAAGACCACTGTGTTCAAATTTTCTGGTTCTGTTGTTCTCCTTGTGGGGTTCCTGTCCTCTCTAGATCTTACTATTTCCCACTTCTTACATAAGATTCCATTCATTCTGCCCAACAGTTGGCCATAAGTCTCAGCATCTGCTTTGATACCCTGCAGGGCAGAGCCTTTCAGAGACCCTCTGTGGCAGGTTTCTAGGTTGTTTCCTGTTTTCTTCTTCTTCTTCTGATGACCATCCTCTTTGCTTTTCGGGATGGGGATTGAGTATTTTAGCCAGAGTCCTCCCTCTTGATTAGTTTCTTTAGGTGTACAGATTTTAGTAGGTTTATCCTATGTTATATATCTATATGAGTGAGTATATACCATGTGTGTCTTTCTGCTTCTGGGACAGCTCACTCAGGATGATCCTTTCCAGGTCCCACCATTTACCTGCAAATTTCATGATTTCCTTACTTTTCATTGCAGAGTAATACTCCATTGTGTAGATGTACCACGATTTCTGCATCCATTCTTCAGTTGAGGGGCATCTGGGCCTACAGATTGGGAAAGAATCTTCACCAACCCTCTATCTGACAGAGGACTAATATCCAGTACATATAAAGAGCGAAAGAAGCTGAAAAGCAGCAAACCAACTAATCCAATTAAGAAATGGGGAACACAGCTAAACAGAGAATTCTCTGTAAAGGAATATCGAATGGCAGAGAAACACTTAAAGAAATGCTCAACCTCATTAACCATTAGGGAAATGCAAATCAAAACGACCCTGAGATTTCACCTTACACCCATCAGAATGGCCAAGATGAAAAACTCAAGTGACAACACATGTTGGAGAGGTTGTGGAGAAAGGGGAACCCTCCTCCACTGCTGGTGGGAATGTAAACTTGTACAGCCACCCTGGAAAGCAATCTGTCGCTTTCTCAGACAACTAGGAATAGCGCTTCCTCAAGATCCAGCCATACCACTCCTAGGCATATATCCAAAAGAGGCTCAAGTATGCAATAAGAACATTTGCTCACATTAGTTTTAGACATCTGGGGCTCAGTGCTGCCTTGAGTTGAACAGAAGCTTGCTTCGGTACGATGAGTCGCGTGATCAGTAATACGGGTCAGTCCCCAGAGTACAGGCACTAAAGGGTGTGTCATCCTATACTGTGCACAGAGGAACCAATCCAGCAAACATATTCAGGTTAGGCTGCTTTTCTTTTCTCTTCTTTTCTTTTGCCTCCCTATGTGTTTTCTCCAGTATCCTTAACTATCTTCTATATTTAAAAAGTCACTGTAGTGGTATTCTCACATCTCTCAGGAAGTAGAAACTCATCAATATGAGGTGTTCTTCACTCTCATGAAATTTAAACAAGCAAGTGTTCATTACACAATAAAGAAAGGACCTAAATATAAGAATGAAGACAAAAATGACTACTAGAAAGAAGAACCCATAATGAACAAAACCTTTGAAATACTGGAGTTTTCAGCAACTTCTGTAAAATGATTCCATTGTAACAAAAATAAAAGTAGATTTTATGAACTATTTTAATGCTAAAATCTTCTCTGCATGACTGAATATAACCTACAGGGCAAAATGACAGTCTTTGGTAAAAGCAGATGTATAGACAGGGGTTAAGTTGCTCACTAAGACTTGTAGGCAAATAAAATCTGTAATGAGATATAACCTCAGAGCCAAGAGGGTGGCCACAATGAATACAGCACAGAGTGACAGCTCATGGAGCGTATGTAGAAGAATCAGTACCTCTGTGCACTGTTTGGAGCACAAGTAACTATGAAAAATACTTTTCTTCAAAATTTAAGAGGATTAACTACAGTTCGTAACTCCACTGTATGATCCATACATTTATCTGTTTATCTGTCTCTCATTTATCTATGTATTTGTCTGCATGTATATATATATATATATATGTATATATATAACATGTTTTGAAAATGGGGACTTGAAGATCTCTTTGCTCTCTCCACATTTGATTCCTACCCCCTCTCCCACCAAGTTCTTTCCCTCGCTCTACTTCAGAGGTTTATTTTATTTCCTCTTCTGAGTGAGATTCAAACATCCTCCCTTGGGCCCTCTTTGGCTTCTTTGGATCTATGGATTATAGCATGATTATCCTGTACTTTATGGCTAATATCCACTTATAAGTAGTAAGGGAAGAGGGAGCTGTCTCTGACATGGACGCTGTTGCCTGCTTTTTGATCACTTTCTCCTGGCCTTGCCAAGCCACAGGGGAAGAGGATGTGTTCAGTCCTGAATCTACTTGATATGCTGGGGTGGATTGGGAGAGATCTCCATGTTTCTGAGGTGTAGGGGAGGGGGATAGGTGGAAGAGGAAAGGAGGATGAGACTGGGAGGAGAGGAGGGAACAGGACTATGATTACAATGGAAAGTGAATAAATTAATTAATTAAAAAACTAAAAATAAAGCAAGTGGATACATATGATGTGTGTATTTCTGGGTATGTGTTACCTCACTCAGGATAATGTTTTCTAGTTCCATCTATTTGCCTGCAAAATGCATGATTTTAATAAAGAAAAATCCTTTAAATAAAACATCTCAAAAGACTGTATTTTATTGAATTTTAGAATTAAAACTGTGTAAGTTATTAAATTGTATGTGATGTTTTACCAATTATTCTAGAAACATAATAACTGTACCAACTTTAGCATGCTCTCATCATATATGCCAACAAAATACTAAGCTTATGGCATTGGCAGCAACTGAATAATATAACTTTAAATGCTATTATAACTTTAAATGCATTTCTATATGGATGGAGAAATAAAGACACCTCGACAATAAAACACTGGTAAACGAATTGTTTCTTCTCCATATGGTTATATTGATATTGACCTGATTCTTACACTATGAAGTCCATAGGCAAGCCTTAAATTCCAGTCTTCCTAAAGCACACATGCTACTCACATATCATCATAATTACACATGTCAGCTGAGGCCTCGGGTATGTTCATGCAGAGAAGCAGAGGTGTGGATAGGCTGACATCTTAACCTTGTCATCCTATAATGTGGAATTTGAGGATGCAGACCTGCCATTGTGGAAACCAGGAAGCAATTCCTGATTTGTCTCCATTACTAAGCCCTTTGGACCAACCTGAGCAGGACAACCTATGTCAGCGCTGGTGAGACAGTGACAGGTCTTCAGGTGATGTGACATCACCTTTGTACTCTACCAGTCCTAGGATGTACATTGTTACGTAGTGACCTGTTTCATAAGGAGGAGTTATTTATATTTCAAAACATCATTGATAATGTTCACAGCATGGTTTAAAAGATTTAAAATAGCCAATGTATACATCATTCTGTTTTTCAGGTTTATTTATGGATATGAGAGTGAGTGTTTGTATGTATATGTTCTGTATTCATATCTGGTACCGTGAATATCAGAGAGAGTGTTGGATTCCCTGAAATTATAGGCTATTTGAGCCACCTAATGTTGGTGCTGAAAACCAAAACCAGACCCTTTGCATGAGTGGCAAGAGTTCTTAACTGCTGTGCCGTTTGTCAAGTCCCAAATATCCTACTTTAATTAATGAAAATGAAAGTATAAAACTTTGGTCAAGTTGACAAAGAGTTCATTATAATCTTCTGTACGTGGCATAGCACATGACTGATATGAAAGTACAAGAGTGATGGAGTAGTACTTTCCAGATGAGCAAAGGCCACAGCATTGCATTAGGATGAGAATCATGTTCAATCTACAGAAAATAAGCCCTGAACAACTGAAAGATGGAAATAAAAAATAATTATATAGAGGCTGAGCAGAAGCAATGATTCACACTGGAGTTTTAATTTTTTTCCTTAGATAGTTTTCTTACTATTACTATGATAAGACTTCTTTCTATTACTGTGATAAGACTCTGACCAGAATCAAATTGAAGAGCAAAGACACTTATTTGGTTGTATCACAGTACATTGGGGCAAGCCAAGGAAAAACTGAGGGCAAGAACTGGAGCAGAAACCATGGAGATACTCTGCTTACTGGCTTCCTTTTCGTGGCTTACTCAGTTTGCCTTTTTATGTAATACAGGACTACCTGAGCAGGAATGGTACTGCATACAATGAACGGAGCCTTCCCACACTAACCAATTTTAAAAAGTCCCATAGGCTTGCCTACAGGCCCGTCTCATGGAGACATTTCCTCAGGTGAGGTTCTTTCTTCACAAATGACTCAAGCTTGTATGAAGTTGACAAAATTCAACCAGAATAGCAGGGCACAGTCTTTGGAAAGATTTTACCAGTAACTAACTGACAGCTCTTTGGTTGTGATGGTAAACTAGAGTCAAGGAATGACCATATGGTTGAACTTCTGTCTAAGCTTTTTACATTACAATGCAATGTTATCTTCTACAAAATTCATAATCAAGAACCCCAAAGCCAAGAAAATAATAAACAAAAACCATCATCATGTTATTCCTCAATAATAACTATTCTAGGATGTGCATAGCACCTGAGACAGTAATTTTTGGAGGCTCAGAGAAAAAAGTGAGGGAGGTAATAGATGGATAGATAATCAGTAGATAACAGATGAGCACCAGAAAAAAACTAGTGATAAAAGACATATATCTCTTTAAATATGTATGTATTTACTACAGCTATTATACCTAGGTGCATGGCTTCTCCATTTCACTTAGACCATCAAGTTTCCCCTAGAGTTTAATCTCAAAGGCTTCTCAGTGAAGGGTCCCTCAATGGCTAAAGAGAAAACAAATTTCCCCTCACATAATTCAGTCTGACTTAGGTTTGGTGATACCTCATTCTATTAATTTTTTTTTTTTTTAGTTAAACCTCACAGTCATATCTGTCTTTTGTTTTGCTTTCCTTTTTTATTAATTAATTTATTTATACAATTTACATGCAAAAACTCTGGCTTACAATAAATTTCAACCCTTTTCATTAAAAGCGTAATTTTGTACAATTTCAAAACATTGTTTGTATAAAGCTTATGTCTATGTGTCTATGAAAGACTAAAGAAATGTTGAAAAGGAGGGGGAGAAGCTTTGAAAACAATAGTACAAGCCCATTTTGGGGGAGTATTTAGGACACATGATCTTAAGAATCACCTGGCTACCTATGGGAAAGTTCCTATTACCTGTGTTGTCAACATAGAGAAGCAGATGTTAGCAAGACTTCTCTCCTTCATTTCTCATCTCTGGTCTTTATCTTCTTCAGTCAAAGCTTTCAGAAATCCAAAACCTTCACAAGCATATGAAGAACAAAGTTGTAACTCTTCTTCTTCTAACAGTCCCATTCTGCTTCAGCAGCCAAACTCTCATCAGAAATAAAGGAAGGCTGTTTAAAAACAACTAGTAGATTCACTGATTTCAGAAAGAACTATACTTTACTGTTATAGATTCTCTGCAAACATTAATTATACAAAATAGTGAGCCTCCCTGTGAAACTTTTAGATGGGAATGACATAGGTCAATCATATATGCTGCTCTTAAATAATTTTAAAAGATCTATATCTTGCCCCTACATAGATCATTTTCCAGAGAGCTACCACGGTAAAGTCTTTTCAACAGCCACTGTTCTCTTTTTGTTATTCTTTATTTTCTCCACTTTTGTGATACTCTTGACTTTCACAATCATTTACAAATAATTCTCATTGATATTCCAGTATTATAGGTAAAGAGAAAAAAATGAGACATGATAAACAGATTTTAAGATCCCATCTCAGCCTATGTACTCTGTGACTAGGATTTTGGCTGTTTAGATCAACACGGAGTTCATGTCAGAAATAGTTTGTGTTCCCCTTACTAGGGAAACCCACTTGAATACTGAGCTACCATGGGCGACATCTGAGCAGGGGTTCTAGGTTATATCCATACATGGTCCTTGGTTGGAGAAACAGTCTCATAAAAGGCCCCTGTGCCCTGATATATTTTGTCCTTGTGGAGCTCCTGTCCTCTCCCAGTCATATTAACTCCCCTTTTTATCATATGATTCCCTGCACTCTACCAAAGGTTTGGTTATGAGTCTCAGCATTTGCTCTAATATGCTACTAGGTAGAGTCTTTCAGAGGCCCTTTGTGGTAGGAACTATTTCTGACATGAACTCAGTGACTTTACCCTCCACCCCCTGAGGGAGGATCAGCCTTGCTAGGTCACACAAGAGGACACTGAAGCCAGTCCTGAAAATACATGATAAGCTAGGGTCACATGGAAGGGGAGGAGGACCTCCCCTAGCAGTAGATTTGGAAAGGGACAGGGAGGAGATGAGGGAGAGAGGGTGAGATTGGGAGGGAATGAGGGAGGAGGCTATGGCTGGGATACAAAGTAAATAACCTGTGATTAATATTAAAAATTAAAATTCAAAAAAGAATATTACAACAACAAAAAACAAAGTAAATAATGTGTAATTAATATTAAAAAATAAAATATTATTAAAAAAAAGAAAAAAAGATCAACACTGAGTGACATAGCCACATAGAGTGGCAGTGCTCAGGCAGAGAAAATAGATGAGATACTCCCATGGCAGAGGTCCTTGAGGTATGAGATTAAGAATGACAGAACTCTTGTTTTTAATAGTAGTAGTATTAGTATTCCATTGTGTAAATATGCCACAATTTCGGCATCCATTCCTCCACTGTGGGACATCTAGGTTGTTTCCAGGTTCTGGCTATTACAAATAAAAGTAGTTGAGCAAATGTCCTTGTTGAATGGTGGGCGTGTTTTGGGTATACGCCAAGGACTGGGATAGCTGGATCAATGTTTTGAGAAAGCGCCAGATTGATTTGAAAGTGGTTGTACACGTTTGCACTACCACCACCAATGGAGGAGGGTTCCTTTTCCTCCACATCCTCTCCAGCATGTGATATCCCTTGAATTTTTTATCTTAGCCATGCTAATAGGTGTAAGATGCATTTCCCAGATGACTTAGGATGTTGAGCATTTTTTTAAGTTTTTCTCTGCATTTTAGTAATTATGGCATTATTCCATTGTATAAATGTACCACAATTTCTGTATCCATTCCTGAGCTGTTGAGGAACATCTGGGTTAATTCCAGATTCTGGCTATTACAAATAAAAGTATTACAAACATGCTGGAGCAAATGTCCTTATTGTGCACTTGAGCATCTTTTGGATATATGTCTAGGAGTGGTATGGCTGGAACTTGAGGAAACACTATTCCTAATTGTCTGAGAAAGTGGCAGATTGATTTCCAAAGTGGCTGTACAAGTTTACATTCCCACCAGCAATGGAGGAGGATTCCCTTTCTCCACAAACTCTCCATCCTGTGTTGTCACTTGAGGTTTTTATCTTAGCCATTCTGGTGGGTGTAAGGTGAAATCTCAGGGCTGTTTTGATTTGCATTTCCCTGATGAATAAGGACATTGAACATTTCTTTAAGTGTGTCTCTGCCATTCGGTATTCCTCAATTGAGAATTCTTTGTTTGGTTCTGTACCCATTTTTAAATTAGATTACTTGATTTACTGCTGTTTAACTTCTTGAGTTCTTTATATATACTGGATATTAGATATAGGGTTAGTCAAGATCCTTTCCCAATCTGTAGGCTGTCGTTTTGTTCTGATGACAGTGTCCTTTGCTTTATAGAAACTTTTCAGTTTCATGAGATCCCATTTATTGATTGTTGATCTTAGAGCCTGTGCTGTTGGTATTCTGTTCAGGAACTTGTCTCCTGTGCCAATGAGTTCAAGACTTTTTCTTCCCCACTTTTTCTTCTAACAGGTTTACTGTGTCTGTTTTTATATTAAGGTCTTTGATCCACTTGGAATTTAGTTTTGTGCAGGGTGATAAGTATGAATCTATTTGCATTTTTCTACATGTAGACATCCAGTTAGACCAGCACAATTTGTTAAAGACGTTATTCTCTTTTCCATTGTATGGTTTTGGCTTCTTTGTCAAAAATCAGGTATCCATAGCTGTGTGGGTTTATTTCTGGATCTTTTATTTGATACTCCAACCAAGGACCATGTATGGATATAACCTAGAACCTCTGCTCAGATGTAGCCCATGGTAGCTCAGTCTCCATGTGGGGCCCTAATAAGGGTAACAGGGGCTGTCTCTGATATGAACTCAGTGGCTGGCTCTTTGATCACTTCCCCCTGATTGGAGGGGGGGCAGCTTTAACAGGCCACAGAGGAAGACAGTGCTGCCAGTCCTGATGAAACCTGATAGGATAGGGTCAAATGAAAGAAAAGGAGGACCTCCTATATTAGTGGACTAGGGGAGAAGGAGGGAAGGAGAAGAAGGATGGAGAACAGGATTGGGGAGGATGAGGGAGAGGGACACAGCTGGGATACAAAGTGAATAAACTGTAATAAATAATAAATAAAATAAATGCTCGGAAAAATTCAGAAGAAAATATGGGAAGCAATATTTCAGACTTAAAGAAAAATGATCATAGTCAATAGACTATGGAATAAAATATGAAGCCATAATTACTAAAATGAAGAGTGCTGTTGAGAGTAGAAGAAACAACAACAAAAAGACAATGACAATTAACATACACATTTCTTTTTTCCTTATTAAACATGGATTTTTTCTCATAAAGCATAATTTGAATTCAGTTTCCCCTTCCTTTACTCCTACTAGTTTCTCTCTACATCCTCTCCCTTATAGATCTACTCCCTTTCTGTCTCTCATTAAAAAAAATTAAAAAAATAATAAAAGAACAGACTTCTATGAGTTAACAATAAAACACAATAAAATAAAATAAAACAAAAACCATTATATTGAATTTGGACAAGCTAAGGCTACAGAAAAATAAAAGAGGTCCAAGAGCAAGCACAAGAACCAGAGACCCTCTTGCTCACACATTTGGGAGTCGTATAAAAATACCAAACTGAAGGCCTGGGAGCGTTAGCAGGCCTTCCGGTGTTGGTCTCCTTGGTTTGCCTGTGGTGTATATGCAAGATTAGAGTCTCACAACAGTGTAATTAATGCAGCCATGATCATTCAGGCCTTTACAGCCATTGAAGCAGGACAGTCTCCCCAAGCATGGTTGGCTACCATAAAAAGCTAAAATGTTATGCTCAGGATGCGAGGCTAAGCACTGCACTCAGGGTCAGCCGCTTTCGCCCTAGAGAAGAGCATGTCTGATTGCATGCGGGTTGATGTCCCAGGTCCCGCCTCTGAGAAAAAGGTATCAGACGGGTCTGATGCTCTTTGGGTGGATGACACCTAAATGAACATCGGTACAAAGTCCCAATTTATTTCTAATATCAGAGATCAGACCTCTACTCTTGCCTGATGCGTCTAAAACAAAAAGGGGGAACTGTAGAGAGCTGCGTAATGCTGTGCCTTAAAGATGGAGCTGGTTTCTGCCTTCCACCTTCCTGATGGTGAGTGCTCTCTGTCACGAACAATTCCACATTTGGCTAAGGCTGAGGATCTGGCTTGCTTCCATGTATGTGGACCTATCTGCATTGCCCACGTGGCACGCTGGGGTTGGCTACCCAGAGGCTATTTAAGCTGTGGGCTGGCTTTCCCCAGGGTCAGAAGATTGTTCAAGGTTCCTGAATAAACTGCATTGAGAAGAAAAATAAATAAATAAATAAATAAATAAATAAATAGAAAAGAAAACTAAAGAAAAAAATTACCAAACTGAAAGTTTTAGTATATATCCAAAAGACATGGTGCATAACTATGTAGGCTCTTTAATACCTAACTCAGTCTCTATGTGTTTAGATGTTTTAGAGGGCCATATTCTGTTGCCCTCTCTCCTGTCTCCCTAATTTCTTTGGACTTCTCTTCCACATGATTCCTTGAACTCGGCGGGTGGGAGATTTGATGAAAACATCTTATTTAGAGTTCTGAACACAACAATTTCAATAATAACTTTAAATATTAATGGTATCAGCTCTCCAATCACAAGATACAGGCTGGCTGAACTGATCAAGAAAAAAAAATCCATCCATGTGTGTTTTGTCTTTTAGTTTGTTTATATGGTGGATAACATTTATCAATTTGTATATGTTGAACCATGCCTACATCTATGGAATGAAGTCTACTTGATCACGATTTGTTTTTGTATTCAGTTTGCAAGTATTTTATTTAGAATTTTGGCATCTATGCTCATAAGGAAAATTTGTCTGTAATTCTCTTTGTTTGTTTGTTTGGGTCATTATGTGGTTTAAATGTAAAGATAAACTAGGGTCAGATGGAAGGGGAGGAGAATCTCCCCTATCAGTGGACTGGGGAAGGGGCATGGGAGAAAAAGAGGGAGGTAGGGCAGGATTGGGAGGGGTTAAGGGAGGGGACTACAGCTGGGATACAAAGTGAATAAATTGTAATAAATTAAAAAATAAAAAACAAAACAAAAAAATAAAAATTTAAATTTTATCAGGGAACTGTGGTCTCGTAAAATAAGTTGGGCAATATTGTTTTTTTTTCCAGAGCTTGTAGGTATACTGTAAGTTGTTAATATGATATCTTTCTATTCTTTGTCTTTAAAATGTAAACACTTAGTGCTAAGAATTTGCCTGTTAAAACAGAATTCACTGTGTCCCATAAGTTTGAATATGTTGTGTATTCATTTTCATTCTATTCTATAAAGTTTTGATTTCTTTTTTAACTTCTATCTTTACCCAGTTTTCATTTAGAGAGAGCTCTTCAGTTTTCAAGAGTTTTTAAGCTTTCTGTTGTTTCTATTGTTGTTGATACACATACTTAACCCATGGTGGCCAGATTTTCTTTTTATGTCAGCACTTAGTTCTATGAACCTGCATTTTAGAACAGCTTGCATTCTAATCAAAGGAATAATTAGCTAAGAAGACATCTAAACATATATGCATTAAACTTTGGTCCACTCAATTTCATAAAAACTCTACTACCATAATTAAACAGACAGATTATTATCAAACCAGTAATAGCAGGTGATTGTGATATCCCACTTACTCCAAATAGACATGCTAATAAACAAAAAAAAAAAATAACTAAGGAAGAAAGAGAAAGAAGGAAAGAAAGAAAGAGAGAGAGAGAAAGAAAGAAAGAAAGAAAGAAAGAAAGAAAGAAAGAAAGAGAAAGGAAGGAAGGAAGGAAGGAAGGAAGGAAGGAAGGAAGGAAGGAAGGAAACCAGAAAAGGAAACTGAAGGAGCACTCCCAAACTTCTTCTATGAAACCAGTATCACTCTAATACCCAAAACTGATAAAGATACAGTGAAAAGGGGAAACAATAGTTCTATTATTCCTAATGAACATAGACAAAAATACTCCATACAATACTTGCAAACAGAATACAGACAGACATCAAAATTATACAGCATGAGTATATTGACCTTGTTCTTAAAATGCAGGAATGAATGATTCACCATAAGTCAACAAAGGTAATAAACAACATAAATGGACTTAGTGATAAAATTCACTTGATTTTCTCAAGTGATGCAGAAAAAGTCTTAGAAAAAATCCAACATGCCTTTATGATAAAAGTTTAAGAGAATGGGAACCAGAGGGAACATAATTCAACATAAAAAAGACTAACTATACACACCCCACACACAAATTGATGAAATCCCTCTGAAATCAGGAACGAGACAGGGCAATCTATTAACTGTACTACTTTTCAATGCTGCCCTTGAAGCACTCGTTGGAGCAACAAGGAAAGGGAAGGAAATTAAAAGAAAAAAAAAAAAAGATGTCAAGCTACCTCTATCAGCAGGTGACATGATATAATGAATAGATTCTAAAAATTTAACCTCAGATTTTCTAGAAATTATCAATAACTTTACCAATGTGGCAAGATCCAGAATCCAGTTGTAGAAATCAATAGTTGTTCTATTCACCACCAACAAATATGCAGAAAAAGAAACCATGGACACACTTTCATTCACAATAACCTTAAGAAAAAAGATAGATATGGGAATAAGTTTAACCAAGAAAATGAAGGTCCTTGACAATAAAATATGAAGAAAATATAAAAGACACTAGAAAATGGAAAGATGTCAAATGCTTGTGGATTAGTAAAATTAATATTGTAAGAATTACCAGTATATCAAAAGCCATTTACAGATTTAATTCAATCTGAATTAAAATCCCCATCTATCTCTTCACAGAAATATAAAGAAAAACTATTCTAAAATACATAAGGAACCACTAGACCTGGCATAGACAAAATAATTCTGAACAATAACAACAACAAAATGCTGGAAGAAATACAAGTCTAGACATTAAGATATATTACAGAGACATTGTAATAAAAACAATATGGTATTGGCACAAAGACAGACATGTAAACAAACCACTAAAGCAAAATTGAAGAAATCAGGATCCATCATTCTGCTGCATACAAGAAGCACACCTCAGCAACAAAGATAGATATTATCTTAGTGTAAAGGATTGGAAATAGGTTTTCTAAGCAAATGGACCCTAGAAGCAAGCTGCAGTAGCCATTCTAATACCTAATTTAAAAATTCACCCAAAATTAATCAAAAGAAATGGGGAAGGCCACTTCATAAATATTAAAGGAAAAATACACCAAGATGACATCTCAATTCTGAACATATATGCCTCAAATGCAAGGGCACCCACATTTCTAAAAGGAAGATCATTAAAGCTTAAATCACACATTGAACCCCACACATTAATAAAAGGAAACTTCAACACCCCTTTCTTGTCAATGGACAGATCATTGAGACAAGAACTAAACGGAAATAATGAAACTAACTGATGCTATGAGTCAACTGGATCTAACAGATAGCTACAGAACATTCCATCCAAATACAAAAGAACATATACCTTCTTTTTAGCACCTCATAAAACCTTCTCCAAATACTCTATCACAAAACAAGCCTCAATAGGTAAAAAGAAAATTGAAATGACATCTTGTATTCTATCAGACCACCATGAATTAAAGCTGGACTTCAAAAACAGTAGAATGCTTACAAACTCATGGAAACTGAACAACTCTATGCCAACCACTGGGTCAGGGAGGAAATAAATAAATAATTTAAAGACATCCTAGAATTCAATGAAAATGAAGACGCAAGATACCCAAAAGAATCATCAAGTATTACTTCAAAAGCCTGTAAGCCACAAAATTAGAAAATACAAATGAAATGAATGATTTTCTTGATAGATACCACTTACCAATGTTAAATAAAGATCATGTAAACAATTTAAAAAGACCTATTACCCCTAAGGAACTAGAGGTAGTCATTAAACATCTCCCAAACAAAAAATCCCAGGACCAGGTGATTTCAGCACAGAATTCTACAAGACTTTCAAAGAAGAGTTAATACCAATACTCCTCAAACTATTACACAAAATAGAAACAGAAGGAACATTGTCAAACTCATTCTATGAGGTGGCAGTTATCTTGATATCTAAACCACACAAAGATCCAACAGAAAGAGAATTTTGAACCCATTTCCCTTATGAACATTGATGCAAAAATACTCAATAAAAAACAACTCCACATTTGGCTAAGGCTGAGGATCTGGCTTGCTTCCATGTATGTGGACCTATCTGCATTGCCCACGTGGCACTCTGGGGTTGGCTACCCAGAGGCTATTTAAGCTGTGGGCTGGCTTTCTCCAGGGTCAGATGATTGTTCAAGGTTCCTGAATAAACTGCATTGAAAAAAAAAAAAAACTCAGAAACTGAATCCAGGAACACATCAAAATTATCCACGTGATCAAGTAGTTTTTATTCCAGAGATGCAGGATGGTTCAACATATGAACATCCATCAATGTAATCCACCATATAAATATCTATTCTTTTTTAAATTGTTTTTAGTTTCAATTTTTTTATTTTAAATTTTTAACTTATTACAATGTATTCACTTTGTATCCCAGCTCTAGCCCCTTTCATTGTCCCCTCTTAAACCCACAAACAAGTATAAGTCTCATCTCTCAGGAAGAAAAGTTCTCTCTGCAACAAAGTGATACCGTAAGAAAAAACCACAACCATCAAAATGCAGAGAACAAGTAACCACTGGTGCCTAGCTCCAATTGATATATAAACAACATAGATCCTGCCCCCAAGGCTTAGAGGTCATAGTGGAAAGAGGGGAAAAATGATTATAAGAGACAGAAAAACAGGAAGTTTGTGAGATTTTGTTTTCTAAAAATATTAAAAAATGTTACAGGCATGTAATTTCACCAACATGGCAACCTACACAAGACCTGAAAATGGAAGACACCAATACAAGTTAGAACTTATAATGAGGAAATCTCACTGGGACTCTGTCCTATGCAAGAAAAATAGGCAACCAAACAATGCTGAGAGCAGGAGAAATAGTCTACCTTGGGAAGAGGCCTGAAATGGATAATCCAGTTTCAAGTGGTTAGCCCTGAAATCATAGGCAAACAAATAACATTATGTGGAATGATTGTGTTGTATTTATATACTTAGAAATATGTGTGTATATGTATATGTGTGCATGTGCGTATGTATGTATGTAACAATGATCAAAGAAATAAAGGCCATTGATTAGAGAAAGATCAATGGGGAGATGCAAGGGAAGGGTTGGAGAGAGGAAAAGGAATGGGGGAAAGTATATAATTTTATTTTGAAAGCTAAAGAATGAATTATCTGAGTCACCTTTTGAAATTAATGAACAGAATCAATATAAAACAGCCATTTCTCTTTTTTTTTTTTCAATGCAGTTTATTCAGGAACCTTGAACAATCATCTGACCCTGGGGAAAGCCAGCCCACAGCTTAAATAGCCTCTGGGTAGCCAACCCCAGCGTGCCACGTGGGCAATGCAGATAGGTCCACATACATGGAAGCAAGCCAGATCCTCAGCCTTAGCCAAATGTGGAATTGTTCGTGACAGAGAGCACTCACCATCAGGAAGGTGGAAGGCAGAAACCAGCTCCATCTTTAAGGCACAGCATTACGCAGCTCTCTACAGTTCCCCCTTTTTGTTTTAGACGCATCAGGCAAGAGTAGAGGTCTGATCTCTGATATTAGAAATAAATTGGGACTTTGTACCGATGTTCATTTAGGTGTCATCCACCCAAAGAGCATCAGACCCGTCTGATACCTTTTTCTCAGAGGCGGTACCTGGGGCATCAACCCGCATGCAATCAGACTTGCTCTTCTCTAGGTCGAAAGCGGCTGACCCTGAGTGCAGTGCTTAGCCTCGCATCCTGAGCATAACATTTTAGCTTTTTATGGTAGCCAGCCATGCTTGGGGAGACTGTCCTGCTTCAATGGCTGTAAAGGCCTGAATGATCATGGCTGCATTAATTAACCTGTTGTGAGACTCTAATCTTGCATATACACCACAGGCAAACCAAGGAGACCAACACCGGAAGGCCTGCTAACACTCCCATGCCCGTCCATTCCTTCAGATGATTCATGGCTGCAGCAATCCATGGTGATAATCCTGTGGCTAGTCCTGCGTCCACTCTGGTAGAATTTACCGTGACAATGGCCACTCTTAGCTGCTCCATCGTAGTATCGAATTCTCCAGTCCAATTACCTAAAATATAGCTAGACAATTGTTTAGACAGATTTGCAGCACAGGAAAAATTCTCATGTTGTATGCTAGTGACACAAAGTCCAGCATACTTTCATTGACAGCCAGGTTGAGCCATTTGCCACAGGGTATCAATTTGCTCCTGCACGAGGTCAATCCTCTGATTGAACACCATCAAACCTCCTTTTAGTTGAGCATTAATTCCTTTTTGTACATCTAAGGCATGAGCTACATTGGCTAAAAGAGTATTCAGGGTCTGAGCAGTCTGCACAGTATGACTCATGGCTAATGCCACGGTGGTAGCTCCAACAGCTGCCAATGAGATGGCAGTAACAGTGGTGGCTGTAGTTCCAAGATCCCTTTTCTGTCTGAAGAGAGTCATAGCGTGAGGGGCATCAACGGGCACAGGCACCCAGCGAGGCATGCGAGTAACCAGGGCATACCTAAATTCACTAGCATTCCAGCATTGGGCAAAAAAGCAAGTATCATCACCACAATTACTTGGCTCTATCTGGCTAATAATGAATAAAAATGGGGGATATAAACAAACAGGTGTGGGCTTATAGGAAATATTATGAGAAGCCTTAACCCCCTCGTTGGAACATCTTGCATCAGTTCTAGAACTAGCAGTGGTGGTGTCCGAGGTCTGAGTAGGTTCAGGAGACCATTGCCCCCAGGGGCGAGACGTGCTCCATGTAAATTGACTAACTCCATGTTTTGCTCCACTTTTGAAAGTCATTTAAGGTTCTTAAATTATTTCCCCCCCCCTTTTTTTAAATTTTTCCTCAATTACACTTTATTCATTCTGCATCCCCCTATAAGCCCCTCCCTCCTCCCCTCCCAATCCCACCCTCCCTCCTCCCTCTGCATGCATGCCACTCCCCAAGTCCATTGATAGGGGAGGTTCTCCTCTCCTTTCTGATCTTAGTCCATCAGTTCACATCAAAAGTCAGCCATTTCTCTTTGCTATTTCTTATGTAACAGTTTTCATTTGGGAATGGATATTATTAGTTACATTTTTCATTATCTCATCATTGGTAGCTACTAGAGAAGAAAAAGGAAAGTAAAAGATATGTTCTCTATCCTGAGTATTATTTAACAATGTTGGCTGTGAAAAGAAAATTCAGCAAGTACAAAATAATAATTTAGTAATAGTTCTGAAGAAAAAAAAATCCTGAAGGATAGTGTTTAGGATCATTTTTAACAATTAAATATTCCACTATGACTCCTAAGCCTTGGTTGCAGGATCTAGGAATAACATGGTTGCTTGATAGCTTCATTTTGATCAGTTGTCGTTTTCTGTAATGGTCTCTGTCTGCTGAAAAGAGAATCAACTTTAATCAACATTAAGTCTCATTTTTTATAAAGGTAGATAACTTATCAGATCTTCCATTACCTGGCTAAAGTAACTGGCATGCCTATTTGGTGTAGAACTATGGTTTTTCTATCCCTGACCAAATCCTTTCACCCCTTATTTTTCATTGGTTGAATTTTTAGAGTAGAGCCTTCTTGATAACTAGTATTGCTCTTCCCTCAATTTCGTATTTATGTATTTGTTTGTTTGTTTAAGATGCAAAGCCTTATGTAATTATTGTGCAAAGAGTTTATAAAATGGAAGGAAAACTTAATGCATTAAGTTTTGTTCCGGGATAAAAAAAGAAGGCAGCATTATTAAGTTTGAACTGGTTTTGGTAATAGTTCAAAAGGTTTCTCTTGTGTTTGAAAAAGAGGAAATTTTAACTCAAGAGAGAGAGAGAAAGAGAGAACCATGACAAAGGGAGCTCATAAAACTACAGGTTAGCTGAGCATGGTGTCTGTCTTGACCTGACACTTAAGACCTGACACAACACCTGATCTTGATTTGAGTTCACAGTCAAGGATTACATTCTAGTCTTCCTGAAGCAAACAGCATACTCACACGTCACTTATACAGGTCAACTGAAGACTTGGGTATTGCCTATGCACAGGCAGAGGTGTGGACCAGCTAGCATCTCAGCCTCTTCCTCATTATCCTTGAAGCTGGAAGTTGAGGTAAGCAGACCTGCTATTTCAGAAACCAGGAATCAATTCCTGACCTCTCCCTGTTACTAAGCACTTTGAGGCAGCCTCACTAGGAGAACAAATGTCACAGCTGCTGAGTCAGTGGCAGGTCTTCAGGTAACGTGGCTGCTATGCCTCACTTTGGCAGTCTCAGGGTGCAGGCTCCAATTGGGTGACTTGAGTCGTTGAGATTATCTATTAATATAATGAAATATCACTGATAGTATTAGCAGATTTAAAACTCTTAAAATGACCAGTGTATGCATCACCCTGTGTTGAACTAACAAGATAAATACAAAACACAGGAAATGTTTTCAAATGATTTCTTGTAAATACATGGTACATGAAAAAAATATATCAAATGGGTGGTATGGGTAGATGGCAGCACAAAATGCTCAGTGTTGTAGGGAGAAGCAGTTAGTACCAACTATAGAAAATAGTATAGTTTAGCCAAGAGCATTCATTAAGGAAGGTGGAAGATGTGCGGGCTGAATAAAAGGCTGCATCTCATAGTACTTTGGGCTTTTCCCTCACACTATAGGAATTCCCAAAAAAGACAAAACCATTCATTAATGTAAAGAATTTAAAGGAAGAGGAGAGTCATTTCTTGTATCTGATAGTAGAAAAGATTCTAGGAAATCATGTTGCCTAGGGACAACATTTGTAGAGGGAATGTTAGCACCTGTACAAAATAAAGGCACTGAGAAAGGTTGAGATACACACTGATATGTGAATAAATAGGTAACTAGCTGGTTGAATGATAGATAGATAGGCAGATAGATAGATAGATAGATAGATAGATAGATAGATAGATAGATAGATAGATAGGTGGCAGATACATACATACTAGGTAAGGAGACAGATGATAGACAACAAATAATGGATAAATAGAAAAATGGAGTCATGATAAATTGTAGCCTAATATCTCACTAAATGCATAGATAGGTAGATATCACCTCTCTCACCTTTCCTTGGTGCTCATGATTGTCACACGTGGTGAACATTACTCCCAAAGTCTTAGCCATCCCAGAGTCTAAAGTGGCTGGGAAAGGGAGCCCCTTGCTCCTCTTCCGACTCATTCTGACTTTGATTTGCTATTTCCCTGAGTTTGATCACATGGTGACAGTCTCTACAATCATCTTATTCTAGATTAAGCCTCATCTATTTCCACTGAAATCTCTAAAATGGGGGCATTCAAACATTCCTTCCATATTCAAACTATAGAAAAGTAGACATTTGTGAGAACCAGGGGAATAAAGAGAACACCTGGGCTTAAAAACACTGCTCAAACACACCCCAAGAATTAGTAAGAATTCTTGCCCTTGAAACCTCCTGCTTCTATCAGGGAGAGATGTTGGGAGTGATGCAGGAGCAACAGCAAACAGCTCTAGAACTCATGGAATGCAGCTCATCAGTTAGCAGAGCCATGATGGGTGTGTCTTGGGGTGGTACATCCCCAAGAATTATGTGTCCGGATGACTTCCTGCCCTTGGGGAGCATAGCTGTGCTATCCACGCGAACTTCCTGATCTTCCTAACACAGGAATTGTGTGAAAACTCTAAGAGGACTTCGAGCCCCTGACTGGGCAGTATCACTTGCACTTACAATTAATGCTTGATCTCTTTCAGGCTTGGTTGATGGAACAGATTGATTTGACCCTTGGAAAAAACCTCCAGATGTAGATTGTTAACAACGGCCATGACAGTTAGAAAGAATTTGGAAAAAATAGATTGTTTCGCAAGGCTAGGTAAAGATATTTTTGTTAGTGGCTCTGATGTAGAAAATCTCAGGAAAAACAGATTGCTTAGCAAGGTTAAATAAAGATAGTTTTGCTAGTGGCTTTGATGTAGAAAGTCTTAGAGAACAGTTTGAAGTTTAGGAAAGTGCACTTTTAATAGCAAAGCCAGAAATTTGTTGAGGTTGGCGATTGAGAACAATACCCCAATTAACACCAGCTGACGTGACTCTCACCGAAGCTGGGTTTCAAGGTGATTAATTTCTTGCAAGCATTTTTGCCCTCAGCTTCTTGTTATGATTTAATAAAAAATTATTAATGAGTAGATGCTCACCTTAAAGATTTAAAATAGAAATGGCTGGGGTTTTTTTTATACAAAAGTTTAAATTTTTGATTCTTTTTAAGACTTTTATAACATTACTTTTTAAGATAAATGATTCTTTCTTTGTAACCACAAACTGCAGCCTGCCAGTAACGAAAAACTGAGAAATTACCTTTCTTGCTCACCTTGTTGATTTATAACAAGCTGTTTGATTACAAGTGTATATATAATTTTGGGAATAACTTGTTTTTCATATTTGTTTTTCACCCATAATACGTAAAACATTTGATCATGTGAGGATATTGGGGAACATGTTTTTCTTACATTCACTTAAAGAAATCATTCACTTAAAGAAAAATAGAATGTAACTGCACTGTGATTTTTGTATTGCTTGAAAGATTTTGCTGGGATATAGAAGCTATGGGAAAAACAGTAAAAGTTGGTTTGGAACTAGCTCTTCAGTTTGTTCCATCCACCAAGATGTGTATATGTATATGTGTCAGGTTGGGTTGGAGCTCACTCTCTGGAGTTTTCTTCAACCACTGAATATATGTATGTATTATGTATGTATCCCTGCATGCATGTATGCATGTATGCGTAGATGTGGCTGTGTAAAGTAACAGAAGCTCGAAAGAAGAAGCTTGTTTGAACCTACTTGCTGTAGTCTGTCCTACTTCATCATCAAGTGTAAGCGTGTGTGCGTGTGTGGTCTTTTTCTCTCCTTTCTTTCCTTTTTTTTTAGATGCTTTGCCACTACCTGTGGAAAGCCAATGCTAGAGCCCACAGCCCTAGCTGACATTTACGTGGTAGATGTAAGCTCATACCTGGAAGCTCCTAGCACTGGCCAGCAATTTAATTCTGGCCCCTCAGTTTGCCACTATCAGTAGAAGCCATGGTCGGTAACCATCACTTCTGGCCTTGGAAAATTACCCTTGGAAAAATTCTGCCAGGTCACCAGCCAGCCAGCAGCAGTGGGATCTAGACCCTGATTCAGTCGAATGTCGAAGTTGGGCTTCAATAGAAAGATGTGTCTCTTGTGGAAGAATACACATACAGTATTTCACAAAATTTTCTCCTTTCCACCTATTTCATCTATAAAGATCATTCCCTCCATCCCATATGACCCTCAGAAAAATAAATCAATCAACCAATAAACAATGGAATCAATTTTTTCTATTGAAGATATTAGAATTTTAAAATTACTGCTACACTCTATTAACGTAATAAAATAAGAGGTTTCTGTATGAAAATTTCATGCATGCATATGACAAATTTGACTATATCAACCCTACACTTAGTTACTCTTTGAAGAGTCAACTCCTTCCCCTTTCTTCAGCGGCTAAGCATAGATTGTTTTCTAAGAGTTTTCCATGATCTATTGTTTTTAGAAGGTTGATTTATTCTCTCCTCCATTTTCAAACATTTTACTGACTTTCACTACACACGTATGTAATTTTCTTCTATATTTAAAAGTTAGACTTAAAAAGAAAAAAAAATGTGTAGGTCAAATAGTTTTCAAAACCTTACATCGTACCTTTGGTGACTCAAATTTCTCAGCCAGGCTTGTGCCTATGTAAGTGTCAAACTGTGTGATGCAGCCACACCAATAGGAAGAGTGCAGATAGCTATTTAAGCATCCACCGTAGTTTTAAAAGCTCTATTTACAGTGAACTTGGTTAAAAGGTTATCTGGACTGAAGGTTGCACTAGAAATTGGGAGCAAGTGAGATAGACTGAGAAGAAAGCAGCCCCTCATGCACATGCCCTTCAGGTATGTGAAGTTAAGCTTGCCAGAAATCCACTTCCTCCTCACCTCATGCCTAAACCATGCTGGAGTATCCTTGAGTCTCACTGAGGAAGGTTGGTGAGGAACATGTGGTCCTCATCAGTCACAGGACCATGTGGGTGTCAGGAGGCGGGGCCACTCATGCTCAGACACTATCTCACAGTTTGGGGCAGAGCCCAGGATCAGAATAAAAAGGCTGAGGGCAACACACATCCATCCAGTCCTCCTGAGGTGCCTACAGATTTTGTGCTGCCTGTCTTCTTGGTAAGTGCCCATTAGGAGCAAGAGCTAGTCCAGAGGGCAGCTGAGAGGAGAGCTGGAGGGGAGGCTGGATAGAACCACAGAGCCTGGAGGCCATTCTCACAGAGGGCTTAGAGTGGGCCAGAATGATGGGTAGAGAAAAGGGCATTCTGACACCCATAGGAGGCATGCGCAGCCAGGATCCATTTGACTTAGGACTCTGCAGAGAACAAGCTTCTCTTTAGTGGCATGGGTCTCTTAGAAGCACAGAAGATGGTGCACTTTCAACTTTAGAAAATTGATGAACTGTGAAACACAGCCCTGGACCAGCATTCAAAGGAACAGGTGGAGGCAGAACAGGGTATTAGGCTCTCTTTGCAGTAAACTCCATTTCCCCTGAAATGATGATTTAAATGGGTGATTTCTGAGTCTGTGATAAAGACACCTTTTATAATGCTTAGCTTGTCAGTCGCTGCTGGACACCAGATATTGGCTTTTACTTGGCTTCTGAGGGTTTCTGAGGCTTCCAAAAAGCAAGAATGAGCACATGAGAGGATGGGCATACTACAACTGAAACTATCAGAGACAGTGTTTTTATGATTATCATGGATGCTAAGGGTTTTGAGTAGCCTCAGAGTCCTGGGTCTGACTTGTGTGTGACTCTCCCACAGCTCCAGAGCAGCACTCCCCAGCCGAGATGTCCTGCCAGCAGAGCCAGCAGCAATGCCAGCCCCCTCCCAAGTGCACGCCCAAGTGCCCTCCCAAGTGCCAGACCCCAAAATGCCCTCCAAAATGCCCTCCTAAGTGCCCTCCCAAGTGCCCGCCTGTATCTTCCTGCTGTAGCCTGGGTTCTGGGGGCTGCTGTGGCTCCAGCTCTGGGGGCTGCTGCAGCTCTGGGGGTGGCGGCTGCTGCCTGAGCCACCACAGGCCCCGCAGATCTCTCTTCCACCATCATCATCACAGCTCTGGATGCTCTAGCAGTGGAGGCAGCAGCAGTTGCTGTGGCAGCAGTGGGGGAAGCAGCAGTTGCTGTGGCAGCAGTGGGGGAAGCAGTGGCTGCTGTGGCAGCAGTGGGGGCGGCAGTGGGGGCAGCAGCTGTGGTGGCAGCCAGCAGTCTGGGGGCTGCTGCTAAGTTGGACCCTAGGACTTCAGACAAGCTGTGGAGAAGAAAGCCAAGTACAGCAGAAGTCTTCCTGCCTGCCACTCCTCCCTGTTGTAGTCTCTATTCTGGGCTCTAGGTCACCCTGCACAAAGCTGTGACTTTCCCTAAAATGAGCAGGCTGTAATAATAAAGTCTCTCCTTTCAAACATGACTAAACCTGTGTTTATTTTTGGCAACATCATCATTCAAAGTCAGTGTTAGCAATTCAGTGGAATTACAGCCTGTATCAGTAATCTCCAGCACCCTATTTCCAAGCAGCTTGGAGCATGATGAAAAACGTGCAAAGGCTCAGGTGGATATATTTTTCTTTGTTTGCACCTGAAGGCAAACAGCTAAAATTGTATAGCTTAAGTTCTAAGAAGAAAGTGAGAGGCAGGCACAACTAAGCAGATAATGAGGCAGATGATGAGAAGAATTTACCCACCACTTCGTTCCTAGTTGCAGGCTTGAAAAGCCTCCTTGTACCCCATAGAAAAGAGGTAGGTGAAGAACATCCAGTCAACACTCATGGGAACCATTTCTGGGTCAGCTGGGTGCTCACACAGCCAGACCCGGTGTCACGGGCTGAAGGGAGATATCCAGACAGGATAAAAGGGCTTAAGACTAAAGAATATCTACTCATGTCCTCTGGTGTTCTTTGTGCTGCCTGTGGTCTTGGTAAATAGTCACTCGAAATAAATTCTTAGGCGTCCCAGAGGAAAACCCAGACAGAACATGAGAAGTTGGACACAGGCTCAGGGCAGAGGTGGTAGCTGGGAATGCATAATAGAGAAACGCCTAGAAAGTCTGCTGAAGGTCGGTGAATATTGAGAATGCTGATGGTCATGTCCCTACCCATATGCTCCTAACCCACTTTATTTCTTCATAGTCTTGGGCTCTGATATTGCATGTAAGTTACAATGTGTTTCACCTCCTCTTCTTAAATGAAGCCTGTATTTTGAGGACATTGTCCCCATACAGTAATCAGAAGCACATTTGGGACCAACAGGCACAGAGACCTCTGACCCAAACCCTTATCAGTGTCCCTTAGGTGGTCAGGAGTGGTGCCTGGATATCTGTACCAGAAGCACTATGAACGCATCATAATAAATAAGATGAAATTGCTGGTGCCTGGGAGAGAGATAGAAAAGATTAGTGGCTTCAGAAAGGATAGTGTCAGGCCTCAGATCACTAGACTAGAAAAACTGGGGTCATTTCTCACTCCTGACCAATCAGCTTAAGGCCTCACAATGTGCAATGATTATAATTGGGCATAAAAATTCATGGGATTACCCTTTGCATTCCATATTCTCATGTATGTAGATGTTGGGTCTTATACATATATATGGAAAGTATATTACTTAAAGATAATTGGAAGTTCCTCCCCAAAGAAGCCTGATTTCTTCCTTACACTTTAAAGTGTATGTTGAATGCTAGAGGATGCACTTTTCTCACTGGCTTCCTCTGTTGGAAAAAGATCATGTATTTATGAAGGCATACTGAGGTACCAATGAATGTGAAATGTTTGTCAAACTATCTCAGGGATAATTTCCTCTGTGTCTTATCCTGAAGAAGCTTGTAACAAGCAACAAAATGACTATATAAAGATAATAGAGCAGGACTGAGCCAGCTCGTGGGATTTGTACCCTATCCCAGCTCCAGCATGATCATCTATCAACACATGCTTACACGTGCAACAAGAGCTGGGAGCTGGTCTCTCCATGGAGCTCCTGTCTCATGCCATTGGCTCACCCTTGTCATGTCTTAATCTAAATTGCCCCCATCTTCTCCCACACGGAGAGTCAGCCCTGGGGGCAGATCGGCAGGTGACAGCTGCTGTCTGAGCCACCACAGGCTAACAGCAGACTCTGGCTGCTGCAGCCAGGCATAAGGCCTCCTGCAGCTATGACTGAAGAGCAGCCAGAAGTTTGGAGGCTTTTGCTGAATGCTTCCTCATTCACCTGAGGTTGTTTAAGTGTCTGAGTCACACTTGAAAGGTTAATCTCTGGGTGGGGCAACATACATTTTGGGGATTATGAGAAAATTATTTCAAAATCATTTGAAAACCCACATTCCTCTTGTTGTAGTTCCCCCCCGGGCATCCCTCTGCCCCCCCCCAAAAAAAGACAACTCTGTCCTGTTTTACTGCACACACCCAAGGGTCCATTGGGTCCATTGGATAAGGCACTGTGGAAACTTTCTTTTTTTAACTTCGTGATTCCCTTCACATCTGTCCCTTCACATCTGATTCTCAGACACAAAACGGAAATAGACATTGCCATCCTCTCTCCCACCCTCTCCTCACACCTTTAGACCCTACATTCTGTTCCTTTACCTAATGAATCTCTAACTAATCAATTTTCTTATTGAACTTATAAACACACACACATACTAAACAACAACAGAAGCCTCACACAAAAGTCAAAATTATTAACTTTAATATAACTGAATTTTTTATTTGTCCTTGCGTGCGGTACAGTGCGCATATATGGTATATGTTCGCGGAGTTTGTGTGTGTTCAATTGTTGAGCATTTGTGTGTGAGCGTGTGTGTGTGTGTGTGTGTGTGTGTGTAGGCATGAGGTCAAGGGAATTAGAAATGCAACTAAAATTTATTAAAGAAGTTTCTGAATTTATTCATTCAAATAATAATTATGTTTGATAAATTACGTACTAAAGTGAAGTTACTGTTTTGTATGAATTTGTCCTAATATTAGCCAAAGAAAATAAAAATACAACAATGAAGAGAACTTTAAGATTGTCCTTTACAGAAAAGACATCCACAAGATGATGAACTGGAACTCACAAGACAAGAGCAATGCTATTCAAAGAGAAGACAGTCCAGGTTCTTTTGTGTACAACTTATAAAACATCAGTGAGTGTGTGTGTGTGTGTGTGTGTGTGTGTGTGTGTGTGTGAAGAACAGCAAAATAGTAGGCCATGAATTTGAAAGAGAGCAAGAAAGGGTATTTAGAAGGCTTTGGAGGAAGGAATGGAAAGGTAGAAATAATGTAATTATAATATGAACTCAAAAATAATAGAAAAAAATTTAAATCTCTTTTAAACAATGTAAAAAAATACATATACCCACAGACCATACAACATCAGAGATTGTTTAGATAACCTCAGGGTGAACCCACACCAAATCAATAAAACAGAGAATAACATCTATTGATTAGTCTGTGGTACCAATAAATTAAAAATGTAGCATTTGGAGCAACAAAATAATATAATTTTAAGAGATGTTATATAAATAGAAACTAAAGCTTCCTTTAGACTATGAGATCATGGTATCATTGTTTGTGATTGTTCAAAAGAGTTGAAATGAGAATAGAAATGAGAAAAACAAATGAGAGATGACTAATTTACTTGATACTGGCTTGGGAACACACACACACAAAAGCCTCTTCTTTGAATTACTTTTGGTTATGACTCAGTGCTACTTTTGCATTCTATGAGATGGAGAAAATTAGTCATTATAATAAAGAGGCAGCATGACAAACCCCCAGAAAGTAATGGTTGGCTGGTCAAGATGGTTGCACTAACCCGACATTTAAGTCTGCAGAATTCACAATCAGAGATTGAATTTCAGTTTTCCTCAAGAAATACTGCATAAGTCAGCTGATGACATGGTGCTCTCCTGCACCAGAGACAGTGACATGGACCCGATGGCATCTAAATCTCATCATTCTAAAAGTCAGAAGTTGGTCTGAGTAGAGATGTCATTGTGAAAACCCAGGAATCAATTTCTGACCTCTCCCTATTACTAAGACCATTGGAGCAACCCGAGGAAGATCACAAAGTTCTTAGTGGGTGAGACAGTGGCAGATCTCTCCAGTCATGTGACCTCACATGCCACACCATGCATATTTCAAAGGGCAGCTCCTTGGAGGAGGATCTATGTCATAAGGAGTAGCTATTTATAAACTGAAGTACCATTGATATCATTTGTGAGAAGATGTAAGATCATAAATGATCCTGTGTGCTAGACAGGCACAGGGAAAGAAAAATAAAGCTTAGGCCAGGCTTTTCAGAAACTTGTCATAGTTTCATGTCAGTGTTAAGGGAAAAAGTCAGTGTGATGACCCATGTACAAAAGGCATATTGAACGATAAATAGACAAGACTAGGTAAGAGATTCACCACCTCATGTTAAAAGTCAAACTGCAATTGCCCAATTCACAGAAAGTATATGGAAAGGTACTTACTATGCAACCAAGAAACTAAATACATTTATTACATACAGCTTTCTTTCTCTCTCTCTCTCTTTCTCTCATATGTGTATATATTTGTGTATATATGAATATATATCAATAAGTTTAATAGACCATATAAATGGACTCAAGGACAGAAATGACCTGATCATCTCAATTGGCACAGAAAAAGTTTTTGAATGAATCCAACATTCATTCACTATAAAAGGCCTGAAGCACTTAGGAATAGAGAAAAGTTACCTCAACACAATGAAAAGCATATACAACAGACATGTATCCAAAATTATACTAAGTAGGAACAAAACTCAAAACATTTACCTAAAAATCACAAAAAAAAACCATAACAGCATCCATTCCATCTTCTCTTATTCAATATAATTCTTGATCTCTTAGATACAAGAGAAAGAAAAGAGATTTAAATATATCAAAGCATCTATATTTGCAGATGACAAGATGCATGAGACCCTAAAAACTCCACCAGATATCTCTTAGAATTGATAAATACTTTATGAAATGTGATCACTACAAAATTAACATTAGCAAATCATTAGCCTTCATATATTGTAATAACAAGCACAATGAGAAAGAAATCAAGGAAAGAATTCCAGTCACAGTTCTTTAAAACTTACCTTGGGAGTAAAAAAGAGACCTCCACAATGAAAACTTTTAAAATTTGAATTAAAAAACTGAAGAATACACTGGAAAATAGAAAGACCTCTCATCTCAGTGATCAGAAGAATTAATATTGTAAAAATTATTTACTAAAAGCATTGCATAGATTCAACACAATCTCCATTACACTTTCAATGTCACAAAAATTGGAAGAGCATCTTAAAACTTATTCACAAATGCAAAAGACCACAGATAGTTCAAGATAATTGTAGCACAAAGAATAATGCCGGAATTATCAAGTATGGTTATAATTTCAAGTTTCACAAGAGAGCCCTAGAATCAAGACATCATATTACTGACATGAAGACATGTAGGTCAGTGGAATAGAGCACCAGAATCAAAGCCATGATCCAGAACCACCTGATCTTTTACAAAGATGTCAAAAATGCACACTGGAGAAAAGCCTATCTCTTCTGAAAAACATTGTATAATGACATACAAAAAATTTACCTCATCTCTCTCCCTGTACAAAAATCAACTCCAGGTGTATACAAGTTCTTAAAATAAGATAGAGGAAATACAAAATATTGGCATAGGAAAGGGCTTCCTGGATAGTACTCAGTTTTTCAAGAAATAAAGACAATAATAGACAAATGAAACCTATGAAATTAAAAAGGTTCTATACATGAAACAGTGGAATGAAAAGACAGTCCACAGAGTGAGTGAGAATCTTTGCTAACTATATATCTGAGAAAGGATTGATACCTATAACGTACAAAGAACTAAACTAAAACTACTGAATCAACAAATGGGATAATGAAATTAATAGACATTTATCAGAAAGTGAAATACAAATGGTTTCCACACATTTGGGAAATTTTAAATTTGATAGCCATAGGAGAAACACGAATCCAATTCCAAACTACTCTGAAATTCTGTCTTGCCCCAGTGGTAATGCAAGGAGTTATGAAAAATGGACCTGTTATGCCCAGTTAAATAATTCTGGACATTTACTCCAAGAACTCTAAGTCAACATAGTACAGATACTTGTAATAGCTAAATTACAGAACCAACCTA
Organism: Meriones unguiculatus; assembly: GCF_030254825.1. Classification (NCBI taxonomy): domain Eukaryota; kingdom Metazoa; phylum Chordata; class Mammalia; order Rodentia; family Muridae; genus Meriones; species Meriones unguiculatus. The sequence continues at coordinate 110,794,396 of NC_083358.1, read as the reverse complement.
TATGTCCAGCAACAGAGGAATGGGTTAAGAAAATCTGGTATACATTTTTAATTTTTCACAATGAAAAAGTAAATTATGTCATTTCCAGAGAAATATAAATAACTTAAGATAGATAATTAGGTGAATTAAGCTAGTTGCAGAAAGACAAATATGTATATTCTTTAAATTTTTGTTCCTAAATTTTAGATAGACACATACAATGTGTATGTATATATGACATGAAATTATTTCTAGGAACAAATAGAATTAATGATAGCGGTAAGGATGGAACAAAGCAAGGAGAAAAAACTATGCTCAATGTAAAATATGTATAAGAAGGATGGAAGACACAAGACTGCAGACTTTTGTAGCTTAAACCTCAAACTTAGAATGCAGACCCATTCACGAAGAGCATCAAAGTGATCAGCTGAGTGATGAAATACTTTTATGGATCCTTCAGGTATGTAAGGTTAAGGTTGACAGGAATCCACTTCCTCATCTCGTGTCTACAGGAGAGTGCAGGCTGGGTGCAGCATCCATGAGCTCCACTGAGGAAGGCTGACAATGACCATCTATCTGGTCTTCACCAGTCACAGGATCTTGTGGGCGGAGGCAGGGCCTACCATGCCCAACCGCTGTCTCACAGGCTGGGACGGAGTTCAGGATCAGAATAAAAGAGCTGAGGAACAGAGCACCTCCATTCATTCATCTCAGGAGCTGTCCAGGGATCTTGCGTTACCTGTCATCTCGGTGAGTGTCCATTGGAACTGGGAGTGTGGCCTGCACTGGAGTGAAGCTAAGAGGAGAGGTGGGGAGTGGATGTGGCCTGGGCAAGGCCATAGAGCTCAGAGTCTTGTTGGCAGAGCAGAGCACAGCTCTGAAAACTGGATAGAAGTGGTAGAGTCAAAGGGACTCTAAAACTTATGGAGGGTATTAGAAGGATTGGGTTACTCTGACTTCTGAATCAGGGGAGGATTATCTGCCCTCCAGGAGTGACTCCCTGGGATGGGAAACTGAAATGCAGAGAGCTGTGGGCCTTGATATGCCTCAGGAGGGGGAGCTCCCGCTCATAACACAGCCCTGGGGCAAAGAAAGACTAACAGTGAGGGCAGGGTACCACAGGGTCTTTGGGCTTGGAAAACAGACAGAGCTGTGGATCTGGAATTTGATCACAGGCTGCTCAGATTGTTTAGGAAATATCAGCACGGGACTTGTCATCCAGTCAATATGAGGTGCTGAGTTCAGCCTTGCCAGAAGAGACCAGACCAGGTTCCTGTCTGCAGGAATGGACAAATTAGTTCTTTTATTAAATGAAGTTAGAACACTGATCAATAGTGGTCATTTCTTCTCTGACATCATTATCACCATCAGTTTGGGAAGGTTGGGAAATTTTTGGAACTCATATAAGACTCGCCAATGACATATAGTAATTCTAGATGAAGCCTAGGGGCATTGTAAAAGATGTCAGTCAGAGAAATTAAGTGGAGGAGAAAATTGTTCTGAATATGCCTCCAGACTGTGTAATATCTCAATTTAGGAGTCCTTACCAGAAAAAAAAAAATTAAAGAATAATCACCTCTTGCCTGCTGTCAAAGATTGCAAGATAATATGACTGCAAGTCAGTACTGCAAAGGGCCTTGGGGTTTGTTAGAAAGAAAAGTATTGAATACGGAGTTTTTGTGAGTATCAGTGATGTTTCGAGGTGGATAAAATGGCCTCAGGATCCTGGGTCTGACTTGTGTGTGACTCTCCCACAGCTCCAGAGCAGCACTCACCAGCTGAGATGTCCTGCCAGCAGAACCAGCAGCAATGCCAGCCCCCTCCCAAGTGCCCTCCCAAGTGCCAGACCCCAAAGTGCCCTCCAAAATGCCCTCCTAAGTGCCCTCCCAAGTGCCCCCCTGTGTCTTCCTGCTGTAGCCTGGGTTCTGGGGGCTGCTGTGGCTCCAGCTCTGGGGGCTGCTGTGGCTCCAGCTCTGGGGGCTGCTGCAGCTCTGGGGGTGGTGGCTGCTGCCTGAGCCACCACAGGCCCCGCAGGTCTCTGCGTCGCCATCGTCACAGCTCTGGATGCTGTAGCAGTGGGGGCAGCAGTGGCTGCTGTGGCAGCAGTGGGGGAAGCAGTGGCTGCTGTGGTAGCAGTGGGGGCAGCAGCTGTGGTGGCAGCAGCTGTGGTGGCAGCAGTGGGGGCAGCAGTTGTGGTGGCAGTAGCCAGCAGTCTGGGGGCTGCTGCTGATTTTTAGCATGACGACCTTACACTAGCCGTGGTGAAGAAACTCGTGTTGAAGACTGGCTGTTTTCTCTTCCTACTGTCCTAAGTCATGTTATGCTGAAATAATGTGAAAAGTTCTATATCCCGACTCTGCTGGCGGCCGGGTCACTCATTTTCTGAATTACAAAATAATAAAGTCTTCCCTGCCGATCTTCTCCAAATTCATAATGGTGTTGACCATCGACATCCATATATGTCAGTGGTGTTAGTTGGTATTTCATGACACTCTGATTGTCAGAAGCTTGAATCAAGAATGTGGATCAGGGGCTGGAGAGATGGCTCAGAGGTTAAGAGCACTGACTGCTCTTCCAAAGGTCCTGAGTTCAATTCCCAGCAACCAAATAGTGGCTCAAAATCATCTATCATAAGGTTTGGTGCCCTTTTCTGGAGAGCAGGTGTTAAATGTAGGCAGAACACTGTATACATAAATTAAATAATAATAAATAAGAAATTAATTAATAAATAAATTAAATAATAAATAAATTAAAACACACACACAAAGTAAATAAAGTGTAATTAATAGAAAAAATAAAAAAATAATTATAAAAAAAGAATGTGGATCAGATAGCCAGTCATGTGACAGACTGTGTATAGGGACCCCCTCACGCACCTTTTCTTGCATACAGCAAGGATCATTCTACTGCACATGTGGCCTACTGACATCCTTATCCTTATCTAAGTACAGATATATGTTCTGTGGCAGTATATATATTTTTCTTTTGTGTTCCTAATTACCATGGTAGAATTTCTAATAACTGGTCTTGGCTGTGGCTATAACACCTCATTAAATGAAAATTCAGACTTTTCAATAGACGGTGGTTCTCAGTTTTTTTTTATATAAAAAGACCTGGAGAGGTATACTTTTGTTCATTGTTTTGTTGTTGAGTTAAGTGCAAGTTTTGTACATTGTTGAGCCAACATAAGAAGATTGTTTTTTAGATTCCAAAAGTGCTGACAACTTAAAATTCAGATGTAAATCAAGTTGATGAACAGACCTCTATTGGACATCACATCCAACAAAACCCACGTGACTTCAAGTCAGTGAGCTCAGTCTACTCCGGAGTAGACTCATCTCAGAGAGACAGGACATCAGCATGCTGTCTGCTCCCACATATGCTTCTGTAACCACCTAAGAAATGACAGCGAGGCAGCACTGAGACAGGTCTCCCTGAAATGATGTTACACATTTCTGCCAGCTGGGGACATTATGCTGGTAGCCATGTGGAAGAGAAATTGTAACTTTACAGTACTATAGAGAAGTAGACAATACACATACCAGTATGGTCTGCATGCTTCTATAGGCTAATGGTTATGCTGATGATATCTTTCAGTATAAAAAAATGTGCTTGAAATAGTTTGATCAGAGTTAACTAAACTTATTTAATAATATTTGAAAATTCATGAAAAAGGTCACTAAAATTCATATTTTACAGTTGAAGAACCTGAGTGAGAAAAGTTAAGAATTCAGTACTAATTTAAATACATAAAACTAGAACTAGGGTAGTGTCTGAGGATGTCTGGCTCCAAAGCTAAAACCTAACCTCTAGGAAGAATTCCAATTCAAGCTATCTTAAAATGAAGATCTGAGGAGTGATTGCTAGCCATGGTTTATATTTGAGATCTAGGCCACATTTGAAACACAGATACAAACATTAAACAAACAAACAAACAAATAAATAAATGACACCCTCTGAAAACAAGATGAAACACATATTAAAACCTGTAGAGGCATGTATGTTTCACTGTTCAGACCTAGAAGCCTGGTGCTAATGAAGCAATATTGCATGAGGAAGATGAGAAACTATGGAAACTAAGCTCTAAGAAAGGAAGAGGCAGGCACCACTGGAGAGATAATGTAATCGATGATGGAAACAATTATTCTACCATCCTGTTTCATATTCTGTGTTTATAGAACCTGCTTTGAACTCATCCACCCATCTCTCACATGTACAATGAGGTAGGAATTTCAGGCACCATGTGTTACAAGAGCGACACAAAAGCAGGAGATAGGTCTGTCTTCCAGTGCCCGGACCCTGTCTAACATACTGAGAGCAGAGCCCATGGTCAAATTAAAGAATGTTAGTGTAAAGGGACTCATCTACTCACCTAAGGAGCCCAGGAACCCTTTTCTACAAGGGATTATGTTTTAAGTTTAAATTACTGTGCTTAAGAGATCTATAAAACAAAAATGCCTTAAACTTGTAAACCATACTTGCCCAAGAACAGAGAACTTCTAGAATGCTGGGAGTATTGCTCATGTAAGGTAACAAGCCACACATTTTCACTTTCATAGGCAAGGTTGGTTGTCCCAGCTGCACAGGGTGCTTGATCACACGTAGGCTGGAGGTATGTACACAGGAATCACCTCAGAATGTATGTTTGCCCCAACTGGATGGAGATGGGAAATGCATAGCCTTGTGGATTTTGCCTTTATAAACACCAGGCTAATGTAATTCATGGTCATTCTCTGGGAATTCCAGGCACAGACCTGGCCAGTGTCCATCATCCTGGCCATTACTTAATAAAGCTTGCTTCAAATTTGCCTCAAAAATTGGGCTAGTGGTCTTATTTTTGCTCAGTATAATTAACAATTCCTCTCTCTCATTGTAAATCTAACTAAAAACAGTTAACAGACATATCACAAGGTGCCTGCTGCACTCTCTTAAATATTTCTCTGCCAGAGGAAATTTAATCTCATTCATCATGAATCTCACATACATGAAAATATGTCTACAAAACGAAGTTATCTAATGAAGTTATCTAATTTAGCTCATAGGCTGATGCTAAAGTAGACCTTGGAGAGCAGGTTTAAGAAGCAACAAATGTCTATAAATAGTTCTTTCTCTTGATCTTCATGCTGGACTTACCCATGTTGCTAGGAATACTGGTAAAGCCTTTTGTCTTGAATCTCTGAAGTCTAAGATATGTTGTCCAAACACATTTGCTGACATCATTTCTAAGATGTGTGGATGACTGCCCGACATTCTTTATTTTTTTAATTTAATTTTATTTTTATTATTAGTTACATTTTATTAACTCTGTATCCCAGGTGTATCCCACTCCCTTATTCCCTCCCAATCCCACCCTCCCTCCCTCATCTCCTCCCTGCCCCTTTCCAAGTCCACTGATTGGGGAGGACCTCCTCCCCTTTCATCTGACCCTGTTTTATCAGGTATCTCCAGAGTCCTCCTCTGTGGCCTAGCAGGACTGCTCCTCCCTTGGGGGGTGGGGAGGTCAAAGAGCCTGCCATTGAGTTCCTGTCAGAAATAGTCCCTGTTCCCCTTACTATGGGAAACCAATTGGTTACTGAGCTACCACGGGCTTCATCCAAGCAGAGATTCTAGGTTATATCCATACCCGACATCCTTTAAATAATAAAGTTTTGTGTCATCTGATGATTTCTATTTGCTTATCCCAGCATGATGTGAGGCAATTGGGCTACATATATGAGTTCATCTTTGCCTTACTGACTTATTCCAACTTGGATTACTAAACTCCCATTCTCTTCTGATCTTCAGGTTCCACTAAGGTAAATGCTGTCACCTGAGCCCCTGTATCATAGTCTCATAAACTAGTGCAAAATCTCTTCTCTTTAGTTAACCAGATTCTTCAATCTCTTCCATGCATAAAATTTTAATGGTCTTTCCAAAATATTTTATGACTTGAACCTCTTCTAAGGAGTTTTGTGGAATGCCACTAACTTGCTTGTCTTATGTTTCTCCATGGCTAAATTAAGATTATGTGTTCTTCCAAGGATGTTGGATTCTTCTGAAGTCATGACATCAAGTCTCAAATAATGTCTGCTTGTCCCATTCCCAGTGGTGCAGCTTGAGTCACCTGATTTATGTGATGACTCTCAGGTTTCTTCATTGAATAGACACAGTTAATGGAAGGGTTTATTTTCTAAGTCTACTCCATTACTTATCATTATTGAGTCAAAATTCTCTTGCCATTCATGGACGGTTGTTTTATCAAGTAAGTTTTTCTACAGATTTGCTGATGTCACTGAGAACCTTTTAAAATATTCATGTTGTATATATGTGAGTGAAAGAGTACATACTACTGCATACATGTGAAGGTCAGAAAACTTTGGGGAGTTTTCTCTTTCCTTCCAGCATGGGTTTCAGGGATTAACTCGGGTTTTCAGGTTTGTATGACAAGTGATTTTAATCGCTCAGCCATCTTCTAGGCCCTATATGTTTATATTCATTTCATGATCTTGCTAAGTTCTCATTTTATCTATGAGCAGTCTACAAAAATATTCTCATGCATTTATCTCATATGAAAACTTTTATTTTAATGCCTAGAAGCTCAAGTATCAGGTAAAAGAAAATGTGTAAGCTTTGTATATCTTTACTACGCATCACTTAGCACCTACTGCCTCCTAGAACAGCTGCAGCATTTCATATTGTCACCCTAAAGTATCAATGCATAATCATACTAACTCTCACACATCCCATGTGAGCAGGGTGTTATTATAAATTATCGTTATTTTGAAATATATTTATTTGATTATTAATAAGGCTGAACATCTGCATTAATGAAGTTGAATATTTACATGCTGTTGAATATGTGTGTATGTATGAGAGAAAACTGTGTGTTTTGAAAACCAGGTGTTTTTTTTTTCCTTCTGGTGTTTATTTTTTTTATATTTCTTTATAAATGAAAACTATCAATTCTTTTATGTTTAGTTTTAGAATTCTGACTATATATTACACTTTAAAAAATTTGTTATTGGGTGATCTAAATTCATGACTTTGTTGGTTAGTAGCTCAGAAAGGAGGCAGCTGGGAGGTTTTTGTGAAACAATATTCAGAGTAAGTTGCTCTCATTTATTTTAGCAGTATTTCCTACACTTTGAGATGAAGCAATAAGCATGTAGAAGACAGACAGGATGAATATATGACCTAGGGCAGTCTTGACAAGACAAAATATTTACAAGCTGATCTCAACTCCATTAATAGCTAATGTACAGAAAATAGTGTCAGCCATTTTTTTTTTTTTTTACCTATTTGTCAAGTGGATGAACCTATCAGGTATTCACCTTTCTCAAGAGTAAAGCCTGAACCAGATGATTTCTTCTCCACATCATTCCAGGAACCAGGAACTGGTCCCCATCCTGAGCCAACACAAAGACATCTAGGCCATTTCCCCATAACTAAGCCGCATTGGAATAACCTGACAAATGTCATAATCAGAGGGGTTGAGGCTAACATATGTTCATATGTGTATTTCAGAGTGTATCTTCTGTGAGGATGACCTAATAAATGTGTATTAATTATTTGTAAACTGTAAAGTCATGATTACTCGCAAATATTTAATAATCTATTAACATGTGCATAACCGTATACTATTTGCTGGTGAAAATAGACAAAAGCTCAAGCTGTGGATATTTGATTAAAATCTTATTTATCAGATATATCACTTTGGTTAATGCAGGAGCTCATAACTGCTCAAAGCACAGAGACTGTTAGTGGCATACACAGGCACATATCCCTTTCTTCAAAGCTGAGGTCTTTACAAAGATTCTATAGTACTGGGAACCTAATGAATCTCTCAGGTGACATAGTAAGTTATAAAGTATAGGATATTATATTCCTCCACATCTCATTCCAGTCACAGGATTTAACTAAACACAAATGGGAAACAGTTATGCACCCAAGAACCTGACTGTCCACCTGTTCTTTGACCTGCCCATTCACAGATACTGACCTTTGTTCTCACAGACCCTGCTTTCATAAATCACTTCCTTCTCCTTTGGTGCTGACAGAGGTCTCCTTGCCATGAGTTCAATACTACCTGACTTAACTATAGTTGAGGCTGGACCCTGCACTTCATGTTTCCGCTAGGACGTTCTTACCCTGTCTACGGTGTAGCCTAGTTTATCTACTCCTCAGGTTCTGTGCTGCTCCAGGTTTAATCCTTTTAACTCCATTATGATGCCAGTGTATTCCTTCTGTGTCACTGTGCCCAAAATGCTCAACATACCACTTCAAGAAGAAAATAAATGAAAGAAAGAATTGAAAAGGACAGGAAAGGACATGACTGCTCCTAGGTATGGTGGAGAAGAAAATTTATTATAGTTAAACACAGACAGAAGCAGACACATCTGGGAGAATCTGGACTCGGGGGAGCAGAAGGAAGGGAAAGAAGGGAGGGGGAAACCAGGTGCAACAACCAGGGGGCCTAAGGTACAAAAGGGGCAGGAAACAAAAAATATCTGAAAAATATAGGAAAGAGCTGCTGGAGAAAGAGCAGCCTTGGCCCTGTTGTGGAGAGTTCAAGGTAAGGGTCAGGGTATACCAGCCATAATCTGTAAAAGGTAGGGACTAAGGGACGCTGGGAGAACCTGGCAGCCATGTCTGCTCTGGTATGTTAAACAGGTACCTCAGACTTTGGTCCCAGGTTGGAAACTTAATAGGAAATATTTACTTTCTCTCATGATTTTATAGTTTTACTCCATTATAGCTGGAAATGCATAGTGGGGAGTCCAATCTAAGGAGGTGAGGACACGAAACTGGAACTATTCACAATGGTAGTGAAGCAGAGAGCACAGCCTGCAGCAAGCAATGAGAATAACATTCAAACTCCAGCCCCTAGTGATAATATCACTCTGTTTGGCAATGTGAATCTGGGAGAGAGGAGCCTAAAAATGAGGTGGACTGTACAGTCCCAAGCAATATCCAGAGCATCAGATAATTCATTCTGAGTATCGCACAATTTATATTCTGAGGGTTGTGCAAGGGCATTTAAGCATTTGAGTTTAAGTCATTTAAGTCATTTAAGTTCACTTGAGTTCAAGTTGTATATAGTCACAAGATTAGGTCACATTAGTTCAAGGCAGATACAGTCAAGAGGATACCCAGTACTTGGAGACATCATCTAAATAATAATAATAATAGTAGTAGTAGATGATGGATAATCCAAAGCAAAACTCATTCCTATTTACTATAGCCGGGAGGGGCAAGAAAGCACATTCCAAGAACAAATTCATTGTTATGGAGGAGCACATGCTACAAGACTCTTGTCATGTTTAACTGGAGGTTTTTCATAAACTCTCAGAAATTTTCTCACACAGCTTCATAAAAAGCCCTTGTTCCATTCTGTAAAAGTACCACAATTTCTGTATCCATTCCTCAACTGAGAGACATCTGGATTGTTTCCAGGTTCTGGCTAATTACAAATAAAGCTGCTACAAACATGGTTGAGCAAATGTCCTTGTTGTATACTTGAACATCTTTTGGATATATGCCTAGGAGTGGTATAGCTGGATCTGAGGAATCACTATTCCTAATTGTCTGAGAAAGCACCAGATTGACTTCCAGAGTGGTTGTACAAGTTTGTATTCCCACCAGCAATGGAGGAGGGTTCCCCTTTCTCCACAACCTCTCCAGCATGTGTTGTCACTTGAGTTTTTGATATTAGCCATTCTGGTGGATGTCAGTTGAAATCTCAGGGTCGGCAATTAAAAACAAGGAAATCATGAGATGTGCAGGCAAATGATGGGACCTAGAAACTATCATCCTGAGTGAGGTATCCCAAAAGCAGAAAGACACACATGGTATATACTCACTTATATAGACCTGTAAGATAGTATAAACATACTGAAATCTATACACCTAAAGAAGGTAAACAAGAAAGAGGACCTGGGGTAAGATGATCAATCCTCACTTAGAAAAACAAAAGGAATGAACATTGGATGTAGGAGAAAACAAGTAACAGGACAGGAGCCTACCATAGAGGGCCTCTAAAAGACTCTACCTAGCAGTATATCAAAGCAGATACTGAGACTCATAAGCAAACCTTTGGCAGAGTGCACAGAATCATAAGAAAGAAGGGGAACTTAATATGACCAGGAGAGGACAGGAGCTCCACAAGGACCAAATATCTCTGGGCACAGGAGTCTTTTATGAGACTGTTTCTCCAACCAAGGACCATGTATGGATATAACCTAGAACCTCTGCTCAGATATAGCCCATGGTAGCTCAGTATCAAGTGAGTACCCTAGTAAGGGGAACAAGGACTGTTTCTGACATGAACTCAATGGTGGGCTCTTTGACCTCTCCCCTCCTCGAGGGAGGAGCCGCCCTGCTAGGCCACAGAGGAGGTCTTTGCAGCCATTCCTGAAGATACCTGATAAACCAGGGTCAGATGAAAGGGAAGGAGGTCCTCCCCTATCAGTGGACTTGGAAAGGAGCAGGGAAGAGATGTGGAAGAAAGGATGGGATTAGGAGAGAATGGGGGAGGGGAATATAGCAGGGATACAAAGTTAACAAACTGTAACTAATATTAAAAAAATAACAACTAAATAAACATTAAAAAAAGACTCATTAAAAAAAAAAGAAGAAGAAGCTAAGCAAGAAGGAGGAACCTGGGTAAGATGATCAATTCTCATTCAGAAAAGCAAATGGGATGGACATTGGAAGAGGGAGAAAACAGGGACAGGAGTCTACCACAGAGGGCCTCTGAAAGACTCCACCTAATAAGGTATTAAAGCAGATGATGAGATTCATAACCAAACTTTGGGCAGAGTGCAGTGAATCTTATAAAAGAAGGGGGAGATAGAAATACCTGGAGAAGACAGGAGCTCCACAAGGAGAGCAACAGAACCAAAAAATCTGGGCACTAAGGTCTTTTCTGAGACTGATACTCCAACCAAGGACCATGCATGGAGATAACCTAAGACGCCTGCACAGATATAGCCCATGGCAGTTCAGTCTTCAAGTGGGTTCCCTAGTAATGGGCACAGGGACTGTCTCTGACATGAACTGATTGGTCTGCTCTTTGATCACCTCCCCCTGAGGGAGGAGCAGCCTTACCAGGCCACAGAGGAAGACAATACAACCAATCCTGATGATACCTGATAGACTAGTATCAGAGGGAAAGGGAAAAGGACCTCCCCTGTCGGTGGACTGGGAAAGGGGCATGGGATTGGGCGGGTGGGGTTGGGAGCAGATGAAGAAGGGGGCTACAGCTGGGATACAAAATGAATTAACGGAAATTAATATAAAAATAAACAATTAAAAAAAAAGCCTGTGTTCCAACACTGAGTTCCATCCAGCAGCCAACCCCTACCTCATAATGGCTCTACAGACTCACAACTTTGCCAACAGCTAAGGGCCTAGTATACAAAGTGTGGATCTATGGGCAGTGCTATGATTCTGAATCTCAATCAACCCAAACATCTGTGCTAAGTGCCTTTTCCCACTTCATCTTTTCTTCACAGAGAAAAATACCCCCTAGACATTTTTAAATTCCAAATTTGGAGGCATTGGTACTTTAACATCTATGCATATTATTATTAAAAAAGAAAGCTCTTGGAGAGCATTACACCCAACACTGAACCTCCTACAGGATCAATTAACTGATCAGGCTGATGACTGTGGAGAGGCTGGAATGTTACCGGTCCAGAGCTTGATTATAATTTAAACTGGGCTATCATCTTTAATTCCCTTAATAGCCATTCCTTTCCCACCTCTGTGTCTGACCTAGTATCCCGTGACTAACAGGTAAAACCTCTTGGAATGTATTAACAGACCACTAGCTTCCACCAACCATTTTCCCAGCAACATCTGAGGGCACAGAATTTTCCCTGCTTTGCTGTAACCAACCTACCTGATATTTCCACATGCCTTGATTAATAATAGTCTTTGTTCTGTTACTATACAAACTCCATGAAACCCTTTCCTCACTGGGACATGGGACTTGAGGCAACCTGAACCTGTGTTCCCAGGCCACTGTCATTAATATTTAACTCCAAAATAAATCATATCTTATCTCCTTTGGGGTGAGGGCTGTGACTTGGAAAGTTTCGTAGATTTCTAGATTTAAAAAATAATAATTGTGACTATTCATGTATTCTTCTTACTTGTTAGTGTCAGTGTCTGTTTCATGCTCTGAGGACTAAGGCAGGGCCTGCTTAATTTGTGCTATGGATGGCTCATTCCTCGGCTCATACCTCTACCATAAATATATGGTATAAGGAAATTTATTTGAGGGCTACATGATTACAAACATCACCTGTTTGAAGCACTGTACTACCTCTTTAGCCTCTCTCCTTCAGCCCCTCCCTCCCTCCTCTCTCAGCCTACCTTGGTATTGAATAACCAATTGTGTGCTTTCCTAGGAAAGATTGTTCCACTCTCTCAGCACTCCCTAAGTAGCCTATATTTCCTCGTGTAGGATTAAGACCTGAGGCCCCCCAACCTCTGTCCGTGTTAGCAATTCTACTGTTTTCGTAGTTTAGCTCATGCTTAGATAGCCATGTTGATAAGACTTTCCAGCAAACTCCCTGTTCTTTAAGCCCTTGAAATCTTTCCTCCTTCTCTTCAACAACGATCCCTGAGCTTTAGGGTACAGAAGCTGTATTGGAGATGTATTCACTGGAAATGCTCTCCGTAACTCTGCATTGTGATTGGTTGTGGTTTTCTTTAGTGGTCTCTGTCTATTGCAAAAAGAGGTTCTCTTGATAATGGGTGAAGACTACTAAACTTATTTGTGTGTATAAAAAAAATTATATTTAGAGAGTAGTTAGGGGTTATGCTGGTTGAATAAAGAAGGAGTTTTAGGTGCTCCTCCAAGATCCATGCCATCACTATCCTTGGGTAGTTATCTAGGTTTCCAGTATCAGAGGTGATTTCCCTCTAGTTAAGCAAATCTCTTTTTTTCAAATGCATTTTTTAATTAATTACACTTTATTCACTTTGTATCCCCCCATAAACCCACCTTCCCTCCCCCTTCTTCATGCATGCCCCTCCCGAAGTCCACTGGTAGGGGAGGTCCCCCTCTCCTTCCTTCTGATCTTAGTCTATCAGATCACATCAGGAGTGGCTGCATTGTCATTTTCTGTGGCCTGGTAAGGCTGCTACCCCCTCAGGGGGAGGTGATCAAAGAGCAGGCCAATCAGTTTATGTCAGAGGCAGTCCCTCTTCCCATTACTATGTAACCCACTTGGACACTGAACTGCCAAGGGCTACATCTGTGCAGGGGTTCTAGGTTAAATCCATGCATGGTACTTGGTTGGAGTATGAGTCTCTGGAAAGACCCCTGTATTCAAATTTTCTGGTTCTGTTGCTCTCCTTGTGGGGTTCCTGTCCTCTTCAGATCTTACTATTTCCCACTTCTTACATAAGATTCCATGTACTCTGCCCAACAGTTGGCCATAAGTCTCAGTGTCTGCTTTGATAGTCTGAAGGACAGAGCCTTTCAGAGGCCCTCTGTGGCAGGTTCCTAGGTTGTTTCCTGTTTTCTTCTTTTTTAGCTAAGCAAATCTTAAGTGCAATTAGAGAGCTGTTGGTTACTGCTAAGGTATGTATGCCACTACTGCTCCCTTGGAATTGTTGTGCCATACTAGTTGTTTTTGTGGGTCTTCAGCATCAAAGCTATATAGGACTATTCGTAGCTCCCCTACTTTGGAGACTAGTCTTCAGGGAGGAAGGAGTATTCAGGTCAGTTCCAGATCAGGGGCCTCTGGGTCCTGTTTCTGAAGTGCATGGTATCTTCATCAGTGAGAAACTTACTTTCTGCCTCTGGTGGGCCACCAAAGCAACAGCAGTTGGCTGTATGTATGGGCAGTCACTTGTACAACCTTGGCCAACAACTCAAAAGAGTTTCTCTTTTTCATTTAATTATTTTCATTAATTACAGTTTATTCACTTTGTATCCCCCCTGTACCTCCCTCCCTCCTCCCCTGCCAATCCCACCCTCCCTCTTCCCCACCCTTGTCCCTCTCCCTGTCCACTGAAAAGGGAGGTCCTCCTCCCCTTCCCTCTGACCCTAGTCTATCAGGTCTCATCAGGAGTGGCTGTATTGTCTTCTTCAAAATAGAAAGTCCTGGGTCATAGTAAAACTATTAGCCATCATGATCTGGGTCAGAACCATTTTTTATAAACTCTGTATCTGCTATAACATTTACTTGTAACATAGATTACTATACCTTAAGTTAAGTAATCAAGAACATAGTTTGGCCTGATGGAGTGAAGATTTCAGATGAAACAAATCTCTAAGATAACCAAAATTTATATATTTTAATGAGATTGAAATTTATATATTTTAATCAAGATTCACTATATAGTTCCCCTGTGTTTATGGCTATTTGTATTTGGTGAGCTATCTTACTTATATTTACGTGATTATAAATGGGAATTTTGAAGAAAAAAGAAGTTTGTCATGCCTGGCATTAGGGTTTTCGTTAGGTGATCTTCAGCTCCTTTTAGAAATATTGTCAGCTCAGGTGAGAAAATATTTTTAAACTATATATGTGTATGTATACCCAGATTTTCATATGTTATAGATTTTTACTAAATAGTTAATAGTATGATTCTTTACGACTATTTCACTGTTGTTTTACCTTCCTCTTCTCCACCCTCCTGCGTTTTTCTCTTTCTCTCACTAATTAGAGTCCTTTACATTTTCCTGTTTCCCCAATCATATCACTTACAATCTGCTTTTACCTCTCTACTTCTTCCCCTACCCCACATCCTAGCAATGATCCCTTTTTACTCTCCTTGTTTCTGCAGTTACTCCAGGATATGTGCTCACATCTGTAGATTTGGAGCTAGGAGACTCAGATGAGAGAGCGGATACGATGTTTTTCTTTCTGTGTTTGGGTTACCTTACTCAATATGAGCTTTTCTGGTTCTATCATTTACCTGCATTTATAGCATTCTATAGTACATATGCACAATGTTTTCATTATTCATCCATCAGGGTTCATTGTTTCCATATCTTTGCTACTGTGAACAAAGTGACAATGAACGTGGCTGAGCAAATATCTATAGCTGGGTAAAATGGTAGATTTATTTTTAGCCTTTTGAGAATTTTCCATAGTAGCTTTACCAGTTTGTAATCCCACCAACATGAAATAAGGGTTTCCCCTGCTGTCATTTGTTTTGTTGATCTCCGTGCTGGAGTAAAATCACTAAGTTGTTTTGATTGCATTTTATTAGCTTTAAAGATATCTCTTGCTTTTAATTAATTAATTAATTAATTAATTAGTTCCTTTTAGTACTCTGTTTAGGTCCCAGGCCCAATTTTTTTTTCAAACAGATCATTAGTTTTCTTGCTGTTGTTGTTATTGTTTTCTTTTTTCTTTTGACTATTTTTTGAGTTCCCTTTTTATTAAGGTCATAGGTGTAGAGGGAAACAACTTTCTCCCACTCTGGGGGCTCCCACTTCTCCTGACTGATTTTGCTTTAGCTGTGCAGGTGCCTTTTATGAAGTCCTACTTGCCAGTTATTGGCCTTGCTCTTGGAAAAATGTGGTTCCATTCAGGAAATCCTTTCCTATACTGGATCTCATCCTTAGATTACTGGGGGCTTTTCTCATGAAAAATGTTGGACTTTGTATTCTCTGTATCTAATGAGATGATCATGTGGTTTCTGAGGTCATGGATTACTTTTATTAATTCATATCGTTTGAACCATATCTGCATCTTTAGGATGAAGGCTATTGATCAGGGTACATAATCTTTTTATGAATTTGTGAATTTAGTCTGCAAGTCTTTTACTAACAATTTTTTGAAACTTTATTGTGTGAATATTTTGCCTACATGTATACATGTACACCACATACGTGACTGGTATCTGTCAAAACCAGAAGAGGGCTCTGGATCTTCTGAAACGGTAGTTACAGCTGATTGTGGGCCACCATGTAGGTCCTAGGAAATGCAGTTCTCTGCAAACGCAGTGACAGGTCACGTTAGGTAGCAGTCCCAGAAACAAAACTAAAAGTTTGCAAAAGACTAAAAAGAATAATCAATGATGGTATTGTTTGCTGGTCAGGCACGTCCAAGGCCAACAGTTACTAAGTATTTCTGGAGCTGTGTAAGTGATCAACTCATTAATTTAGTAAAATAAATTAGCATGGAATTTTTATCAAAATAGTTAAAGTCTGTAAATGTTGATATTAAGGCAGATGGGAAATTTTGCTTCTTGTCAGCATAACTCTTCAGCATGGATGAAGCCTAGCTAATTCTGGAAATAATTGTCTGACAGTACTTTTACCTATTAACAGGACACATTAATGGCAGGTGTCTAGGCTTGTAAAAAAGAAAAAAAGAAAGTTTGGTTTTGATAGGTACCAGGTATGTATGCAGTGCACATGTATACATGTAGGCAAAATATTCACACACATAAGGTTTCAAAAAATTGTTAGTAAAAGACTTGCAGACTAAATTTACAAATTCATAAAAAGACGGTCTACCTTGATCAATAGCCTTCATCCTAAAGATTCAGATATGTTTCAAACTATATCTGCTTCATGACGGTGCTGTAAGCTGCAAGAAATCCTTCATACCTAGCTCAGTGAGAGCTACAGCCCCTTCAAACATGTCACTAAGCACATATTCACTACACTTCAGAAACAAAACATTAGTAATGGCCCAGTTCCTTTGTCAAGGTATACGACTGAATAACTATGCCCCTGCAATAGCAAAGTATCATCAGGAGAACAGCAAAAAAATTTTTTTTTAATTTTGCTCATTATTAGTAATGCTCTTTCCATGGTCAATATTCATTATAATATGATTTTCCCCTTCCAAACACAAATTCTTCAACTCAACTAATGGATGAAGAAGTTATAACACCTGCACCCTATGAGGACACTGGCCTACACTCTTTCTGCAATGGACTAGAAGATACTGCTGCAGTCATGGAAGGATTGCGCCATGATATTTGCATATAGCTCAACTGTTAGAGTTGAGCTGATGTCACAAAGGAGCCTATGAGTGGCATCTGGAAGAAGAGGTTCATCCATGACTTCAAAGGATTTGCCAAGAGTAAGACTGTTGCAAAGATCAACAAAGCTGTGATTGAGACAGAAAACAACTCTGTGCAGGGTGTGAATGGAGATTGCATGGAAGAGGAGGAGGAGTTGCTGCAACTAGAACAGGAATGTGTAGCTAAGGAAGACAAAAGAGAATACACTGTAAGAGAAGGAAAAGAGTAACTCCAACAAAAAACCAAACACTGAAGGCTTTGAAGATCTAAGCAAGCTCCTTAAAACATTTGAAAATGTTCACCTCAAGGCAGAAAGGTTTCATCAGTAGAGAGAAATGCTCATGGTGTATTTTATGCTTACAAAGGAATCTATGATAAATACAGAAATAAGTCATTCTGAGCTGGAACTGATTCTCAAGCTGAACCTCGGCAGGTTCTCAAGGATACCCAGAAGAGGGTGCTGTAACCACAGGAGGTGACAGCTCTCCATCTGCTAGTGTCTCCAGGACCCTCAGTGACACAGGATGTGGAGGCTGACAATGGTGTTGATGATTTTGGTGCTGTGTGTTTGTGTCTTGAGCTTTTGTAGCTTTTCGTTCAATTGTTTGTCCTGAGACAGTTATGTTGTATAGCCCAGGCTAAACTGAAACTCACTATGTAATGTAGCTTGACCCCAAACCCACAGTCCTCTCACCAAGTACTGGGGTTATAGCATGTTCTACCATGCCTAGCTTAAGTCCTAATTTTTAACAAAATAATTATAACAGTAAAGTAATTTTAAAATTACACGAAAAAGTGCTTACAGATAAGTGTATGAAAAACAATATAGATATATTTGCTCCATTTTTAGCTAAATGTAATTATGAACGAAAAAGGTCAAAAAGATTTCAATATTTATAATTTAATAAAGTCATAAGCTAAGGTTAATTTATTACTGAAATTTTTTGTTTTGTTTTGTTTTGTTTTGTTTTGTTTTGTTTTCCTTTAGAATGGCCCAAGTGCAGGTGGTTATGCAGTCTACGGTGCTATCATAGCACCCCATCTTCATATTCCTTTACCTTTCACTGCCTCACCCAGAGTGTCTTCATGCTCCACTCATTTTTTACTTATGCATGTATTTAGGCACATAAATATTCAACAGGCTACGATTGCCTGCAGTATTCAGAACAGTAAGCGAACAGAACAGTATTCAGAACAGACTACACTGGTGTGTAGTCTGGAAGCAATAGGTTATGCCATCTAGTTCATGTGGGAAGCATGCAATACTGCTCTATGATACTGACACAGTGACCAAAATAGCCTGTCGACAGTTCTCAGAACATATTCCTCCCACTGAGCAATGTGTGACTACAAGCAGGTTTAAATTACATTTTATGATTTTTATGTGATGTATTTTCTAGATAAGACAGCCTCGTAAATATATAAAAGCTTCATTCAAAATTACTTTTCATTCCTATTGAATCATAAAATAGTTTTCTTTTATATTTTGATGTCAGTGCTTTAGGCTATAAGAAATGATTAGTTATTCCTAAAGTTTTACAACATAGGACATCCACATCACTTCTCTTTGGCTCATGATTTCCATTCTAGATGTCATTCATGTCAGTGTCCCAGTTTTTAATAAACAGAACACCCAAAAAGCCAATATTTACAGTTATAAAAATTGCATTACAAATTGAAGTCATTGACATTCTGCAAACAAAGCAAGCAGACAAAACTTTTCAGGTTCTAAACATGCTGAGAATTTACCATCGACTTCTCCGTCAGTCTGACAGATAAGCCTGTACCAGGTGTCACATCAACCACATGGACATACTCACCACTGGTGGCTAGTTAATAGAACATATGTTAAAAACCTTGAAGGCCACTGTAACTTCTTTCTTCAGACCGAGAGGCCTTGAACTAATGAACCAGCACTTCAGAAGCCAAGCTCGAAGACACCGAGAGGCAGGCAGAACTATGGGGTTAGTATTAATGATAGAAGGATTAATCTCTGTCGTGAGGGTGTGATTTAAAAAATATAGGTAGATATATTTGTGTCCCACAATGTCTTGTTGGAGAAGAATAAATTCACAAGCTATCCTAGTTTCTTTGGCTGCAATTTTACAAATAATGCTAATTTCATTTGATGGTTAGCCAGGCAATTATAGTTATTTTATTCCAATCTTCATCACTCCTTTTAACTGATATTAACTCTCAGATCATATATTACCCTTCACACCTAATCAATATGTGTGTGTGTGTGTGTGTGTGTGTGCCTGTGTGTGTGGTATGTGCTATTATGGATGTATATGTTACAGCATAGTTAAGAATTTGTTGAAAAGGCTTCAGAGTTCAAACAGATAATACTGAAGTTTGAGGTAGAGAAAAGTCAATTGAAGATCAGACAAGAAGTCTGATGAAAAACACACGTTTTCTCCTATTGGAGGAACCTAGCTCCAGATCTTCATATGTGAGCATATAGCCTATAGTAACTAAAGAAACAAGGACTATTAAAGCAAAACAGAACCATTGCTAAGGTAGAGGTGTTGGAGAGAAATAGAGAGGACAGAGAGGGAAATAGCAGAATACAAGTCATCTGATGAAAACAAAATGGAGAAAGGTGGCATTTATGGAAGAAAGAGGGAGGTAAAGACAGAAGGGAAGTGGCTAAAAGAACAATAAGGATGTCTGAAAAGCCAAAAGGAATTGTACCATTAAGTATTTACTAAAAAACTCTGTGTAAAATAGACCTATAGTTTTAATAAACTTTACTAATCTGGGCTGATAGTACTCCCTTTAAGAGCCAAAGATCATCTAACACAAACCCCAATACAAGACAGGAGAAACATTCTTTTCAATTGTCCAGAAATGTTGAAGAGACTCCCAAAACATACAACCTATTGCTGTTTACCTGGGTTTTCCCCCAGAGCTTAATGTAAGTCCCTATTGCTGAAAATCCCATGCACTTCAGACACAGGGACCAAATACCACTGAGCTAGAAGTAGGGAGGAATACTTCCTCTCTAAGGATTAGCTTCCATGGCCCCAGAAAGCATCTTTCAAGCTTCCAAGGGAGAGAGGCAACCCAAAGTCCCACCAGCTATGACACCTATATGTGATATCAACAAACAGCATGGCACACTCACCCTAGAAGTGCAGTAATGGCATGCAGACGTTGGTGGCAACCAACAGCTCTCTCATTGCACTTAAGATCTGCTTAACAAAAGTGAGACTGTGTAGTCCTGGAAACCTAGCTGACTACTAAGTGCCGGCGAAGTCACAGTTATTTGAGGAGAAGTCAACAATCATTAACTTACTAAGCTAGCATAAACTCTAATAACAATCTATAAACCTTTGTCCTATACCCACAGTTATGTGTTGTCTTCACTGCTGATCAAGGAAACTTCTCTTTCCAACAGAGACTACTATAGAAAACCACCAATCAAAGTACAAAGCTGTAAAGCCTAGTACCAATAGTTATATTTACAAAATGCCTAAGGCTCAGGGAATATTGTGTAAGAGCCAAAGGATCAGGGAGTTTGCTGTAAGGTGGTATCTCCAAGCTACACCCATAATTTTTCACCAGCATGATTGCTCAAATATGGGCTGAACAAGGATGACATCAATAAAAATGCTGAACTGGACAGAGGAAAAAACAAAAAACAAACAAACAGACAAAAAAAAAACCAAACAAACAAAAAAAAAAAACATGAAGCCTTAACGCTCCCCTCACAAAGAACTATAGAGAACTGAGTAAAGCTGGGAGCAGCAAAAATAGTCTTTCCCAGGGAAGAGCACACAAATTGGTTGTCCACTGCCAAATGGACAGCCGAGAAAACATATATACAGGTAGCATTATATGGACTGAAAGGTTATATTTAGAAACACACACACATAGACACACACACTGGGAAAAGGAAGTCAAAGTCATTACTTTGAAGGAGAACCGCAAAGGGCATGTGGGAGGGTTTGTAAGGAGGTAAAAGAGTTATAAGCACCCCTCCCCCAAGTCTTATAAACTGTAGGCATTGAGCTGTGCAGGCAGAGATGTCAAATGTACATTCTAGCAGCAAGTGAGCTGAATGTCATGGGCAGAGGCTGTATCTGAGCTGGAGACTGGGAATCTGGACAAACCTTATGATGAGTATTCACAAGTGACTACTTAATGTATTTGCCATACTTTGCTTGGGATGCCTTCTTCTTTTACAGTCCTGGGTAAAGGGTTACATATGGTATGATTGATATGCCCCTTTGATGGTATTTCTGACAGAAATTGATATTTTGCATGTTTTACAAATAAATTATCTGTCAGCTCATGCCTCCCATATTCTAGCAGATTGTGATTTTATTTTATTCATGTAAATATGGAGAGCCATTAATTTTTTTTAACACTTAACTCAAGATGGAGTAATGTTGCTTTATAAATAGATTGATTCAAGGTTAGGCACCTGAAAGCAGCTAATGCACACATCAGAGAGTAGCCAGCACCTGACCACCTCTTTCCCTTGCCCATTACCCTTTTTCATATTCTGTATTTGGAGTTGCTACCTGGATTTTATTGAATAGGGAAGTTGAGGAGTATCCAGCCATCACCTGTCATGTGAGCATGTAGCAGCAGGACATGTGTCCTCCTGTGCACAGACTTTGTCTCACATGCTAACAGCAGAGACCACATCAGAATAAAGGGGCTTTGGTCTAGGAGAATGCAGGCATGTCCAATCCTTTGTCATTGTAGCAGACTCTTACCATGAAGGGTACCCAAGAAAAATGGCAACATCCTGCAATATTTTGGAATGGGGGCGTGTCTGAGGGGGTTATGTGGATTAACAATTTAGAAAGAGATAACCCATTCCTGGCACTGGGCTTTTGGTTTGACAGCTTATGGTATCTGGAGGAGCCAGTGTTCCCTGTTATAGGGTATTCATTTAAACTTCTTTTATGCATGTATATGAGTGTATTTTAGAAAGGTTATAGAACCTACTATTTTACTAGATTTTCATAGTTATGTCATATGCATTTATGCTAGTTTTATCTCCCCTACATATTCCCTCCTCTATCCTCACCCCATTTAACATTTCATGATCTGTTCTTACCCATTCTCCGTTTATATCACCTAAATTCTATCCCCCTTTTCCACAAAATCACCTCCCGCTGCACTTACTAGTTTCCAGCTCTCTGTGTGTTTTTCAGTCTAGGTGTACATATATAAATATTCAGGTTATCATCTACACGTGAGAAGAAACATGGAACATTTGCCTTTCTGACTCTGGGATACCTCACTCTGCAGGAATATTTGCAGTTCCATCCATCATGGCAGGAAGTAGACAGGCATAACAGTGGAGCAGTAGCTGGGAGCTTTACCATCTGATTTGCAGGCATCAGGCAGAGATTGAGTGATTGGGCCTGGCTTGGGCTTCTGAAATCTCACAGCCCAATCCTGGTGACATACCTACTCCTACAAGGCTACACTTACTCCAAGGAGGATACCTCTTCTAATCCTTGTCAAACAGGAGACCAGGCACTCAATATGTGAACCTATGTGGGCATTCTCATTCAAACTGCCACATTCCACTCCCCAGTCCCATACCATAATCCTAGATGCATTTAAAAGTCCCCATGGTCTTCAGTCTTAAGATTTTCCAAATCCAAAGTCTCCTCTGAGACTCAGTGGCAATCTCTTAATTGTAACCTTTGTAAAATCAAAAGCAAAAAGCAAATCACATACTTTCAATATATAAAGGCACAGAATATACATTATTATTCCAAAAGGGAGGAAATACTGGAGGAAGTCAGGAATGAAACCCAACAGGACAAACTTCAAATTCCACATTACCATATCTGATGTCAGAGCATTCATCAGGTCTCCTACTCTTTCCAACTTTGTTGACTATAACACACTCTTCTCCTTTGGGCTGGTTCCACGCCCTGTTAGCAGCTCTTCTTGGGAGGCATCTCATAGCTGTGGCATCTCCAACCTCTTTGAAGTCTCCAATACAATCCAGGCTTCACTTTTATAGCTTGAAGAAATAGCCTTCTGAGCCTCCATCTATCATGTGCCTGGCCTCAGTGGTTTTCCTTAACCATAGAGGATGATTCCACATTCTCATTACTTCAGTAGCCTTAAATCCAGGACTACAGGGCCATTTCTGCTGTCTGCAGGGGCTAGAATCTGACACCCTCCTTGAGTTACATTTGCATAAGCCTTCTGTTGATAATGGTTTCCTTTGCTGCTTAAGGTTTCCTTTAATTCCTTTTCACAAATTGGGAGCTTAACTTGATGAAGTCTAGCCCAGATAACACTACTCTTTTTATTCTATTTTGGACAGTCCTTTCTCTAAACGTTTTATCTCTTTGAGAGCAGGACTTGGATCCAACATTATATTTCCTGGTGTTCTTTTCCCTCTCAAACTGTACATTTTGTATTTCTTTTCACCCTGCTTGCTCCTTTTCGTTGTTGATCTGGATAACAGTGACCACTAAAAGCACATGACATAGTTAATACTAAACTGCCTTGAAATTGCCGCTACCAATGTCATTAATCCAAAATTTTTCAATTTAGTCTCAGGAAGATGCTTAGGAGGAGCGCAAAAACTAGCCACGTTCTTTGCCAAAATATACCAAAAATGATCTCTAGACCACTTGCTAATATTCTTTACCTCTGAAACCTCTTAAGCCAGGCCTCTATAGTACAAATTTCTCTCAGCATTACTTTCTTTTGTGTTCCTACTAGTATGGTCCATTAAGCACTACTTAAAGCATTCAACTGCTTTCCTGGTTTGAAATCTGAAAGTTGTCCATGTTCCTCTAAACAACAGCATGCTGTGGCCTATCACAGCAAAACCCCATTCATGATACCAATTTCAGTCTTAATTATTATTCTATTGCTGTTAAAAGACACCAGACCAAGGCAATTTTATAAAAGGAAACATTAATTAGGAGCTTGCTTATAGTTTTAGAGGGTTAGACCATGATCATTATTATAGGAAGAAGATAGACATGGGTGCTGAAAAGTAGCTAAGATTACATTCTGATCCCAGGCAGCAAGCAGGAAGACAGGGACAGAGAGACAGAGACAGAGACAGAGATGGAGAGAGAGGGAGAAAGAGAGAAAGAAAGAGAAAGAGAGAGAGAATATCGGCCTGACATGGGTTTTTGAAATATCAAAGCTCACTCCTAGTGACACACCTTCTTACAAAGCCATGCCTGCTCTAAAAAGAACACAGCTCGTATTCCTTCCTAAACAGTTCCACTCACTGAGGACCAAGAATCAAAATATATGAGTCTTTGGGAGCCATTCTAAGCACCCTAGCCATCAGGAAAATGTAAATTAAAATTAATTTGTGATATCATCTCATTCCAGTACGAATAGCTATCACCAAAAAAATAGATAACAAATGTTCTCAAGGATTCATAGAAAAAGAAACCCTTAGTCTTTGTTGGTGGGACTATAAACTGATACAGGTATTATGGAAACTAGTATGAAGGTTTCTCAAAAAATAAAAATAGAACTACTATATCATCTAGTTCTACTATTCCTGGGCACCTACCAAAAAGACTCCATCTACTGTCATAGAGATGTTTTTATATCTGCGTGAGACAGCCTGGACAGTTAATTAACAGGATGACTAGACAATGGAACTCTAGTACATACACACAGTGGAATTTTACTCGGTGTAAAAATGAAGTCATGAAAACTGTAGGCATGAGATGCATCTGGAAAGTGTTGTATTAAACAAGGGAACCCAAAAAGCAAAAGGTAAAAACTGGGTGTTGTCATTTCATGTGTGGATCCCAGCCTGTAACATATATGTGTATGATTACAAACAGATATAAATATGATTAAAGCACCAAAACAAAACAAAAAAAACTAGGGAGGCAACCAAGAAAGAGTCAAAAGAAGTGCTTGGTAGAAGGAGCTATAGGACACACGTGACAGGAAAGTGGAAGGAAGACTTGGCTACACAAAATAGGGCGGGAGGAATGGAAAGATGAATCTCAAGAATAATCAACTAAAAAACTTTCTTGAGACTAGCATATTGAAGCAGTATGTTTTTTAAAAGATTTATTTATTTATTTCATGTATATAAACACTGTTTTCATGCACAGCAGAAGAGGGAATCAGATTCCTTTACAGATGGTTGAAAGCCACCATGTGGTTGCTGGGAATTGAACTCAGGACCTCTGGAAGAACAGCCAGTACTCTTAACTGCTGAGCCATCTCTCCAGCTCCTTGAAGCAGTAGTTTTCATGTTAATTAATAATTAAGATTAGGAGCTAGAGAGGTGGCTCGGTGGTTAAGAGCACTGTCTGCTTTTCTGATGGAACTAGGTTTGGTTCTCACCATCCACATGGTGGCTCACATCTATCTATAACTCCAGTTAGAGGGCATCTAATGACTACTTTTGATTTCTGCAGTAAACATGCAAGCAAGTGATGTACAGACATACAAGCAAGCAAAAAGTACTCATGCACATAAAATAAAACATAAATGTTTAAATTAAAATTAATGTCAGAAAATACTAACCAATTAGTTATTTTATATTATTAAAGTCTTTCTATATACTGATTCTTTTGGTCTCTCAGAGTTTGTTCATTTCTTCTTTTTTTTTTTTAGACTTAAATGAACTGTATCTTATTTCCTTCGAAAAATTAGAAGTTTCCTCTTTCTTGGGCTGGGGAAAGAACAAAGGATTGATTCTTTGAATTAAAAAAAAAAAGTCAGACTATGTTCATCCTTTTCTAATGATGATTTTGTCTATTGAAGCAGACGATAAATGGTTTAAGTTAAAACACAGTCCTTATCATGACAGGACAATTGCACTGATGAGCTCATAGCACCTGTAACTGTCTGCTTAAGACTTTTACAAGATCTAGTTGCTCAACATTTTAGCACTGGGAGGGGAGGTGCTCCTAAGCCCCCCTAACTGAGGAGCTATTGACAGTGGCTCAATTGCTTGTAAGAAATAATCAATTTTCTTTAAGGGTGTGGACTCTATTAATCAACCATGCTATAGTAGATGACCCTATACCTATGAGTAAATGTACAACATTAATTAGACTCAGGAAATTAGAGTATACACACAACATAAGTTAGACTCAGGGGGTTAGAGTATATTTATAAAATAAATTAAACTCAAGGGCGTTATTAGAGAGAAAGAATATGAATTTAGAGGGTAGGAAAGGTGGAGATTGGGGATAGAAATGGGAGGATTTAGAGGAAAGTGTGCAGAGTAAATATTTTGATGTTATGCATGTATAAAATTATCAAAGAATTAATAAAAATATTGTATTAAAATAATCCTCATGATATTGTAGATTTATTTAAAAACTACTTTATTTTCATAAAAAGATGAGTCAGGATAATTTGTGGCTTAAAATAGTAACACTTGGAGGGAAAAATGGGTCTGGAAGATCACTTGGCCCTTCTTCCTAAGAAAAGGTGAGCAGGATATATTCTGAACTAAACAGTTCAAGGAATCACAACAGATTTCTTGAACACTTCGCTCAGAGTGAACTCAGACATAGTCTGAGTAGAAATATAATAGCATTCAGAATATACAACTGAGAAGTTCACATGTGAACAATCTAAGCTTGCCATAGTGTCTGATTTTTATTGTTGTGGTGGTGGTAGTGGTGGTGGTGGTGTAAGCTCACAATTAATCAACGAAGTCAAGGCATAACATTTGAAAGTCTGTAAAGTGTAAAGCTTCTTGCAAATATCGATGAGAGAGATTCTTCTGAAACCTTATAACTAATGTGTAGAATGGACCCTTGTGTTCACTGGAGAAGGACGTAGGATATGTGATTTGTAGTTCCAATATGTGCCGAAAGTGTTGACAAGTGCTCCTCATGGTTAGTGATTTGTATAACAGAAAATGCTTCATCTGAAAGGAACCTGTTTTGAAAGACTTAGAATTTGAACTGGGCTCTGGAAGCCAGATATTCAGAAGGTAAGAAAAGATGCAAATATACTCAGAACAGCAATCAGCATCAACAAAGGAACAGGCGAAAGCAAAGCAAGGAAGGAGAGAATGAAGGAAGAAAAGGAAGGAGGAGAAAGGAACAAATGAAGGGAGCAGGGAGAAAGAATAAACAAGAAGAGAGGGAGAGAGAAAGATATATAAAGAGACATGCAGAAATCAGAAAGGAAAGATTCCAGTTCACTGTGTAACAAATCCACTTATTCAGCAAAGGAGATATAATGAAATAAACCACCAGGGGAGGGCTTGAAGTCACAGGATGGGGATCACAATTACAGGACCTTGAATGATTCAGGTTCAGACTCAAGTTGAAGATATTAATTAGCATGTTATAGAAGGTTATCTATCAATTATGGGAACTATGGATGAAACAATAAAACAAGAGAAAAGAGACTTTTAAATACAGTTGGGATGTTACTTCTGGGATATCTGAGAGATTTGGGGAGCCAGAAAGAAAAGATCAAAGAAAAATACAAAGGTGTAAGATTCAGGGAAACTTCACTTGAAAGTAGATACATGTAGATGCCTATTGTTCAGGAAAATCTGATGGCTGTGAGGATGAATAGGTATGACAAAAGACACTTTTCAGGGACTGATCCTGTCTCCAGATGAGATGCACTTACGGAAGCCACCTCACTCCAAACACTACCTACTTAATTACTATCAAATTTTGGAATTCTACTCTTACATACCTGAACCAACATGAGAGGCAGAGTTGAAATTTAGGAATGCTAAATTTCTGGTGTCCTGATGTACAAGTGGCTAGTGAATAAGTTCATTTGAAGATTGAATATGTTGAGGCATAGAAGAGACTCCCTAAAACTAGGCAGATCTAGAAAACCCTCTACTGCAAGAGAAAATCCTTGTAGAATCAATCCCACAATTTTCTCATGTTGATGAGACTCACTATGATAAAACTGACTGCATCTAGAGATGCCTATGGGTGGTTTACACTGAAATGCTTGGGCTGGAAAATATTTAAACTAGGTAGCTATACTTAATTCATCCAGGACAGAATACTAAAGGCAGAAATCTCTTATATAGTGACCATAACAAATGAATGATTATTGGTTAAATTCAAATAAATGCTCTTGTGGTATGTGAGGTCTCCATAATTGGAAATTATATGCTTTGGGTCTTGGTTAAGGAAAAGGAAAAGTAGTGCATTGAGGCATTGAGATCAGAGTCATGCCGCCTTCTCACTATGGATCAGTGCCCATGAAGCATGTAAAGGAGCAACCAGAGGTTTCTCTGGTGCCTGAGAGTGCTGGGAGGAAAGAAAGGTACAAGAGATGTCAAGGGAGATGTTATTTAATCACTGAACCCCCATAAGCCAGATGTACTCTTTCCAGGACCCTCTCTGTATGGGATGGCATAGGCCAACCCCATCCTTCTACCGGCTGAATTCCCTTCATCTAAACTACACCCCCAAACCTCCTCAGAAACTGATGACTTTCAATAACCCTAGGCAACTGGGTTTAGCCTTCCAAAAGCAATTCTGACTTTGTTTGGTTTTTTTTACCCTGGTTAGGATCCTTACTCCTTATCTCACACCCAAGTCATGCTCATCTTTGTCCCCAGTCTCATTAGAGGCCTTTGAGAACTGATCCTACAATCAAATGTTATCTTTTATAATATATCTAATTGTTTCCAAATTATGGTAATTTTCTAGGGATGGTTATAGGCAGCCAAGACACAGCCCTTACAGCCAAGCTCATCATCACTTTTTAAAGAGGTATGTACACCAACAGTGATTCTGAGATGAAAACACCTAGAAGCAAGAAACGATATTTAGCTGAGAAGGTTTCCACTCTAACAAAGAAAACATGGAATAATATCAATTTTCATAAAAGATGAAAAAAAATCTTTGCTTTGTAAAAGGTTTTTCCATAGGTGTCTTGATCAATACACAGAGCCTCATTTGTGTTTAAGAGACAGGCATTTATGAATGGTTTCTATTCCCCCTACTCTCAGTCTGTTGCATCAGGCATGGCCCACCCACAGATTTGGGGAGGGTGATCACATGAGGGGAATAAAAATGAACATCTACTGAAAACAAAACAAACAAACAAAAAACCCAAAACTGAGCTGGATTTTATTTCCCCACTTTTTCTTCCCCCTGAGATACAAGCTTTGTTCTAAAGTCAGGTAAATTGAGCCCTTCATCAAACATTAATGAGCACTTCTAGCTTATATTGGGGATGACATCACGCTCTAGGAACGGAGAAATGATAAGACTATGCCATTCAGGAACAGTTTACTAGAGGAGATAAGGTATGTATCTAGGTCATGACCTGGGACAGCAATAGATCTGTGGAAGAATCTACAGAGTTCAGAGGATGTAGGACTCAGATGTGACTAGATTACCTCTGATTAGGTAAGTCCCTTAGGGTACAGGGTGCTGAGCTGTATGTTCAGTCCTGCATGCCAGGAGGCAAGCAGGATCTTCCTCCACTCTTGTCACAGACTGAAGGCTCCCTTCTTTCTTTCATTTCACTGTAAAATAAACTCAGACACAGTCCTCTACCGGTTCACCACCCCATCTTGTTTCAAAGGATTTGTGCAGTGTACTCATTTCTATGCAAGCTAGCCTGAAGGCCTCAGCCCTCTCATCACTTGCTTCCGTGCAATTCCCTTTGAAATGTATCCCAGGTGTATACAGATGAGAAATCCTGCCCTGGGAATTATGAAACACCTGGATAGATCACCGGCTCCATGACTGCCCTCCAATAACAAGTAGCCTGGAGGCTTCAACTGGAGGCTGTATAAAAAAAGCATCTTCCTTCCTGGTGCCACAAAACCTCAGGCTCCTCATGGCGTGACTTGTCTACTTATCTTTCTTGAAGGTAAGGCTACTTTTGGATGAAGAGACACTTGGGTGTCACTCACTCAGGCTTTGATAAGGAAGTTTTGACCATCTTTGTTGTCTCTCTCAGCAAAATGATAAAACAGGCAGGGATGATTTGTAGCAGGGAGAAAGGAAGGGTTGGAAATCCATGACAAGAACTCTGAAATAATCTAACATGGAACAGACACATGGGGTCCAGAGGGCATACGAAACAGCAAAGACACCACAAAGGCTTAGAAAAATAGAACCAGAAACCAAGTAAAGAAAGAGCAGATGTGGTGTTCTTCACACTTGACCATGGTGGGCATCAGCCTTGGAAAAAAGGTCCTTAATTCAGCTAAGTTAAAGTTTATTTTTCTTTTATAGAAGGGTGATAAGTTTTTAACTTTACTGTTGACAAATTCTTAGAAATTCTTACAGAATTTACTCCTGATGTGTTCAACCCTTGAAAATCCACTGTTCCTCCTGAGATAGGTTTCTCTGAGTTAGTTCTGGCTTCATGGCTGGCAACCTCAGATCCTCAGAAGAGTAACCTACAGCTCCTGATCTCTGATAGAACACTATGTTCTTTTTCTTCCAGATTTGACGTGTTAGCTGAGCAATGTCACAAGAGAAGCAACAACCTTCGGCGCTCCCAAATGCTCCCAAAAGTTCACCTCCGCAATGCCCAACCCCCTGTCTTACTACCTGCTCAACTTCCAGTGGGATTTCTTGTCCAGCAGGCTGTTCTTCCCAGAGGCAAGGGCTTCAGAACCCTGCCGGCCGCAGGAGACTTCACCATCCACAGCCCCGCTGTCTCAGTGGTGGTACCACCTACCACTGCAAAGAGGAAGAGTGCTAAGAGTCTGGACACAGAGGAGGGTACATAGCTGCAGTGACCTTCTCCCCGCCCAAAGTCATGAATTCCCCCAGGAAGCCCAGGCCCTCCACCTCCCTTGGCCTGAAAACCACTTCCTGTTTCTGTCTTTGGCCCACCCTTCAGTTCAAAAGCAATAAAACTGTTTATGGTGCATGGCTGTGACTTTTGTGAGTCCTTGGGACCCTGGTCAGAAGGGCAGGGTCCCCTCAAGCGGGTCCTTCTTTTCTCAAGAACAGGTTCCTGAGAATTTGTGTTTCAGTTCTCTGTAGTTTCGTAACAATACATTCATGTTGAATGTCTATTGTGTACTGGCCTCTACGTTTAGACATGAAAGGAGATTTGACCCTTTGCTAAGAAATGTTATGATCCAGTTGAAGAAATAAGGTATATTCTAGATTAAATAACACGGGTTACCAAAATTAATGCTTATTAACTTATTTATTCTTATGTCTCAAATGTGTTAAAAAAAAAAAAACTTAAAGGCAACAGGTTCTATTTCGGAACACACACACACACAAATACTTATATGTATGCAATAGCAATGAAAAGAGAAGCCGTGAATTTGAAGGAGAGTGGGAAAGGGTCTATGAAAGGGTTTAGACTCTAAACTTTAGAAACATGAAAGTGAAGAGAGAAACATTGTTTCAGCTCTGTCTCTTTTAAATGTAAACTCCATGTGAAGAGTTTTCATTGATACATATTTCTGGATTACCTAATCCAATAGTTGACTGCAATTAGCATATCATTTCCAACTTACAGGGCACTCATTTCTAGAGCCATTCCCATGATGCTGAGACCTGGCTTCACCTCTGTTGTGACCTCTGTCCAAATGCACATATGTATCATAATTATGCATAATTGTTTGTGTGTTATTGTTCTTATTAAGGAGATGACACAAATCTCCCCCTCTCTTTTTGTTAATTTGAGAAGTGGAAGAGCATTGGACAGGAATGTGTGAGGCTACATGTCAAATCCACAATACTAGGGAAAAAAAGGGAAGAAAAAAGAATGTTTAAGGCTGACAAGCATAAAGAAGAAGATTAAGATACACATAAAATAATATCATTCTCAAAATAATTATAGCTAATAACTTCTTAGCTATATGTTTTAACGTTTATGTTTTAAAATAACACAATGGAATTATTTATAATATTCTATAGTATATGGTGTAAAACTTAGCAGCGGCTAAATAGATACCTCAGAGGCCAGGAGCTCTTGCTGCTCTTTCAAAGGACTAAGTTCTAGCACTCACATCAGGTTCCTCACAGCTATCAGTAGCTCCAGCTCCAGGGGAAGTGACACTTTCTTAGGTTCCTTCCAGCACTACACATACATGGCAAACAAACACGGATACACACGTACACATACACAGGAACACAAACAAATCTTTAAAAATAAGATGATATGAGCTACAGGTACGGTTCCGTGGTTAAGAGCACTGGCTACTCTTCCAGAGGCCCCACGCAGGGGCTCACAACCAATTGAACTGCACTTCTTCTGGACTCCGCTAGAATCAGGCATGCGTGCGGTGCACATACATACAATCAGACTAAACACCCATACTCATAAAATACATCTTGAAAATAAATAAACAAAATTAATTAAAACTTATCAAGAAAAGATTAACTGTCAGCGCCACCTATTCTGACAATTACCAGCCAGCACCATGACACACCAGTACTGACTCACTGTACCTACTTTCCTAATGCTGGACATTCACAGTTTCCACCCCCTTTGATGTCAAGACGAAGTGTAATGAACATTCTCATTGGTGCTCATTCAGTTTTTTTTAGAATACGTTTTCAAACTGGAATTTTTAAGAGTGTGGACATTTCAAACTGATTTTTGAGAAACTTTAAAATGCTTTCATTTAGAAAAATCACATTTTAGGAATAGGGATTTCTTCTGTTTAACAATAAGAGCAGGTCTTCTATTAAAGGACTGTTGTAGTCTAAGTAGGAAAACTTCCCTAAAAGAATCAAATCCTAGAAATTTTGACAAGTGTCTAAATAATTTGATTATCAAAAATCTCTATTTTAAAAAAACTAGATACTTTTTCCTTTTTACTGAAGAAAAATAATTTTTTCTTGTGTGAACAGTAGTTTCTTATGAGCACTGATGTGTTTGTGTTTAAATGTTTGTGTTTCTGTTTATTTGATAGGCTTCTAAATATTTATTTTAAATAGTCAACATATGTAACAGTTTCTGGAAAAATTCCCCCAAATGAAAAGTATCTATACTTGGTTGATTGTGTTTATCATATGTATAAGAAGTTGTTTTTCTAAAATTTATTTCTGATCTTCATTGAAGACAGATATTTACCAAATGACAATGAAACAAAGTGTGGCAGAAGCTAACTTTAACAAGAATGATTTCCAATATTTCAGCCTCATATTCCATGCTTCCTAGACAGTTCTGAGATTTCTTTCTCTAGTTTCACTGCTTAAACAGCATTATACACACACTGTTTCGACTGTGTCAAATTCACTTAAAAAACACGGACGTGAAGGAGAGCCAGTAACTGGATGACCATTTTTCTTTAAATAGATTTATGCCAGTTTCATTTTTTTCTAAATGCATATTTTCCTAAGAAATGTCTGTATTGTAAGTGGTTTTGAGTGTGCCCATAATGCCTTTATTTTAATGTTGAAAATTCAGTGTACCTTTGTTTTAGACTACTGAGTAGAGAGCACAAATTTCTTATGTTTTACAAGTTACTACATACAGATAAGACAGACAGATATGACAGATGGAAAGATGATAAATGATATATAAATAGATAGGTAGATAGACATAGATAGGTAGATAGAAGACAGACATACAGACAAATAGAAGATGGTCAGTCAGACAGAGAAAGGACATGAAATGTCACACCATAACAGAATGTTAACTATGTGTGTCAATGCATGTTAACTAACTTATGCATGTTAGTTTGACTTAGCCATACCATTGTATATATGTTTTAAAACATCAGTGGACTTGGAGAGGGGCATGGGAGGAGATGTGGGAGGGAGGGTAGAATTGGGAGGGAATGGGGGAGGGGCTACAGCTGGGACACTAAGTGAATAAACTGTAATATAAAAAATAAAAATTAAAAAAGAAAAAAGAACAGATTTTTCATGATGAATACAAACAATGGGCATTTGCTGTTCCATATACAAAATTTTAACAGTTCATAGGCACAACATATTGTTCTAGCATGGGAAGCCCTTTTCTTGGTCTATTCATGCCCCTTTCATATAACACCATTAGCTCACTTTTGAGCACATTGCAACTATTTGGCTCTCTGCCTTAGATACCAATTCATCCATTATTTAATTGGTGTATTTAATTGAAAAATATACTGGTATATATAAATATTTGGAGAAATAAAAATGATGGGTCCTCATTATTACTAAGCCAGGTGCGGTGGTGCCTATCTATAATCCAACTACTGAGGGGATTGACACAGGAGGATTACAAATTCAAAGCAAGCTGGTAATGATGATGATGATGATGATAGCGAGAACGGCAATTTATCAAGAACTTTTCCAAGTACTCTACACATGCTGGTGACTTAATTTTCACAGCAGCTCTATGGAGCAGCAGTAACTGTCACCATTGCTTTACAGATCAGGAACCAATGCAAGAAGTGATGTGAAAGTGTGTGTTCCACCATTAGAAGGAGCTGGAGCCAGGATTTGAG
Source organism: Meriones unguiculatus (assembly GCF_030254825.1). Taxonomy (NCBI): domain Eukaryota; kingdom Metazoa; phylum Chordata; class Mammalia; order Rodentia; family Muridae; genus Meriones; species Meriones unguiculatus. Next base: position 110,760,081 of record NC_083358.1, on the reverse strand, counting down.
ACCCAATGATCTGATCGCAAGCATCAGTGTGTTGTGAGCTGCTACTCGGTGCTCCCTCTGCTTCTTTATCCAGTATCAAACACGATACTGGGTTGATAACCAGTTGGGTTTAGGACTGACCCTGCTCATATTTGAACTCTGTATATTAAGATGGCTTCCTTGAACATTCAGCTCTCATTTGTAATGTAAAAGCATATAACCAACCAAGTAAGATATTTTATTTTTGACTAGCTCAGATAATAAATCTTTGGTAAGAATGAACTATATAAAAAAACTGCATTTAAGGGTATTATTAGTATTCTTTACTATCTGATCATCACACCTATCGGGGAAAAAATTCCTAACAAAAGAAAGCTTTTAAAAAAAAGGCTTTCTTAATGACATGATGAGGTTCCCTAATAAAAACATTTTCTGTAAAGTAACAAAGCTCATTGCTAGGCATAAGAACTTGATCAGACCATCATACTTGATCTTGGTTCAGGCCTCTCCAAGGATGAGTGGATTTGGAAGAGGGCTGAACATTGTATATATTTTATCTATGCATGAAATGCTCCAAAGGAGCTCAGAAGAAAGTAAAAGGTGGCAGCAGAAATGTCATCAGAATGTTCTAAAAGCTGGCTATGTCTCTGTTCTATGGAACGCTGAGATCTTTCAGATTAGGCAGAATTAGCCAGGATTATTTTAAGAATGTGTATACTTAATTCTGACTCTCTGGAGATTATAACACAGTAGGTCTTTGTTGGGGATGAGGGACCTGCATTTTGCAATGACTTCCTTCTGTGGCTTGGCTCATGAACAATCAGATGTGGAATTCCTGACCTGTTACTGAGCCAGGATGGAGGTTGAAATTACAGCTTCCCTACTCCGTGCAGTTCCTTGCTTGGGTGGCCATACTGCCCTGGAACCTAGAAATTGATACTTATTTGATTTCAGACTTTACAATATTCTGTTTTTCTATAGGTAATAAAACCAACTCAGCACCATTAAGAGAGGAAAATAAAATATATGCAATGTTAGTACAAATAAGTGAGGAAGTGGGAGGCTCCCCTTGCATGAACCACCATGTTTAAGACTATAAATATAAGCTTGTAATGACAAGACAGAAAATACTAATGCCACAGAGGAAGGGAATTGTGCCCTCAAAGCCCAAGTAACTTGCTTATGGCTTTATTGTGCCTGCCTTGTGCTCTTTGGAGTAAAGAGTCTGGCTGTGCTAATTCAAGGTAGCTTTTCCAACAGGAAATACATTTTGAGGAGGAAGTGATGGACAAATGAATCATCTCCCTTATCATCTTCGTAAGACATGCTCATTGTAAGGTATCGTTTTGTTTTGTTTTTTTGTTTTGTTTTGTTTTTTGTTTTGAGGCTGTGTCATCTTTTGGTGTAGTAGACAGGAGAACAGTGAGGTCATCATTATGGGTCTATGATTAACTAGGGAGTTTATCAGTATAGAAATCTCCAAGAAAGGGAGAGATGAGGCAGCAATTTGCTCACCTGAGTGGGAGAAGCTCACCTTTTTACATCAGCAGAAGAATGGAGTGACATGGGAATAAGAATGCCTTGTTGTTCTAGGCTGTGGGATCTCCTTTCTAGAAAAACTAGGAATATTTTCTCAGGGTCTTTGCCTGGAAGAAAAATATAAGAAGAAT